>NC_136068.1:1535706089-1536906089 GCF_964261635.1 Lissotriton helveticus | reverse complement strand
CCAAAATACATATAATGCATTTCGAATAATGTAATATACGGAAAAAATATTCACATGTACTATATGCACTCAAGCTGTAGAATAATGCTAAAGTAATCACGCATATGTATACATTATTGCTAATTGGTATATGAGAATTTACACATGAAATGGCTCTTAATACAGAAGAAAAAGGTTCGAGACCATTTCATCACAGAATAAAAATAATTATGAACATACCAGCGGGCAGCTAATGTCTATAAAGTTTCTAAAAAATAGAAATTTTAGTTCTCTAAGAATAGTTCTTACTTTAAGCAGAAGATAAGTGTCCCGAAAATTCGTAAAAATATTTTGGGGCTGCTGAAAAAATCGCTGTCCGTGAACTGGAGGGAAAATTGTTCATGTTATTTTGCTATTAAGTTGAAGGCCAAATTCAGGGTGTTGGGAACGCCGTGTGCTAGCTTGCTTAAAAGTCTCTATTTCTGATCTGGTGAGAACATCATATCATTTAGACTGTCGAAAAAGCTGTCAACAGCTTCCTGGGAGAGTTCCACTAACTCGGAAAAAGGTGTAACCATGCATTCGTGCGCATGATTGTCGCCATTGACGTTTTGATTAGTATTGCTGACAGAAGGTCGTACCTGATCGATGCTGCTTTCATCTTGAACTCCACTACCCCTTAATCGTAGTGGTGAAGTTTCCACGAATGCCGTCATCAGGATTGGCAGCCGTTGAGGGCAGCACAAAGCATGAGCCTTTATCGGACCCAACAATGTTTCTGCATCCATAGGCGCATCCGATTGTAGCGTCAGACAGGTGTCCAACACGCATTCTTCTCCGCACAGCAGGCACCTTAATACAGGTAAAACACATCGATGCCACATTGGTCGAAATGAAAGAAACCAAGTCATGTTCAGGTCTCTAAGCCGGGATAGTCCCAGGATTTTTGATATCCGGTGCGAAATGTATGGGGGAATTAGTTGATAACAATGAGTGAATCTCTGCAGTCGTCCTTGCGACTAGGAGATCATACGTTTCTTTTGATGACGTGAGTCTGGTCGGCGTCTGAAGAAGCACTGTTTTCATTCTGCTTAAAGTATCTATTCGAATAGAAGTAATTTTTAAGTTAGGCCATGCCCTTGCCTCCCTGTCTGGAAAGGAGCTGGGGAACAATGAGTGTCCACAGCACATGACCTTCGCAGTCGTAGTTACGAGATAAGGAGTCCCGGGCATAAGACTACAACATCTGCGATCCACAATTAGAATGTAACTCCCGTTATAGAGTCTTTTAAGGAATGGTTCTATCTCTGTTGCAGGTGCGCCTAGCTGGTGACATGAAAGGTTATTTGAGTTCCCTTCACAGGCTCCATGCAAACTAATTCCATTACACAGAAGTGTACCGCTTAGTGACATCGCACAATTATTGCCACTAAGAAACACTTTCTGTCCTTTATTACTGACACATGCATGTGAATAGGGCAAATTCCATGTTGTCTTAATGTACCCTTTTCCCAATTTTTCGTACATGCCAGCCTGTATATATTTTTGGCAGTATTGAAACCTGAAGGTTGATATTGAAATATTAATTATCCCATGTATTATCCATTCACTGACAGGTCGTTCTGACATTGTCACTGGTAATCTCTCGACTTTCTCAATGCTCAGGATTGTATAATCAGCACCCTTTTGTGCCATACTGATTTGTTTATCAGTAAGGTTAAAGATATTGAATAGTGACGTTGTGTTGATTAAACGCCAAGGCACATAGCCTGAACGCAGATTTTGTAACGTCCAGCCAAGCTGTACAATAGAACGCAATTGAGACTGACCGTGTTGTAACAACAGTAAGTCTTGCGATATTATGTCGATTGCTGAAGACACAATGCTGTCCAAAGAAAAAATTCTGGAGGACAGAGTCATTAACCCATTGTCCACTACAGAAAGTGATTTTTCCAAATTAATACGGTTAATTTTCCCGTATACTTTCTGCTGTCTCAATTTGAGTTACCTTCCAGGCCTCATTGTAAGCTACATATACAGAGGCTGCTATGAAGCGTTTTTGACGCTGTTTGCGCGGTCCCATAATGAAATCACGCAAGTCAGCACCATCAGTAAGTAAAGTTAGGTGTTGCTTAATTTCTGTCAGTGTGGAAGTTTGTAGCCATTGAAGGCATAATTTGCCCACACTGTAGGTGGTTATTATCCCTGGGTGTTGTCTTTGGGAATATCTAGGGTCTGGCCTGGTCAATTTGAACCCCTGTTTTTTGTTCAGGAATCTGTCTTGACAGTTATTAGTATCTGTGGGCCAGATCAACCACTGTTTCCAATCAGGATGTGTTCTGTTTTGGTTTAATATATAGTTTACGTCTATCTCTTCATCTGTAGAGCTATTGCTGTCCATTGTTGGCTTTGGAATAGACGGTTTATTTAAGTCTTTGATTGTGGCTAAGCCAAGACAGGTGGTTTGTTGAACAGTGTCATTTAAAGATATAATTTGTTCTGGGATCATGCAGGCTCTAAACAATGATTCTATACCTTGTACTTGCCATTCTTTTGTACCCCAAACACTTTTAACTTCAACATTTTTGTCCCAATAATCAAAACCAAAAGTATTCATTTGTTAAAAAAAAAGAGTCTGAATATATCAATTTCGTGTTTGTTAGCATGGTCTTTGTCCCTGTCTTATTTGACAATTTGAAATAAAATGTTTCAGCATTACTTGTGTTGAACCCTGAAAAGTATGAATATTTGTCGTAAAAGGTTCTTGAGCTTCCTTTTGGAGGGGTTGCACAATGTTCCCATTGATTATAATTTAAAACATTTCTAGGTTGTGCAGATTTATGTAGAAAATGGTTACCATAGTGGTTGTAACAGTACATACTATCATAATTAGTCGAACCCTGCAAATAATCATGTTTGGTAAATTTAGCAGACATCACTAAGTCAGACATCATATTATTTATACTTTCAAAGTCCCAATCATCAGCAAATGAGCTTGTTTTTACAAAGTCACTCAACGAGATCTTAATTTGGTGTGGATATTTCAGGATCTCAACCGGACCATAAATTTCGTAGTCAGTATTGTCCCATGCTACCCCACCCGGTATAGGATTGGCTGTGAAGTTGACTGAAGAAAGTTCTCTTTTCTCGACGTGTGAAGATGTGTGTGGCTTGAGGATCAAGTTGATTTTCTGACTTGCTGTGTCCATTTTAGCATATTTTCCCTCAATGAAGCGTCCCAAAGTTAGTACCATGATGAGCCAAAGTATGAGGATAAATGCACCAAAGCCCACCCAAAATTCAATCCATGGAGAAATCAGATATGTTTCTTTCAGCTGTTTCAAAAGTTCTTTAGCTTTATCTTCAAAGGTTTTTGTTGATGGCTGTGTTTTTGATTCACTTAGGTCCTCAGAGGAATCATCGAAGTTTATGAAGTAGCCGGATGCAGTTCTGTCAATTGTTCCAATTGCTTCAGGATTACTGTTTCTTGCATATTCGTTTGTTACTTCATTGTAGGTTGGTGTGTCTCTACTAAAGGTTTTTATTTGGGTTTTCAGAGGTTTAAGTTCCAATGCATTGTTGCATAGTCCTTGTTGTTCTTCTGTAGGCGTTTCGAATGTGATTAGCCTCTTAGTTTGGACCTCTGTATTGGTAGCAAATCTTGGTGTTCTACTACTTATCGGGAGTCCACTTGGCCTACTGTTTGTTATCGGCCACATGATTGTGGTTTTACCAGGTCGATGGATACAACTCGGTTCTCCTTTTTACCAGCAAGCGGCGGTAGTACAACTGATCTTGTCCCATTGATAGACAAGACAGGAACTGCTTTTCTGTAAGAAGGCCCAAATTCCTTCTTTACCGCGATCTTTTCTCTGACTAGATCCCCGACTTTTGGAATCCAGACAGGTCTTGCTGGGACAGGTGGTGGTTCTTCAGTGGTTGTTGGCTGCTGTTTCAACTTTATGTTGCTCAGGTCTTTTCTTGTTTTGTTTAAGTCCTGCAAAATAGCCAAACGATCTTTGATATCAATGCTTTTTTCCTTTACCACTGAAGTCTGACTGTCAAGATCTAAGACTAACATCCTAGTTCCAAACAATAATTCGTACGGACTGAATCCCCTCAGAGAATTTCTTGGCAGGTTATTTAGACTACGTTGGACACTTATTAGATGTTTGACCCACCCAGCTCCCGAACCTAATATCATTTCTGTTATAGATAGCTTTATGCCTTGGTTTTTTCTTTACACCATCCCGTATCCCTCAGGAAGGAAGTGAGAAGAATCCCGCATCGCTATGCTCATTTGGCCGTGCTTCCCCACAAGCTTGAGGGCTAAAGTGAAAACATTGGTCAAACGTAGCATGCTCCTAGCGTATATGCCATTTAGACTCGCAAATCTTTGTATAACAGTCCAGACGTCAGCCGAGTGCTGGGGATCTACATTATAAGTGGAAACTAGCCTGTATATGTTAATCGGACGCTTTGCTTTTTACTGCTGATCCTTTCTGGAGTGAAACGCCCCGGTAGTATACCGTTTCTCTCGCCACTGCGATCTCTGTTGCAGTCCGGGCATTTTTTTACAAAAATGTGATGCTGCAGGCTCATGCCTGGCCACCAGTACACTGATTGTAGTTCTTCCAGAGAATCTTTTAGTTTGAGGTGTCTGAGACCCTCGCCCATATGTGCGTCTGCAATTAACAAAGTTCTCCTGTCCATGTTTGGAATTACTCTATCCCCCACTCCAGGGATTCGAGCAAAAGGGACGGAGTTTGCATCGATTATGTATGTATAATTGAGTGGATAGTTGATCGGTAGCGCTGAGCAGTCGCCTTTTGATGACGTTTTTACCGCCAGCACTGTTTCACCGTCAATGTATTTCATTGTACGCTTTTTTCTAGCTACGGAAGCCGATTTAGTTGCTACCGCTGTGGCTGTCTTAGCCAATGAATTCCCTGCAACGTGAACGCCATCACGCTGATGACTCAGTGAGTGTGTCACGTGAGTCTTTGGTAGTTCTTTCTGTAAAAGAACTATTTGTTCCCAAAGCAGTTTTTGCTTTATTGTTGCACCTGTGTCATCTTTGTAACCGTTTTGAATCCATTTCTGCAAATCGCTGTTATATGATTTGATGCAGTAATACGAATCGGACACTATAAGTGTCGGGAATTCACGATCTGCATTATCTAGCGCCATTTTCAATGCTATTATTTCAGTCTGTTGTTCTGAATTGGTTTCTACTGAGTGTGTTTTTGTTAATAGAGGTCTTAGTTTATCTCCGCGCCACACTTCTTTTGTAATCTCACATGTGGGGTTGTATGCTTGTTCTCCCCAAACGGAGGGTTGAGCATGTCCGTCTGTATAGATTACACAAGCGTACTGTCGTAAGGGCAGAATGTCGATTGGCAGAGGGAATGTTCTTTCATATTCTAGATTTTTCAATTCTTTTAATTCTGGATCAAAGTAGTATTTTACTTTGTCCGTTGTAATTGAATTCACCCATTGTATCCATTCCGGATTCAATGCTGTTGTTGGTAAATTACACGGTGTTGTTAATGCCTCAAAGGCTGATTCTGCTGTTCTGACTGTGATGTGTCTACCGTCAGCTTTATCTTTTTCTCTAGCTATTGCGGTTTGAACTGCATGAACAATGTTTTCTTTAATGCTGAATTTCTTTTCAGGTTCTGTGTACAAGTGTGATTTGAATGCAATTGGTACCTTTTCTCCCTCGTTAGAGGTCAGGTATGTGAATCCGCATCTTCCTGGGATGACTCGAATCACAAGATTGCGTGTGTTATCACGTGTTTCTAATTTTGTTTTTATTAACATGTCACTTTGTAAGGATCTCAGAATTTCTGTGTGTTTTTGAGTCCAATTTGTTCTTTTAAAATCTGGTTTTATTAGATCATAAAGGGGCTTGACCCTTTCTGCGTAATTTGCAATGCATGTTCTTCCGAAATTTAGGAAGCCTAGAATTGACTGTAGGTTTTTTAGTGTTCTAGGTGCTTGGAGTACGGCACATTTCTCTAGGAAATTGTCAGCCAGGCTTTTGCCTTCACTTGATAATTCATATCCTAAGAACAGGACTGTTAGATGGGCAATTCTAGATTTTTTAAAGTTGAATTCGTAACCCTCTGCTGCGAACCCAAGTATTATGGTGTTCACTCTCTTCAAGTGAGTATCCAAGTCATCATCTGTTAGGTATATGTCGTCGACATACGATAATGCTTCGTCATCATATGTTTGTAGTAACTCTGTTACTCTCGCTGAGAATAATCCTGGGCTGTTCTTGAACCCTTGGGGTAACCGACAGAATTGTTTTTGAGTGCCATTTATTGAGAACGCGGACAAATATCTGCTCTCTGGTGCTATATTTTGACAAAAGAATCCATTAGAGATGTCTAATGTTGTTTTGTATTTTTTGCGCACTATGTTATTCATTAGCGCTGCACTATGCGAGTTTTGCACTGCAAAAGTTTTGCAACATGAGTTAAGGTGTCTGTAATCCAAAACTAGACGATATGAATTGTCTGGTTTGGAGACAGGAAACAAAGGGTTGTTCATTTGTGAGGTGCAAGTTTCAATCACCCCCTGGTATTCTAATTGATCTAGGATTTCTTTAACTGTTTTTTAGCTTCTTGCTTAATTGGGTACTGTCTTTGTGCAGTAGGTTGTGATTTTAACTGGATTTTGTGAGGAGGAGAGTCCTCATCCCATCCTACGTGATTTTTATATAAAGCAGGAGCTTGAGCTACTGCCCACTTTCTAGCAAGTGTGTATTTTTTATGAATTGGGATATGATTTGAGAAGGCAGGCATAATTATTTCTTCGCCATGAGGGCAGTCCCTGACAAACTCTGGTGGCCAGTCTTTTTCAGCTAGAAGGATGTCATAGCCCTTGGAGAGATTATCCCAAAATAGTCCCCTTATTTTTCTAGTCTTATCCCCTTCTATACGTAAAGTTATTTCATATATTTTGTGAGGTTTGCTAACTCTGGTGTCTGCAGTTTCCACTTGAAGGTATTCATTCGTGTCCACTGTCCCCAGATGATTCATAAGGACTTTGCGAGCTATGCTCACTTCTGCTGCGCTGTCTAGCATTGTCTGAGCCCATTCTCCGTTTTCCGTGTCCTCAGTATTCTCGGCATTGTTAACTACTTTAATACTGGCTACCTTCTTTTTTGGAAATTGTAATTTCTTATTTGGATGAGCAGGTTCCTTGTCTTTGGACTTGACGTGCCCTTCCCTGGGTTCCGATCGTCCTCTTCTTTCCGATTTCTGCGAGGAAGTCTGAAAAGATTGAGAGGGACGTGTATCAAAATCTTGATATCTATCCGGTTTCTTTATATTATCCCTATTTCTAAGGTTGTATTTTTTCACAGAGGGCTCACTTTGGGGAGACTTGGGTCCTTGGTCCGGAGATCTTTCTCTCCGCCGAGGAAACCTTCCTCTGGACTGGAATCTCTTGTCTTTTGGATTGGATTGTTTGTTTCCATCCCAGTTCTTCGTTTGACTGTTTAGATGATTTTTAATAAATATTTTTCAGGACTTTCAATCAGTTGGGGTTTTACTGGTATTCCACCTAAACTATCTCTACCTAGTTCCTCATAGGATTTTTCTATAATTCTGGCAATTTCAGCTGGTTGGTCTGCTATATCTGTTTCTTTTAACCTTTGGCGGATCGCCACGTTTGCTGCTTCTCCCTTTATATTGGCTAGTAATATAGCTGAGACCTGCTTGAAGTCTTTCAGTAATTTCATACCAAGAGTTAAAGCGGGTTCTGGACCGTATTCGTCTTGAATTTGTTTTAGCACATCTGGTATTACCGACATGGATGGAACACCATGGGTTTTTGTGTAGATGGAAGCAAAGACTGTACCCCAAGTGTCACAGTCCTCCACGTGTGGTGCGATTCTCAGAATCCTGTGTTTATCCACAGGGGTGGTGTCTGGAAACACCGCCTCTATTTGGGTGATTTTTTGTGCTAACCAGAATGGTATTTGTTCCCTTTTAGCTGGTACTTTACCTAGGCAGGACTGTATGTTCTGTGGTGTAATTTTATTTGTGTTCCCCTGATGAGGGGTCAGCTGTGGAATTTTAATTGCTGGTTGGATTGTTGAAGTCCGCATTACATATTGGACTAATTGTCTATGTACTTTTATTAATTGTTTTAGTTGTATTAGAAGATCTGCTGCAGACATTCTTTCGATGTCTGGATGTGGTGTGTATCCGGCTAGGACCGGCCACGTTGCTCCTGGTCTACCTAATGGACCGAGCCTGGTGATGTGATTGTTGTGTTTTAGGGCGCCATTAAACAAGAGCGCGTGCTCTTGAAATTTAAGTGGTACTTCCACCTCCTCAAAAGGAGTGTATTCTTCAGGAGGTTCCTCTGTTTTGTAATGGTGGAAGTGCTTTGTTACAGCGTTTGCTGCTGGAAAGTGTATCCATGAATAGAATACCTCTGTCTGCCGATATTCGTGTGCCTCTATTACGAATATGACTGTGCCACCTCTAGGTGTCAGTCCATTTTCTATAAGTTTTAAAGTTATAGATTTCCTTTTGTTGACCGGGATGAGTATTATATCCGGGTCTGCTTCTTGCATAGTATTATCAGCTGCTACGAGTTCAGCTGCTACTCTAGCTATCTCTCTTTCTTCTTCAGTGTCTGACATTCTACTGTCAGGAAGGTTATTTTGTTTGTTTGCAGATCAGGTTTCTTATGGGAACAAAGATTAGATGCACAATATTTTGGAACAGTGTATCCTTCAACGTTGACTAAACCAAGAACCATACATAGGAGTTTCCTCCTGCGAGGTTTGGCGGATATGACCTTTCACCCACTCCAGACGTCTTTGGAGTATTATGGGAAAAAAGGGGTCTGAGTGAAAAAGCACGACTGAGTTACTCTAATGTCTTGCGTTAGTTTTATCGCCTTTCCAAACGTTTGGGCGCCATGTAGTGTAGTTCCTATTATCCCAATAGGCTCTGCGCATTGGAATAATACCTTCAATAGTATAGGCCTAGAACAGACGTTAACTAGGTCTTCTATTGTCGATATTAGACTTAAAGTTTTGGGTTTGCCAGCTAGCTCAGAGTTCACTAGAAACTTTCTCGAATAGGCAAGGAGGAGTTGAACCTCCCTGGATAGACAAGAAGGGATTTAGTTTCTGACAACCATAGAACATGACAACTTTGCTCTCCCCTAATCAAGAGTGTATCTCTAGAGTCGTGTGAAAACAAAAGACAACTTATTTTACTCAGTCAGTACGTGCATTCTTAGTCTCACCAGATTGTAGAGAAAAGGAAGAGACGGGCGTGTTCAATAAAAGATGTTATTTATTGATCAGTCTCTTTTCTCATACAAGAAAAATGGATCGATATTATAGCAATACTTATGGTTAAGTAAAGTGCATACAATAAAAGCAGAAGTATAAAATAATACTGTAAAAACATTTATATGGTTTCTAAGCCATAAGGTGGTTTAAAATGGATAAAATAGATACATACACATATACATTTGACTAATCGTACTCAACTGGTGTTTCTAACTACGCCTACCCCGGTGTACCTGACCTAAGCCTAATACGTGGGCGGGAATAGAAAGTAGCAGTTTAAGTTAAGTTTGTTTTGCCAAGTGACTGACTCAAGAATTCTCTGCAAGGGGTTATTCAGTTCTGTACCTGGAATCTAGGATGAATGAGGGATGGTATCTCTCGTCTCTGGTCTCGATATTCCAGGCTGCCTGCGAGGGCTACCCGGAAGCGCCGGAGCTGGATTTCTCGTCAGGAGAAAGCAGCGTCTCGTTCTCAGCGCGTCAGGAAGGCGGGGCTGCGCCAGCGGGGTCTGCTCTGCTCTGGGCTTCGGCAAGTCTGGCTGCTCCGATCTCGTCACCACCGCGTGTGTTTGCTTAAGGCAATACCGGTAATATTTATACCTGTAAGGTGCCGAGATTGACGTAAGGATGGACATAGATACGTCAATAAGGATGTCATACGACTTGGTCGTTAGCACATTCTTTTGCTGAAGTTCTCGATGAAATCAAAACAATGTCCGCAGGGTTTTTCCCAGGTTGTCATAGGTTTGATTTGTTTTGAGAACTCCGTATGCCTTATCAGGGGCTGGAGGAATATCGCTTGTCTAATTAGATGGCAAGCGTTATGACCTAATCAGATAACACGTTCCTGTGCCGTAGTGTGGCTTAATCAGATAACGGTTTCTGCATCATGGGATGGCTGCTAGTTAACTTGTTAACCAGAACAGGGTCAGGAATAGGGGGATCGATACAGAACCTATAAGAATACATCACACTCTTCTTCTGTTTCCGTTTGTAATGGTAATCTAGATAAATAGTCTGCATTCACATTGCATGGACTTGGGACATACTTCACTTTAAATGCATACTCTTGCAATCTATAAATCCTCTTCTCAGTCCTTGCAGAAGCTCACCCACATCTTTTGTAGTGAACACATTAACTTGTGGTTTATGGTCCGTTCGAAATTCAAACTCCCTACGCCACAAAATATTTAGAAAATGTTGGACTTCCAGTCAACAGGCAAGTTCTTCCTTTTCGATCGTTGAATAACTTGCTTCTTCCCGCTTCAGCGTTCTCGAGACAAAAGCCACAATTTTTTTCTTTCCATTGCAAACTTGAATAACCACAGCCTCCAGTCCATGCATGCACACATCTGTGGAAACTATGATATGATCATGTACCTCAAATGGTTTCAACTCCACCACACTTCAATATTTGTATTCATCTCATCAAAAGCTAGCTGACATTCACTTGTCCCAAAGAGGTTGTGTGTTATCTGATAAATTCCTGACAAATTTGGCGTAATACTCTGCCAGGCCTAAAAAGATCTCAATTGATCTTTATCAACTATACGTGGAGCCTTCTCAATAGCTTCCATTAACTTGTTTTTGAGTTTTAATCCTTCATATATTATGCTATGCCCCAAATATTCAACTTTCTGACTATCTCCACTGTGAGCCCCGCCTTCTCCAGTATCCCACACTCTTTTCGTAGTAACAAGCCATGCATCTCCTTGCTTCATGTCCAGACCAAGATATCATCCTGAAGGAATCTTACACTCTCCACCTCACCCAGAAAATTCTTCAAAACCTGTAGAAACACAGCTGAAGTGGATGCAAGGCCGAATGGCATGCGCACAAATTGGAACGCCCCTTTTCAACCCATTTTCAACCCATCAGCCACCATATTAAATGTATTTGCAACGAGTCATGCCGAGGTGGTGGTGGTGCGCTGGGGCTCAGGTGGTGCTACGTGATGCACAGTTTGGGCTGTGCTAATGTGATGCTGCACTGATGCTGAGGTGGTGCTGTGCTGATGCTGAAGGGGTGCTGCATTGGTGCTGAATTGCTGCTGAGGTGCGGCCACACTGGGGGTGGTGCACTGATAAAGAGATAGTGCTGATGTTGAAGTGGTGCTGCACTGGTGCTGCGCTGGTGCTGAGGTGGTGCTGCACTGATGCTGAGGTTGTGTTTCACTGGTGGTGGTGCACTGATGAGGAGGTGGTGATGTTCTGAGGCTGAGCTGGTGCTTTGCTAATGTTGAGGTGGTGCTGTGGTGGGGTGTGCTGGTGATGTGGTGGTGCTGCACTGGTGCTCAGGTGGTGCTGTGCTGATGCTGTGGTAGTGCTGAGTTACACTGTGGTGGTGCTGAGTGATGCTGTGGTGGTGCTGAGTGATGCTATGTTGATGCTGTGTCATGCTGAGGTGGTGGTGGTGCGCTGGTGCTCGGGTGGTGTGAGCTGGTGCTCAGGTGGTGCTGTGTGATGCTGAGTTGGGGCTGCGCTGAGGTGATGCTGTACTGATGCTGACGTGGTGCTGTGCTGAAGGGGTGCTGCTTTGATGTTGAGTTGCTCCTGAGGTGGGCTGCACTGGTGCTGAGGTGGGCCATGCTAGTAGTGGTGCACTGATGCAGAGGTAGTGCTGAGATGGTGCTGATGTTGAAGTGGTGCTGCTCTGGTGCTGCACTGGTGCTGAGGTGGTACTGTGCTGATGCTGCGGTGGTGCTTCACTGGTGATGGTGCAGTGATGAGGAGGTGGTGCTGTGCTTATGCTGAGGTGGTGCTGAGTAATGCTTTGGTGGTGCTCAGGTGATGTTGTGCTGGTTCTGTGGTGGTGCTGAGTGCATGCTGCCCTGGTGCTGGAGTCATGCTGAGATGGTGTTGTGCTAATTCTGAAGTGGTGCTGAGTTGCTGCTGAGGTGGTGCTGCGCTGATGGCGTTGCGCTGATGCTGAGTTGGTACTGTGATGATGGTGGTGCACTGATGCAGAGGTGGTGCTGTGCTGATGCTGAGGTGGTGCTATGGTGGTGTTGAGTGACATTGAGAAGATGCTGGGGTGGTGGTGAGTGATGTGGTGGTGTTGAGTGATGCTGTGCTGGTGCTGCGCTGATGCTGAGGTGGTGGTGCTGCACTGATGCTGAGGTAGTGCTGGGCTGGTAGAGAGGTGGTGCTGTACTGGTGCAGAGGTGGTGCTGTGCTGATGCTGCGGTGGTGCTGCGTTGAGGTGGTGCTACACTAGGGCTAAGTGATGCTGAGGTGGTGTTGTGGTGGTGCTCAAGTGCTGCTGAGCGATGCTCAGGTGGTGCTGCAGTGATGCTGCTGAAGTGGTGCTGAGTGATGGTGACTTGTGCTGAAATGGTACTGTGCTGATGCTGAGGTGGTGCTGAGGTACTGAAAAACAACATTGCCTCCGGTTACAAAAAGTGCTTCTGAAACCAAAGAAAGTGGAAAACAAGATAAGGACATGATATGCATCCCTCGGCTCAGGGCGTTCAGAAAGCCAAACAAGCCAAAGCAAAAGAAAAAGTAATGTGCCGAAACTAACATTTGGGCCAGCATGAAATGATCCATGTACAGGGCCAGTCTGTAGGGCGTGACCGAAACAGTAAAAGGAGGAACAAATGTAAACTATTCACCTATGAAAATAAAGGAATTCTGAAAGGCACATGAAGGATCAAGTGAAATTAATGGGTGTTCTGAAAGCCCATACAGAGAGGTGAGATCTAAAAATGAACCCAAAATCAAAGGTGCCAGCATCTGTCAATACACAAACCCCACAACCAAATCATAGGTCCAGCAGTAACCTTAGAGTGACAACCTCTTATAGTGAGATTTGTTCCCTCACACCTGCAATAATATCAATTATGTTGCTTTCCAATGCTCTTCCTGTGGCAAGAATTAACAGTGCAATGTGAGTTGGCCCAGCGAAACCTGGAAAAGACGAAATGTCTTTATCATTTAGGAAAACAAGTAATCGCTGTCGGAATTCATGTTTTTTTTTTAATGAGTCCATTTTGTTTTATTACCAAATTCAATACATTCACAGGACTGTCCACATAAATAGAAGCCTGACTGTCTTCTCACTGGCAAATGCATTGCCTACCAAAGCCAAACCAATGAACATGTCCTAAGTGTTTTTGCTCTGCCAGGTGTGGCAAAAATATGAAATGACCGAATTAGCTCTCACACTTCCACTCTCTAGAATTCACATCCCACCCATACACAGAACCAGATCAGAAGCCTCCTTCTCCCTTCTTGAATGCCATAAAAAGCTGAAGACCAGGCTTTTTAATTAACCAACCCAACTTAGGCAGTGCTAGGCACATTCACCTGCTCCTCACCAGGATACCCATGGTGATGGTGTGCTTGACAAACATCACATCACCTCACCGCCTTTCCCCTGAACACCAGGAGGCTCGTGCTTAGATAGAAGCAGAATTCGTAAAAGGTATCCCTCAAACTAGTGAGCAGTGGCAGGTATTGGCGTTCTTCTAGCCCTTCATTCATTGGCCAACTCGAATTCTAGTAGAAGCGTCACTGATGCTGTGTAGACTGTGCCCAACGTGCACATTTTGTGATGCAGTTGGACTGGGCAGCATTATGTTTCCGGTCCATCCAGTCTGTTCTGATTCGTGTAGAATTAGCGGCACCTCTCTTCCTCTGCTTTTAATCAACGTTATTGAAGTTTCACAATGTGCGTTAATAAAACACATACAGCAACAAATGTGGGGCACAATGAAACAGTAGAATGTGACACAGCAACTGCACAAAACCCCTGTGCGCATAAGGCGCGGTGTGTTTTTTCTGCTCCCAGCCCAGTCAGTGGCTGCTTGCCAGTGTTTGCTGTGGGTTCTGTTGTTTACCACTGGGCCCCATTCAGTATTGCACTTCAACTGAATATCCCTTTATGCGTGTGACTCTCCAAGGGCAGATTGAGCAATCAGTTACGGCTTGTTCCAGGAAGTGGTCGAGTATTTTTAAATCAAAAAATGTATGACACAAGTAACGAAAAGAGAACCAGGTCCTTGCAACTTGTGTCGGTGAAATTCAGAACATACATTCAGCACTTATTTATTTATTTTATTTGCGGGTTTGTATCGCGCTAGGATCATCTCCCGAAGGAATATCTCCGCGCTTTTGAGAACCTTTCAGCATGTAACAGTTGGTAAACAGATGTCATTAGTTAGGAAATAAGAAGGTTTTTAGCTGTTTCCTAAAAGGGAGATATTCCTGACAAAGTCTCAATGAGAGAGGGAGACTGTTCCACAATCTTGGTCCAGCGATGGACAGAGCTCTTCCACCTTGTCTGGTTTTTCTGGCTCTTGGAACTTGTAAAAGGCCTTGTTCACTAGATCTCAAGGATCGAACCGGTTTATAAAGAGAGAATCTATTGTTCAGATACTCTGGGCCTTTGTTCTGGAGACTTCTGTGTATGGTGCAGCCTATCTTGTATTTCACCCTTTGTTTGACAGGAAGCCAATGTAGGGTGTTCAGAAGAGGCTTCGATGGTGTACGGGGGGGCTGATTTAGAACAAGACGGGCTGCCGTATTCTGGACTACCTGCAATCTCGCAATGACTCCCTCGTTTACTGATAGGAGCATCCCATTGCAGTAGTCCAGTCGACTCAGTATAAGGGCCTGCACTAGCGTTCTCCTAGTTGAGTCAGGGAGCAAGGGGAAGACCTTCCTCAGCATAGCAATAACGTGGAAGCATGAGCCCACCACTTGATTGCTGTTTTGTTTTAGAGAGAGCTCCTGGTCCAGACGTACACCGAGATTTTTTACCACCTGCTTTGGCTCCGGGACTGGGCCAAGGTCTTGCGGCCACCAGTCTGGGGACCATAGGAGCTTTGCCTCACCGAATAGCATCACCTCCGTTTTTGCCACATTGCATTGCAGGAAGTTTGATGCCATCCAGTGAGCCACTGCCTTCATCCCCAAGGAGAAAGAGTTCCTGACCGTATCCGTAAGATGTTTAAACGGGAAGAGGAGTTGGGTGTCATCCGCGTATGACATTGGGATGAACCCATGGGATCTCATGATGTTTGCCAGGGGTGCCACGTAGATATTAAACAGGGTCGGGCTTAAGCAGGAACCCTGTGGCACCCCCTTTGAGATCCCCACCTCCTCTGACCGATAAGCACCCAGGGTGACAGTCTGGGTGCGATCTGTCAGGAAACTCCTCACCCATGCCAGAGCTCCACCTTCCAGACCGATGTTAACAAGTCTGGTGGTCATGATGTCATGTGACACGGTGTCGAACGCCGCAGACAAATCCAGCAGAACCAGATGTTAAATCGATCCAATCTGAACACCATGGGCCCTCCGGCCAATGCTGACCTAGGGTCAAAGGCTCAGGTTCGCTCAGGTCACTTCCTCCGTTGCTACTGCGAGAGAATGTTGCAGAGATGGCAGCGAGAGTGCTACAAGGTATCACTATACGCCTGGCTGCACCCTCGTTTCACACGGGCCCGCCCTGCAGGGCTGGCTAATTCAGTGGGTTTCAGCTGAGATTTCAGTAAAATGGTCCCCAACTCACGTCACCAAAAACCCACCAATGAAAATCACAATTGCAGACCAATGTCGAATATGGCTTTTTCAGGGGCGGAGCTTCAGGGAATAGGGGAGTTTGTTTGGGATGTTACCCCCCTAATAAGTTTACTATTTAATAAATAGTTGGGTACAGAAGTTTTCCGTCAGTATGATAAGGTGTCTGCCAGTTTTACCTGCGATTTTTAAATACTCACTGAGACAAAAACACACACACACATCGTTCTCTCTGTCTTGAAGGTCTTAAAACATGGTTATTTTACACAATACTGTGTTTGAAGTAGAACTCACAATTTGCACTCCTTTCCTATTCCGCTGGCCCTTAAGGCCTCCTCGTGCGCTGCTTCCCATATAATGAATAACATGACCAAGCTAAGCCCCAGAGGATTTTATGGCCAGGTTCACAAATTACTGGTTTCCAGATTAGCAGTCTACCTGGCAGTCAGTAGCTTGCTCTCTGTGAGGGTAAGCACTTCTGCACCCCATAGAACGGGTATTAGGAGCTATACAAATTTCCCCAAACAGTACAGATTTTAATGGGAGTTCAGCATATAGCTACTATTTGTGCTGAGTTGGCAGTATGTGGCAGACAATGAATATTCCTAATGAATGAAGACAGGGCCGGAATGGCCGCAGTGGGCATCGGACGTTTCCCGGTGGGCTGGAAGAGTGGAGGCAGGTTTTGGAGCGGTGGGGGACATTTTTGTTACAGGGGGCCGGTTTTGTAGCAGTTCTGCAATAATGGCTCCCTATACCCGTAGCAGCAGTGCTTCATACTAGCACCCCCCCACCTCCGCTCTCCCCCGGCCAGGGCCAGGGCTGCTTTGTGTGAATAAAGATGAATATTACTTAAACTCAATAGAATGCTATATGGTCCCTGTAGCACAGCCCACAGAAAAAGGTAGACACACACATACGTGCATGCACACACGCACAAAAGCCCGCCCGCATTTACACATGGCTTGCCAGGTTGTTAGTCCATCTCTACATCAAGAGCCTGAGCAGGACCATACAGGTAAGGCCTTTAAGTGTATGAGAAGAAATCTGGTGATCCAGAAGGCACTAGATAGTCCAGTAATTACACCTAATGGACACAATGGAGCTCCATGGATCTTTCTGTATGCAGAACAAGCTCCAAGATGCAATGGGAGAATAGGTGCTACAGTAACCTAGACAGAGGCAAATAATGTGTTTGTAAATTGAGTGGTCACCCTTCCACAGTCTGGACTTAAACCATAGGGTTTCAACATTGTTTCAGTGCTTTGTGTGCAACAAGTTGCTTTCAAACACACATCCCACATGGTGTCCCTTCCTACCCATGTGGGCAAGTGCTTCCGTGTCCCAAATAGGGGTAGTACGAGCTATATAAACGCCACAATAACATTATTTTACATCAGACTTCAAAACAATAAAATACAGTGAGCAAAAGGTTCCTCTCCTCCTAAAGGGCTGTCTTGAGCTTCAGAGCCCCCACAAATGCAACAAATGACAGCAAGACATTGCTCAACAAAATTAGGGGTGCCTAAATTACTACTCAGTAGGGCTCAATGAACTTCAACTTCAAATGCCAATGACAGCAGATTGTGGGTGGCATCTTTGCAATGATGAGGGTCAACAGGTTGGGACCATGTATCCAGGAAATAGCAAGACTAGCCTGAGACATTGCGCGCAACCTGTGGTATGGGGTAGTTTTAAGGTTTCGTGGTGGGCAGGGCGTGACGTACTTTCATTTTCTAATATCAATAAAGACAGATTATGTGTCATGTTGTTTTGTAATGGGAAGGTTCAGTAGGATGGGACTAAGTGCTCCAGAATCAGACATTACGACCATCCTTAAAGTGGTAGTGGGTAGTTTTGATTTTTTCTGGTTAGTGGGAGTCTGCATACTTTCATCTTCTAATGCCAATAAAGAAAGACTGCAGGTCATATCTTTGTAGCTAGGAACGATAAGCAGGATGGGACCAAATTACCCGGAATCAGAAATTATGACCAAACTTAAAGCAGTAAAGTGGAGCTACATTTTTCCCTTAAATATGCCTGCTAGATACTAGGCTAGAGTTCTGGGATGAACAAGGGAAGCAAAGGTCCTACTCTCCTAGGGCAGGCTTGAGCTACATTCAACCAGCACAACCAACACAATTTGCTGGCTCGAGCTAGCATTCAGAGATGTTGAATTATGAGCGCTTTAGGACAGGAAATGACAGATTTTGGCTACAACTGTTCCAGATCAAAGGACTTTCACTAGAGATGAGAGCACAGTTAATACAAAGGAGAGGGGGTAATGGGAATGTAACAAACAGAGGAAAGCTGAAGTAAGTCAGCTTGTGGAGATATATATGAAAAATATTTTTCACAAGGCTAGAAGAAAAGAGCTGTGCTAAAACCAGTGCTTGATTTGAGCCATGGTTTCTGGTACTCAGTTCAGGACACATTCATAAGCACAGGGAGATTAAGTGATTTGTCCAAAATCACAGGATGTTGAGCCGATGCCGAGACTTGAACCTGGTTCCCCAGCTCCGAAGTCGACAGCTCTGGACATTATGCCACATCCTCTCCCCAGTTTCATGGTCAGTAGTGATGCAGCGGTAATTTCTCAATGCAAAACCCTCATGCTACCTCTAGTTACCGCTGAAAAGGTGTTGGGCCCTTGACACCACATATTACCTTCAGGAGATTTAAATAAACCTTGACAGTCAAAAATGCAATTATTATTTAAGCCAATGAAGAGAGTTGTTGAGTATTTTAAAGGGTTTTATTTTCTAGTCAAAAGTTAAGTTTTTCTTTGACCCTTTATTCATTAGTAAAATGTCAATCAGGTTACAGAATTTGGAAAATAGGAAAAAAAGCATTAATACAAAACATATTACAGTCTGCATATAAGCATCACATGTAGAAAAGAAAATGTGTCGCAAAATGTCAGTCAAAACTCTTGAAGAGTTTCTAAGAAAAATAGTCTTGCAAGGCTAATCAATAATTAAATAGTTTGCAAAAATCTCCTATAAAGAGAAATAAATGCATATGACAAATAAATCTTTTCAGACCTAATTAATTAGTCAAAGCATAAACTTAAAGTTTAGCATCTAATTCTATTCTAATCAGCTGCACTCTCTGCTCCTGTCTGTGTCTAAAAAGCAAAACAGCCCGCTCTTCACAAGACCTCAAAGGAATGTGGCCTGCCGTGCCAAAATATGTTGTGCCAGGACTTTCTGAAAAAATAACACGAGTAAGGGAACCCTCTTTCTCCTCGGACGCAATCTTTACCCTCAGCAATCTCTTTCTGCGACGTTCTCGTACCTAACCCATATGAATGAAGCAGAGCCTAAGCCAAAAGCCAAAATGAGCAAAACACCAACCACGTCTCCAAAGAGGTCATTATTTATACTCTAATTCTTGGCAGACTACATTGGTCAGCCACAACGGCATGAGGTCTTACTATCCTGACTTATTCTAAAATTCTGACTATACCAGTTTTAACAAAAGAAGCATAAATGAGTAAATACATTTTATTTGTTTGCAACATTTGCTAGGAAAAATGTTTCTATCATATCCTCAGGCTAGAAGGATACTTTAGCTAACTGGTACATTGGCACAATCACAAGAATGTACAGTTCACAGTAGCCTTGACTCCTTCTTGTCATGAGTAAAGCAGTCACAATTCTGCACATGCTCTCTTCTTTTAATGCAGGTCACAGCCTTGCTGGATTCACAGGCAGCCATTTAATTGTAGGCCCAAAACAAAACAAACACAAAAGAGAATATTAATGTCATGTAAATCAGCCATTATGTTTCCCTCACTCATACTAATACCCCTTATAAATGTTTACCTAGCCAAGCTATTAGTTTAAAGCACCTTTTTTGATTGGTTATGTACAACATGCAAAAATGTGCAATGTATAACATAACATTATTATGCATTAGTGTACATTTTAAAAGTGCACACAGTTAATTCATACCCATGCTTAAGGTTTTAGATAGCTTTTCATGCAAAAAAAGCATTTAGCCCCATGTGTAGTGTTTTGTGCATTTGTTAATTCACACACATTATAAAAAGAGGTGTTTTAAACTAAACAGGTTTATCAAAAATATGCAATAAGCCAAAGTCTCTGAAAACAGAAAAAGTGAATCTTGGGATGGACTGGGAAGAGAGAAACACATTCTATTAATCTTCAAAGCTAAAAAGGCCACTTTTCTCTACACTGCAAAAACACATGTTAATTCAGCACAAGCATTTCAGACTGACTAGGCCTCACTTTCATATTTTTCATGGGTCATGTTTTTAACTTGCACCAAAATGTGCGGGTCAATTTTAAATGCAGTCTGTCTGAAGCATAATAATAAACAATGCCTGACTGCAGATGAAATCTGCTCCATCAGTAGTTGGTTCTGTTTTAGGCAGCGTTAACAGGAGAAATGGGCTGGTGCAAGCTGCCTTCTGACAAGAGTGCCAGCACTTATTCCTTTTACAAATTTACATCTGGCTATAACTGAACAAAATGAGAATGACCAAATCTGTGTCATGCTGCCTTTCTATTGAAACAATGGAAGCAGGGTAAGTCTCCATTCACTACATTATTTCCTTTTTAACCATAAATGTAATTTGCTACTAATTATGAAAGAGCACCTTGTCTGAGAGGAATTTCTAAAAGGTCAAAAGGATGCCTTCTTATGTAAACTACAAATCTAAGAAATGTATTGGACTTGCATGTTGTAGTAAGGACAGAAGGATACCATGAGGTAGGCAGCTCCACTCTTGCACTGTCAGAGCAGCAACCTACCTAGTGCTTTTTTCTCTCCCTAGCACATGTAGGTAGCCGGTGTGGCCAGGGCCTGAGCTACGACCAAATTAGGGTTTATCTAACTGGTGGAAAGGGGATGGGAGCACACTGCTTCACCTCCCAGCACAGTTCACCCCTTTGCATCCTGGTAAATGCAGTTGAATTTAAATGCTTACTTGACATTTTGCAGAGTGTTTCACCAAAGTTGGTGCAGGTTAGTGCTGTTAATCTCTAGACACATGTGTTTCTGGATTGTATCTTTCATCAGTAGAGATAAAAAACGAAATTCATCTGGGGTTTGCTGAGAAATTTGCCACAATCCTCTCAGGTCTCTGTACCTCTCCCTGGCGCACAGGTGCATCTCCAAGAGCTCGTCAGCTCAGTGGATCAAGAGAGCCTTTTTAAACAGAAGGGGGATGGGAGCACACTGCTTCACCTCCCAGCCCAGTTCACCCCTTCGCATCCTGGTAAAGGCAGTTCAATTTATATGCTTACTTGAAATTTTGCAGACTGTTTCACCAAAGTTGGTGCAGGTTAGTGTTGTTAATCTCTAGACACATGTGTTTCTGGATTGTATCCTTCATCAGTAGAGATACAACAAAATGCATCTGGGGTTTGCTGAGAAAGCTGCCACAATCAATATACAGCAATGTCTGCACCAACTTTGGTGAAAAACTCCAGCTAATTTTGAAGTAAGTTTGAACTGTGTACTGCATTTACCAGGATGCAAAGGGGCGAACTGTGCTGGTAATGTGAGGAGTGTGCTCCCAACGCCCATTTTATCTAACTGGTGCTTGACCGCCTTCAGGAACCTTTGAGAGCTTGAGAGGAGATTGGGGAGTGACCCCTACTCAAAATATTTGGCTACCTTTGGCCATAGTATAGTTACTGAACAGGTTGCCAGGTTTGATTGCTCTTCTATTCCCGCCCTCGCTCATTAGGTGTATTTGGTCAGCAGTGAGCAGTATGGTTGCCTTTTTTTTAAAAATTCATGGCTATGATTGATGTCACCTACTCCAATCTAAGCTTCTACCTCCTTTTAGTCATTCAACACCATCTCTGCCTGGCGCATGTTGTCATATGGATTTTTGGGCTGTCTCTGATTACCTCCATTTTGTTGGCGCAAACTGCTCTTTAGAGGATGGATACCGCTGTGTAGTTGACTATATGTGTTAGTACTTATTACAATTAGAATTTGTGTGTCTATCCCTCTTGTAGCCACACCCATCATACGACCAGGTGCTGTCTCCTATAATATTGTAACCATCCCTCTGTGGTCATTATGTACGACATTAAAAATCTTCCCACAGAGGCTCAAAGCAAAAATACCACCTTTACAACCACACATACTACATGGTGTAGCCTGCTATCCATGTAAGTACATATTTCAGCTCCTCACCTAAGAAGAGTAAGTGCTATACAAATGGTACAAAACAATACAATAAAATAATTTTGTGTCAAGCTATCCATGAGAACAATTGGACACTAGTAGTGTTGAGGATTTGATGTTTCATGAGTTTAACTAATCAGTGTTGCTCAAAAACTGTGACATTTATTGACAGTACGATGATACATTTTATACCAAGTTTTATTAGTAAAACATTCCGTGATTTACAGTTCTCTATTCGGTTCACTATTGTATGAGAGTTCGGCACAACATGATTCTTTCTATTTTAGCTAAAGTAAATGTATTATCATGGCTTTAATTAACCAAATACACTAATCTTGTACTACTAGACAAGGATAGATAACTATCTTGAAAACTATTAGAAAGGAGAGTTTTACACAGACCATAATCAGAGCCCCTTGGTCAAGTAAATAAAAGAACAGAATACAGGAAAGCGACAGAATACTATAAGCAACTTTAAAATACGCCAATTGGTTAAATAGCTAACCATATAGTTGTATTTGAAAATGTTAAGGTGAAAAAAGATGACTGAGCTAGAACAATGGGGATCTAAGAACTCAATTTATTAAGGAATTTTATAATGGAAGTCTTTATACACAGATGTCTTTTATAGAGCTGAGAAAGTAAGAGATATGTCTAGAACAATAAAAGATGGGACTGATTTGAAAATTATCTTTCTGGAGTATGACAGTTTTAAGATAATCTTACATGTGGAAAGAGTTATGACTGTCATAGTAAGACTGTCATAAGCCAGAGAAACACATTTTCAAATTATGTCTAATATTCATAAAACTGCCATTGGCTTGACCAGAAAGTCTTAGGACGATCTTAAAGCAGGACAAAACCCTTGCAAATCCGGCTGCCTATCATTCCTGGCTTAAGTATGATTTCAAACTGTTTTAAGTCTGGAATCTTTGGTAGCAAATTAAGTCCTGAGCATGAAAAAATGTCACATCCATGCCAAGAACTAATGTGATGTGATGACTTAGTAGAAGAAATACTCTCTGGGATTATCCCTTCAGGCACTGAGCTCTGCAGTACACGAGTGACCCCAAAATGAGGCAGTTTCACTAGTACATCAAAAACATATCAGAGGCTTAGCAGTTGTGGAGACAGTAGTTTACTGCCTTCTCCTTTGACAGTCATGAATGTAATGAGGCAGGGACACTTCCAGAAACCAGAATTCACAAATCCATGGAACTAAATATATTACCAAAAGGATATAAGTTAATGCATACACCACATTTTCTCAAGGACATTTTTGGATCTTGCCCAGCAAACAGGTTTAGGCTGTCTGTAAATGGCATCATATTGTAGGCTATATCAAAAACGTACAGTGGGCTTGGAGCCTGTACATTGCTTACCATTGGTTGGATTTATTGCCACTGTCTTCCTCAACTTCCTCTGCCATAGCCATGATATTTACTGTCTTATCTCTCTTGAGATAAGGCTTCAGTCTGTTCACAGAGAACACCCTCCTGGGCTCCCTTGTGGCACCCTTGTCCATCAAGTAGTTAACATCAATAACATTCTGAACTACCTTGTATGACACATGCCAAATGTCCTCCAAAGCCCTCGGACAAATAGGCTTTAGCACCAACTCTTCCTGACCTTCCTGAAACCCAGTTAGCATAGCTTTCTAGTCATATGACTTTATCAGAACTTGGCTAGCCTCAAGGTTTTCCTTTGACTGAGTCATGTATTGTGCCATCAGTTTCCTCAGGTAAATCACGTAGCCCACCACATTATTCTTTTGAGACTCTGAGGTTCCTTACCAACCTTCTATCACTAAGGCGAGTGGACCCTGTACCAGTATGTATCTCACTTGTTTCTATATCACTTGACTACATTTGTGCCTCTGAGTGATCCTGGGTCTCCGCAAGACATTATCATTGACCAGATGCCAATCTGAGTGTAATCACGATCATGGAATATGATCGGACGCTTCAATGAAGGTGCCACCCATTTTTCCTATTCCACCCATGTAAAGGCAGCTAACACACGAACCATCTGCAATTTAAAGCTTTATCAAATTGGAATACAAGGGCTACTTTTGATCTTTCATTTGAATGTGATGCAATTAATATAATGCATTAGCCTGAAAAGCATTAGGTGTGCACAGCACACTATTGAACAATGAACATTGTGCATTAATAAACCATTTAACACTGCATCACACTATAATACAGCACAATCTATCATAAACCAAAGAACAGCAAATTATGCAATAGCTCATCCCGTCTCAACTCGTAATAACACCACTTTACCACTTGATCTAATGCAATTCGGTAAAGTACCATTCTACACCATCCAATGCCACATAATGCAACATCCCATAAAACTACACAGCAACCTCTCACCACGCTTCACTCAGGCACTCCTTTAACTCTGCGTGGCTGTACATGTCAGTAGAACCTATATTTGTAACCACATTCCAGAGAGAATCAAAATCAGCATAGATCTTTCAAATCATACCAGATTACATCACAACAAACAATACTGCTCTATACAAAGCCACTAAGAATAATATTCCAACATACAACCTTACCTCACATTGGTATTCTACTCCATATAACATCCATACAGAATACACTTTACCTACACATGGCACATTACTAAACTACCCTAACCCACACCATACTAAAGTACCTCACAACATACAACACTTCATCAGAGCTGACTCTCCCAAATAGGTAATACAACTATACCACATGAAACTAACTAAAACCAAATAGGAAAACCATAGATGTGGAATTAAGAATAATAAATACTAGCCCACTATTTACTTTCACCTCCATGATATTTTAATAATTGATATTTTGGTCATAATGTTGTGATCACTCAATAATCCTTCCACGATATTTCAGACGACTGCCTCTTGACAGTGCATGGAGTTTTCCATAGGAATTTTGAACACAACTACAGCCCGAACCGTTGGATGGAATTGCACCAAATTTAGCAGAAAGGTAGCTTTTGGACCAGAAAAAAGGTTTTTGTTAATTGGTGTAAATCTGTTAAGCAGTTCTTGGAAAAGAAATGTGTATATCTTGGGATGCAAACCCTCTGTGTGAATCCTAACGATCTTGTGCAGAGATCGAATATATGATGTTACCACGATTTCAAATACAACGCATGGCTTTACCACGCGAATTTTACATCGCTAGAGTCTTTACCACGCAGAATAATAGAATGCAGCATTTTACCACGCATAAATACGTTAGTATTCATCCAGCGTCGATTATGCCCAAAAAAACACTGAAATAAACATAATGAAACGGATAGGCAAAAAAAAATGTCTTCAGTAGTGATATTGTTTGTCTTTTTTCACTTTCACTGACCCTCAAGCAAGATGGCTGAATATTTCGTCAAAGAATATCATTTGTTTATTAGTAATACACGTTTTATTTACACATTCAGTTATATTTTTTAATTGTTTATTTAAAATAAATTCTATAATGTTTTTTGTTGTTTGTTTGGGGGGAGACCCCCCAGCCCCCCTTTTTTAAATTTGTTTTTTTTTGGGAGGGAGACCCCCTAGCCCCCCTTTTTTATCTTTTTCCATTTCCACCCATCCCTTTACTACTTATCACGTATTTAATTTATGCGTGAAAACACCTATCAAAATAAAAAAAGGACTTTTCTTTTTACGTACACGCAGAACGTAGGATTGTTGACCGGAACGTTTCTTTCGTGGTAAAGACGATCGTGGAAGGCGTACGCGTGGGAAAGACGTTTACGTGGTAAGTGCCTCGTTGTAAACGTTACGTGTAGTAATTCCTTCGTTGTAAATGATGTTTCCCGCAGAGATCTGATTGGCTGCCAACACTTCAACCAGGAAGTGTTGGCAGCCATCGTGGGACTCTGACTCAGCTGAGTCCCAAAGAAAACTGCAAAAAAAAGAGAAGGGGGCAGGGTGGGAGTACCCTGACCCCTAGGCCTGGTGGTGGGGTCCCCCGGGGATCCCGCCAGGGTTCAAAAGCATTTTTGAAAATCAATAACATTCACAAATCACCAAGAAAATTAAAACAAGCACGGTCTCCTGCGCTTGTTTAAAGATAAGCTCCTGGGTGGGCCAAGTTCTGGAGCAAGCGAAAAGGGCAGGAGGCTGCATGCCCCCCACCCCCCTTCAAGGTATTTTACATCCTGGGGACCAACTCCTAGGGTCCATTTAAATAAATGACGGGAGGCGCATTCAAAGGCCCTGGGAAACAACACCTCCCCAGTGCATGTAAATATCAAATCAAATAAAAAAATACTTTATTCGATTGCTTTTTGAGACAATCATAAAAGTACATATAAAAAAGGCAATTCATACATTAAATACAGTAAAAATTCATATACAGTGCCTATTTACAATAACATTTAATAATGCAAGCAATCGTACTAGTTTCCATGGTTCATATGTGATAAATTTCCTGTGGCTGAATACTTTTTTTAGAAACATGCCTACCCTCCATATCCTATGTACATCGTCCAGAAGCTGTAACACAAGTAATGCTGGACGGTATTGTCTCAGCCCAAGCGCCTTTAATATTGGGACAATCCAAACTTTCCTTAGATTACTATAAAATCTACAAAAAAGGATTACATGTATTGTCGATTGCTCTGAGCAGTTATCACATGGGCACAGTCTTAGTTCTCGTTACCAATCGTTTACAATCGGAAAACTCACGAGCTTGTGGAAGATACTACATCTAAAACGCGTTAGTAAAAATCTATCATAGCCATCAGGAGCAAATAACAGATAAGACTGTATACTAAAAGAAGTTAAAACCAATTGATAATGCATAACAGTGGGTTTTAAACTTTCTGCTGATAATCTTCTGGAATCCAGATGTAGGAGACCCTCTCTCTTTAGCTCCTTACTACTAATAGATTGCATTGATTTTGGATTACTTTAATATTCCATATGACCGAGATCGGACATAAAATTTCTGATAAACTTCAGCCATGGAATCACTAGGGCTCCTTCACATTGTAGACTGTCTGCTAAAATATCCCGGTTTAACTTAGTCTCGGATTTTGTCCATAACCTATGCCATAAAAGAATGGGTTCCATTTTTATTAGATCTGCGATATAAGGGAGCCCCAATTCAGAGTGGCAGACATGCACAGATAGACTACTAGGGGCTGCTAAGATGTATCTCAAAAAGCTGTTTTCCTTAGTTTGTAGGGGTTGTGTGTCTGCAAATCCCCATACACCTGCCCCATACAGAGCTGCAGAAATGCATACACCTGCCCCATACAGAGCTGCAGAAATGCATTTAGCTTTGTAGATCTGTGTTTGTTCCGATGGAGGTCTTCTCTCAAGTTTTCTCGTGAAGTCAGCGAGGGCCATTGTAGATCTTACAAAAGCAAGTTTTTTGCCGTGATGGCATGTAAATAGAAAAGGACGGAGTGGGGTGTAGCGCGGACCCCCCTCTGATGTTCAAAAATGTCCCTGGGACCCCCACCTCCTCGAGGCATAAGACATGAACAAGGGGCGGGGGGGCACGCAGCCCCCTTCCAGGTCATATTTTACCCAGGGACACCACCTCCCAGGGCATGATTTATATTAAAGAGGGAGGGGTGCTGAGCAGCTCCCTCCTGTCCGTTTTCAGCCCCAGGACTACCCACCTCACCAGTGATGGCCCGGTGCAATCGAAAGGAAGGGGGCACACAACCCACTTCTGAAGCCATGAATGGCCCTGAGGACCACGACCCTCAAGGGCTGGCTCCCTATCTCCATTGGTGCCCGCCCTTGGGAGATAGCAGTTTGCTCCCTCTTGGTGGGAGATTTGACTGCTCCTCCCAAGCGAGAGCAAACTGTAAGTCTGCTTCCAGCAGTTCGGAGCAGGAAAACTTCTCTCACTTGTTGAGAGCAAACTTTTCATATGTTTATCTGCCTGTGAAGTGGGCAGGAAAACAGATGAAAGGATTGCTACCATATGCAGGGAGCAGCATTTTTGGCTACTCACTATGTGTGGGAGCAATGCCGTCTCCCACCGGAGATGGGGAACCTGCAGGGACCATGGGGGTATTGAAGCTCCCCCCCGCGGGTCCCAACATTACACACTGGGTGTCCTGGGTAGGAATATGTCTCTTTACCCCGCATACTATTACCCCGCATGCTGTCACAACGTGGGCGTAACAACAGCTTTGTGACAACACATACCATTACCCCGCAAGTTATTACAACGACTTGCAGGGGCTGGATGTTGGAGTAGTAAAATGTACTATTCCACAATAGTCTGTGCGGACTGTAGGGAAGGTGTTGGGTTTTAAATCCAACACCTTCTCCCCCCTCTGCAAGTCGTTGTAACGACTTGCGGGGTAATGGTATGCATTGTCAAAACACGGTAATTGTTACAAACGCGTTGTGACAGCAGGTGGTGTTATGGATGCGGGGTGACAGTCGTTCACCCCTGGGTAGGCTCTAGGGCACCCAGGCTCAAGAGGCGGGACCCCTGGGGATGGGGTCACCGGGGACAAAACCAGCCTGGGGAGTGGGGCCACGCAGCCACCCTACCCTTGTATAAATTATAAAGCAGAGTGGGGATGGGTCCTCTCTTTTAATTACCCTGAGTATGCAAATTCCCAAAATCATCTGCAAGTTCCGCTCATTTGGCCCTGCCCCATTTCCTTAGTAGTATGCAAAGGTCTTCCTGCCTTTTCCCAAATTTGATGGCCAGTTTACCAAAAGGCCTCTGAGCATGTTTCCCACCAATTTTGGTGACCTGTTCTAGATGTAAAGGAATACAAGGACATCTCCACCAAACAGACAAGCACTTACTTCATATGGTATGTAGAAGTACCCTTGTTTGGTGGAGTTTCACCTCTTTGTAGTCTTGTTGTCTTCTCTTGAAGAGGATTCATGTTATCACAGATTTGTGGATGAAGACCTTTCCCTTGCAAACGTTCCAAGAATCAGGAAGTCCAGAACAGGCGGTCGCCTGTTCTCGTACAATGCCCCCAGACTATGGAATGCCCTTCCTCTCTCCCTGAGGCAAGAACACAATCACCTCAGGTTCAGGAAACAACTAAAGACCCTACTCTTCCCCTGAGCCCTCCATCCTGTCTCCTTACCCCACAGGACAGTGGTCACTAGCGCTGGGATGCCCTAGGGTAGCTATGCGCTCTATAAAACCCAAAATCAAATCAAATCAAATCAGTCACTCACACAGCTACTGACAAAGCAACACAGATACTCAGACCTGCTCTGACACACCCATTCAGCCACTCTCACATACACTCACAGACCGACACAGCAACTCACACATCCACTCATCGGCCCATTCAGCCACTCACACATCTATACTCAAAGGTTACAGGTTACAGATAGGAAACACAATGTAAAAAACCTTTGAAAATCAGAAAAAAGACAAAGGTTCCAGAGATGTTATAGTTAGGAAATAACATTAAAAAAAATTAACAATTTACTGTAAAAAACAAAGATTACAGGGACACTATAGTTAGGAAAGAGAATTTAAAAACGTTAAAAATTCACTAAACAAAACAAAAGTGACAGGGACGTTATAGTCAGGTTCAGATTTCACTCATACAAAACAAGAGAAATTCAACAGTTATAGTCACCTGAGCTAACTGTCATCAGTGATGTCATTTTAGATGTCATCAGGGATGTCACTGACCATTACATGAGTGATGTAATATGTGATTTGATAAAGAGTGCATCGCAAGCCCATAAGTTATAGTTAGCTCACGTAACTAGAACTGCTTAATTTCACTGGTTTTGTACAAGTCTAACTATAACATCCCTGTGACCTTTGTTTTTTAGTATAATATATATATTATTACTTCACGTCTCTTCCACTCAAATTCTTATGGACCAGCGCAGACACCAGATTCTTTTCACAAAATATTTTATTTGCACAATCATCCGCTCTGGCACGTTTCGGCCACACTATCTTCAATATACATAGATGTGGAGTTAAGTATAGAAAATCTATAATCCTCACTTGTCGATATTTTGGTCCTTGATGTTGTAGCCATCATATTGTGACCACAAAATCTTTCTTCTATGATAATCCAGATCCACACCCTGTCAAGCGGACCTAAAAACTAGTTGGAAAAAATACCAAGAGATCAGCAACATCCCTAATAAATAAATCAGTACATTCTGGGGATAGACCTGCCATGGCTATCGCTTTCTGTTTCTCCCAACAAATATGATCACTCCAAGCCAGGCATCAGGTTTTCAAAGCCCATGGCCGAGGTCAGCCTCTGTCTAGTCTTATCCCTGCGGGCTCACTATTGCATGGTAGATGCAAGCCTCCCAGGAGAAGTCTATCAGTGAGAGTAGTTTAGCCACAAGTTGTGGAGCACTGTCATCTTTGACACCAGCCTGCTCTATCCACCCCAGAAGTCAGTCGACCTGTAGCTGTGGTGCAGCAGGGGCAACGAAGAGAGAAATTGGTCCCCCCAGACACTCTTTGGGTAGTAAAAGACAGCCATAATTGGGGTATCTTGAGGCCTGGTGCCACTGCACCTGCTGCACCTTTGACAGCCACGTCTCTAATCAGAAGTCCGCTTCTTCTGGGTACAGGGAGGGGGGGGGGCACTAACCTGCTTCATTCACCAGTCTGAAGGACTTTGTATGTGACGCCCTCCCTCCCATTAGTTCCTCCCCGGCGGGAAAGCCAATCATACTGTTTGGTTTGGCATGACTGCTAGCATTAAGTCGAAACCAGCCTGGGGCCGGTCACATAATAAAAAAAAGCACTTGATGCACTCAGACACCACGGGCCCTCCCAAATGTTCAAACAATGGCCCAAACGTCATCCCTCAGTGAGACTAGCCATTGTAAGGCACTTTAAATCCAGTCAGCGCTTTAATGCGCTGGATCATCACACTATCTATGCAGGACCTATCTGTGGCCTTTGTATACAGTGAAGACGTCTCTCGAGTTCGTCTCGTCGCGCAGTATTTTGCTAGAAGGTTGAAACTACTGGTTTGCATTAAATACTCGCGTGTAAACCGCTCAAATGGCCACTGTACTATTCTGAAGATACCAGTTCTTGAAGTGATTTAACTTCTACAGAGGCTTCCACACTATAGAAGAGGAGGAAAACAAACTATGGAGTTGGAACGAATGCATATAGTGTCCTTGACACGCAGTGCCCATTAAAAAAAAAGATGTGTGGCCCTCGAGCCTGCAGAAGAGGGCACGCTCCAAGACATAACACGCACACGCAAATTACAATCTTTGCTGTTTAAAGTATTTTGTGTATAGTTTTGAAAACATTTACACCTGTTATTCAGCGCCGACTTGCCCGAGAGTGAACGCGTGCTTTGTAAATACATATGAATCAATGTGCATGAATAATGCATCAGTATCACCAAACACAATAACGACGTTAGAAACCCATGCTCTAAATAAATGTGCTTGACCTATAGCATAAAACAGCCAGAAGGTGGCAGCATAACACAAACCTCAAACTCCTAAAATGTGCAGGTTATAAGGAGTATCCTGCGATTTGAAAATGCTGAATCAGTCTGAGCCATCCGTAAAAATGGAAGAACGAGAGGCCACACTGACAACTGAGCAGCATTTGATGAGTGAATATTTGAATTAGAGGCTTCCAAATGGAGATTATTACGCGTGGAGTATTTTCAGGCACACTTGTGATTTATATTAAGCGATGTATGCAACAGTGCTAGAAAGAAATCCTAGTCTTTACTTTTCTTATTACAGTCTAATTGTGTCATCGCTTGTTACCTGTAATTACAGCATGACATCGCTATTCTTCCCTAATGTTATTAGGGATAGGTGAGATCAGAATGCCAGAGCCGGCAGACATCTTCTATTTTTACTACTTGCCACTACTACCACCATGTCAGTAGTACCTACCCTTTGTCTATGGATTTCCTCGTTCCGCCAGTAGAATGAAATTTCGAGTCCAAGATATCGGTGGGTACCAATATTGTAACCATAATATCTGGGAACAAAATATAGAACAGGTAAGCGCACAGAGGGAGGTAAGATTTTACCATTCTTAACTCCACATCTACGTATCCTGAAAACATATGTATCAGCAAAGCAGGCACATGTGGAGTTAGGTATAGAAAAGGTTAAGACACTGTTATATCTAAGGTTTCTACCTTACATCTTCCCTGTTTCTCAGACACCTTCCGATATTTTGTCCCTCGATACTGTGATCACAATATTGTGACCGGTAGATATTTTGGATTTAATATTCCCAGCCCACACCCATGGTACCCATTTTGCTTCCCCTCCCAATTGTTTATTTTCTTTTTTCCCCTTTTTTAGTTTCTCACTTACATTTCCAAATGTGTGTATGTTTTAGCATAGACCACTTGCAAACTAGTATGGCCGTTACATTTATTTTTCTTTTCTTGTAAGTGTTTCCTCTGTTATAAAGCGCTCTAACACCCTTGAGCAATGATTCAGCAATGTAAAACAGTAAAAATAACTACATTGTAATCCATTAATGGTCTCTCTTGTTGATGTTTGTAAACTTTTTGAAAGAAACAAGAATGGCAGGCCCCACTCCATTAATCTGATTTTTTGCCCTTACCCCAATGCTTTCTCATATTAATATTTAGCTTTTCATGAAAGGGTGAGAAGACTATTGCTCCTCTTCATTCAGTGAATCAGTCTCATTATTCTGTTTCTCTCTCGAATGAAGGAAGCCAACAGCTGCAACAAAGAAGGAAGATGGCTGCCTCACAGGGATTTATATAGAGGTTAGAATGTTAATAGATTCCCATTCCAAGTTCTGTTCATTGTTTTTTAGCTGCTGCTGTGAGTTTGCAGTTAAAGAGACATGCATAATATTGGCCTCTGTGCCTTACCATAAAATTGCGAAACTCCTTGTGACTTATCAATTATATGTGCGCCCGAAGGTACTTTATCCCATATATCAATTACAGTTGTAGAAGTGCCACGTCAAGAATGTAATATTACAGAAGGATAGTTCGTAGGAGACAGAAGAGATGGGAAAGCTGGTGATGACAGACACTAGCAGAAGGTGGCACCCCACTGTAATTAAAATGATGCTCCTAGACACACCGGCATCACACAAGAACTACACTATCATTAAAACTGAAGGCTAGAAGAGGCATGTTTATGCCTGAGCTAGTATGCTGTGAACAAGGCAATCTGGATGCATGTCCTATCTTGATGTATGTTATAAGCGAGTGCTTCATAGGCAATCAAGCCCAACACTATGGCCCCAGTTTACTGAATCATCATGCAGCGCAGTGCAGCAGTCGCAAAGGCTGCGCTGTGTTAGAAGGAAAGGTAAGGAAAACGTCATATTTACAGAACTATATCACTCTCCTTCCCTCTCCATAGCACCGGTGCAGAAATGTGCGCCATGTGCAACAGACCACCTTTGCACCATTGTGCAAGGGTGTCTCCGTGAGTCTAGCATAGGTTTTGTACTGGAACGATTACCTTCCAGTACAAAATACTATACTTAGACTAACTTTAAACCTTTACCCAATTTGTATGTGTGCTGGACAGGGCATCACACATATAGAGTTGGAAAAGAAAGGACAAATTAAACCATTTCTCCCTCATAGCGCATGGACTCAGTATTTTCCGCAAAACCCTGTCTACTTTTTGAAGTACATAGGGTTTTGCATCGACACGCTTGGGTGGTTGCATGGAACGCCCCTTGGTGCTAAGTAATGCAAATGTTACTTTCAAACAGGTTTAGCACTGGAAAGTAAATAGGTAAAAAAAGATTTTGCATCAATTTGTATCACGTTTGTGACTCAAACACAGCATAAAATCTTAGTAAATATACCCTCCATTTGAAAGGCTTTCCCTATGGTCTTTAAACTGTCATCAGCCAGTGGGAGTTTTCCAAACTAGATGGGCCAAGAATCACTGAGAGCGTCAACTAAAGTGAAAGGCTGCTTTCTTTATTTATTGAAAGCATTCTGTTTGTGAACCGAATTTTAGGGAATGTTTTCAGTTGCTATTTTAACAAACTTGAATAACAAAGAAATAACATTATAGGAATGATTTGTGCAATTTAATGAAAAAAAATATTCTGAGCAGGGGGAATCAGGGAGAAACACACTGGCAGAGCTAAAGGGTGGTGTTTATCTTTTTACTTAAGTTACATTTTCTACGCACAGTGCCAGCTTTAATGTTCCATTATGTGCTGGTCTGGTGAGTGCATTGCCACAAGCTCTAACTGGAATGCACATTGCATGAATAGGAGGGTCTGTTCTAGGGGTAGCCGCGACCCCCATTTCCTGTTACTACTACATTTCTGTACATTAGACCTTTTAGAAAGGACATCCTGTTCCTGTTTCCAGCTATTTTCGCTCCTGACAGCCCAAGCTATTAGGTCAGCTCAACTCCAGGACTTTGAACATTTCTCCATAAAAGGTTTTGTTTTTATGTGAATCATTGTGTCATGTTTTCGCTTAAATAACTGTTCTTTGTCCTGAGCAAAGAAAAACGATTGCAATTTTTAATCATATAATGCCATTATTCTATTCTGTATGCTGAAATATACTTTTCTCTAAATTGTTTTAAACATAACTTTTGAGTATAAAACTTTTTCTGATTTGAATATGGTACCATTGGAAATTTAATACATAGAAAATCAGGTTATTTATTTATTTATTTGAAATGTTTTGTATAGCGCTGGCTAGACCCGAAGGTATCAGAGCGCTTTACATGAGATATCATATTGCATCGGAACATTGATACATAGTTACATCAGTTACTTATTAACACGTACACACATCTTATGGGAAGTGTAAAGGTAGAGGGGAGAAGGCAAACAGGGGTAAGGGATGCAAATAATAAACACAACGGGGAGGCGAGGAGAACAATGTCCGATGTCTGGCTGGGTAGGTAACAGCCAAGGGGGGAAACAGAGCCAAACTCCTCTTTAGCTGCAAGAGACAGCTCCACCGGGCATCAGCCAAGGTTGCTCGGGCAGCGCGGAAAGACAAGTTCAGGTTTCCGCCCAGGAGGCATCATCAAAAGTTCCATCAAAAGTATTGGTTAAGGTGTTGTTGGAGGGTAAATGTCTGAACTGGAGATCTCGTTAGGGTTCAATGTCTTGGAATTGTAAAAATGTTAGGCTTAAATTGTCACCCGAGCATCAAGGTCAGCACAGAAGCCACTTTTGTAGCATAAGAGATGCCAAACAAAATCTCGAAATGACGCCATATTGCAAATAGGCCTCAATTATCATATCCGTCTGCCAAAAACAGACATCTTTCAAAGACAATCATAAATAGCAAACCTCTCAGTCAAAATTCGCAAAACCACCACTTCTTCTTGTACACTGATTATGGACTAAACCCCCTTGAGAAAGAGTAGTAACAGCCCAGCGTTGCAAGTGAGGTTGCAGAAAGAGGTGTCAGAGCAGTTATGTACTACTTGAGGCAATGAGAGGAATGCTATAAGGTGCCCTAATACATCCTTACAAAATTTACAGAAAATAAACCAAATAAAGAGGGTAACCCAAGAACAGAATACTTAAACACCACTCTAAGGTAGGCAGCAACAGAATAATTGTGGACAAATTCTGCTTGCCTCACTAAATGCGATTCTTACTCACCCACTTCCAGTGTCTTGCTTCATAACTGGGTACCTACTCACTGTGACAGTTATGGTGTGTGGTTAACTGGCTCCCTTGGGAGCTCTAAGGTGGGTGGGGTAGGATGTTTTTTTTCTGTATCTACTGAAGATTTCTGTTTTGGAAGAGTGTTGTGCTCAACTCAATTGAGCATAAACTACGTCATGCTGATGAACCTATTAAGGGATCGAAGAGAGAGTAATATCATAACAGACCACTTTATTTGCTGTTATTGAACGATTCCATATGACATCATGCGCCTAGGGGTGACTGTTTACTTCCTTTAATTTCTTCCCACTGTGGATCGCCAACCAACAATCGGTGTCTCCTTTACCCAGCAGGATTCATTGTACAACAGATGCAGTAAGCAAGGAAGCTTTTTTAAGCCACGGGGTCTTTTGTTTTTTGGTCCCTACATATTTAACGTGATTACCATTTTCCCCACAGATACAATGAGGGACGAAGGATTCACTAGATAGCTTAATTACCAGCTACTGATTGCTGAGATCATTGAAGTAAAACACGTCCTGTACTCCTCCAAATCCGGCTTCCAAAGAAACCACACCATGAGGTCCGCTCCCTCCTCGACAGAGGCGAGAGTACAGACCTCATCCTACTGGACCTCTTACCCACTATCGACTCCATCTCCCTCCGCACCCTAATCATGAGACTCCAGGATGCTGGCATCCACAATAAGGCACTGGACTGGATCCACTCCTTCGTCACCAGCCAGACACAGCGACTTAGACTACCCCTGTTCCTCTCAGAAGCTACAGAGATCAGCTGCGGAGTTCCCCAGGGTTCCTCTCTGAGCCCTACCCTCTTCAACATCTACATTGCCCCCTTTCGCAGACATCATCAGGACCACAGACACAACATTATCTCCTATGCCAACGACACCAAGCTGATCCTCGCCCTCACCAACGTACCCACAACTGGCAGGACCAACTTCCACAACGGAATGATGGCTGTCGACACCTGGATGAAAGACAGCTGCCTCAAGCTCAACTCTGACAAGACGGAGTGCTCATCTAGGGCCCACCCCTTCAGCCTGGGACAACACCTGGCATCCAGGCGATCTGGGACCCTATCCCACTCCTACGGACCACGCATGCAACCTTCTCATCATACCAGACTCATTGCTCTCATTAAAACTGCCAAATCAACTCAGTTTCCTCAGCCTGCTTCTACACACCCTACCTGCTTTGAAAGACTTTCAGATGAATCCCCACAGAATCCAGAATGACCATCACCCATGCACTGATCACCAGCAGACTCGACTACGGCAACAAACTTTACACCGGCGTCACCCAGAAATAACTACAGTACATTCAAAATGCCGCTGCCAGACTGGTCCTTGATATCCCCACAACAGCCACATCACGCAGCACCTCTGACAACTCCACTGGCTCCCGGTCAACAAGAGAATCACCTTCAAGCTCCTCTCACATGCCTACAAAGCTCTCCACAACATAGGACCAGCATACCTTAACCACCGCTTCACATTCCACATACCCGCCAGACCACTCCATTCCACCCATTGCGCCCTAGCCTCCGTCCCCAGGATCCAGAATACCAGAACCAGAGGTAGTTCCTTCTCTTACCTAGCTTCCAAGAGGTGGCCCACCCTGCCCCTCCATCTCAGGCAATCCGTGCCACTGATCCAATTCAAGAAGGACCTCAAGACACAGCTCTTCGAATGATCCTCCACACCCGGAAAGACCAGCAGCCCCATCCCCGCCCGCAGCACCTTTACATCCTCACAGGTGACTAGTTGCGCTTTACAAACCCCTGATTGATTCATTGATAGAGAAGGGAAGAATTTTACTAAGCAGTGACATGAGGGTCGCACTATGCGTAGTGGAAAGGTTTTTAGCACGACTGATCACACAATAGTTGCAGTAAATATGTTCTTTAAAATGAGGTACAATGTAACATATATTTTCAATGGCTCAGATGTACAAGAAAACTCTTGCAGGTACACGTAGATACATTAACCTGCAGCAATTCTGCCAATTTTATTATGTATTTTCTTTCACAGAAGTTCAATTGATCAGTCAACACACCAATAATAATTTAGGTGTACTGTTCCCTCTTCTCCCTTTTACTGTACTGACTGGATCCTAATTAGAAGGCTTAGGTTTTGGATAAGATAGAGATTAATCCTGAAGAAGGCCTCTATCCTATCCTTCACAGTGCACTGAAACCGATTAACTCTAAACTAGGGGTCTGCATTACGCATATCTCCTCGGTATTGGTTTTAAATGTTCAACTTGGGGATTTGAAATAAAAAATAAAATTAGTGTAAACCACACACTATGCATTTTCAATATATCTATCTGTTCCCTCAATAATCTCAACAAAAAAGTACACATTAAGCTTAATTGAGCTGAACACACCACTTATCTATCATGATATAACTAAGTAATTCGTCTTTTTCACTGCTTCGTTGATCCACAAAAAGAACCTTGTAAACTCATAAGATCTCATATGGAAGCTTGCAACACAACACAACGATGGTCGTAGCGAGGAGGTACCCATTGGTGAAGCATGTGTAATCTGGTCACCAGAGTACAAGTCTCAGGGGGCACATGACATATTAAATAGGAGCAACATTTTGAAGTTATTGACGGAATTTGAAGACCTAAAGGTTATTAGTACAGACGATCTTGAGCGGGTTCAATTTCTTAAGGGAACGACTGATGCTGCAGCAAAACAAACCTTGACAACTTGGAAATCAACACAAATAGCAGAAGCAATTATGGGGAAAGTCGATATCTTTCAATCATGGGGCATCCATTTATCGCATCAAATTTCCCCACGCTACCCTGCTCCATTGAAGAGGCAGGGTGGAGTTCAACATTCCCTGAAAATGGACGATGTATCTTTAAATAATATTAAAAAAAACAGTATACTCAATATTATTTAATGCTAAGGGTAGAAGTGAACCTATGCCAGAACATGAAGAAATAAAACGGGGAAATGGGGAATCAGACAATTCCACAGATAATTGGAAATGGCTCCCTGGTATGTTGAATGAAAAAAGAAAGGTCTGACCAATTGAATGGAAACCGAAACAAGACACCAAAAAGGATATACATGTGGTATCCTGGAATATTGCTGGTGCAAAGCGTTTACTGGAGGGAGGCTTTCCATTGGACGAATGGCAAGGTTGTGATATAATTGCTCTACAAGAAACCTGGCTACGAGAAGAAATTGCCCTTGCCGGGTTCATACACCATAGTGTAGCAGCAGAAAAATGTAAGATCTATGGCCGGGCCATAGGTGGACTTTCAGTATACGTGTCTTCATCCCTAAAGATTAATTCAGAACAATTACAGTCACCAGATTCAAGTATTCAGCTAATCAAACTAACAGATTACAATAATACCAATCCAATAGTCCTTGTAAATTATTACACACAACCGAAAATTAAGAAAAAAAAGTTAAAGAACGAGATATTGTGCAAAGTCATCACGAACTTACGCTCGATTGAACCACTAGCTGATATAATAATCACTGGTGACTTTAATTCCAACCTGATCCTAACTCTGGTAGAAGATGATAAACTAACAATTGATAATGCATACTGGGGTGTACCCGAACAGATACAAAGCAGTGTAGGAACACAAAAGGACAAACAGGCAATCCAATTAGTGACCGAGTTAGAGTTCCTTGGGCTGCGTGTACTGAACGGGAGATTCCCGGAAGACCAACCCCCCAGTAAAACATACGTTGGTCCTTTCTCACAATCCACCTTGGACTTTACAATGGTTAGTCTTTCAATCTTTCCCTTGGTAACTAGCTTTCAAATCGAGTTTACAGTGCTGAGTGACCATGCAATGCAACACATCATATTTAGCCTTAACAAGGAAAGATTGCAATCGTCATATATATTGAAAGGTCAGTTGAACTCTGTTAACTTGAAACGTATAAATTGGACCAACACAAACGAACAAGAGTGGGATACAACAATGAAGGAAACATTGTCAAAGATTGGGAATGTCCCAAATGCGATCCAAGGATGGTCTCTTTTTCTGTCAAAATTAAAACAAAAAATGAAGTTGCCTGTCATAAAATCCAGCAATGAAGGTCCATGGAGTAAGCTCCCGAAAGAGCTGCAAGATCTGAGAAAACAACTTCGAAAAGCCCAAAAGAAGTTAAAGTCGGCAGACCATGTTACAAACCAATGGGCCAGCTTCCGTGCTCAGCGAAAGGAATATAAAAATATGATCTGGAAACTTAAAAGGTCAACAAATGATAGTTTTTGGTCCAAAATAATTTATAGTTCAAATTTACAGAACACAAATACATTTTGGCAAACTATAAATCAATTAACAAGACCCCGTAACGTCTTAACTTCAAATGTGCAGGAATCAGAGTGGGCATCGTTCCTTGCTTCAATATTTACGGACACCACGTTGAAAAGCTACTGTAGTGAACTTTGTCCAAAAAGTCCAAAAACAATATGCCCCGCAGAATATCAAGTGAGCCAATCGAGAACTAATAAAAACGGTAATGAACTGAGTACAGACTTTCAGACCAATCTATACACAGCGGAAGAGATAATTAAAATTATTAAAAGAGCAAAATCAAATGGGGCGCCAGGCCCGAATGGCATTCCACAAGCTGTGTACAAATATTCACCGGAATTTTGGGGGCCTTGCCTGGCCGAACTGTACTCAGATGTCCAAAATTTAAACCAAGTCCCAGAAAGCTGGCAAGGATCAATATTCATGCCAATTTATAAAGGTGGTGAAAGATCCAAACCGAACAACTATCGTCTAATAGCGTTGCAGGATGTTGAGGCAAAATATTTTGCAACACTACTTCTAAACGATCTGGTTACCTGGTCGAATGAAAAAGAGCTGATCCCCATTAATCAAACGGGGTTCAGGAAGGGGATTGGAACTATTGCCAACATCCTATCTATCACCATGACTGCGGAGAAGTGTATGAGTAAAAAGCAGGAACTAAACATGTGTTACGTCGATCTTCAGGCGGCGTTTGACAGTGTCGATCGTAATTTATTGTGGATGAAATTGAGAGCATGGGCCATTCCGGAAAGTATTTTAAGGGGTTTGCTCCTATTTTATTCGGATACATGGTCGCAAGTGAAAATAGGTGATGGCACCCGGCTATCGAGAAAAGTCCCTACAACGATAGGTCTCAAACAGGGATGTGTTCTCGCGCCTCATTTATTTAATCTCTTCAACTCGGATCTATCGGGGCTATTAAATAGTTGCAATGCTCATCCGCCGAAACTAGGTGATTTACAGCTCAACCATCTGGCCTATGCCGATGACATAGTGCTTATGAGTTTAACGAAGGTGGGTCTAACCAGACTAGTAAACGAACTTTCGGTTTACTTGCTGGCAAATAAACTGGCCTTAAACATCGCAAAAACAAAAACTATGCTGATAACCAATCACCGCGTAGCACATCACGCTATTTGGTTAAAAGGAAAACCATTAGAGAAAGTTTCAGCATACAAATACCTGGGCTTCTACCTTGATGATAAGCTTAATTTAAAAGAACAGAAGAAATATTTGACTCAAAGAGCGGGAGCCTTGATATTTGGTTTAAGTACGTTGTCAAAAAAACTGGAAGGTCCATCACTCAAACCCTTATTAACTGTGATGGCCAACAAAGTTCTCCCAACCCTGACCTATGCAAGTGTGGCAATGCACGGAACGGATGCGGACCTATTGAATAGTTTAACAACCAAAATTTATAAAAAGGTTCTACGATTACCCAGTATGGCATCACCAGCGCAAATGCGACTCGAATTTGGATTAAAAAATGAAGCCCTGGGCAGACTATACTCATACATTAAGATGTGGTATCAAATAAAGCAAAAAGCAGTTAATAACAATCTCAATACCTATTTATGGCAAGAACTTCAATCCCCCCCAAAAAATCCAAAGCCAATCAATTCCTTATGTATGCTTTGGAGGCCACAAGCTCAAAAACTTTATGGGATACAAATTTGTCATTTACTTTATTAAAACAGATTTTAAATAAAGCAGCTAAACTTCATTCACTTGTTTTGGATAAAGAAATTTTTTCTCATCGTTCGCACTCTTGGACTGTAATAAATGGCTATAAGACACTGACACCGGCACTGTATTTGGAAACAACTTACTCCATTTTTATTAAAAGAAAGCTGATGTCATTGACTGATGAACCAGCCTGGAAACGGCAGGTAGCTGTCTTATGTCGTTTGTGTGGCAGCTCCAAAGAAGATCTTATACATATAATTTGCCATTGCAAGACGCTGTCTAAGGAAAGGTCATATTATTTAAAGAGTAGTTTTCAGATTAAGAAGTTGCGAACATGTAGATCTGCTATTATTGGATGCCTGGACATAACTGCTCCTCGGTTACATTGTAAGCTGGTGAAGTTCTTGCAGGCATTTGAGAAACGCATTAAACACCATGAAGATATGTAACGCTAACGATATGAACTATTGCACAATGATGTAAATATTGGTCGGAAATCTTTGAGTTTTACTTTTTGCCTTATAATAGATGTTTTATTGTTAATTTTAACGTAATTTTATAAAACAAAACATTTTCTTTATAAAATGGATGGGTTTTTATCTAGTAAATTGTTATGGTTTTAATTAACTGAACAATAAAGTTTATTATTATTATTATTATTATTATTACATTGGTGAAGCATGCCACTAGAAGTTCATGTGAATAATGATGCTTTTTAGGAAGAATCTTGTGAGGAAAGGAGAATTTATCCAGAGGTATTTTGTCACTAGCTACTCTTTACCTTACAGTAAGGCATTTAAGTATTCCATTCCTTAGGTAGCCGCTTTACTTTCATTGCTTTGTCACTGGAAGAGACATCATAGAAAGTGACATCAAAAGAAGTGGCAACACATAATTTTATGTGCCATGCTGAGGAAGAATGCCACTGGAGAGGTAGAAGTGGGAGCATGTGCAAAGGCACTACACGGCCGAGAGGGGAGGACAGAGGGTGAACCAGGTGAGGGGAGTGATGATGAGGCATTCCAAGGGGAGTCGAAGACTAAGTTACCTGTCGTATGCCATATTATATATAGATATATCATCCAACATTTTGCCACACACACATGGACGCACACAATGAAATGTCGAATTCAGCCTTTCGGCAATCCTTTGTTAAGCAGAGCTGGCAACGTCGCTGGGAATATCATAGGTACATTTAGAGGCTGCTTGAAGCCTTTCATTGTGTTTTTAAGGCATATGTGGTGAAGCAGAACCCACCATGGGTATTATTTAAGCAAACAGGACTACAAGTCCCAGGCAGCCTCTAAATGTACATAGTCCACCAGATGGCGATATAAACAGCTTATTGCGGGACTTTTTCTAGTTGCAGGATGCCCGTGGTCCCTGAAGGGGACCCCGTAGGAGGGAAGCCCCTCGTAGTACATTTGAGGGAGCCGGGCAGCAGGACCCTGGGGGGCGGCGCGGGCAGCCCGCCGGTGAAGGGGGCGGGTCTACAGGTATATAGGGCTCCCCTTCTCACCCGCGTCCTCTTTGCCGCTGCTCCCCCCGCCAGGCAGGTCACCAAAGGCAAGTTGCCTCCAGGCCTCCATTTCTAGGCCTATATGTAGCCTTCCCCCCCTACTTCTCCCTCCAGGACTAGGATCCACCTCGATCCACCTCGTTGCAGGATGACTCAGGATTACTAACTGGCGGTGAGTGTAGGGCTAACGTCCGTTACCCCCCCTCCGCCTACTCCCTCTTCTTGGAGGTTGAGCAGGGCTAGGCGGCCCGCTTATCGACGGGCCGCTGAGGAGGTGGGGGTAAAACGGGTTGGTACCCCCCTTCGCCTACTCCCTCTTCTCTGAGGTTGAGCAGGGCTAGGTGGCCCGCTTACCGACGGGCCGCTGAGGAGGTGAGGGTAAACGTCGGGTTTGAGGGGGGGCCCCCTTACAGCGACCTTCCTCGGTCGCGCTTGGTGATCACGTGGCCTACTTGAAAAGGCGTTCGACTTGGAGCTTGAAGGTTGACGGTTCGAGTCCCTAAGTGGTCGGGGCTTCATTGCTGCGAAAATTGCAACTTTTAGAGGCCGGGCTAGGCCCATATATGTGGGCGGGGCGGCGCACTGAGGTGCGGGTTTGGTTGGCCCTTAACTGCCGATTTTCAACCCCCCCGGTTCTCAACCCCTCCCCCCCCCCTCCACCCCTGTTGGGCTCATGTGTGGGCGGGTCGGCGCATTGAGGTGCGGGTTTGGTTGGCCCTTACCTGCCAGTTATCAAGGTGCGGTATCGGCCGGGTTCCTGCTGGTCGTAACCCGGAGGGGCACGGGATGCTTTGTTCTTTGTTCCCTGCGACTACCCCCCAAGGCCGTAGCTCGAGCCCTTCCGGTCGCGCGGTTTGGCGCGCATGGGCATATTTTAATTCCTTCGACTGGCCCGTTTCCAGGGCCGCAGCATGGTCGCGCTGGTTGGCGCGCAGGGGCATGTTGACTACCCCCGGCCCGTTTCAGTGCCGTAGCTCGGTACCTTTCCGGTCGTGCTGGGGGCGGGCGGACCTGGCTGGGCACGCAGGGATGCCTGGTTCCTTTTAACTGCCGGGATGCCTTGTTCCCACCGGCCCGTTTCAGTGCCCTAGCGCGAGCCCTTCCGGTAGCGCTGGTTGGCGGGCGGACCTGGCTCCCTTTAACTGCCCGGGACCGTAGGTCGAGCCCTTAGGCAGAGGCTGGTGGACGCGGTAGGGCCGTTTAGGCTGCAGTGGGCTGCATGGTTGTGGGCCATTCGGTGGTCGGGCTCTTGGGCACTGTATGATTCGTTCCTCCCAGCCACAGCTGCGGATGTCACGCGCCGGCTATGGGCTGTGTCACTGTTGCACTAATGTGCTTGCCTCCTTTTCATACACACAGCTAATGATTACGGCAAGGATGAAACACGTGCATGCACGCGCGCTCAAATTTGCTGGGGTGCCAGGTTAGATGCCGGGAGTTGGAAGTAATAACGAAGCTGCCTCACACGAAAGAGCTGGTACCCACCCCGGAGCCCGGCGTGCTCTAGGACATTATATCCACACACATGTTGTAATCTAATTTTCAGCCTGTTTTAAGCGGAGTAATCGACATTGCAGCTACACGCAATGATTGGATGTGCCTGTTTGGGGACCGTCTATGTCTGTTTGAAGACCGGATATGTCATCCCCCCACACCCCCTGTTGGTAACCAGTTGTGTACCCACTCCTTATGCGGGTATTGTTCATTATATCCACGCGCATGTATTAATTTAATTTTCAGCTTGTTTTAAGCGGAGTAACAGATCACTGCAGCGACACGCAATTATTGGATGTGCCATGTCTGTTTGGCGACCGGCTATGTCATCCCACCCACCCCCCCTGTTGGTAATCAATTTGTGTCTCCACTCCTTATGTGAGTATTGTTCAATTTATAAACTTGCACTGATCAGTTATTATTATGTCGTTGGGTCGCCAGCACGGTTTGTGCTGTGTGCGTGATTTCCACCGTAGTCCATTACACAGTACTATGCCACAATGACCGAGCGGTACTCACGCATCCATTTGCCTTTCAGACCGACGTCGTGCCTGAAGTATTCCGCAAAATCCATTCTGCAAACTCAAGGTAATGGTAATAACAACAGCCTGCCAATAGTTTTATGCAGGGGCATGAGAGGAAATTTAAAGGGCAGCTCGTTCATTACAGGCAACAAGTTCGTTAAAATGAAAATATGCATTTATGTCCACGCTCACGCCTTGAGGAGCGCAGGTGGTAATCAGTGTTCCTTATTACAGGCAGGGTGGAACTAGCGAACAACGGGACAACGGGAGCAAAGCAAAGGATGACTCGCACAGCGAAGTGGTAAGTGTGAGCCGAGGCGCTGTGATGCCCAATATAGGGCGAGGCGTTAGACGGATTAACGCCCGGTGGAGGGGCCGGCATACAGGGCCTCCCCCCCCAACTGCTCTAGGGCAGGGAAGAGCAAATGTTTATCTGTACCTTTTATCACAGTAGAGCCAGAAGGAAGGACGTCGGTCGGAAATAGCGTTCGCTGAATAGCAAAGGAAGGGACGGTGCTACGACAAGTGGGGCAATTTTTGACGCTTGAGAGCAAGAAGTAAGTTAATCTCTGGCAATAGAATGGTCACTGGAGGAGGGGTAGTCATACGGCCACAAGAAAAAGGGGTAGTCACCCATCACTTGGCGATCCCTCTACGTTAATGGCAGATAGTCAATATACATTTATCTTGCAGATAGAGGCGGGACGGGGCCACGATGTCCGAGCAGAGATCCCCATCGCTCTTCTCTTCGTACCAAGACGAGGGAACAGATTCGGGAACATCCTCAGAGGCACAGGCAGCAACCTTCTTTCAGCTCGTGAAGACCAATGGCATGGCATGGGCAACAGAGCTGCTTAATGCCAGCAACACAGACTCGGGGTGTCACAGTGACATTATAGCTGTAGAAGAGGATGATACAGAAGGGACAGGACACCCCAGGGCGTCCAAGAGGGTTAAAATTGCTACAAACAAGGAATTCACCCCACCGGCGAAAAGCAAAGGCGCCCCGGCCAAGATGACGGTCGCACAGATACACGACGCGCCCGGAACGTCAGGCAATCGTAACACTGCACAACCCGCGACGGAGTATGCCACTAAAAGCGATCTGGGTAAGATCATGTTCACATTGCAAACTTTTTTGACTGAAATGAAGGAGAGCGTATCAAACTTGGGAAGGGGGGGTGATGGGCCGGCCAAAGTATGGGGGTCAGGGGGGTCTGCCCCAAGATTACCGGCGCCGACCTCCCCAGCCACAGACCCCCCGTCATCACAGGTCCCTCTGGCGCCTGCTGTGCCATTGTCAGAGAATGATGACACACCTGATGTAACAGGGCCAGTACCCCCGCTGACTCCATTGGTACCCGTTTCTCCGGACACGCCTTCACCTATACCAAGTCCCCCCCCCTCCTCAACCCCTCTAGCCCCCATCCCGACAGCCATTCCACCGCCCACGGCACCGATACCGGTGCCGGCACCGACAATGCCAACTAGCGAGGAGGAGGAAGTGGTGGTAGATGCACCCTTGCTGTCTGGGCGATCATGCTTGTCCTGGGAAGTCCCACTGGCAGCAAAAGAACTGATCTGGAAGAGAGAATTTATCGATATTTTCTCCCTGCTCATGCTGGGCCAACAGGGCACTGATCTGCGCAGGGCAGGACTAAAAGAAGACGAGAAAAAGGTGAAGTTTCAACAATGGCCTGAGAAAACAATTGATACATGGTTAGAGGCCTTTGCGATCTTATCGTCTGTAATAATGGAAACATTTTCTGATCAGGGCCCTGGTCTGGTGCAATATGGCAGACTAATTTACAACGAGGCAAAAAAGTGGGGTGGCGTGGGATGGTTAAACTATGACAGAGAATTCAGGAAGAAGATGTCCAAATGCCCCAAAATGCGCTGGATCACAAGGAGGTGCCACTTTGGATGGACCATATGGGGTCCAGGGTGCTGCAGGGTGCGGGGACAAGCGGCAAGGGCCATTATGCACAAGCAGCGACAGCAGAAAAAAGTTACACGTAACAACAGCGACACAATGACCAAGGGTCCACGACCTTTCGGGGTGGACACCGGGGGAGGGGGCAGAAAATGGGTGACGGTAGAACACAGCCCGGAACTTGCAGGTTATTCAACAATGGACATTGCCACTGGGGGAGAACCTGCAAGTTCTCACATGCATGCCACAATTGCGGAGGGCAACATCAGGCTGGAGCTTGCAGGAACAACAGAGTACAGACACAGAGAGGACAGCATGGAGGGAGGGGGGCCCTGGGCAGGCCAACTAACAACAATGCGCCCCCCTGCCAACTGCCCCCCCCCCCCCGGACAGGGCTTCCCCACCTTTAACAGAGCGCGACCCGATCCAGGCCTATACCTCCCCATCACCCCACCCCTTGTCACCAGCGATACAGCCTATAGCAGTGAAAGGGCCCTCACCAATTAGATTGGACCACTTGATTCCCTTGCTGAACAAATACCCCAACAGAACTGACGGGAGGTTGCTACTTGGGGGCTTTGCTGAAGGTTTTGTGATACCTTATATAGGGATCCAACAAGCGCGAGATGCAGATAACCTAAAATCTGCTAAAGAAAGAACAGAAGTAGTGAGAGCTAAGGTCCACAAGGTGAACGAATTAGGTAAGGTAGCGGGTCCCTTCCCTGAACCCCCCCTCGAGCACTTCGTAGTTTCTCCTCTGGGTATAGTTCCAAAGAAAGAACGGAGGGCATTCAGATTGATACATCACCTGTCATACCCCGAGGGTGATTCCGTCAACCACAACTTGGCAAAAGGAGTTTGTTCAGTGTCATATTGCTCATTTAATGTAGCAATGGACTTGGTAAGACGGGCTGGCAAAGGAGCATGGTTAGCTAAAGCAGACATAGAATCGGCCTTCCGCCTTCTGCCGGTACACCTAAGCAGCCAGCACCTGTTGGGCTTCAGGTTAGGACAGGAGTACTACTATGACAGATGCATGCCGATGGGGTGCTCCATATCTTGTGCATTTTTTGAGGCTTTTAGCAACTTCCTGCAGTGGGTACTGGAAGCTACAGAAGGGGTGGTAAGCATGACGCACTACCTAGACGATTTCTTGTTTGTAGGGAGCAAAGATTCGCAAGATTGCAGGAATGCATTAGCTAAATTCGAAAAAGTTGCCAAACACCTAGGTGTGCCTTTGGCCCCTGAGAAGACGGTAGGGCCAGCTCAAGTCTTAACTGTACTGGGAGTGGACATAGACACCAGGGCAGGTGAAGCCAGACTCCCACCAGACAAGGTCAGCGAGCTGGCGGGACTAATTCGGGCAATGCTGGGTCAAGAGAAATTGTCATTGGAGGACATACAGAGTTTACATGGCAGACTAAGTTTTGCCACCAAAGTGATCCCCGCTGGCAGGGCATTTGCACGCAGGTTAGCCAGGGCAGCTGCGAAGATAAAAAGAAAACATCATAAAGTAAGGCTCAGTAATGGTGTGAAAGAAGACTTACGGATATGGGGGGAATTCTTGGAACAATTCAAAGGCTCTGTAATATGGAGAGCCAACTGGACCAGCAGCCAGGAACTGACACTGTTTACTGATGCATCAGGCAGGGAGGGTTTTGGCGCAATCCTGGACAGGTAGTGGTGCGCGGAGAAATGGCCAAACGCATGGAGGAAGAAAAGAATAACGGCCAACATAACAGTCTTGGAACTATTCCCGATTGTGGTGGCTTTCCACCTCTGGCCGATGATGCTTTCAGCTAGGAGGGTGGTCGTGTGGTCCGACAACCTGGCCATAGTACAAGCGAATAACACACAGTCCGCTAGCTGCGCGCTCGTATTGTGCCTGCTCAGGGAGCTAGTGAAGGTATGCTTATACAACAATGTAGAGTGTAGAGCTAGACACATTCCTGGGTCTCTAAATACTGCGGTTGACGCTCTCTTCCGTTTTCATTGGCAGCGTTTCCGGGAGGCATGGCCGAGAGCGAGGGAGGAGATAACACCTTTCCCGGCCCTGCTCTGGCACCTTCTGCGGTGGGGCAGCGCATTAGAGAATTAGGTGAGCTGTCTCTGGCACCCCGGACAATGAGGAGGTACCAGTCTTTCGTGCAAAAATTCTGTGAAATCATGGGCCCATGGGAGCAAGCTAATTACAACAGAAGCGACAGGGTGCAGGCGTTCATGATTTGGGCCAAAGATGGAGGGAGGAGTCACTCTTGGATGGCGGGGCACCTATCGGCCATTGGGCACCATGCAAGGTTATTACGACAGGAAGACCCCACTGCCTCTTTCACAACCAGGGCAGCTCTCAAAGGTTGGGCCAGAATAGTGCCCAAGCCTCCTGACCCCCGGGCCCATGACTATGAGACTCTCCAAGGAATGTTAGAAGCCCTCCCTTCGGTCGCCCAGTCCAGATATGAAGCAACACTCTTTGCCGCCACCTTTAGTCTAGCATTCTTTGGGGCTTTCAGAATAAGTGAAATTGTAGCGAGGTCCAAGACGGAGACGAACCCCAAGGCTTTGCGGATGCGGGACGTACGCCTGTCCGCAGAAAGTGTACAGATGTTCTTACGATTTTCAAAAACGGATCAAAAAGGCAAAGGGAGGAGGATCTCTCTGCACCGCTTGGGGAATGACAGGTATTGCCCGGTAGCACTGCTGGCTGCCTTCTTAGCCATACGCCCACTATCGGATGGTCTATTGCTTATACACCTGGATGGGTCCCCAGTCACCAAATACCAGGTGGAACACGTGATGCAGGGCTGCCTTTTCAGGGCAGGGTACACGCTAAAAGGTATTAAGTACAGTTCCCATTCATTTAGGATTGGGGCGGCCACAACGGCATTCAAGGAAGGGTTACCCGCAGAAGAGATCAAGAAGGTAGGGCGGTGGAACTCGAATTGCTACAAAGCTTATGTACGGCCAGTAAGTGTGATTCAGCCCTTTACCGGGAGCAACATCAGTTAGGCAGGACAAAAATGTTGATATGAATATGCGCAGCCACGAAAAGGGCAGCTGTAATTTGTGTGAAGTGTGGAATAAACTAAGTTTGAAAATCAATGTGTTTTATTTCAGGGACAAATGTGTGGGTGATGGGGCACTCCTATGTCGCACGAACTGCAAGATGGGTGGAAGCGGTTCCATGGAAACATGGTTTCAACAACACCATTATATCCTGGTTTGGAGTGCCGGGAATGCACTGGGCGGATTTAGTAGGAACACTGCGCAGCACTTTGAAGGAGGGTAGACCACGGCCTAACATCTTAGTGGTGCACCTGGGGGAGAACGATTTAGCAAGGGTAGGGAAGAGGTGCCTGTTGCAGGAAATGAGAGGGGACTTAAGCACATTAAGCAGCGAGCTGGACCCTTGCGGCATCTGGTGGTCAGAGATAACACCTAGACCCATATGGCACGGAGCTAGATCACAAGAAGCATTGGAAGTAGCCCGCAGGTGAGTAAATGCGGCCATGCGGAAGTTTACGGAAATGCGGGGGTTAGATTTCATTAGGCATGGCCTGCTGCATGCGAAATCTATAGGTTGCTGGGATTCGGACGGAGTCCACTGGTCCAAAGTAGGCATGACGATATTCTTGCTAGACCTAGGCGAAGCGCTGGAAGTAGCAGGATGTAGGTAGAAATAGTGGTGGGGGCTCTGGGTGCAGCGGCAGCCACATCCAGGGCTGTGGAGGAGTTACAGGGCGATCCCACAACAGGAAGGCGCAGGAAGAGGAACTGAAGCCTCCAGGATAAGCACACACGTGCATAAGTCATACATGCTCTAAGGGGTCCTTCTTGGGAACTTGGAGTACGACGGCGCCCCGTTAGTCCTTAGGGCGGTTGTAAACCTGAGTCACTCTCCCTTGTTCAGTGGGTGGAGTTATGGTGGACGTTAGGTTTACCGGTGGGAGTGTAAGTGCTCCCAGGGTACATCACCGGGCTATGGCCGCTGGTGAATCTTGGCTATACTTCAGGTGCCCAGCAACTAGGGGTTGAAGGGCTGATAGGGATCGTCTGGAAGTTAACCCACCTTTTATTTGTGTTACAAATAAACCTTCAACTCAATTATTCCAAACATCACTGTGTTTGTGTCTTTTGTAATGTGCGGGTTACTGTTGGGGGGGCGGCGTAACGATAAAAGTACTATGCAGGATGCCTGTGTTCCCTGAAGGGGACCCCGTAGGAGGGCAGCCCCTCGTAATACATTTGAGGGAGCCGGGCAGCAGGACCCTGGGGGGCGGCACGGGCAGGCCGCCGGTGAAGGGGGCGGGGCTACAGGTATATAGGGCTCCCCCTTCTCACCCGCGTCCTCTTTGCCGCTGCTCCCCCCGCCAGACAGGTCACCAAAGGCAAGTTGCCTTCAGGCCTCCATTTCTAGGCCTATAGGTAGCCTTCCCCCCCTACTTCTCCCTCCAGGACTAGGATCCACTTCCATTACATCAATTCCCCTCCCTACCGCTCACCCGGATTAAGGGTGTGAAGTGGGGGGGGACTGTCATAACATCTGTCTTATGTTGCAGGAGGAGTTACAGAGCGATCCCACAACAGGAAGGCGCAGGAACAGGAACTGAAGCCTCCAGGATAAGCACACGCGTGCATAAGTCATACATACTCTAAGGGGTCCTTCTTGGGGACTTGGAGTATGACGGTGCCCCGTTAGTCCTTAGGGCGGTTGTAAACCTGAGCAACCGGGGGCTTGCCATAGTTAGCTCTGCCAGGCTGGAGAAGGTGTGAGTCACTCTCCCTTGTTCAGTGGGCAGAGTTATGGTGGACGTTAGGTTCACCGGTGGGAGTGTAAGTGCTCCCAGGGTACATCACCGGGCTATGGCCGCTGGTGAATCTTGGCTATACTTCAGGTGCCCAGCAACTAGGGGTTGCAGGGCGGATAGGGATCGTCTGTAAGTTAACCCACCTTTTATTTGTGTTACAAATAAACCTGCAACTCAATTTTCCAAACATCACTGTGTTTGTGTCTTTTGTAATGTGCGGGTTACTGTTGGGGGGGCGGCGTAACGATAAAAGTACTATGAATCTGTCCACATCGCACCAGCCCCTGAAAAAGGAGCAGGAGCTCCAAAACGCGTAGTAGGTCCATGATATTTCCAGCGACGTTGCCAGCTCTGCTAAATAAAGGATTGCTGAAAGGCTAAATTGAACCTTTCATTGTGTGCATCCTTGAGTGTGTGGCAAAATTGTGGATGATATATCTATATATAGCGCGGGGACACTCTGTTTTTGAGTAACCAGGCGCTTAATAAATGGTTTTAATAATAATAATAATATATAATATGGCATACGGTGGGTAACTTAGTCTTCGACTTCCTCTGGCATGCCTCCTCATCACTCCCCTCGCCTGGTTCGCCCTCGGTTCTCCCCTCTCGGCCGTTTGGACCACTCTGTTCAGAAACTGCATCCGGGTGTTCCCAGCTCTCTAGGACATCTGGCAATAACTCTGCTATGGGGAGCCTCCGCATTTCAGTCATTTTCCTATGCAATTTCTTTCAGCTAAGGTGGAAATTCTTCTGGTTCCACAGTCAACTGAAGCCAAAATGGTAAGCTGAATATATGGGTTACTCACCTGTCTATTTCTGATATTCCATTGCATTTTGTTACTGGTAGCTCACTATTCATAATGTGAAATACCAAATTACAAATGGTGGAAAAAAATGCTTTACTGGAAATGCTCCTTATACCTTCCTGTCGACAACTTCTGGACATTGCTCTTTTCTTCTGTCCCCTCACCCCTCTATATTTCCATCTCTCTCCTACCTCAAAACTGCCCTTCAGCCCTCTGCCTCCTTGTTACTAGTATTTATGCACTATTCGCTTTCTGTTCATGGAACATTATTTTGTTTAACAACAGACTTTTTTTTAGTACTTCTTTGTATAAATTGGTGGGAACCCGACCTTTGGACTAAATCCATAAAGAGCAACAAAGTAATAAGCTCTTGTCATCTAACCTGTGAGGAAGGAATGGACAGTCGTTTCCCATGAGCCGCATAGGAAAGTATGTTGGTGTATCAATTTTTACCTGATAAACAGAAGAACAATCTCAAGTGTATGCAGTGGTGGTCAGTCCATGGCGGCTGAGTTGTGTGGCTGAATTGGACGCTGTTTCCTGTCCTGAAGATGGCGTCGAGGGTGTGTCCTGCTCTGTGGGTCGGTGTGTTGATGAGTTGTTTAAGTCCGATGCTGGCGAGGTTGTCCCGAAGAATAGTGGAGTTGGGGTCGCTGGGGTTGTCAGGGTGGAGGTTCTGGTCTCCAATGAGTATGTAGTTTGCTGAGGCGGTGGCATGGGGTACGATGAAGTCGGTGATGGTTGTGGCGAAGGGTGTTCAGGGTCCGGGGGTCTGTAGATGAGGGTTCCTCAGAGTGTGGCTCTGGGGGTGGTTTGGATCTGGAAGTGCAGGTGTTCGGCAGAGGGGAAGGTTTCGCTGGTGGTGGTGAGGCGGAGGGTGCTCTTGTATTCGATGGTGAGGCCCCCTTCTGGGGGTCTGGGCGGTCTTTCCTCTGAATTTTGTATCTGTCTGGGATGGCGGTGCCGATGTCGGGGCGGAGGATGCGATGGTCCAGGTCTCTGTTAAGAAGGTGATGTTGGGCGAGAGAGAGTCGAGTAGGTTCCAGATTTCCATGGCATGTTTGTGTACGGAGCGTACGTTGAGGAGGATACATTTTAGGGTGTCGCAGGTGCTGGCATCGGTGGTGTTGGAGGCCGGGATGGCGGTGAGGGTCTGGCGGCAGTGGAGGCAGGAGAACTGACCGTGGATCGTGTTCGGCCAGTAATGTTGGCCTTCTCTAAGTCTTCCAGGGTTGAGTGCGATGAGGGTGGTGGCGTCATAGGGATGAGTAGTGGTAAGTCCAGAGTAGTGGATTTGAATTTGATGTCTAATTTGAATGTTGTCTACCATTTAATGGTCCTCAGTGGGTTGCCCACAATGGGATATCCTGTTTTCTTCCCTCTCACTATGATGAAGAAAGGTCCATCTGAGGACCAATATCTCTGAGGGTGTTTTATTGAATCTAAATGAAGTAAATAGATAGGGAGAAATAGAAAAACTATACTGATCTGGTGTAGGTAAACCTGAGAAAATTGCTTCAGCTGCAACACCTTTCTTCATTTATTTGACATTGAAGCCACATCAGACAAGACAATCTGTAGCATCTCACTCTTTCAAGTCTGACATGGACAGATGTTTCCTATTCAGATATGCATCTTGCAGATAAATCTAGCCTGAGGAAGAGACAAGTTGATACCATCTTTAGTCTCAAGGCTGTGGAATCCTGTATCTCAAAGTGGTTTAAGGTAAGAAAAATGGCTATCTGAAAATAGCTTCGTTTCATAAGTCTTTATTTCGGTAAAATTAACCATAAAAGACATCACAGAATAAAACACACAATCCAACATTAAAACCAACATAATACATAAATTACATAATACGCGGTTCATCACTGGCTGTCAATAATAAAAATAAGAATAAGAATAATAATAACAATAAACTGTCAGACTAGCTAATGCTATGCATATATTTGACTCTAATTAGCCAGGACCAGCCTAAAAATTTGAAATAGCAAGATATCTCTTTCCAGAGCTTCATCCATCGTTTCAATATCTTAAATTAACTTTCTTATAAAACTTGGCCTCCACATATCTGTGCAGAAAATGTTGATCACCTAAAAGTAGGCCCTTCTCTTGTTTGACAGGCAGGAATGGGTTCATCTTCTTTTATATATTCTTTAACTACCCAATGATATAATCTAAAATCAAGGAAGCCCACCCATCCTTGATTAAAGACCACAAAACGTTTTCCAGTGCATTCTGAGGAATTTTGATGCCAAAATGTACTTAGATATTTTAGCTAGAAGATTTAAAGAAATAAATGATTCAATGTAAACAAGAAGGGCCTGAGCAAAAACCCCAACTTTGGGAGAATCACCAGTTTTATAGTATTAATTCGCCCTGTAATGGAGTATGACCTCACATCTTACCAACTCGTAGCTAGCCTCTTTCATTACTTCCCATTTTATAACTATTCTAATGACAAAAGATTTCACCTTAGTTTTTGAAGGTATGAAATCGCGCTCCATATATTCACATTTCAAGGAATTGACTTTTATTCTGACAGAACGTTGCGCTCATCACGAATTGGCCAGTAACATACCTTCCAGGTCCTCTGACTAGAATATCAAGTCACCTGCATACACTTTGAATTTCATCTAAAACCTGTTACAATAAAAGGAGGGAATGTGTTTATCAATCCTTGGGTTCTGGGCCAAGGGTTCCATGACTAAGGCAAACAAAAGAGGTCCTTCTCCTTCCGGCCTTCAAGTCATTTGACAGATGACACTCAATTATGAGCCTGGCATTCTGGTGACCGTGAGTAACCAAAGTTCTTTCACTAAGAACAATGGAAGACCAATAACTTGCAAGGCTGTCCTCAAATAACCCCATTTCATGTGGTCAAAAGCTTTCTCTGCATCTACCAAGAAAATTATCAGTGTTTTTTTCTCTGTAATAGCAAAATCAACAGTGTGGATGAGGGTGTGAGAAAGAGCAGCCAGGCAGGATGAAAGCCCTATTGATACAAATATGTTTACAGAGATAGTTGAACAGCTAGTTGGGAAAGTAAAAGGCAGATAGTTTCAACTCTTTGCCTAGTATGTTCAAGACAACAATGAGGGCAGACTGACAAAATTCTTAAACGTAATAAACAAAGTTGATATGTTTTCAAACCAATTGTAGCAAAATAGGAGAACACTATTTGTAAATGTAGACCAGTGTATACCATCCTCCTGTCCAGCACTTTTCCATGAATGTGCTTCACAGTGTATCTTGTATTGCTTCAGTAGTCATGGGACTTGCTATATGTCCACTTTAAAAATGTTGGGCCTGATTACGAGTTTGATGGTCCACCGTTGCGGCAGCGTTGGATTCGCCACTGCCCACTAGGTGGTCCACTCACCATATTACGAGTTTAGTATTGGGACCACCTGCTTTAAGTCGGTGGAATCAAAGGATTTGGGGTGCATACTCACCCATTTCTGTTCCCTCCTTTCAGTCACCGACGTGGATAACTTCCTTTGGGGTTCCCTTTCAGAGCAGCATCTTGACCCCGACGAAAACGACCCTGATGGCTCCGAAATCCAGGTAAACCCATTTTGTACTATTTACCCATTGACTGGAATGGGCACATATGATCCAGACTCCAGCAATGTGAAAGTACTGGTAGTAGGTATTTTTTCACATGTGTACACTGCAGTAAAAAATACACACATGCATCAATACATATGAAATTATAGACACCGCTGTCAAAAACACTGCCGCTAGCCCATCAGGAGGAATGTAATATGACGGGCGGGAGACCGCCGCCATGGTGTTCTTCTTGTGCCACCGCTGCAGCGGTTGGGCGACTGGACTGTCAAACTTATACTTTGGCCCTATTTCTATGTATTTGCTGATTTTGCATTAATTTACATTTATTTGAATTTGTTACTGATGTATTGTAATGTTTGGACACTAATAAATGATTTTATATTTTAACTTCACAAATCTATTAATAAATGTTCATGGTTTGCAAATCTACTCTCTGTCATCTTTGCGGGAACACGTGTGCTCCACTGTCATTGGCGAATTGTTGCCTTGTGCAAGTAGCCCCTCATTCTGGAACTAAAAGTCCATCCGCTTGAATGCAGCCTGTTCTTGAGTTTGCACCAATGACCTGTGCCAATCCACCACAACAGTGGAATCTAAATTCTCATTCATACCCTGCATGTTTTTGCACAGTTTATGAATTAAGGTTCCTCGCTACAACGGAAGGTCCCAGGAGCACTACCAAATCTTTAATCAACCCCTCAAAGATTAATTGTTTACCAAATCTAGGCCAGGCCTATAAAGCCACTGCTAAAGTAGTTTATACTTCCTGCATCATGCATTAAGTTATAAGCATTCACACTATTCATTCAGATTTAGAATACTGTTTTAGCCTTCCCATCCCTTTGGATTAAAGGAGCTACACCCCTAACATGGGAATTCAGGGTAAAAAAAATATTTTCGGGTTTTTAAGGTGAATCTCTATCCAACATGTAGAATCAAAGCTACAGGTATCTAATGCCACCAGCCCTGTGTCAAATAAAAAACACTTTGTTTCATTATCTTTAAAATGTATCCCGCTCATGTAAATTACTTGTACCTCACCACCCCCTCTGCTTTAAATCCTTCCCGCTGTAACCCTCTCCCAACACTCTCCTTATGCTCCCTACTACTATTGGAAGGCCACCTTCTCTAAGGACACATTGGGTACCCTACCAGGCTTGTATGGCTATTTCTCTCTCCAAATTTCCTTTTTGCCTGTACTGATACCCCCTCAGAGTCAAGATTATGAGTTCCACGACCGCCTTGTGAGATTGATTTATTCCACCTTAGATAAATGTTAACAATTATCTTCCATTAGACCAGGCACACTAAGAGCTTAGCATATTTCTTTCAAACCCCAGTGTCCTTGGTGCCAGAGAGGGCCTGTGTTCAGAGGCCTCAGGGATATTATCAGTCACCTCCATCCCCCCTCAATCTAATTCCCTCACCGAAATCACCCAGCACTTTTCGGTGAGCTTTACAGATTTCTGTTGTAATGAGAATATCAGATTCTTTTCCTGAGAGTATACTTAGTGACATTTTCTCTGTGGTCTGCTAACCCAGAGGGGGCTTTGCTTTTGGAAAAGATTCAGTTAGCATACCTGACCCAGGCTAGCAAGAATCTTAGGGCTATGACAGTACTGTCCTGCTTATTACTTTGCAAAGCTATGGTATCAGTTTGCAAACTCAGATTTCTGATTGGGGGTGGCTATGAGTCACTATGTTTTGACAACCATCTAGGTTTTCAATCTTCTGACTGTGGGTATGAGTTTTCAAATCTAGTCTCCCTGAGGTTCTGTAATTCTCGAGTCTGACTCCATTTTGTTCTGTGCCACCATTTTGTGTTGCCCTCACGTAGGCCTGTGAAGGTAGCCTGGCAAATAAAGTGGCCTGGCCTTCTTAGTTCATGTATACATTAACTAAGGTTTCTTTTTGACTCTGAAATGAACTGTAAGAAACTGACCTCTTCACCTGAAACTGACCTCGCAAAGCCAATTTCCCTGATCGATCTTTGTCTGAGATTGCCAATTAATGTTCGGGACATCGTTAACTTTTAGTTTCCTTGCACATGCCTTATCTTGTTCATCATCTGTTACTGTTTCTTTTTATGTTTCTTCATTACATGGGTTATGTTTTCAGTTATAGGTTTGTCCGGCTTTTGGAGGTTGAATTTGGGACATTCTTAATGATTAACTTTTGGGTTGGGATACTGTACATGTAATCATGCCATACCCTGCAGTGCCATTAAATCAGATTAACCTTTGTGAACTATGCAATTATTATGTTTTGCCCATATCCTGCTAAAACCCCAAAGGCTACTCATCTGCTGACCCTCCAGATTTTCCATTTGTTTAGGAATGTAATTTGTACAACTCCCTTACATGCCTGGGGCAGGATAAAGAGTATATAAGACATGAAGTAAGACAATTCTAGCAGACTGCCTCATTCAGTTGCTAAGGCTTCTGTGTGGCGTAGTCTCACTCATTTGAGGTTAATAAAAATGTACTTTTATATTCCAGCTTCTGTGTCAAGTTCTTCTTTGTGAGTTTAAAAGGACTAAGTATCAGTGGAACCCCTGAGAAGTGGATTTTTGATTTCTACAAATGGCGCGGCCAACGCGGCGGTCATCAGAGAAGTGGCTATCTGAGGGAGTGATCTTGTCAGAAGACAGAAATCTACTGAGGAGGACAGGACAGGACTCTACTAAGGAGGTACTCTGTACACAGAGGTTCTGGGGATTCTTTGTCTCTGCAGCCCAGTATATTTCTGATCTTCCTGATTTTGATCCTCCACATGATGTCACTCCTGACTGAGAACCTTTTTGGCGTGAGTATTTAAAAAAAAGACCGTTAGGTCATTTAGAACTTGGCAGTTAGAATTTGGACAACCATTTGTTTGGTATAGATTTGGAAATTTGGAATTTGTGTTGGCCAACTTTGAATTTGTATAGCTTTGTATATGCGAATTGCAATTTGTGTAGGCAGGTAATGAGGAGACTTTTCTCTACTTTGTATAAAATTTGAACGGTGCACGTACGAAGAGCACATTAAGCACAACTTGGGGTATAATATTGTATATTCTGCAATATTTTTGGCATGCCTGTTTCAAGCTCACATCAAAGAATGTGTTGCTTTTTTTGGAAGGTACCACAGTGAGATGTGAATTAAATTAGCCGGCTCCCATTGAGGAAATACCTAAATAGGTTTAGGTATAAAAACATATTTCTTCCTTGGTGACTTTGTATCCCCAGGGAATTAAAATATGACAAAATACAAACAAGGATCCTCTGTTCTGTGCAATTTTATGACTGGAGATATGCAGAGCGATTTGTTTTGGTGTTCTGCCAGCCAAAGCTAGTGAATTGAGTGTATCTTGGCTTCTTGGAAATAAAGGTCTGTGGCGCTGTTTTTGCAGTCTTTTGGAACACTATTGAGAAGCATTTCTTGTAAATATGACTTACAACTAGTATTTACAAATGGTTTGGTTTCAGTACAGTTTGTGGGCTGTCCTTTGTTTCAGTCCTAAGTGTTGATCTGTGGTTTAAATGTGTGTTTAAATGTTTATGTGGTTTTCCCATTAGTGCAACTTCTGTAAGTAAATAGCGATGGCGCTATTTCTGAAATGAATGGCTAAAGCACGCCGTATTGTGTGTCCTGAGTTTTTTGACCCCTTTCTGTTTATGTCTGAAATGAGCTCAATATGTGTTTGTGGTCTTTCTTGTTGTCTTTAGTCTGTTATGCAAAATGTTAGTTAATTAAAATTAATTATAAATTAAATAAAATTCAGAAATTAACCATATTATATGCTACAATAGTTATATGTTGTTATTTCATTTATAGAGTAGCAATTGCGCACATGTACAAAACTGTTCAATGCTTAAAAAAAAATAAGTTAGAATTCACATTCACTAGGAATGAAAGGCCTCAAAAGTGAAATTGTGCGTTTTGTAGCTGTTTTAAATAAGACTGCCACCGTGCCCACATTTTCAACACTAAGAAACAGCTGTTGCTGCCGCTAAGTAAGCAACATGAAGCAATTACGAATAGACAGGAATGTTTACTCAGTAAGGACTTTCCCAGTTAAACATGGGTGAACCTTTGCATTTCAGAATGCTGTTTTGAAAAAGGTTACAAAAATAAGGTTCATTATTTTGTATCACAGGAAGACATTTCAAGTGCGGTTTTCTTCTCTTTAAGCATTTTTATAAGCATATTCTTGGTTCTAATGTTAAAATAATTGTCCTTTTTAAAAAAAGAAGTGGCGCAACAATTTGTTATGTTTCAAGTTAGGCTTCTGTGCTTAGGCTTATAAATGAATGCGTCTAAAATGATAGGCAAGGGATGCAGCTTGCTTTTATATGTGGAATTATCAAAAATGATTGGGTTTATTAAAAATAATTATTAATTATGAAAAATAATTATCAAAAATAAGTGCTTCAAAATTTGTTTTTTACTATTTATGAAGCTTACTACTCATACTATGACCTCCTAGCATTAAATTTTAATTTAAGTTGTGTTGAACACCAAAAATGAGAACATTTGCTCATGGAATTTCACTTGGCGCAGGCGTAAAAAACTCATTTTTCTAAGGATTTACATGAGAGATGTCCAATCTCTGCAATTTGTAAAGAACATTCTGAGGATGATTAATATGTAACACAATTATAGGATATTAATTTTTAAGTGCCCCAAATACCAAAGTCAAAAATGGGTAAAATAGACTATTTAAACAGTATTCTTGCCATTTAGAGTAGCTTTTAAACTGCCTTAAGCTTCAGTAAATGCATACATTTAGGTATAATACAAGTTTTCAGGTTGTTCTTATTTGGGGTTGCTTTTAATGACTCAGTGAGACAATGTGCCCGGTGCAGGAGTTTGAGTTTGATATCAGGGTTGAAGGTTCTAACTCTAGCTGGACCTACTGAGACGTTCATCCATTTAAGGTTGATGAAATGAGTACCATTGCATGGGGTGGTAACAAGCATTTGTTCTAAAGCTGGAATGTTGTGTTGTTGTGCTCTGCGAATTCTTCACAGTAAATGTTTTAATAATCTAAGAATAAATAAATTGTGGCCCCTAAAAGGAGTAATATATATAACATGTGTTTTTAAATAGGGTTGATTATTGCAGGTTGGAAAGAGTTAGGAAGGTTTTTTGTCTTTGTCAACTTTAGAGTGAGGAAGAGAGAGGGGGGTTGAGGATCGTGTAGCTCGCAAGGCAGATTTTGACCTTATGGTCTGTACGGTGGGGGTTTAGGAGTAAGTGGAAACAGATGTTCTGCTGAGGTGTTATTCCTTGCTCTTGAAGGACTGTGTGAGGCTTTCACATCGACATCTGCAGCCTATTAAATTAGGGCCTTGTCTCCGAGAAGTGCATTCCTGACCGGCCTTGAAAAAAAAAGCAGGGCCTAAAAGGAGGTTGGCGCACGGGACACGCAGAGTGTCTGTGAAAGAGTTTTCTTTTTGGAAAGTTCAAATTAAGGTGGTTTAGCATGTTTACAAAAGATGGTTGGTTACAGTTGATATATTGTGTGTTATGTGCAGTGTCAGCAGTATGTTGAAACAAGATGTGGTTTTTATTATGATTTCTTTGAAAAGAAATGTTCGTGTGTTTTTCATCTTTTTGCATTTTCTTTTCCTTATATGAATTGTTCCTGCTGGTCCTGTGTGTCAGAAGCGACACAGTAAGTTGTATTTGACAGCCGATCTCCACTAACTGGTGATCTGCTGTCAAAAGGAGGGAAAGTAAAAGAAAGTGTAATTTTGGTGTAATTTTGATTTTAAGCCTGACAAATTAAGCAGGCCCGAATATTGGGTTTTGGGCTGCAGGTTCACAGTACATAAAGTACACAACATGGTGTTGTGCGTCACTGCTCATTTACATATGCTATTGTTTTATTTATGCTTTTTGTGCTTGATATACAGCAAGTATATCTGATGGCTTGACATGTGCGTTTTTTTATTTTATGCATGTTTTTGTTTTATGTTGTTGCTTCTGATACTATTACAAGTTCCCCTGTGTTGTGAAGGGATCTTCATGACGATGCATATCGCTGCACAACAGTTGGGTGGATTTGCTCTGATACTAAATTTCACAGATATGATATTTTCATGCTGTGAACAAGACAGACAACACTTCACCAGTGCATGTCTATTTTGGCTATAATGGTATTGAAGAAAAATAAAAGAGATATACAGGATCAAAGTGTGTCACCTGCAGTTAGTCACGTTACTGCCCCCTTCCCTTAAGGAGCAGGCAGCCCTAGATTTATGTATCCTGATTGGACGTAAGGATCAATTATAGATCTGTGACTCTTGTACAAGGTGACCTAATTTCTATATTACCTTAGTCAGATTTGTTCTGCTTCCTAAAATAGTGTATGGCTTTGTACCATAAAAGAAACAAGGTTTCATTTTTTCCCTGCAGAAGGGGATTGGAACATTAGCTGAGATTACCGTATATGGTGTAGTGGCCAGCGGTAGAGCTAACATTTGTGAACTATTTTGATTTTTGTGTATCACCCATACTCTTGGTGTTGTATCACATGCCAGACTATCACACAAGTAATTTCTTGTTCTTCCTATAGATTTTTCTTTTGTCGCTTCTCCCCTGATTGATGTCGCATCGTGCCTAGTTATTGGGGATTTTAGCTGTGTCCTAGTCCCATTTCCCTTTTCCATATTCCTTTCACCAGTTAGCCCTTTTATTATTATTGTTGTATTGTTCAGGTTCACACTTCCAGATTGCCGTAATGTACCAGAGACCCCCATAATGTATATATTTCCCTTTTGCATGACCAGACTGGTTTTTAAGAATTTTTTTTAGGCCTACTTCGATGTTTTCCAGTCTAACCGTCATGGTAGTGATGGACTGGTTAACTGATTCAATACTATAGTAAGACAAGTTTTCCACCTCAATAGGAGATACCTTACATTTATTTTTTTGAACATGACAAATTTTCAATGACTATTTTAATTTGTTTTTTTACCCTTTTGTTCCTGCTTCTTTAATTTTCGATGAGATCAGATGTGTTCTAAATCATGGAATTACCAGGACTCTCTAGTTCTTGTCTTTTGTTTCCACATTTTGATCATTAGCCTGTGTATTGCATAGTGCACCTGATGCACAGTTATTAAAAGGGAGGTATCTACATGTCCCTATAATCTGTATCATGTGATTTCTCTTTTGAGGTGTTCTAGATAAGGAATTTAGGAACACCTAGACGTAATCATTGAGGGAAAAAAAATGTGTTTTCCCCATTAGACAATGCCACCATGTGTGAGGACATCCATACAGATAGAATTCCCATGTAACTATCTACCCTTAGATGGCATAGGATAATGAAGGATACCCAATTGAAGAGATTAGAAGTATTGCCTTTGAGAATGACAGTGTGTTCTAGACCAGATTTGTCTCATGGCGTATGGCCACTCCCTCGCAGATTGCAGGCCACCTGCTTGCAATCCCCTTGTTAAAAACAATAAACTGTTTTTGTACTAAATTGAAGGAAACTAACAACTGTGTCACATTTCCTACATCACTAGGTTCTGCGGGATTAAGTCATAATAACCTGCGGAACGCTGATAAGCCTAATTCCCATCAGTGACAGCTGCAGATGAATGGCAGACGTCTTGGCACCCAGAAAGTAGCAAGGCTGGACAGCGATCGCCAGCGTGCCATCAGTGGTATCTTCAAAGTATTGTGCTTGCTTCATCAGAAGGCGTTGAACATCAGAAAAGAAGGAGGAGCTGGTTTTGCCACAGAACCAGAGTTTCAGTGCAAAAGAGCAAAAGAGAAGGATCCCTGTTGTTTTGAGGCTTCAGTTTTCCACCTGTCATGTGCTGGTAACCTCTGACAGTGTGCGGTCCCTTGAGCCCCTTGGCCTGAGTTTTTGGCGACCACCTCTTTTTCTTTGCTCCAACGGAAGGGCAGTGCACCGGAGGATCCAAGATTGACAAAAGGCACTACATTATGGTGCCCATGAAAGAGCAGCCGGAGCGTCCTCTGACACTGAATAATGAGTGTTGGAGCCTGAGAATGTAGACCCGGGTCTGCATGAGATGATCTGTGCCCATGACCAATGAAGAGCACATTATTAGAGGTGTCTGCCGCAGAGGAGAGACACTGTTCTGTTATGTATGTTATGTTATGTTATTTTTATTTGTACCGCGCACAGCTGCCCCAGCAAAGGGGCGTCCTGGCGCTTTGAGAAGGTAAACACAACACAGCATTAAAAGCGGGCAGAAAGGAGAAGAGACACAACAGATGAGCTAAACAAATAAAAAGGTCTTGATAGCCCGTCTAAACTGAAGGAGCTCATCGATGGCCCGGATTTGTGGAGGGAGAGAATTCCACCAGCTCGCTGCCAGGTGCACTGCCTTGAGACATTGAAACTTTCAAGTGAGCTGTGAGTGTTTGCCAGGAGGGCACTCCAACTAAGCAGTACTATTTTCATGAAGAGGCCTGAATCGAGAGGCCCAATGCGGAAGAAGACAATGGAAGCAGATTTGATGGACGATAGAAGCCTGCCAGAGAGGCTTTGAACGGACTTTGGGCACAGTTGCACAAGCGATTCCAGTGCAATTGTATAAAGTAAATGTTAATTAAGTTCTCATTTGACTGAATTGCCATGGAAGAGGAAGTGGCTCCGCCTCTAGCATCCAAAAATGGTCCACCAGAAGTGAGTCTTTGTGCTACTATGTGTGTTCGGAGACCTGTCTCGGGAGAAGTGGAGAATAATAAGATGATGTTACAGCAACACCTTGACGACCTAATGAATATCAATATAGACCTAGATTCAGATTAACATGAGTCTTAGGTTATTATCTACGTAATGGCAAAAGGAGGGTCTGAGGTTCTGTAATTCTCGAGTCTGACTCCATTTTGTTCTGTGCCACCATATTGTGTTGCCCTCACGTAGGCCTGTGAAGGTAGCCTGGCGAATAAAGTGGCCTGGCCTTCTTAGTTCATGTATACATTAACTAAGGTTTCTTTTTGACTCTGAAATGAACTGTAAGAAACTGACCTTCACCTGAAACTGACCTCGCAAAGCCAATTTCCCTGATCGATCTTTGTCTGAGATTGCCAATCAATGTTCAGGACATCGTTAACCTTTAGTTTCCTTGCACATGCCTTATCTTGTTCATCATCTGTTACTGTTTCTTTTTATGTTTCTTCATTACATGGGTTATGCTTTCAATTATAGGTTTGTCCGGCTTTTGGAGGTTGAATTTGGGACATTCTTAATGATTAACTTTAGGGTTCGGATACTGTACATATAATCATGCCATGCCCTGCAGTGCCATCTAAATCAGATTAACCTTTGTGAACTATGTAATTATAATGTTTTGCCCATATTCTGCTAAAACCCCAAAGGCTACTCACCTGCTGACCCTCCAGATTTTCCATTTGTTTAGGAATGTAATTGGTACAACTCCCTTACATGCCTGGGGCAGGATAAAGAGTAAATAAGACGTGAAGTAAGACCATTCTAGCAGACTGCCTCATTCAGTTGCTAAGGCTTCTGTGTGACGTAGTCTCACTCATTTGAGGTTAATAAAAATGTACTTTTATATTCCAGCTTCTGTGTCAAGTTCTTCTTTGTGAGTTTAAAAGGACTAAGTATTAGTGGAACCCCTGAGAAGTGGATTTTTGATTTCTACATCCCCCACATGCAAGATTTACCAAAAGCTCTTGTGTGTGCCCTTCAATATGACATCTACACACACCCTATTAGCTATCTATACTGCTTGGTCTTTTAGCTGCGTTTTATACCTTTTATATCTTGTAGAGCCTCCTAAAGAAGCATTTATTCCTGTTTGTTTTGCTTTCTTACTGACCACTGCCATCCTCTCCCCAGCCTCAGCATTAAGGACTGGATGCTGTTAAGGTCTGTCAAGTTTCCCTCCTAATTGCCAGACAAAGGAGATAATTCTCCCAGTAGTCGTGGTGCCATCCTGCACACAAAGGTATATATGATATGAGGCAAATGCCTCTTCAAGAGAGATCCAATTAGAAGGAAAAATCCATATGGGCAAAAAAGCTCCACTGGCCATCATGCATTGTTCCATGGCGAGGTGTTGATCCCAAAGATGAGGACTTCCGTCTTGTCTGTGCTAAGTTTGAGACAGTTGTCCGTACTCAAAAATCTGTGGAAGTTAGCTGTGGTGGTGGAGGGGTCTTCTGACAGCAGTAGGATAAGTGTCATCAGCGTGGAGATGATGTTTAGTCTGCGTGATCTGACTGTGCTGGCCACAGGGGTCATGTAGGTGTTGAAGAGTGTGGGGCTGAGGGACAATGCTTGGGGGATACTACAGATTATCTTCTTGGGCTCTGAGGTGATCAGTGGGAGTTGGATTCTCTGAGTTCTTCTGGTGAGGTATAAGGTGATCCACTTGAGGGCGTCTCCCTGGATTCCGATGTGGTGGAGTCTGTTGATCAGGATGTGATAGGAGACAGTGTCAAAGGCGGGTGATAGGTCCAGGAGGATGAGGGCTGCAGTTTTACCATGGTCCAGGAGGGGCCTGATATCGTCTGTGGCTGCAATAAGGGCTGTCTCTGTACTGTGGCTGGCTCGAAAACCAGATTGCGAGGGGTCCAGGTGGTTGTTGTGTTCTAGGTGTTCTGTAAGTTGCTGGTTGATAGCTTACTCAATTACCTTTGCTGAAAATGGAAGCAGCGAGATGGGGCGATAGTTTTTTGGTTCTGCTGGATCTGAGGAGTGGCCTCACTTTAGCGTTCAAGTCTTATTCTTGATGCCTTATATAGTGCTTCCAAAACATGTGAAAGATACTGAGGGGCATATCAACAACGCTTTGCGATAACTATCGCAAAGCGTGCTTCGCGCTCCTTTCCCTAACGCCCGCTATCGCAGGTTTTTATCGTGGAGATATCATGTTATTAGCAACGCGTATCCCCAAGGCGATAAAAATTCCTGCTATAGCAGGGAAATCGCCCTTTTGCAGGGAACATTGCTGGTTTTCCAGTGATGTTCCCTGCAAAACGGCGATAACCTTGCTGATACGACCCTGTGGTCGTATCAGCAGAATCCACACCATATGTTAGGGGTGGCTAAGTCAAGAATTTAGCAGACGTTGGTTTTTGGAGAAAACAGCAGTTTTCTCCCAAAACTAACGTCTGCTAAAATGCTAGGGCATCCTTGCTGATAGTGCGAAGCCGCGCTATTGATGTCCTGACATGTAGTGTATGTCAGGAACGTCCACTTTGCATCTCATTAGAGATGCAAAGGTAGACGTAGTACAAAAGGGTGCTAACATGCGAATATGCATGTTAGCACCCTCTTGCTGATAGGGCGATGGCTTTATCTCCGCTGTTCTGGCTTTTAAAGCCAAAAAAGCGGAGATAAAGCCCTCGCTGATATGCCCCTGAGTACCTCTGCAAAAACAACAGTTGATGGACAGAATGCAGAACAATGTCATACATTCACCTCAGTACAGAGTTCTGGGCCTAAATCCACCGTTTGTTTGCTCACCACACGACCCCAGTTCAGACATATGCAAATCAGCCTTGACCCTGTGCCTCATGGGAACAGTACAGACCGAACTGCCAAGCCATGTCTTCCTTGGACCGGAATCAAGCATCCTAGGAACGGTTTCAGGCTATCGGCCGTATTCAGCCAGGATAGCTTGACTCCAGTGATGAGCATACCTGTCACACTCGGGGTGACAAATGCAAAAACAACAGTTGATGGACTGAATGCAGAACAATGTCATACATTCAACCCAGTACAGAGATCTGGGCCTAAATCCTTTTTTTTTTTTGCTCACCACACCACCCCAGTTCAGACATGGCCATATGCAAATCAACCTTGACTCTGCGCCTCATGGGAACAGTCCAGCCCAAACTGCCAAGCCATGTCTACCCTGGACCGGAATCAAGCATCCTAGGACCGGTTTCCGGCTATCAGCCATGATAGCTTGACTCCAGTGGCGTGGAGAGCACGGGACTCACGTCTGAGCATACCCGTTACACTCGGGGTGACAAATGCAAAAACAACAGTTGAAAGACAGAATGCAGAACAATGTCATACTTTCACACCGGTAGAGAGATCTGGGCCAAACTCCATCGTTTTTTTGCTCACCACACCACCCCAGTTCAGACATGGCCATATGCAAATCAGCCTTGACCCTGTGCCTCATGGGAACAGTCCGGCCCAAACTGCCAAGCCATGTCTTCCCTGGACCGGAATCAAGCATCCTAGGACCCTTTTCTGGCTATCAGCCTTCTTCAGCCAGGATAGCTTGACTCCAGTGGCGTGGAGAGCACAGGGCTCACATCTGAGCATACCCGTCCCACTCGGGGTGACAAATGCAAAAACAAAAGTGGATGGACAGAATGCAGAACAATGTCATACATTCACCCCAGTACAGAGATCTGGCCTAAATCCACCTTTTTTTTGCTCACCACATCACCCCAGTTCAGACATGGTCATATGCAAATCAGCCTTGACCATATGCCTCATGGGAACAGTCCAGCCCGAACTGCCAAGCCATGTCTTCCCTGGACCGGAATCAAGCATGCTAGGACCGGTTTCTGGCTATCAGCCGTCTTCAGCCAGGATAGCTTTACTCCAGTGGCGTGGAGAGCACTGGGCTCACGTCTGAGCATACCCGTCCCACTCGGGGTGACAAATGCAAAAACCACAGTTGATGGACAGAATGCAGAACAATGTAATACATTCACCCCAGACATGGGTCCCGTGCTCATTAAGCCACAGGAGTCAAGCTATCCTGGCTGAAGAAGGCTGATAGCTAGAAACCGGTCCTAGGATGCCTGATTCCGGTCCTGGGAAAACATAGCCATGTTTTCCCAGGACTGGAATCGGGCATCCTAGGACCTCGGGCTGGACTGTTCCCATGAGGCACTGGGTCAAGCCTGGTTTGCATATGGCCATGTCTGAACTGAGGTGGCTTGGTGAGCAAAATAACGATGGATTAAACACAGGTCTGTGACTGGGGGTGAATGTTTTGCCATTGTGCAACATCCCGTCCATCATCTTGTGTGCTTTGCTGTTCACCCTACGTGGAAAGGGTATGCCCAGACGTGGGTCCCGTGCTCACTAAGCCACTGGAGTAAAGCTATCCTGGCTGAAGAAGGCTGATAGCCAGAACCGGTCCTAGGATGCTTGATTCCAGTCCAGGGAAGACATGGCTTGGCAGTTCGGGCTGGACTGTTTCCATGAGGCACAGGGTCAAGGCTGATTTGCATATGGCCATGTCTGAACTGGGGTGGCTTGGTGAGCAAAATAACAATGGATTAAACCCAGATCTGTGACTGGGGGTGAATGTTTTGCCATTGTGCAACATTCCGTCCATCATCTTGTGTGTTTTCCTGAGTACCTCTCTCAGAAATAATAGTATAAAGTAAACCATGAAGGCAAACAATGTCTGTCTAAAACCAATGGGCTATTCTTTCTACAGTGGGTAGTTTCGAAAATGGGCCTTCTTCAAAAAGGTGTCTACTGTAACCATTAATACTATCCTTCAGAAGGTGGAAGATCCAAAAAAACTTAGATTGTGATGGATTTTGTTAGACATAAATACGATAATCCTCTCTGATTAGAAATAGCAGTTTCTTCACACAATCTATAACTTCTAGTTGTACTTCTTTAGTTTGTAGAAAATTGTCTTGTTGGCTAAAATGTAATTTATTTTGTCACGGTAAGGGAACCATAAACTGAAGATGTCATTTCTTCACATCGATTTGTTTTTGTGGTGTCTTCACTCTGTCTAAGAAAGACTGCACAATTCCAAACACATGATAAAAACGTATTATGTGTTGATCATAAGTGATGATGACTAGGGATAACGATTCAATATTGCATTAGCCAACAAATTCTTTGAACCAGGAATATCGGTAAAACTGAAATGCCCATCTAGCATGATGACTATTTCTGTGTCGAAGGTTTCAGAAGCACTGAACATTACAATGATCAATTTGAATTCCAAATGATATTCTAATGCCCATGTAAATATGTCTCTTTTGAGTACAGACCCCCTTCATGACTAAAAAGCTCTTTTTCAAGGACTAAGTAATGTGCATTCAGTTTCAGACTAAATATGAGACAAAAAAAAAACGGCCCTATTATGAGTTTGGTGGTCCGTGACCCACTGTATGCACGGTGCCACAACCTCGGCGGTCTGACCGCTGTATTATGAGATGGGCGGATTGCATTTTGAAAGAACAGAGGCAAACCGCAACACCTCCGGCCGACTCTGACTGCGGCAGCCACGAAATGGGCCAATTAGGCTGTGGGTGGCTCGGACCGCCAGTGAAACCGCGGGCCCAATTATGAGTTGCTTTACAACCAGCAGGAGCGTGGCAGTCCATCCACCACATCTGAGACAGCGGAAAGGGAAGTATATAAGGCTGTTGTGTTCGATTATAGATTCTGAATGAATTTGCCAAATCATGCCCTTATATAGGTATAAGTCACATTGCCCTTATATAGGCATAGAAATCCAGTCCTTATTTAGGCATAGCCCATGCTATCCAAATACAGGCATGGCCACTTCCATCCATTCATCTACGTCACAACGATTTCTTGGAAAACCAGACTCTTGAGCCGTTAGGGCACGGGTACTCATAGTACAGCCCGCGGGCCGCCAGCGGCCCGGCAAGCCTTCCCTGGCAGCCCGCGGACCTTGCAGACATCGGACCCGTGTTTTAAAAACACCTTTTTCAAGAGTGTCTGCAACCGGAGCGAGACTCTGCTGCTCTGTGGGGGTCGGGTGATTCATTACGGTGAAAGGCAGAGCGGAGCTGCAGGGGCCTAAGGGGAAATACACTAAAGCTCCATTAACATACAAATGGTCTTTTAAAGACCTGTGAAGTGCTCGAGTGCGGCTTTGTGTGTGTGTGCCCGGAAGCTGTCTCAGCCCGGCCGACACACAGGGTGAGATGCCGTTCCTGTCGCAGGCTGACTCATCGCTGAACCTAGGACTCGCAGCATCAGTCTAGCAGAGGGAAAAGGACTGCAGCCCCAAAGCTCCGAAGTCAGCAGCAAGAATTTCCTCAAGTTGGGGGCACAGAGGGGAGCTACCATGACTGACATTACTATTGTCAAGGAAGGCTGGGTGCAGAAGAGGGGTAAGTGTAAAAACTGAAGCATTCGCTCTGTCAAAAACAGTCATTCTCAACAACATGGAAGCAGTTTTGTGACCACATTTAGAGGAATGACCAATCGATGAAAAATGCAGTGAAGGGATGAGAAATGTGTTGTTTGACCAGCAGGGTTGACGGTCAAGTGACACATGAATTATATATTGTGACTGGAGGGGCACAATGTCTGTTTCTGTTATGGGTGTCCTCTTTCCTGTGTTATGCAGGGCAAAATCCGTTTCTGCCTTGTTTCTGCAAAGATAGTTTGCCTCTTATGGACAGGGTAGGTCGGTGTGTTGTTTTTGGTTTGTAACATGATTTATTTTATAAGGGGTTAGTGGTTTGTGTATTCACTTGTCTGCAGGCATGTCTCTTCTGGCAATCCTTCTTGAAATGAGGACTTTGTAAAAGTAGTGTCGTTTTGTATTGTTTTGGTCAGCCGTTTAAACGCAGAGGCCAACCATAATCTCTCTGTTTTAGAAATTAAACGTTTACAGAGTTTTATTCACATCAACCCTGCCTGCCATAAGATTTCCATCGCCAACAAAACAGAAAATGAATGATTTGCTTCTGTTTTGCCATTATTGGAAGGAATTGTTTTGTTTCTAGCATTCAAATCTACTGATTCCTGAGGCCCAGCTCGAATCCTTTGTTGTGGGAGGTATTGATGACATCTAATACCGTTTTTATTTAGAGACTTATGGTGGTTGTGTATAATCGAGAACGGAAATTGGGTTATTGAAGTCCCGTGGGTACACAGTGGGTATTTTTCACTTGCTTTTTGCACCCTCTCGGCATCTGAATCTGGAATCTGGAACTCTCTTCCTCCATCGCTCCATGTCACCACTTCCATCCGGATCTTCAAAGCGGACCTCAAATCTCTTCTATTCCAAAGACACTTTCAGAACTAATTCCCTCATTCTCAGACCCCGCCAGGAAGTCCGTTAGTCATTGAAATTTGTAATATTTATCTATTTTTGTACATTCCTTGCTTGCTGTGTTTGATATTGTGTTCCTATTGTTATTTTTGTCCGTTCTATTTTGGAACATTTCTCTCATGTAACGTAACTGGTTCTATTGTACAGCGCTCTGACACCATCGGGTAAAGTCAGCGCATTATAAAAATGCATAAATAAATAAATAAATGACAGAGTGTGACAGAGGGAGACAGAGGGAGAGGGAGGGAGAGGGATACAGAGGGAGAGAGGGAAACGGAGGGAGACAGAGGGAGGGAAAGGGAGGGAGGGAGACCGAGAAATGGAGACCGAGAAAGGGAGACCGAGAAAGGGAGACAGATAGAGGGAGGAGGGCGACAGAGGGAGACAGAGGGAGGGAGGCGGAGTGAGGGAGGTGGGGGAAGGGAAGCAGAAGTGAGGGAGTGAGGGAAGGGGAGTGAGGGAGTGGGGGAAGGGGAGTGAGGGAGGGAGTGAGGGGAGTGAGGGAGGCGGAGGGTTGGAGGGAGTGAGGGATGCAGAGGGAGGGAGGCAGGAGTGAGGGAAGGGGAGTGAGGGAGGGAGGGAGGGGGAGTGAGGGAGGGAGGCGGAAGTGAGGGAAGGGGAGTGAGGGAGGGAGAGAGGGAAGGGGAGGGAGGGAGTGAGGGAAGGGGAGGAAGTGAGGAAAGGAAGGGGAGTGGGGGAGGAAGAGAGAGAGGGAAGGAGAGTGGGGGAGGGAGAGAGGGAAGGGGGAGCGGGGTAGGGGAGTGAGGGAAGGGCAGGGGAGGGAGTGAGGGAAGGAAGGGGAGTGGGGGAGGGAGAGAGGTAAGGGGACTGAGGGACGGGAAAAGGGGAGCGGGTGAGGGAAGGGGAAGGAGTAAGGGAAGGGAAGTGAGGGAAGGGGAGGGAGGGAAGGGGGGGTGAGGGAGGGTGAGGGAGGGAGAGGGAAGGGGAGTGAGGGAGAGGGGAGGAGAGGGGGAGGAGAGGGAGGATGAGGGAAGGTGAGGGAGAGGGAGGTAGAGGGAGAGGGAGAGGTGAGGCGAGAGAGGGAGACAGAGAGAGAAGGAGTGAGACAGTCAGAGTCAGGGAGAGAGCGGGAGAGGGAAGGAGAGAGAGGGAGACAGAGAGGGAGTGAGACAGTCAGAGTGAAGGAGAGTGAGGGAGTGAGGGAGTGAGACATTCAGAGTGAGAGAGACAGAGGGAGACAGGAAGAAAGGGTATCGATGGAGGGAGACAGAGAGATGGAGGGAGGGAGACAGAGAGAGATAGAGGGAGGGAGAGAGAGAGAGAGAGAGATAGATAGATAGAGAGAGAGAGGGATGGAGGGAGGGAGGGAGGAAGACAGAGAGATAGAGAGAGAGAGATGTGTGTGTGCCGGGTCTGGTAGCTCAGTGGACGAAGGCGTCTGCTGCAGGGACCTGTGCCAACCTCATGGTCACAGTTTTGTTTGTTGCTCTAGCCCCACCCCTCTCCCCCACTGACCCCGCCCCACCAGTGCGGGCCTCGGACACAAACCACACTGTAAATTTGGCCCCGATAGAAAGTTTGTGAGTACCCATGAGTTAGAGACTTCCCCTTGCCTGGATATTGATTTCTCCAAGAACTCATTATTATGCATGAACAACTATTCCTTAGGGGTTCATTCATGACGTTCATATGCCCGACTTTTACGACAATTCCTAAGCACCTTCAAGGTATAAATATACCTTCACATGCTATGGCAAAGCGCGCTGTGGTTTGGTGCAGTTCGACTACCTACTTGCACGACGCAGCTCGCTACAGCAAGTGCCGAAGAAAGCCAACTCTCCAGCTGACGCACTGACAAGACGCTGACATCCTCTTGCCGAAAATCCGGCTCCAGTGTTTCTGACTCCTCTTGCGGGGTGTTGGGAAATCGAGTCCTGTGACAGAGATACCAACCTCTCTCATTCTAAGGTATGGAGCTGATTAGAACCTAGAGAAACCTTTGGCAATTCTTGGCAGAACTAAAACTTATGCTAAACAGCGCCTACTTCTTCCCTGGTATTAGACCTTGGTTAGGTATATTGGAGTAGGCAGATTTTAGAAGCACCAGTTGAGTATTTTTAGCCTGTGTTATTTATGTATATAGTTTTACATATGTCATAGCAACAGACAATGCTATTACAGTATTATTTTATACTACTGTTTGCGCTGTACGCATTATACTTTTCAATCTATCTAACGATTGTAGCAGTTCATATCTCTTGCATGAGAAATAAGACTGTTCAATAAACCCTTTTATTGAAACGCCCCTCTCTCTATTTCTGTGCATCTCTGTAGAAACGAAGCATGCACGATTGACAGAGGGAAATAGGTATCTATTGTTTCCACGACTCTGAAGATATTGTTCCGGTCCTAGGGGAAACAAAGTTGTCATGTTTATGCGGTTGTCAGAGACTAATCCCTTCTTGTTTATTCGAGAAAGTTTCTAGTGACCTCTGAGTTAGCTGGCACACACAGAATTAAATTTAATATACTCGATAGAGACATACTGACCTCAGTCCTATGTCAAATCTATAGTGTATAATATTCCAATGCGCAGAGCCTATTGGGAAGATAGGAACTACACTACATGGCGCCCAACGGTTTGATAAGGCACTAATTTAACGCTAGATAATGAAGTAACTCAGTCTTGCTTTTCTCAGAGACCCTTTACTCATAATACTCCAATAGACGTCTGGAGTGGGTAAAGGATAATATCCGCCATAGCTGAGTAGGAGGAAAAATCCTATGTATTAGCTTTTTGGTTTGTTCAACATTGAAGGATAGTGTTCCAAAATATTGTGCACCTTATCTATGTTTCCTTGAAACTTGCTCTGCAAACTTTCAGTCAACAAAATGTCTCTAAACGGAGATAACACCGGAGCCGGTGGAGCTGCGGCTGTTCAAGCCGATGCAGCTTTTAACTATACAGGTTTCCAAGAAACCGATGACAATACTATAATCATTCCTCCTAATTTTAGGAAAGCCATCACTATAAAACGTATAAACCATGGCCTAACATCGAGAGGTGGAAGGGCAGTTTTTGTGACATGAATATCACCAGACATTATATTCATGGATGATCTTCCCAGAGGCAAATCCAGTAACACATTGTTTCACTTCTACAAAGAAGATGAACCACCAGAGGAATATATTCCTTTAGAGGATATTGAAATTCCACTCACATACCAGGAGCATGAGCTCTGGTTTAAAAGCGCCCTAAAACATTTAAATCACATTACCAGGCTCTGTCCATTAGGTAGACCAGGAGCAATGTCGGATAATGAATTACTTAGTAATATACAAAGATTAGTAGAATTATATAGTGAAACCACAACTGTCTGAAAGTCCTGAAAAGGTCTTTACTAAAAACACTCCTACCTCTTATAAAAAGAAGTGGGAATATAGCAAACAAACTTCTAAAGAGAAGCGTTCTCAATCCCGAGGTAGGTCTCCTCAAAAGGAGCCCTCTGAAAGGAGGTATATCAAGATACTGATACAAGTTCCTCTCGTACCTTTCAGACTTTGTCACAGAAATCCAAAAGAAGAGGACGGTCTGAAAACAAGGAAGAACGCATGAAGTCGAAAGACGACCATCTCGTTCAGAAAAACAAGAAACCTCAATTCACCAAAAAGAAGGTAGCAGGTCTAAAAATCAGACATGCCGAGGATCTTGAGGACACAACTCAAGAACGGAGAATGGGCTCAGACAATGTTGGACAGTGCAGCAGAAGTCACAATAGCTCGCCAGAACCTGAAGGGTCTTCTAGAGACAGTGGACTTGAATGAAGATATTGGAGGGAGACATACCAAGAAAAGTGAAAGCACTCTTTTAGGAGCGACTTTCCAAGGGTTACTATATACTTCTGGCTGAAAAAGACAGTCCACCTACATTTGTCAGAGAGTGCCCACATGGCGAAGACATCATTATGCCAGCATTCTCTAACCATATTCCAATTCATTTAAAGTATACATATGCCAGGAAATGGGCAGTCACCCAAGCCCCAGCATTATACAAAAATCAATTAGGATGTGATGAGGACTCGCCTCACCATAGAATCCAACACAAAAATCAACCGCCTGCACAAAGGCAGTTCCCAGCTAAGCAAGAAGCTAAAAAACATGCCAGGGAGATATTAGATCGACTTGAATACCAAGGGGTGATTGAAACATGCACCTCCTCAATGAACAATCCTTTTCCTGTATCCAAACCAAACAACACATATCGTCTAGTATTGGATTACAGACATCTAAATTCTTGTTGCAAAACATTTGCAGTGCAAAATGCACACTGTACAGCATTAATGAATAACATCGTGCATAAAATATATAAAACCATATTAGGTATTTCTAACGGTTTCTTTTGTCAAAATATTGCACCAGAAAGTAGATAGTTGACCGCTTTCTAAATTATGGGGTCACTTCTGTCATCTCCCTCAGGGATTTAAGAATAGTCCTGGGTTATTCTCAGCAAGAGTAACAGAGTTACTGCAAACGTATGTTGATGAAGCACTATCAAATGTAGATAACATCTATCTGACAGATGATGACTTGGATAGGTACTTGAACAGAGTGAACACCATTATAATTGGATTCGCCTCTGAGGGTTACAAATTCAATTTTAAAAAATCTAGAATTGCCCATCTCAATGTCCTATTTCTAGGGTATGAGTTATCAAGTGAAGGCAAAAGCCTGCCAGCCAACTTTCGAGAGAAATGTGTGCTGCTCCAACCTCCACAAATGCTGAAAAACGTAGTCAATTCTAGGATTGTTACATTTCAGAAGAACTTACATTTTTTACTAAGCAGAAAGGGTTAAACCTCTCTACGAATTAATCAAACCTGCTTTTAAAATAGTAAATTGGACACAAATACACACAGAAATTTTGCGTTCACTACAAACAGACATGTTAGCAACTAAACATTTGCAAACACGCCTAAACGTATGCAACTTAGTGAGCAGAATCATTCCGGGTCAATGCGGATTCACCTACTTAACTTTTAACGAAGGTGAAAAAGTACCAATAGCTTACAAATCAAATTTTAGACACAAGCAGAAATTACATTCACTCCAACAGAAATCATTCAGACAGCTGTTCAGACTGCTGTAGCAAAAGATAGAGCCCTGGCACTGGGGAAACGCATTATAGTCATAACTCCTGTAAGTGCCTTAGAGGCAGTGACAAAAGCGAGCATACCAAATGCTAAAGCTTTACATCCGAGATGGATACAATGGGTTAATTCTCTTACTGCAACAGATGTTGTATACGTTTTTGATCCATATTTGTAAACACAAGCATTTCTACAATACGAACAAGAATGTCCTCTACCTCCTGATATTCTGCCTCTAGACCAGTATGAATGTATAATTTATACTGACGGATCAGCTCAACCCGCTACGGGGGGTCAACAAGCCTATAGTGCAGCGTGCGTGATCGTTAAAGGTTGTTGGCGTGATGGCAAATTTAGACCGATGGTCACTAAAACTCAATCCTTAGGAGATTGTACAGCTCAGCGAACTGAAATACAAGCATTCAAGATGGCACTTGAGAATACAGATCATGAATTCCACACAATCATCTAGTGTGCGATTTGTTTTATTGTGTTCAATCTTACAATCTTACAATGAATACTTGCAAAACTGCCTTCAAAATGGTTTCGGAGATGCAAAAGGTGGCACAATTAAGCATAGAATGCTTTGGGAACAAGTAGTTCAATTACGAGAAGGACAACAAAACACTCATGTGATACATACGCTGAGTCATCAACGTGTTGACGTTCACGTTGAGGGGAATTCATTGGCTGATGAAGCTGCGAAGGCAGCTGCGCAACCGGCTTCCGTAGCTGCAATCACTTGTTCAAAAATGAAAATAGACAGTGAAATAATGCTGGCTGTCAATACAACAAGCAAAGGCAGCGGTAGTATGTTACCTAAAGGGTTTCCACTCAAATACTTATATATAACTGATGCGAACAATATTCTGTTTGCTCAAATCCCTGGAGTGGGGGATAGGGTAATTGCAAACATGGAACATAGATTAGGACTAATCCTAGCAGCACATGAAGGGCTCGCCTCTGCACATGCAGGTGTTTCCTCTACAGAATCGTTATTAAAACAGAGATATTGGTGGCCACGCATGAGGAAACAAACCAGAAACTACGTTTTGGATTGTGATGTATGCCAAAAGATGAAAGTATCGACTGTGAAACATCCTGCGCAGACGCCCCAGGTAATTTCAGATAAACCATTAGCTTGCGTTTACCTGGACCACTGTGGTCCCTTACCAAGGGATGGCAACTATAAATATATCATGGTCGCAGTGGATTCATGTTTAAGGTTCCTTTGGATGTGGCTTCAGCACTCGGCTGACACTCAAACTGTTATGAAAGATTTGCAAGTCTTTATCGGCACATACGCAATCGGCATGCTATATTCTGACCAGGGTCCTGCGTTTAGCTCTCGAGCTTACAAGGAGGCCAGGGCCAGTTTGGGCGTTGCATTGCGGTATTCTAGTCCATTCCATCCTGAGGAAAATTCGGTTGTGGAGAGAAAAAACCGGGACATAAAGCAATCAATAACAGCTAGGATATTAGGTTCAGTTGACGGGTGGGTCAAACATCTAATAAGTGTCAAAGGTAGTCTTGACAACTTGCCAAGAAGTTCTCTATGAGGCCCTTTTTGGGACAAGAATGTTGTTTGCGGACCTTGATTGTCAGACATCAGTGGTGGAACAGAAAACATTTGATATCAAAGATCGTTTGGCTGTTTTACAGGACTTAAATGAACCATCCCAGCAAGACCTGTTTGGATCCCAAAGCTTGGGGATGTAGTCAGAGAAAAGATCAAGGACAAGAAGGAATTTGGGCCTTCTTACGGACAACCAGTACCTGTCCTAGCAATTCACGGATCAAGAACAGTTTTACTGCCACCCCTTGCTGGTAAAAAGGAGAACTGGTTTGTGTCTATCAACCTGATCAAACCACACTATGTGGCCGATACTAAGCAGTAGGCCAAGTGGACTCTGACCAAGTAGCAGACGCACTCCTCTAGCTACTATCCAAGAGGTTCAAACTGAGAGACTCATCACCTTTGAGGAACCTGCAGTGCAAAAAGAAGGACTATGCAACAAAGCTATGGAACTTGTACCTCTTGAGACCCAAATAACAGCTCGTCAAGAAACACCTGTCTACAACAAAGTTACAAGTGATCAAGTGGTTCCAGCGATTTCAATGAATCCTGTTGCAATCCCAACAATTGACAGACTGCCTCTGGCTATTTCATTAACTTTGATACGTTTTCTGAGGATCCCAGTGAACCTGAAACGACGCCAGCAAAAAGAACTTTCAAAGAGCAAGAAAATGACTTTTTTCATCACCTGGAAAAGACTTATCTGGTTTCACCATGGATTGAACTTTGGATTTTGTTGGGTGTACTAATTCTTCTACTTTGGTTATCTCTGGTAATAACTCTGGGTATGCTGATAAATGGAAGAAATGCCTAAATGGACACAGCCAGTAAGAACATCAACTTACTCCTTAAACCACACAAATCATCTCATCGTGAACAAAGAGACTTGTCAGCAGTGAACATCACAGCCGTTCCTGTACCTGATGGTATAGCTTGGGACCGAACAGAATATGACATTTTTGGCCCGTCGGAGTTGTTGAAGATTCCACACCAGTTCAAGATTTTCCTAAATGATTTTATTTCATCTAGTACCTTTTCGGATGATTGGGACTTCGAGACTAATAATAATATGATGTCAGACTTAGAAATGTCTGCAGCGTTCACTAATCATGAATATTTAGGAGATTCTTCAGTCTATGAACAAATGTATTGTTATAATCACTATGGTCATAATTTCTTGCACAAATCAACAATGCCTAGAAATGTATATATGTATAACCAGTGGGAACATTGTCCTACGCCACCAAAGGGTAGCTCAAAAACGTTTGCCAATAAGTTTCCATACTTTTCAGGGTTCAATGTATCCAATCCAGAATTGTTTTACTTTAGAAATGTAAACAAATCGGGACTGAAAAATATGTTAACAAACACAAAACAGATATATTCTGCAGCCTTTTATGACCAACTATTTGACCAGTTTTTCGGCTGGGTAGAATGATGATACACAGACAGATGCCGCAGATATTCCTGGGCAGCCCTGTGTTGGACTGATACGAGCATGGGGCAAAGTTACCCGTTCCTTTGGGGGTACCAAGATGTAGTCATACTATAGCAGATATGATTTTAGATAGTGGAGACGTTCCTGCCTCATATTAAAGAGACTCGATGGAAATACTAATGCAGCAATTTATAATTAATTCTGGCAAATATGATCATCTTACCTCTATTGTTAATTTGTTTGTTTATCGTTAACTGGTTCACAATTGGAAGTATTACTAACTAATAATAACATTATGCAAATAGTGTGTGACTACAGGAGCCATCCTCCCCAGCATCTAACCATGACATAAAGCATTCGACCAAGTTGGGTAACTCTGGATGCATGCCTGAATGCATGTTTTTTTGTCTCCACAGAACACCAGTTTCACATGTGTATGTAGCATGTTTTGATTTGCAATGGCACTCTAAGGATCACGTTTGCTGAATTTATATCACTATGAATTAACTATGCTATTTTTGCTTACAAACAGAATCCTATTAAAAATAAAATATTATATTGCTACTTGTTTGGATGATTCCATAAGTAGCCTCGACATTGTTAAGGCCTTTCAATCTACTTCCACTGTAATTTCAGTTAACTTACGACGGAAACGTAAGAAAGCTATATCAATTTCCCCTAGATGGTTTGACAATCTTTGTTCTAGATTAAATAGAGAATTAAAGTTGGCCCTTAAAATGATCCCACGTAATAGGGAGGTGATCAGTACATTACGAAAATCATATAAAGAAGCCCTTAAGCAGAGAAAAATAGAGATAAGGGAAAATGCGTGGTATTCTTTAATTAAAGCCGCCGAGCTCAAGGAGTCGGTTCTCTTTTGGAAAACTCTGGATCAACCTTTCTTTAAAGAGGTACAATCAGTAAAGATTGATACAGTAGTGACCCCCGAGGACTGGTTAACCCAATTCGAATCCATTTTTAATGAATCCAAACAGGGTATTTTAAACATTCAGGATAATACTGTCATAACCACAAATAAAACTAATGTAGGGTGCATAACCAAAGATGAAATCAGAACAGCCCTCAAGAATAGCTCCAGCGGTAAGAATGCAGGCCCCGACGGCGTCCCAATTGACGTATTTAAACACAACATGGATCTTTGGGTTCCTGTTCTGTTTAGGTTCTTCAATGCAACAACTGACGGGGTGATACTAATTACATGGGCAGAGAGCTTGATAGTCCCCATTTTTAAAAAGGGCATTAGAAGTAGCGCTAGTTGCTATCACCCAATATCCTTGCTCGACTCAACGTCTAAAGTCATGGGACGAATATTGCTGGCCAGGTTAGAGCAATGGTCATATGACAATAAAATTTTATCAAAGGCTCAGTATGGCTTTAGACGAGGTGTTGGTACTATAGAGCAGTGTCTGAACTTGGACCAAATAATAGGAAAATATACCCTTGCGAGGGAGGGCTCCCTTCATCTCTGCTTTGTGGATTTATCAAGCGCCTTCGACTTGGTGAACCATTCAAAGCTATGGGAGACATTAAGAGGAATGGGAGCCCCGGATGATATTGTTAGTTTCCTACCACAGATTTACGCTCGGTTATCTGCAAAGATACGATATGGAATACATGGGGAATGCACGAAGCACTTTAAAATCACCCGTGGTGTAAGACAGGGCTGTACTCTTGCCCCCCTACTGTTTTCACTTTATATAAATGGTGTTGACATTTCATTACAGAACAGTGGGGTAGATTTACCAATGATCGGTAAACGGGCCACACCCCTATTACTGTACGCCGATGATGCTGTCCTGATATCCAGACCAGCAAACGGCTTACAGACCCTGATGGATAATTTTACCGGTTTTATGATGGAGAAACATTTGGAAATTAACCTGAGTAAGACGTTGGTAATGTCCGGTGGTAAAAAGAATATTAAAACTAAATCCCATTTTATCAACGGGACACTGATAGAGAGAACTTTTACATTTTCTTACTTAGGGATTCTAAGTGTAATTGGAATAAGCACATAACCCTAAGCAAGCTGAAATTTGTGAAAATAGTGGAGGCCATTTTTAGATTCTCCCAAAAGATTGGGAACAAACCAGTTCGGGAGGTTCTTAAATTGTACGGAGCGAAGTGTATCACAGGGAGCTGTTATGGGGGGGCCCTATGGGTCAGATTGAGACTTCTCCATTAGAAATCCTTGAAAACAACTTCCTAAGACGCTTGTTAGCTGTCCCTGGTGCCACACCTTCAACTATCGTGCATAGGGAAACCGAAACTTCGTATATACATGATTTAATTAGTAGGGCCACATTAAATCTGTGGCATCGTATCTGGGATAGGGAAGAAACTCTTTTTACGAGTGATATTATTTTAGATTGTATGTCTCAAGATGGTTGTAAAAAAATTCCCTGGTTAAGCCATATTGCCAGTCTTCTAGAGGATTGCAATTTAACCATAAATGATTTTACCTCGGGAGATGCACGACACCCTAGTAAGGCTGAATTAAAAAGGAGTTTTCTGAGTGTAAGGGCCGTCTGTAGAGATGAGGCCTCAAATTCTAAGAAAACAGTTATTTCTTACCTTGAGGGTCCCATGGTTACGGGTTTACAACCATATCTCATTTTTGTTACCAATGTACTACATAGATTCTACCTGACCAGATTACTATTGTGCACTTTACATTTCTTATTTGCATTTCCTAAAAGGGTTAAGTGGTGCGCCTCCATGCCGAATTGCCCGTGTGATGGCAGCTCCAAACAAATTACCCTTCACTTTTTATTGTTTTGTAAGTTTTATATAGAAATTAGAAAAACGTATCTCTGTCCTATTTTTAAAACTAATAGCCTGTTTTCCTATGAAATTGCTTTTAATAATTTACGGTACTTGGAAAATATCTCAGTATGTAACGCAGTTATCTGTTATATAATGATGGCAATGAAACAAAGGAATGAACTAGTTCACTTAGAAAGTTTGAATTATGAAGTAACGTAAGCATATTTGTTTAGCGTGGTGCTCATTTAACCCATGTAATGAATTGATGTTCTCTGATGTTTTTTAACTTCGATGTGTTTCTTTTTTAACTATAAAAGGATTTTAGAATTTATGTATAGAATGCTTTGTGGACATTTTGTATGATCCGAATAAAGCTTGTTTAACTTGACTTGACTTGACCAACTATCTGGACTAGGTTTCGACTTTTGGAAAGACAACATTGAGACAAAAACTGTCTGGGGTATGAAAGATTCGCAAGTGCAGGGATTAGAAGTTTTACTTAGAGCCTCTATAATACCTGAGCAAATTATGTTTTTGAATGACACTGTCCAACAGACTTCTTGCATTGGGTGAGCCAAGATTAAAGACATGAATAATCCGTCCATACCTACACCTGATAGGGAAAACACTTCAGAGGGGGAGGTCGACGTACATACTATTTCGCTTCACAATAGAACAGATCCTGATTGGAAAAAATGGTTGATCTGGCCTACATACGCAAACAACTGTCAAGATAGATTCCTGAACAAAACACAGGGTTTCATATTCAATAGGCCAGACCCAAGATATGTTCAAAGACAGCATACTGGAATAGTAACAACATACAGTGTAGGGAAACTCTGCCTTGATTGGCTCAAAAGATCTACAGTTAGGGATGTAAAGCAACACTTATCTTTACTTAAAGAAGGCACAGATCTTAGGGAATTCTTGCTAGGACCAAGTAAATGTTGTCACAAATGTTTTATATATGCCGGTATCTATGCTGCTTATAATAAAGCATGGAAGATTACGCAAGCAGAGACTGCAGAACGAATACGAGAAATTGATTGTATTAATTTAGAGAAAACTCTCTCTGTAGTTGAAAATGGGTTAACGACTCGTCCAGGATATATTCATTGGACAGCATAGTGTCTTCTGCCATAGACATCATGGATCAGAACTTGGTCATGTTGCAACATGGTCAGTCGCAATTACGTTTTATCATGCTATTAGGCTGGACGTTGCAAAATCTTCGTTCAGGTTATGTGCCTTGGCATTTAATCAATACCACGTCACTGTTTTCAGAATTCAATCTCACTGATAAACAGATCAAATTGGCACAAAGGGGAGTAGATTATATGGTGCTGAGCATTGAGAAACTGGAAAGATTGCCTTTTATAGTTGCTGAAAAACCAGCTACTGAATGGATTATGCATGGAACAATCACTCTGCCTGTTACAATTTTCCATTTTCAGTATTGCCTAAAACACATACCAGCAGGCACATATGAAATGTTGGATAAAGAATACATCAAGACATCCTGGGAATTACCATACACACACAGTGTTGGAATGGGGGAAGGTAAGTGTTTCTTACTGGTGAAAACTGTAAAAACTCACTAAACGGGTCTCCCCTTTGTCAGGGTATAAACTTACACGGGGCCTGCGATGGTTCCTCTAACAATTTATCCTGCCACCTGCAAGGTTCATCAGCTGCAGTGATTGATTCAATATTTGGATAACTTTCAAATGTTGAACAATCACGGCTGCTGTGGCATGTTGCCAGGCATACCATATCTAGTAATTGTGTCAGCCAGGGTCACTTGCTGTATGCAAGTATTGTTTCCTAAAACCAAGACCGACAGGGAGTCGCCGTTATGGCCTTCACTGAACATCTCTTCTATACGAATTGATACTTTAAGCAGAATGAAAGTCATTCTTTTGCAAAAAACTGTGCCACTGACCTCGGCCAAAGAGACCTATGATCTACAAGTCGCAAGGACTTCTGCCGAGATACATGCCCTCTTAACTACAAACTGCCCTATACATTTCTTGGAAATGTTAAGTCGTATCTTAAGCATATCTGATACGAGTGGTATTGTACATATATTTAAGAACGTATGTCCCGGACTGTACGCACCTTTTCAAGCAGTCCTAGGAATATTTCCAAACTTCGTGCACTATGTGTTTCGCAGACTGCCCCTCCTTTTGGGACTCATTGTGGGAATACTATTTTTGCTCCTTCTGCTACGATATGGCAAGCCAAATAACCAGCGCCACTCCAAGCACCATAGAGAGGGCTCTATTGATGATGAAGTGTCGTGAGCACATCGTCGACATTTTGGGATTAACTCATTTACGAGAATTAAATACCACATGTTTTCTGTCATTCAAAGCAATCTGACAAGATTGCATCTTACCTGTTCTACGCTGCCTGCTATGCGGAGAAGAATGCGTGCTAGACATCTGTCTAACACTCCGATCAATCATGCCAACGGATGTTGATACTTTGCTGGACCCGGTAACGGCCCATGCGCAGTGTTGTCCCCAGCGGCTACCAATTCTGATGACGGCATTCATTGAGATCTCACAGGGGCAAAATGCTGATGCTGAGGTACGAGAGGAAACTACAGGTAACATCCGATTCGAACATTGCTGATGCGACCAATGCTGAAGGCGATGCTTCACATCTATGTGCGGTTAATCTTCTAAACAAGGTAATCCAACTGTCACCTACAATGATAGACAACTTTTTTACAGACTTAGAAGATTTCCTGTTTTCTCCAAGCACTAACACTGACTTTGAATTTGACCTTCATTTTTTAAAAGAAAGAAATTTTTCCTATGAATAATTCTTTTTCCCCAAATTTGTATTTTTCATTTTTTTGGCAGAAAGTAATCTGCTTACAGTAGAACTATTCATTGAGAACAAGAATTCTTTGAATACTTCCAAGAGAAAATATTTGACCTTGTCCACAAACATACAGTTTTATGTAATCTGACATGAAATGGTTTCGGCCTTTTTTCTTCTGCATTTACGAGACATTTTCATGCTTCTTTCATTTAGCATTCGAATGTTAATATATGCTTAGAATGAAACATTGCTTTAATGTGTACAGCACCAATGCATCTTCTATGTGTACAACCAGTTCAAATGCATTTATATGTATTTCGGGTGAGTTTTTCACACTTCATGTGTAGATATGTTTTAGACTTTAGTAACACCGTACATAAGAAAGTGGAGTCGGTGTTGTGTAGTAGTAAATAGACAACTAACCTGCTATCTAGAAGTGCAGAGTCTGCTCGATCCCTCTCAATCAGGGTTTCGCGCTGCGCACAGCACTGAAACGGTTGTAGTTGAAATTATCAATAACATCAGGCTTGTCCTAGATAAGAAGGAATCAGCTATTTTGGTGCTGTTGGATCTATCGGCCGCTTTTGACACCATCTCCCATGACATCTTGTTACAACGGCTCTGGGAGATGGGGGTCCAGTGGAAGGCCTTGGACTGGTTTAATAACTATCTAAAAGATGACGTTCATATGCCCGACTTTTACGTCAATACTGGTATTCCTAAGCACCTTCAGGGTATAAATATACCTTCACTTGCTATGGCAAAGCACGGTGTGGTTCGGTGCAATTCGACTACCTACTTACATGACGCAGCTCGCTACAGCATGCGCCGAAGGAAGCCAACTCTCCAGCTGACGCACTAACAAGACGCTGACATCCTCCTGCCGAGAATCCAGCTCCAGTGTTTCTGACTCCCCTTGCAGGGTGTTGGGAAATCAAGTCCCGTGAAAGAGATACCAACCTCTCTCATTCTAAGGTATGGAGCTGATTAGAACCTAGAGAAGCCATTGGCAATTCTTGGCAGAACTAAAACTCATGCTAAACAGCGCCTACTTCTTCCCTGGTACTAGACCTAGGTTAGGTACATAGGGGTAGGCAGATTTTAGAAACACCAGTTGAGTAGTTTTAGCATGTGTTATTTATGTATCTATTTTTATATATGTCATAGCAACAGACAATGCTATTATAGTATTATTTTCTATTACTGTTTATGTTGTACGCATACTTCACAATCTGTCTAATGATTGTAGCAGTTCATATCTCTTGCCTGAGAAATAAGACTGTTCAATAAACCTTTTTATTGAAACGCCAGTGTCTCTATTTCTGTGCAACTCTGTGGAAACGAAGCATGCACGATTGACTGAGTGAAATAGTTATTTATCGTTTCCACGACTCTGAAGCTATTGTTCTGGTCTTAGGGGAAACAAAGTTGTCATGTTTATGCAGTTGTCAGAGACTAATCCCTTCTTGTTTATTCGAGAACGTTTCTAGTGACCTCTGAGTTAGCTGGCACACACACAATTAAGTTTAATATACTCGATATAGACTTATTGACCTCAGTCCTATGTCAAATCTATTGTGTATATTATTCCAATGCGCAGAGCCTATTGGGAATATAGGAACTACACCACCAGGCCAAAACTCACCTCTACTCACTTTTACAGTCCTCTGCCATCATGGAGCCCATCGGACACGTCCTGCTGCTGCTGTACCTGCTCGATCACGTCCGAAACCCACTCGGTCGCAGACTAAATCAGCAGTAAGTCATACAACTACCAGTTTCCATAGAATCCTCAGCAAAAGGATGCCCGCCATGGATCAGGAATGGAAGTTGAGGTCCTTCAGAAATGTCCCCATTTAAAGTGAAAATGTCTGGGGTTGTTTCATAAGAATAACCAAAAATACATCTGTAGGATGCCCTCCTAGGCCAAAACACTGGTACTGCACAGGCACACTGTACACAAACGGACGTGTTTGCAAATTATCGTCAGTGATAGTGATGTGTGCTTTATTTTGTGTTTCACAACAGCACCTCCTCATTAATATCACACCTATTAATGTCTGTCACACATACCTTTTGCCCTTTCTCATTTGTCTGCCATGTTACAACTGATCTTCACACATCATGCAGCTTACCATTTCTCAAGTGTTGGTAAAGTGAGATTGAAGTGTCTACAACTACCATGAGGCCCTGTCACAGCAACTCCAACCAAGATGCTATAGTCAATGTGACGCACTCACATTGCACACAACCTTGGTCTTGTTTTGATGTCAAATATGATGTGTCATTAAAGTGAAACACACCTTCTCTGCTACAACTCTGTATTGGATCCACGTGAAAAGGCATTGTCAGTCAATGCGATTACATAGAATCTGTGTGATAAGCCTTCTAAGGGCACAATGGAAACACTCTCAGCAGGATAACAATGCCTCATCACAGGGAACCCTGAAAGGCTGTTGTCCTGGGGCATAGCACATTTGCACATGCCTGACATACTCATTGTGCACTGGACCTGGGAATTGAAGTATAACTGGGACAACCAATAGCATAACCAAGTGTCATGCATGTTTAGAGAAAATGTACTGCAACTCATGAAAGCAAACACAGCACTAACAGCATGTGGCACACATCTAGATAAAGTAGTTGTAAGATACACACAGGAAAATGGACAAATGCCCATGCAGAAATCCATAAATGATGACACGTTAACACCCTCCATGAGTGGATAAACAAATATCTAACTTCAACACACCTAACACATATCCTACCTACATAATAAGGAGAAGTGCAATCTAAATGACATTGACAGTGGCCAGGCCAAGCTGAAATACTTATTTATTTATATATTTATATAGTTCAGCTAATACCGTAGGGCGTCTAGGCGCTCGACATCCAACAGCAAACCATCACTGAGATTTATGAAGAAGCTAGAATCTGATTTTAACGAAACTATGCATTAAAGGAAAGCAAGTCAGACGAGTTTTTAAGTTTGTAAGGCAAACGATTCCAAAGTCTGGTTGTGATATTTATAAAGCTTTTACCACCCCAATTTGAAAGTCATGTTTTAGGGACCTCCAAAAACCTATGTGAAGAGGACCAAAGCTTTCTGGTAGGGTTATACCAGCGGAAATGGTCAATCAGGTAGACAGGGCCCTGGTTATTCAGGGCCTTAAAGGCGATGCAGAGTGCCTTTAAATGAATGTGTTTTTGGCAGAGGAATATTTTGGAATACCAAACAACAATTGAGTGGCAGAGTTCTGCAGGACCTGCAGTTTAATAAGGAGTGCTTTATTTATGCCCGTCAAGAGGGCGTTGCAATAGTCCAGCCTAGACAAGACTAATACAGAGACCACCGCTTTCTGAAGAACTAGCGGTATGAATGGGAAGATTTTCCTAAAAATCTTCAATGTATAGCAGGTGGATGAAGTAACCGCTTTCACATGATGAGAGAAGGACAAAGCAGTGTCAAAAATGACTCCCAGATTTTTCGCGTTAGAGGCTGAAACGGGGGGGGGGGCTAATTCAGTGGGCCACAAACTTACCATATAACATGTCAGCCCAATGCAATGTCTGCCCCATTTAGATTTAATTCCACATAGACATCCATCCAACATTTCTCCTTGTCCTGTGTAGCACCAGCACTGGCTCCAAGGTCACATCATGCAAACCACATTTTTATTTATTTATTTATTTATTTTTTATTGAAAATTCATTGGTACAAAAAACAAATACAGCTTAATAAGGAAAGTTCCATTATTTCATCATAATTTTCAGTAAGCGTTAAAGCATCATAAATACAGCCAGACATTCAATAAATAAATAGATAGATGTTTACATATAAGAATAAATATACCTATAGGGGACTCATCATCAGTTGATTAAAACTGCCCCCCTCCCTCCAGTTTTTAAAGGGGTCCCATATCTTATTTCCAAAATCACGCTTTTTCTTACCCTTATAAAGATATAGAGTAGATTCGATGTTGTGAATACCAAGAAGCCTGGTCAGCCACATTTGGAAGGTTGGGGCGTTTGGGTCCTTCCAAGCGGCTGAGAGAAGGATACGTAAAACGGCAGCAGCTAAAAAGATAAAAGCCTCTGTTTCTTTATTCAGAAGGACCGTTTTGCTATCGCTCCCAAGAATCATTATTGTCGGGGATAGGCAGATCTTTAAGCCTAGCAGCCCCTCCAAGAGTTTCTCTATCTCAGTTTTAATCAAACTAAGCTGCTCGCAGTAAAAGAACATATGTAGTAGGTCTCCTGGGCCTTTCTGGCATCTAGGGCAGTTACTGTCGATCCTCATGCCCCAATCATGTAGCTTAGATGGTGTGTTATACAGGTTAAAAAGTGTTTTAAAATGCTGAACCTTCAGATTTGAGGATCGGAGTACCTGCTTATCCAAACTCAGGGCCTTATCGAGATCAGTATCTGGATCTTGGAGTCTAACTGCCCAGGCAACCTCATGTTTCTCAAGATCATCAGGGGATTTTTCAATAAGGGCTTGATATATATTACTGATCCTATCTCCTCCTCTTAACAAATACCCCAGCACAGGGCAATATGACTCGGGCAGGATATCAGAGATAACCGATTTAAGTGTTTGTGAAACCTGGAGGTACTTAAAGATTTGGTCGTTGGGGAGACCGTACTTCTCTTGTAACCAGTTGAAGCTGGCAGTGCTTCCATTCAACATCACATCACCCACCGTCCGAATACCCAGCTGCTCCCAGCACTTCCAACCCCCATTCTCAAGAATCTGCCTAACCAGAGGGTCGATATACAGAGCAAACAGGATGGGTGAGCAGGGACAGCCCTGGCGGGTGCCCCTGCTTCTCCCAATCCTGTCCGAACTTTGGCCCATCAGCTGTATTCGAGCCATTGGGTCACAATACATGGCTTTAATGGCCGTCCTGATTCTTGGGCCAAACCCTCTCTCCATCAATACGTTCCAAAGGTAAAGCCACCTGACGCGATCAAACGCTTTTTCTGCGTCAAGGAGGATAATGGCGACTCCTCTCCCCCCAGCAGCATAGGCCTCGAACAGCGAGATTGCTCTTCTAACATGGTCCGCCGTTCCTCGACCAGGGATAAACCCATGCTGCCAGGGGGAGACGAGTCCACCAATAACCCTCCCCAACCGCATAGCCAGGATCTTGGCATACAGCTTATTGTCAGAATTAATCAGAGATATAGGCCTATATGACCCTGGGTTTTCCCTCGGCTTTCCTTTTTTATGGAAGACTATGATGTTAGTATCTTTCCATGTTTCTGGGATCTTACCCGTACCCATGATGCCATTGAATAGATCCACCAGTATTGGACCCAGCTCTACCGAGAGGCATTTATACATCTCGAGAGGGATGCCATCCGGCCCAGCAGCCTTGCCAGCAGCCAGGTCAGATAGTGCCTCGCGGATCTCATCCCCCGTTATATCCAGCTCCACGTTTTCTCTCTCTACTGGTCCCAGTTTAGGCCCATTATCCGGATACCTGCCGGTTGTGCGTGTCCCACCCATTTCCTCCTTATACAAGGTTTCATAGAAATTAGCAAAGATTGAGAGGATGCCCTGGGGTTCCACCACATCACGTCCATTCTCGCGAATGCTTGTTATTATACTCTTAGTATAATCTTGCCTGATCCTTAGCGCTAATTCCTTACCAGCCTGCTCCCCAGTTTCATACACCCTCCCCTTGTATGTCCAATATTCTGCTGCCGCCTTTTCTGCAAAGTGTTTTTGTAACTCTGCTTTAATAAGGCAGATGTTGGTTTGGCTCTCTCTACCTTCCCTTCCTTGGGTTATATCTTGACAGTGTTGTTCTTCTGCCTTACCTAGATCTCCCAAAAGCTTGACCCTGGTGGCTTGTTCATTTTTCCTGGACTGAGCAGAATAACTGATAACCTCCCCCCGTAATACAGCTTTAAATGAATCCCACACACAATTCCTTGATGCACTATATCGATTGGCATCAAAGAATTCGCGGGCCCATTTTTTCATATGTTCGACAAACTGTTCATCAGCCAGGAGCTTTCGATTGAATGTCCAAGCCCTACAGTTCCTAGCTAGCTCCATGCCTTTGTATATAATTGCCAACGGGTTATGATCCGAGAGGACCTTGGGAAGTTTCCTAATACTGATCTTACTAATTTCTGTAGATGATATTAAGAAATAGTCCAATTTACTATACCTCTGGTGGGGACAAGAGAAATATGTATAGCCTGGATCTCTAGGCTCCTTTGCCCCCCAAACATCCATTAAACCGTGCGACAACATCATAGAGCGGAGAGCCATGAATACCCTTGGTTTTCTGCCAGCATATGAACTCCCCTCAAAAAGATCCGTGGAGATATTAAAATCACCACAGACCAGTATGGGAATCGGCCAAGATGACAGTTCCTCTTCCAAAATTTCAAAGACCTCTGGGTCATCCTGATTTGAGCCATATATGCCGCAGATAGTAAGACCACACTCCAATTCAACCAGAGCCCATCTACCAAGTGCGTCAGATTTAGCCCGTTTTGCCTTCCCCAGAAAGGATTTCCCCAAAATCACTACCCCCCTTACTGTTGACGTTTGGGTAGAACATGCCAAAATATTGAACCCTCCAACCCTCAGCAGCTGGCTCTTCGCCCATGGTAGATGGGTTTCCTGAAGGCACAAAATATCTATGGACTCGGTCTTGACAAACTGTGGCAATTTTGATCTCTTCCTCCAGTCGTTAAGCCCCCCTATGTTTATTGAATATACATTAAGATTTGCCATGCCTATTGATAAAGCATAGCCTTACTTTCAGCTGAACATCATACTCATAAAAAAAACCATTTCCAAAGCAAGTTTACCATTTTCCAAAAACACAAAAGCTGTAAAAAACATTGTACCACAAATTTTCATTTTATTCTGCTTTTTTACCCCCCTTACGCTTCCCACCAGTGCCCCCCCAGAGGAACCCTCCCTCTTCCCCCTCCCACTGGAAGCACTTAGACCTTGGTCTGAGCTAATGATGGTTGTGTGCAGCAGCATGGGGCATAGGCGCAGCTATTTCTTAAACCCCCACATTCATATGAACCGTATTTTACCATATCTTACCTCCCCAACCCGTGCCCCCCTAAGAAACTAAACAAAATCCCACTGTTGAACCAATCAGTTTGGATAGATAGTGCACCAAACACCAAAAAAAAAAATATTCTAGATTTTAGACACCTTGGCGGTCTTAAAGCTCCACCAGTCAGGGTATTTGAATCACAGAGAGTCCAGGAACTCCTTTGCCTTAACTTCTGATGAAAAATATATGGTCTTCCCATCTTTCAGTATCTTAAGCTGCGCTGGATTTACTAAATACGCCTGGGTGTGCTTGTCCTGAAAGGGCTTAATCAGCTGGCGGAGTCTCCACCGCCTCTCCACTGTCGCGTGACAGAAGTCTGGCCTCACGAAGAAAGAAACCCCCTCACTAGATCTTTTAGCATCTGGGCGTGCCTTTTCCGATATAATCTGCCGGAGAACAAAGTTACCAAAAAATATTAAGACTGCCCTAGGTTTATCATCGCTTCCTGTTCCCCGGCGAGCTCTAAATGGGGTACGATGGATTCTCTGCATTTCCGCAGCCCAGTTCCACTCAGATAGTTCCGGGAATGCTTTTTTGAACAGGTTAATCATGAAGACCCTAATATTTGAGCCCTCTGCCCCTTCCGGAACTCCTAAGACTCGGAGGTTGTTGCGCCTCAACCGGTTCTCCATATCTTCCAGTTTCCACTGGATGTCAACAACCTGAGCACACTGGGATTCTACCTTAGAGGATGCTGCTGCGGCTTCTGCTTCGGTTGCCACAATCCGTTCCTCCAAATTAGTGACTCTGTCCCCCACATTGGTGCATGCCTTAGAGAGTTTTCTAACGGCCCCCTGCATCTTACGCATTGCTGCCTGTGACTTCCGGGTGTCCTGCCTGGCCTCTTCTCTATGCGTAAGGATGGTCTGATATATGACATCCAACAGTGGAGGGTACGATGATGGGGCCTCAGTATTAGGGTTTCCCTGTAGGGGCGTAGCTGAAGAGTGATCCCAGGTCAAATCCCGCATCTGATGCGCACGGGTCTCTCCCTGGCCACCAGGTCTTTTGGCCGTACTGGGGGGGTCCCGTTCTAAATCACTGTCACTATCCGAATCCAGATTGCTCCCTTCCTGGGAGCTCCTCTCCTCATTGGACCATTCCGCATCCTCTGTCACTGAGAAGAAACACTCACTGCTATCTTTCTCTCTATCTTGCTCCTTACCCCCTTCATCCGTGAGGGTGGGCTGAGCTAGTGGGCAACATAGCGTGATTTCTTTCTCCTTCCCTATATCCAAGCCCCCTTCAGTCACCAAACATTGTCCCGTGGCCTCCACCAGCTGATCATTCAACAGATAAGCAGGAGATGACAAAGTCTCAGTGATCCCCCCGTTATCTAATGCAGCCCCATCAAATTGTTTATCAGCATTTGTACCTGTAACCACCGGGGTCTTTGTGGCTGTCTCTTGCTCCCTTGCCTCAGCTTGTTCCTCTGCCTGTGCAGCCGTTGGCAATGATACATCTTCATGCCCTCTACCTCATCCAGGGGGGGGATAGGTCCTCCATTTTCCTTGGGGTTCTGTGCCGTTGGCTCCTGGACTAGAGGTTGAGGCGACTCCACAACCGCGTTCTTCTGACTTCTTCCCCCGCGAATCAATAGCTCTGAAATAGAGGGGGACTACCGGGGGTGCTGCGTCATCTGTTTACCTCTCTTGGGTGGCATTGGTGTTTCATCACCTTCACCATATTTCGGATCCGCTGTGGGCTGAGATGTGTCTTCCAACCCTTGGTGTACTTGCTCTGAGTTTAAAGGTATAGCAGTAGCCGCCTGTGCTACCTGCGCCGCTTGTGCTGTTTGGGCTGCCTGGATTTTCTTTTTTGCTGCAGCTGCAGCTTTAGCTGCTGCAGAAGCTGTCGTTTTTGGGGCCATTGCCAGCACGTTAGGAGCAAAGTGCTCCTTCAGCCACAAAAAGTTAATCGGCAGAGAAATTCTGCCTACTTCTCCGCTGGCTCGCACTGCCTGCCTCGGCCTCCGTCGGCAGCTGCCACGCCCCCAACACCGCGGACGTCGGACCCAGAGCACCAGCAGCCCGTCCGTGATCGCCGACCACCTCCACTGGAAGCTCGCCGCTCCGGACCACCAGGGAATGATCAGCATCGGCTCTCCTACTGTTACGGGAGTCAGCGGGAGTCAGCCAGGTAAGCCGCTGCTTCTACGGGGGAGGGGGGATCGGGAAGGGTTGCTGCACCTTGTCTCACCCACGCTGCTGCTCTGCGGCTCCTCACACAGCCGCCATCTTCCATGCAAACCACTTCAAATGGATCAGCAATCAGGGATGAACAAATTACAGCTGTAGTCACACATCACTAACTATACAATGATATCAAATAGTCAGAAAAGTAATGGCAGGACCAATGTCTTCAAAACTATGAACAGGTTTTACTGACAGTATGTCACAACAGGATTCAAACAAAGACCAATGGCTAGTCCACTCAGTGGACATGTGCCACAGCACAATGCTGTGCCACCAACCTTGTCCTTAGTGACACTGCCAGGGAACCTCCTCACAAAAGGGCATCCAGTGGGCACACCAGGACCTTGAAAATGTACTTGGGACAGGGGGGGGCGAGGTTTAGGGAGAGTGGGTTTTTCCTTGGGTGTGGATTTTGTGTTTTTTCCAGATTTTGGCCTGGGTTCAAGGGGATGGGGATACCGTTTCTCTGGGGTGGAGTGGGAAGCAAGAGGGGTAGGTTTTTATATTCTTTTTAGATTTTGGCCTGGGTTTAGGGGGTCGGATGCTGTTTTTCTGGGGTGAAGTAGGAAGTGGAAGGGGTAGGTTTTTCCTTGGGAGGGTTTTTTATGTTTAATTTAGATTTTGGCCTGGGTCAGGGGTGTGGGGATAATGATTCTCTGGGGTAGATTGGGAAGTGGAAGGGGTGGGAGTGGCCTTGGGAGGGGTTTGTATATCTTTTTTTAAAATAGGTCTGTTTCAGAGGGATAGGGGATGCTTTTCTTCAGGGTGGAATGGAAAGTGGAAGGGTTGGGTTTGTCCTCGAGAGGGGCTTGTATGTTGGCTTGGGTTCAGGGGGGTGGGATGCTGTTTTTCAGGGGTGGAGTGTGAAGTGGAAGGGATGGGTTTGGGTGGGGAAGAAGTTTTGGAACTTTAGGGGGATCAGGTTTCACTGGGGAAAGTGAAAAGGGAAACGGCAAACAAGACATCTTCACTGGGAAAATGGGTAGGGTGTTCGCGATGGAGTCTGGGTTGGGAGGAAGAGGGAGTGGAATTGTGAAGTGGGCCTGCTGTCTGCACTGTGTGTCTGTTGTGTGGGTGACTATGAGCATTTGTGTTTTGTGCCTGTGTGTGCTGTGGATATGCTCAGTGTTGTGGAGGGCTCTGTGTCATCTGTGGGTATGGGCGTGGCTAGGGGGGCTCTGTGTGTGTTGCTGTGCTGCCTGTGGGTATGAGTATTGTTATGTCAAAGAGTTTGTAAAGCACGTAGCTGCCACAGCAATGGGGCTTTCCAGCACTAGTTCAATGTAAAATGGATTGTAGAAAAAGGTGAAGACGCTACTGAAAGCAGGGTGCCTAAGTAGAGAAAAGCCAGGTCTTCAATGTTTTTCTGAACTGCAAATTGTTCTGAAGGAGCCTGATAGGGAGAGGAAGCACGTTCCAAAGAGCTAGGCTTTAATTTGGAAGTTGCGGCCTCCCGCTTTTACTTTCTTGACATGTGGGATAGTGACCAGTTTCAAATTGGCTGAACACAAAGGACATAATGGTCGGTATAGAAATACTAAATTGGCAAAGATAGGAGCCCCCTGGGAGTGCAAGATTTTATGGGTAATACACAAGATCTTGAAATGTACACGCCTATCCACCGGGGGCCAATGCATTTTGCGGAGAAGACCAGAAGCAGAGCAAAATTTTGGAAGGGAGAACAGCAAATTGGCCACAGCATTATGTGCCAGCAGGAGTCTTCTGGTGACTGATTGATTGGCCAGGAAAGGATAACTGCCTAAGTGATAGTTTGACGAATGTCAGGGGCGAAGAAACCTACAATAGGTTTAAGCCCTCTCAAGAGTCCAAAACATATGCCTGCTACCGATTTGGTATCTCCTTCAACAGATAGAGTACCATCCACCCAGAATCCTAGGTTTTTAATGCATTCTTAAGAGTGGGAGGGAGCCCTAAAGAAGGATGCCAACAGTAGTTGCGCCAAGAATGGGTATTTATTCCTAAGAGTAGGTTTTCTGTTTTGCTTGCGTTTAAACGTAAACGTATTCATCCACTCTGCGATGGCGGATATTCCCTTCTGAAAATTGGCCGGGTCTGACAAATGATTATCAGAAAAGGAAAGCACAAGCTGGGTATTGTCTGCATATGACACCAGCGTAAGCCCCCAGATGTTGATGACCTGATCCAGGGGTTGAATGAAAATATTGAACAGAGTGGGGCTCAGGGAAGAGCCCTGGGGAACACTGTGTCGCAGAGCAGAAGCCTTAGGGAGGGGAAATTACCTGAAAAGATAGCTGAGATAGAAACGAGTCAAACTAGGCCAATGCAGACCCATCAATGCTGATGTCCTGTAGGCGTTGAAGCAGGATCTTGTGGGACACAGTATCAAATGAGGAGCTTAAATCAAGCAAAATCAAGCCTGAATATCTGCCTTCATCCAGAGTGCTACAGAGTTGCTCTGTGACCGCAAGAAGTGTCGAGAACCTGGTTCTTTTCCAGAAACTGAGTAAGAAAATCATTGACATGTCTTTCTGTTACCTTAGCAAGACAAGGCAAGAGCGAGATTGGGTGAAAAAGTTAGGGTTAAGAGACATCCAGAGATGGTTTCTTTAAAAGGGGTTTATTTTGGCATGTTTCCAAGGACCAGGTACTGCAGGAGAAGAAAGAGAAAGATTACCCAGTTCTAAACAGGGTGGAAGAAGGAAATCCTGAAGTTTAAGAAACAAGTCAGGTTTAAATGGGTCAGTGGGTAAACCTGACTTAACCTAGCTGCATAGGGTCCACAACTCAGGCAGATCCTGTGGAGAGCTCTGTGTGTGTTGCGGGGTCCTCTGCAGGTATGAGTGTGGCTGTGGAGGGCTCTGTGTATGTTGATGTGCCGTTGCAGGTATGAGTGTGGCTGGGGAGGGCGCTGTGTCTGTTGCTGGGTCATCTGCAGGTATGAGTGTGGCTGTGGAGGGCTCTGTGTCTGTTGTCGTGGACCGGGGGGTATGCTAGGGGTCAAGGAATAGTTAGAGGGGTGAGTGTGTGCATGTGTGTTTGAGTTTTTTGCATGTTTTGTGTGTATGTGTGATGCTTGTGTCTGATGAATTGTGTGCATGCTCAGGTGTGTGTGTGCTTGGGATAGGAATAGGGAATTTGGATGGGGAAGGGGCAGGATGCGGGGTGAAAAGTTGGGCTAGGTAGTGGGCTACCGTGCGGTAGGAGTCCAGAGCCTGAAAAGATCTCTGTAGGCCAGACATTGCAGTGTGAATGCCTTCCAGGGAGGCAACCCTCTGTGTCAGCTGGTTGAATTGCCCATGTATGGCATTCAGGACTGTATTCTGACCCACATAGATGCTCCTCAGGAGGCCAATAGCCTCCTCACTCTGGGCAGTAGGGTTAACAGGGGCATAAGTAGGGGCTGAGGTGCCTGGAGTGAAGGAGATCAATCCCCTCTTAGGGAAGTGGGAATGGCCAACTTGTAGGAGGACAACAGGGAGGGTGGCAATGGAACTGGGGGTGTTGGGCAAGGATGAAGGTGGTAATGATCTTGTTGGGTCCACCAACCCTCAGGAGTGTCTACTGTAAGATGACTCACATGATGACGAGCATGAGCTGCTGTCCTCCGGTGCACTCCTCACACCCTGCTGCTCACTGGATCCCTCTGTGTCTCACGTCTCGTGTCCAGAACCACTGTGACCAGCTGTTTCCCCATCTACGCTTGCCCCTTTTCCTCCGCTTGCCCTAGATGTATATGAAATGACACACCAGCTTCATGGTTCACTCTACAGGCTTCAAATTTAGTATGAGCACATGCATGCATGCTGCATAATTTGCAAACAGTTGGATCCACTCATGTCATAATCTCAGACAAGCCCAAATACACTGATGAAATTGTCTACACTCCATCCTTATTTCCATACTAGGATAGTTGAACACCTTGCATACTTTGGCAATTGTAGTATACCATTGTAAAAAGATGTGAACAAATAAGATGGATCCAAGTGTGTGATTTACACAATGCACACACAAGGCCTTGAGTAAAACATATCTAACTATTACTCATAACACGTCATGATGTCATAAAGGTCAAGTTGAACATGAATGTGCCATCAATGACTTGTAGCAGACATCATATCACGTGCAAAGGCTCTTTGCACACTGATGATACTTTGAACTCCAAATGACATCATATGTCTACAACCTGAAGAGTCAAATGAAAGCTGTACACATGTTGTTTAGCTATGTATCACACTAAGCAGATAAAGTTCTTTGAAAACATTGAGGTCCAAACATGTGGGAGATAGATACTCAGATTTCACACAGCACAGGACTCCATATAGCCATATGAACATCCCCAATCCTGCTTGGTGCAGGTGAAGACACAAGTCATAGGTCTAAACACTTCATTTGCCATCATCCTGCCTTTGCCATCAGCGTTCCAGAAGCCCTGGTGGGACCGGAGTCTCAGGGCACAATCGCTGTGCTCAGTCAGCTTCCCGGAGGTCTTCTGTGCATCGGACTACTAGTCCCAGCTTCCTTTGCTGACCCCACAGGTGCCGCTAGTGAGGGGGAGGCGCTATTACACCAGTACGCATAAAGTGCTGCCTCTCGATGCGTGCCGCGCCTGGACAATGCCCGGGCCAAGGGCGGGCCCATCCTTGCCCGTCATTGGCAGGAAGAGACAGGGCAAGGCCACTCCTCTTTCATCTATGGCCTGAGAGTGGATTTGATGTTGTGGCTGCCATGAGACTATCGGTATGAAATCTAAGGTACTGTTCATTCTTGCATTGCCTACCGAGGTTGTAAAATATTTGACTATCTATCTGGCGGATTTTGTTGGATTGTTAGAAATCGTGGTTGTGTATTCTTTTTCCCTTTTGTAGTTACCAGGTTACAGGGGCTCGTGGGTTATAGTTGTATCTGAAAGCTCAGCGAAGTTCTAGCTTCCGTGCGCAGGGGAGGCCAGCAATTTTATCTGCCTAGCGGATAAGTTTAGGAACATGGGAAAAAGAAAGATACCAGAAGGTTGCGGGGAAGGAGGGGATGCAGGAGGGAGTGGAGCGAGCAGGGGTAACAGGGGGAAAAAGGCAAGGAAGCTTCAAAACGGTGCATGTAGTAATTGTGTTATGGACTGTATTGACACCTTAATCAGCGAATGTGAGGGAATTCTAGAATCTTCTATGAGAGCAGTCCAGACTCCTCCGGCACAAGCTATACATAGCGTAGAGGCAGGGTTAGGCACCCTTATGGAAGGGCAGGATGTGACCCAATTGGTCACTAAGTTATAGCTGGAGTGGGCTCCTTGAGAGGTATGATAGTGGAGCTAACCAAAATGATCAAACTATTATCTGTTGATCCAACTTGAAGAGGAAGGGCTGAGACAATAGAAAGTAGTCACCAAGGGTGTTCGCAAGGTACTTCCCGGGTTATCCCACTGGCTGCCCTGGCTATCTCTACAATGGGAAGTAAGGATAACCCCACTAGGTTCCCCATCCCCTCAGGAAGGGTAATTTCAAAGTCAACAAAAACACTAACTCCACCAACGCCCATGCATCCACCATGCTATGTAGCAAGTACCTTGATTAACCCTTATAAGACAGCTGTATTGAGGGACCAGATCCCGCCCGCCTAGCAGAAAAACTCCCTTGCATGTTGACCAACCGGAGATAGACTTCCTGTATGGGAAACATAACCAGTACCTACTTAAGTGACCTAGTACCCCCAGAATATACATGGTAAATGTACCCAAGTTGGACGCTAGTCGAGGTATAGAGAAAGTAGACTCCCTCATAAATAAAGCCATACACTGGATACGGTATTTTAGGGGATGTCGTTCAGTGATTAGGGAGGATGTAGTCAAAGCACGTAGGCTAACCTCTTCGTATAATGACTGTGTAGAGCTTACCATGATAAGGGCAGACTTTTTTTTTGTATTATTATTTTTATTGAAACAAATCAGCTCCATAACAAGCACACATCAGTTAGCAACAGAAGTTCATTGAGGATTAACACATAAAATCGGCCACAGAGACAATAAATAAAAATCAATTTGCCCCAGCTACCCCGCCTTAGTCCACCCCCCACACAAGAACAAAGCCCCAGTAGATCTCCAAATTCGGACCCAGCAGCACAGATAAATTGCAATTCCCCCCTCCTGCCTCCCCCCGATAAGCGCGGAGCACGTCCCGTCTCAGAAGAGTCCCAACTAAAAGGACCTGGCACACCGTAGACCCCACAGGGCCATCACGGCCAACACCCGGGTCACCTGCAACAGGCGTCGCTGCCGTATCCTTCAGGACTGTGTGTCATCTGCCTGTGAGTCCAGCCAGTCTCCCCTATATCTCCTCCAAGCCACCCATACTTTCTACCATTTCTTAGGGCAGCCTCTGCTTTTGTAGATGACCTTTTCCGCTCGTTGGCACCAATCTAAATCCCTTTCCCACTCTATTGTAGGTGAGAGAACACTGTCCCACATCCTCGCAATATTTCTCTTAGCAACCACGCTCGCCAGAGCCAACCAGATCTTATTCCACTTCGGCCAGGTGACGTCGCTTGTGACCCCTAAGATATGCCATCTGGCCTCCAACGGAACTTCCACCCCTACCACTTCCGACATAATGTCCGTCAATCTGGACTAGTATGTCCTGATTCTAGCACAATCCCACAGTATATGGAAGAAGGTCCCTTCCTCCCCACACCCCCAGATGCAAAAGCGGGAGTCCACGTATCCTATCCGGTATTGTGTCATGCATGGGGTGTATGACCTATGCAGGATGCGCAATTGGATGAGCCTGAACCTGGCCCGAATCGCCACCTCCTGGGGCACTGCAGAGCCTCCCCCAATCATCATCTTCCAACAGTCCCAGATCGGACTCCCATTTTTCCCTCAGGGGCCCCAGTGTGTCAGCCGTGTTGTTAATTAGCTTCTTGTATGTGAGGGAGATAGCCTTATCAATCATGGGGTCCAGGAGTAATCTATCCTCCAACGGGGCGTACTCAGGTATCTCTTCCCCCTGCGGGAGGTGCCGGTGTAGGGCATGCTTAAGTTGTTGATAGTGCAGGAACTCCCCATTCCCCATCTGGAATTCAGCCTGTAGAACTGCAAAATCAACCATCCTCCCCCTCTTCCACACATCTCTCAACACATCAATACCAATTACGCTCCATTGACGTAGAGTCCGCAGTTTCGCCACTTCCGGAAGGAAGGTGCCCGCCCAGAGGGGAGTTTGCTCCGTGAGCCTTGTCTCCCACTCCAGTAATTTTGTCGCTCGCTTCCACACCCCCCACCACCACTGCCGTTTGGGGAGGCAGGGGTCGGCTGCGGCGACCCCTGGCGTAGAGGGCCGCTAGGTAAGAGCCACTCCCAAAGGCCATCCGGTCCATCCTGTATGCTGGCTCCTTTAATGGTGCGAACACCCACCCGTTAACATTGACCAGCTGTGTCGCCCAATAATAGAGGCGGACATCCGGCACAGCCAGCCCCCCCTCGTACGGGCCCCTCTGTAGTTTCCTAAGGGCTATCCTTGGACACCCCCCACTCCAAAGCAAGGAGCACTGTGCAGATTCAATTGTCCTGAAAATGTGGTCCAGCATTGGGAAGGGAGTACACTGCAGAGCATAGAGAAGACGGGGGAGGGCCATCATTTTGAATAAGACGGCCCTCCCCATCAATGAGAGGGGGAGGGATCTCCAATGTTCTCTGTCCCCATTAAGAAGGTCCAGCTGCTTCAAGACATCGAGGCGCAAAAACTCCGGTTCTGACTGCGTGACCCAGATTCCCAAATATTTAAAGATGTCCTTCCAGGCCAGACCTTCACAGCCCTCCGAAAACTGGGGTTGTGGCCCTGCTAGGACATGCCCCAGGGACTTGTCCCAGTTTATACGGTACCCGGAGTAGGCACCAAACTCATGCAGCATTGACATTAGTCTTCGGATGGAAGCTGCTGGCCTCTGGACATAGAGGAGGATGTCATCTGTGTACAACGAAATACGTTCCTCCCAGCCCCCACCTAGGTCTATGCCCCATACCATGTGGTCCGCCCGAACCCAGTGCGCCAAAGGTTCTAAAGCTAGCGCAAACAAGGATGGGCGAGAGGGGGCACCCCTGGCACGTGCCTCTGTTCAGATGGAACTCTCTGGAGAGCACTCCATTGACCCAGACCCTTGCTAGTGGCTCGGTGTAGAGCAGTTGTATCCATTTCCTAAATTGGTCACCGAAACCCATCTTCTCCAGGACAGCATAAATATAGTGCCACTCCATACTGTCGAACGCCATGCGGGCGTCTAGTGATAACAAGGCCGCAGGCACCTCGGGCCTAGTCGCCACTCCCTGCAAGACCCCGAACAGACGCCTTAGGTTCAATCGCGTGCTCCTGTGGGGCATGAAGCCCGACTGATCGGGGTGGATCAGTGTCTGGATAACCGCCCCTAATCTAGTAGCCAGAATTTTCCAGAGTATTTTCGTTTCAAAATTAAGTAAGGAAATTGGCCGGTATGAGCTACATAACTCATGCGGCTTGCCTTCTTTGGGTATCACCACGATGGTCGCAGACCGCAGGTCCCTGGGAAGTGCCCCCAACTGTTTGTCTTCGTTGAACATATTGAGCATATGGGGCGTGAGGCGGCTTGACGCATACCCGAAAGCCTCGGCCGGAAACCCGTTGGGCCCCGGCGCCTTCCCCGCCTGCATGTCACTCATGGCATCCTCCACTTCCTGAACCGTTATCGAGGACTCTAGGCTGTCTTCATCTGCTTGCTCCAGGGTAGGCAGCTGCATGGGGGCTAGGAAGTCCCGGCACTCCTGTTCTCCCTTAGTGGAGCGTGATGTATAAATCGATTCAAAATATTGTGCAAATTCGGCCGCTATCTCTTTGCCCGTAGCTACCACCGCCCCGTCTGACCGCTACACCCCCGGCACCCAGTTCCTCTCCCGATCCCGTTTCTCCAGCCAAGCTATCATTTTGTTGGCCTTGTCCCCAAGGTCATAAACTCGCCGTTGTAATGCTAGCGCGTGGAATCTCGCCTGGTCAGTGAGCATATCTCTGATCTCTTTTTCCAAGAGCTGCCTCCTATGTCCACTGTCCTGAAGTTGCTCGAGGGATCCGGCTCCCTCACCCTCCAGATCCTGCAGGTCCCGCTCCAGCTTGTCTATTTGTGCTAGCTTGTCCTTACGCCTCTTCCCCACCTCCGCCTGAACATAGTCTCTGGCTACAGTCTTATATGCCTCCCATACCACACCATGCGAGCTGACCGACCCCACATTTTCGGCGAAGTACTGGTCTACCCGCTCTCTGAACCCCTCCTGAAACTCCTGGTCTTTAAATAGGAACGTGTCTAGGCGAGGTGGATTAATCCGTTCATGTTCGGGCCCCCGAAGGCATACTGCCACTGGGGAGTGGTCTTATATACCTCTGGCCCTATGGCCCCCATCCTGGAACAGACCCATACAGCCCACCTGAGTGAAAAGGTAATCAATTCTTGAGCCGGATCCATGAGCAGCCGATATGTGTGTGTACTGTCGAACCAGGGGATTATGGGCCAGATGTAGGTAGGCATTTACCCGTCGGTAACGGCCGAATTCGGCCGTTACAGACCGGTAAATGCAATTTGAGATGTAGGGCCCTGTATTTTACAGAATCGGTAAATTTACCGATCGGTAAATTTACCGATTCTGTAAAATACCGAATCGGTATTTTTACCGATTTGGTAAAAATGATATGTAGGTGGGACTCTTCTGAGTCCCGCAAGCATTACAAAATCGGTATTTTACCATCAAATTCTATTTGATGGTAAAATACCGATTCCGGTGTGCCTGCACATGTGTGCATGCACACCTGTGCCATATGACAGGCAGACCTGCCCTTAGGGCAGGTATGCCTGCCACATGGCACCCGAACCTGTTTTGGGGGTGCTAGAGGGTGTCAAAGTGACACCCCCTGCACCCTTGTGAAAATCGGTATTTACCGATTCGGTAAATACCGAATCGGTAATGCCCATTCCTTCCTATGGGCTTCAAAGCCCATAGGAAGGAATGGGCATTACCGGTCGGTATTTACCGAATCGGTAAATACCGACTTTTACCGATTCGGTAAATCAACATCTGGATTTACCTAAATCTCGGAACTTCTATTTTACCGATTCATAAATACCGAATCGGTAAAATTCGGTATTTATGAGTCGGTAAAATAGAATTACCTACATCTGGCCCTTAGTGCCCTCCAGAGATCTCCTAGGCCCATGGCATGTACAAAGTCACGAAAGTGATAGTTTTCCCCCTTGTGGGATGGATTCTGTGACCTATCTAGGTCCCTCACCATAAAAGCGTTCATGTCTCCCCCCTGGACCAGGGTCCCTGATGGCATGTCCAGCAGCAGTTTCCCTACGTCTGGGAGAGTGGTGCTGTGCAGTTTAGGTGGGATGTACAACAAGCAGAGGTTGACTGTCCTACCCTCCCACTGGGTCGTCAGTGCCGCATAGCGCCCCAGGGGGTCCAGCCAGTGTCTCCCGATTGTCAATGGTAACTAGTTTTTAATGAGTATCCCCACCCCCCTAGAGCCTGTGGTAGAGCCCGCATGTGCTCGCAGTGTGTACCCAAATCTGTTTAGGGCCTTATAGTGGTTTCCAAGTAGGTGTGTCTCCTGGAGCAGGACAATGTCTGGTGCATGTCTATGTAGGTATTGGAGGACCATAGTACTCTTTATCTTGTTCTGTAGGCCGTTAACATTCCACGACAGAATACTGATGCAGCGGGCGTGTGCCATGAACACTGGACAAAACTGACCCGAACAGTCGGGGAGACAGTTGCCCCATCCCCCTCCCCCCACCTCCCGCATGCCCACTAACAGTGCCTTTGGAGCCATAACAAACACCTCAGAGAAGGAAAGAAAGGAAAAAACACCTGAAGAACTTGTACCCCCCATTCCCAAAAACTTGCCCCCATCCCTGCTGCCCTGCTATGTCTGCCAATGGGTCCAGACATCCCCCAACAAGCAGAGCACCTGTAGCCCTTGCAACGAAAAATCAGGGGGTGAGTACCGCTACCTAGAGCTGTAGCTTTGAGGTCCCCAATCAGCCCCATAAGGCAACATATCCTCGACCCCAGCTTTGTCTATACATCCCGAATTCCCTGGCATACCTCTAAATCACATTCCTTAGACAACCTTCTGCCTTTCAAAACAGTATCGAGTGTCCTCCCATTAAGATTATCTGACCACAGGGAGCTCCCCCCCCCGTTATCTGACCTCCGGGAGAGAGTCCATATCTACCCCCAATGTTCAGTCAATGCTATCATTCAAGAATCAAAATACTTCACGTGCATTTTCGCCGACTCCTGCGCCTCCGACCAGTCCGGGGAACCTCAACCTATGTCCGGCAAGGCGGACAGGCTGCGGGGTCTGTTCCTGGTAGGGGGCCTAGCATCCCCCTGCTGTCGACGCCCTCTCCCCGCTGAATCGATCGAGGAGGTTGGTGACCTCGGCTCCGTAGTTCTCCAGCTGCCCCCCGGCCTGGGGCCTCCAGTCCCGCCCCCATGTTCCTCCAACCAGGAGTGGACATCCTCCTGGGAGGTGAAGAAAAGGGATTTCCCATCCGCCAACAGCTTCAGTTTTGCTGGGAAGATCATCATATATTTAATGCCCTTTTCGCGGAGCACTTTCTTCACACCGTCGAAGGACCGGCGCTCCTGCTGCACTTTCAGCGTAAAGTCAGGGAAGAGGCGGATGGTGGCATTTTCGAGCCGCAGATCGCCATGTTGGCAGGCCGCCTGTAGAATAGCATCCCGATCTCGATAATTTAGGATTCATGCTATAATTGTCCGCGGTGGGGCCCCCGGGTGCGGCAGAGGGACGGGCGCCCGATGGGCTCGCTCAATAGCAAAGAACCTTGAGAGGCGATTAGGCTGTAGGTGTTTGAGGATGAGGTCCTCCAGAAACAAGTCCACACTCGGCCCCTCCATCTTCTCCGGCACACCTACCACGCGGATATTGTTTCTGCGGGCCCTCCCTTCCTGATCTTGCAGGCGGGCCGCCACCATCTTCTGCTGATGTGAAAGGCGCTGGACCTGCTGCTGCAGTTGTTTGGTAGTGTTCTGGAGCTCCGCGATGTCCGCCCCGTTTTGAGAGGCCTTCTCAGATGTTTTGTTCAGGTCCGCCCTTTGTAACGCCATTTCAATGGACACCTTATCGATCTTAGATTCTAGCGTGGCCTCCAGCGACTGGATTGCCTGCATGATTGATGTCAAGGACGGCTCCTGCATGTCTGCCATGGGGCTGGCCAGCGCCTCACTCCCCCCGCCTGCGGAGGCCGTGTAGTTGTCCATGGTGTTGGTCTGTGTCATAGTGGAATTCTTGTGCCGCATAGTTGTCCCTGTAGACACCAGACACCCCAACCAGAGGACCAATGCACGTCCACCTCTTTGTTCTGCGCCCTACGCTGGCGACGCGCAGTAGTAGGCCCCACCACCGCGCCGGGCACCACTTCCGCCTTGCTCCTATGCCCTCCAGGTGCGTCGGATGTTGTCCCCCGGAGCACGCACCTGCAGGAGGGCGGGGGGGTCTCCAATCCATGCTGTAGCCGCCTCCTAAGTCTCTGTGGGGTCCACTCGCCCTCGATGGTGTCAGGTCCGGCCGTGTTCCTCGCCGGTCGGCCGCCTGCTCCAAGGGGTGCCCCCTCACTGCGGCCACCGGTGTCCCCAGGGCCAGCGCTGCCTCCGTCTGCGCCCAGAGCCACCCGGACTGACCGCACCAGTCGTTGGGCCCTGCGAGATGATCCTTCGCCTTCTACAGGGCCACTGCCAATAGCGCTCCTCACCATCTCGGGCCGGGTACCAATGGGGCAGAGCACTTCCCACCAGGGCCCACGCGGGACCTCCACACATCCACCGGGGCAGTGGAGCCACAGGAGGGACACGGCAGGAGCGGTCGCAGTCCGTCGGTAGGCCCACCTCTCGCTTTACTCTTGTCGCCTGAATCAGCCCCCTGCTGCCGGCTCCGGAATTACGCGAGGCCGGCGCCCGGGTTTCGTCACTTCACCTTATAGGCCGCAATAGGCCCCGGTCTGCCAGCGGGCGCTGCCACACTCTGCCGCAGGCAGGGAGGGCCGATATGGGGTCGCCCGGCACCGGAGCCGCCTGGACTCACCCCACCAGTCGTTGGGTCCTCCTCGCAGGGTTACCGCCAGCAACGCTCTTCACCACCTTGGGCCGGGTATCAATGGGGCAGTGCACTTCGCTCCAGGGCCCACCCGGGACCCCCACACTTCCGCCGGGGCAGCAAAGCCACAGGCGGGACACAGCGGGGGCGACCACAGTCTGTCGGAGGGCCCGCCTCTCACCTAGCACTCGTCGCCGGTAGCAGCCCCCCGCTGCCGGCCTCCGAATCACGCGAGGCCGGGGCTTGGGTCGCGTCACTCCGCCTTGCGGGCCGCAGCAGGCCCGGGACTGTCGGCGGGCGCCGCTGCACTCAGACGCGGCCAGGGAGGACTGGGATTGGATTGCCCGGCACCGGAGCCTGTCCCCAACACAGGGGTAGCCTCTAGGATCGCGAGCCAGACGGATCAGTGTCGGATATTTGGGGCCTCAGGGAGATCCTCACGGGAGCCTCGTTAGGTTGCGGCCATCTTGGGTCGATAAGGGCAGACTTAGTGGGAAACCTTTTTGCGCTGGAATTTCGTACTACCCCATCACTGCATTAACCAATACAGTTTAGACCAGGGGTAATCAAAGTACGGCCTGCCGGCCAGTAGCGGCCCGGCAAGCCTTCAGTGGCGGCCCGCGGAGCTTGAGACACATCGCACCTGTGTGTTTTTTTTAAACTTCAGCAAACACCTTGGGGAGCAGCAGTGCGTAATCAGAGAGACTGCTCTGTGGGGGCCCGGGCAATTCCAGCCACAGTCAAGAGCTGCAGGGGCGCTAAGAGGTGAACAAAGCCTCATTAACAAACAAATGTTTGTTTAAAGACCTGTGAAGTACTGGGGTGCCCGGGAGGCTGTGTCAGCCCAGGCTGACACACAGGGGAGAGGGGGTGGGAGGGGGGAGGACAGCAGGAACTGAGATGGAGGACAGAGCAGGGAGTCAGAGCCTGTGTGAGGAGGTGGAGGGCAGAGCAGGGAGTGAGAGCCTGGGTGAGGGAGTTGGGAGGGCAGAGCAGGGAGTGAGGGCCTGAGTGAGGGAGGTGGAGGGCAGCAGGGAGTCAGAGCCTGGGTGAGGGAGGTGGAGGGCAGCAGGGAGTGAGAGCCAGGTGAGGTGGGAGGGCAGAGCAGGGAGTGGGAGCCCTGTGAAGTGGGAGGGCAGCAGGGAGTGAGAGCCCGGGTGAGGGAGGTCGAGGGCAGAGCAGGGAGTGAGAGCCCGGGTGAGGGAGGTGGGAGGGCAGCAGGGAGTGAGAGCCAGGTGAGGTGGGAGGGCAGAGCAGAGAGTGAGAGCCCGGTTGAGGGAGGTGGGAGGGCAGAGCAGGGAGTGAGAGCCGGGTGAGGGAGGTGGAGGGCAGCAGGGAGTCAGAGCCTGGGTGAGGGAGATGGGATGGCAGCAGGGAGTGAGAGCCAGGTGAGGTGGGAGGGCAGAGCAGGGAGTGAGAGCCCTGTGAGGTGGGAGGGCAGCAGGGAGTGAGAGCCCAGGTGAGGGAGGTGGGTGGGCAGAGCATGGAGTGAGAGCCTGGGTGAGGGAGGTGGGAGGGCAGAGCATGGAGTGAGAGCCCGGTGAGGTGGGAGGGCAGCAGTGAGTGAGAGCCAGGTGAGGTGATGGAGGGCAGCAGGGAATGAGAGTCGGGTGAGGTGACAGAGGGCAGCAGGGAGTGAGAGCCGGGTGAGGTGACAGAGGGCAGCAGGGAGTGAGAGCCGGGTGAGGTGACAGAGGGCAGCAGGGAGTTAGAGCTGGGTGTGGTGGGAGGGCAGCAGGGAATGAGAGCCGGTTGAGGTGACAGAGGGCAGCAGGGAGTGAGAGCCGGGTGAGGTGAGATAGATAAAGACATATAGAGACAGATAGAAGCAGTGACAGGGATAGACGGAGCTAGATAGGGTCAGAGACAGGGACAGACAGAGACAGATAGAGGCAGAGACAGATAGAGGTAGAGACAGACAGTGATAGAGACAGACAGCGATAGAGACAGAGAGAGAGACAGACAGAGAGAGAGACAGACAGAGAGAGACAGAGGGAGAGAGGGAGACAGACATAGGAAGTGATGGAGACAGACTGAGAGAGACAGAGGGAGACAGACAGAGGGAGAGAGGGAGACAGACAGAGGGAGACAGACAAAGGGAGGGAGACAGACAGAGGGAGGGAGACAGACAGAGGGAGGGAGATAGACAGAGGGAGGGAGACAGAGAGAGGGAGACAGACAGACAGAGGGAGGGATGGAGACAGACAGAGGGAGACAGACAGAGGGAGGGAGGGAGACCGAGGGAGACAGACAGAGGGAGGGAGACAGACAGAGGGAGACAGAGGGTGGGAGACAGACAGGCAGAGGGAGGGAGACAGAAAGACAGAGGGAGACAGACAGAGGGAGGGAGGGAGACAGACAGAGGGAGGGAGAGAGAGGGAGGGAGGTAGACAGAGGGAGGGAGGGAGGGAGACGGAGGGAGGGAGTGAGGGAGACAGAGGGAGGGAGGGAGGGAGGCAGAAGGAGGGAGACAGAGGGAGGCAGAGGGATAGAGGGAGACAGACAGAGGGAGATAGACAGAGGGAGGGAGACAGAGGGAGAGAGGGAGACAGACAGAGGGAGACAGAGACAGACAGACAGACAGACAGAGGGAGGGAGACAGACAGAGGGAGGGAGACAGACAGACAGAGGGAGGGAGGGAGACAGAAAGACAGAGGGAGATAGACAGAGGGAGGGAGACATACAGAGGGAGGGAGGGAGACAGACAGAGGGAGGGAGACAGAAGGACAGAGGGAGACAGACAGAGGGAGGGAGGGAAACAGAGGGAGGGACGGAGGGGGACAGAGGGAGGGATGGAGACAGACAGAGGGAGGGAGGGAGACAGACAGAGGGCAGACGGAGGGAGGGAGACAGAGGGAGATGGACAGTGGGACACAGATAGAGGGTGACAGATGGAGGGAGACGGAGAGAGGGAAGGAAAGAGAGGGAGGGAGACAGAGAGAGAAAGAGAGGTAAGACAGAGAGAGACAGAGGGAGAGAGACAGAGGGAGGCAGAGAGGGAGGGAAGGAGGGAGTGAGAGAGAGAGATAGAAGGAGGGAGACAGAGAGAGGGAGGGAGAGATAGGGAGAGAGAGAGAGAGAGAGAGAGAGAAAGAGAGATGTGTGTGTATGCTGGTCTGTTGGCTCAGTGGATGAACGCGTCAGCTGCAGGGGCCTGTGTTCAACTTCATGGTCACAGTTTTTTACTTTCTAGCCCCTTCCCCCTCCCCCACTGACCCCGCCTCCACCGGGCGGACCTCGTCCACAAACCACACTGTAAATTTCGCCCCCTAGAGAAAGTTTGTGAGTACCCATGGTTTAGACGATGCCCTCCGGATAGCAGGAGTGATCATTTAACATGTCACAGGCCTTCTACTACACGGCGTAGCTCTACCCTTGAGCATAATGATTGACTGGAGAAGGAAAGGCCCCCAACGCAAAATGAAGAGCACAGAATAGCTAGTACTAACTTAAGGGATAGTCTCCTGAGTCCTGAGCACCTGACTGTAGGGAGGGGCTAAATATCAAAGACCACTTCAGTTATCACAACCCAGGTAGCCATTGAGTTGGAGGTGGGTAGCCTAGCTTTGTGTACTCTTAGTGGGCCACTGTCTTCACTTTTATGCCCGAGTATGGTTTCCCTGATGTCCTGTAACATCGCTGGTTTGCGCACGAAGATGGGCTCCCCTGAATGGCATGCTTTTATTTAGGGGTATGATGTCAGCTTGTTCCAAGAAACATGGGCAGAAGTTCCCTTATTTTGTGTAGGTTACTTGAACTACTATATTCCGGCTAGCTAAGGGGCAAAAGGAAGACCATTGGGGGGCTGACAATTTGGGTGCGGCAAGATCTAGGGCTAAACATACAGGTGTTCCCACATCAGTGCGATGATATCCTGGCAGTCAGATTGACCATGGGCTCTCAGTGGACTATGGATATGTACAACGTCTATGTGAGAGGTACCAGAGGGAAGAAGTCAGGGGTTTTGGTGGCCCTTGACAAACTCCTTGATCCACACCTAAAACGTCAAACATAGTACATGCGGGGGACTTTAGTTCAACATTTGAGCCCCTTACAAGGGGGAGGTCAATCTCACGGAAGAGGAAGACGATAGGTGGGGTATTCCACAATTGGAGTTGGACCACATCTCAAGGTGAACGGGCGTGGCTATCCAAATTAACTCCTTTTGGATGGAGAAGGGTATGCGGGCTGCCAATGGCCGTACACCTTCTGATAGACTGGGGGCTAACACCTTTAATAACGGGTACAGCGCTAGCAGGATGGACTATGTACTGATTAGTTTGACACTTTGGCATGCCCTTAGAGATATGTTGGTTGGAGACAGGTTGGAAAGTGATCATAATCCCCTGTATGTGACCCTGGATTTGATCAAGCATACAACACCTACCCAAATTGGAAATAAAAATTCTCCAAGTGAAGTAATTCTATCAAACCATATTAGACGCCTTAAATGGGTAAAAGTAATTGAGATGCCTGAACTGTTGGAAAGCATTGAAAAGGGTATGGATGGTGCTATACACGATTTAGAGGGCTGTGTAGTAAATACTTTGGCCCATGAGCAATCAATTTGCATTCACAACAATCTTTTTGCCTACTTACATACTCATTTCTTCAAGCAGGGTAGGAATAAAAAGGTCACAAATAGGAAAGATGGTCATTAGTTTAACAAAGAGTGTCGTAAAGCACGAGTAGATCTGGGGAATGCCATTAAAGTAGGTGACCCGCAAGCTGTTCGAAGAGCCATGTATATCTATAGGGCTACCCAAATAAAGGCAAAAAGAACATGGGACGACAAAAGATGACAGGAACTTAGGGAGGCCTGCACTATGAAAAATACCAAACAGTTTTGGAATGTGTACAAATGGGACAGAGCAGGGCAGGCCAGTCAGCCCCAAAACCATGTTTCGCAGACTGACTGGGTGAATCATTTCAAACCCCAATATGCCGCATGTGAAGGTGAAGACATGGGTGACATTACCAGGTCACTCTGTCAGGATAGGGCCTTTAGTAGGGTGGAGGTTTAAGCGGCACTTAATTCAATAACGGCAGGTAAGGCTCCAGGCCCGACGGTATCCCAGGGGATGTAGTCCTCTATGATAAGGGTAGATGGTGCCAATATATCTTATTGTTGACTTATGCCATTGCCCTGGGAGCCCCAGTTCCAGAATCTTGGAAAGGAGCCGAAATTATTCCGGGACACAAAAAAAGGATCAAATTATGCCTAGGGAATTATAGGCCCATCCGTTTAATTGATTGTCTACAGAAGGTGATGGGGCATCTAGTGCTTAATACAATACAAGAGTGTATTGATAAATTTAAGTTCTTATCTCCACTGCAAGCTGGGTTTAGGGTTTTCATAAGCACAATCGATCAATTGTTTAGGTTTAGCCTACTCTACTGGAACACGGTGACCTTTGGTAAGAGTAGTCTGTATGCCGCTTTCGTTGATCTTAAATCAGCGTTTAATCTCGTTCCTCTTGCCAAATTGTGGGGTACTTTACAAGAATTGGGGATGCCTCCCGAACTACTTACACTCATTATTAGATTGCATGAGGACAATAATGCCAAATTCAGATGGGGAATGCAGGACGAAGCCACCAAATCTTTCCCTGTAGAAAGAGGAGTGCGTCAGGGATGTGTAATGGCGCCAACGCTATTTTCCTTATTTATTAATGGAATAGTGTCGTGTTTGCGATCTGTTGCTACGGATGCCCTAACTCTCGCATGTGAAAAAAATCCCCATATTAATGTTCGCGGATGACACATTGATCATCTCCAAGACCCCCAGTGGTCTCCAGAGAGCTCTAATAATTTTTAAGGAGTTCTGTATGAAGCGAGGCTTGGAGGGCAATGTGTTGAAAACAAAACTAATGGCATTTAATTTGCATAGGGCCTATAAAGTGGGTATTTTAATGAATGATCGGCCGCTAGAGCAAGTTAAAGAGTTTACACATCTGGGTGTTAATATTCAGGACGACTTGAAATGGAACCACCAGATTGATCTGGCATCTCTTGAGCACAGGCAATTGTTGGGGGTGTTGCATACGGAACATAATACCTCACACTCAAAGCCAATCAGCCCGGTACTTGAGATTTATAACCTGAAAGTTATTAGCTCAGCCCTCTATGGTTCAGAGCTTTGGGGGTGCGAGAACCTTTTCATGTTGACAAAAGCAGAAAACAGATTTTTGAGGAAAATTACTAGGCTACCACAGAGCACCCCAACTTGTCCGCTACTGTATTATCTCAGGGGGAAATCTATCGCAGATGTAGCCAAACTGCGCCCCCTTTTGTGTTGGCATAGGCTATGGACTACTCCCGAATTAGAAGTGTATGCGCATGGTTTTCATTCAGTGATTATGGCAGATACTTCTCACCTAATAAAATGGCTATGGGCAGTGAGAGACAGTCTAGCAAGTATTGATATGATTTCATTGTGGAAGGACCCAATCAATGCCAATTTTCCCACAAAAAAGATTCTGAAGGAGATATACTGGGAAAGGGTTCAGCTGAATATACTTAGAAATAGTGAGTCGTCCTTGTTAAATGGCCGTTTCTTGGAAAGCAAACTAACACCAAGTTTGGAGCCCTATTGGAACCAAATTACAAAGCAGCACGACCGGAAATTATATTTCCAGTTTAGAGCAGGCACACTGCCACTAAGATCATTTACTTCCAAATGGGATAAACCTATTGACGAAATTTGTCTGGTATGCCAGCTTAGTAATGAGTCCCATCTATTGTTTGTCTGCACTGGCTATGATGCACCACAATGCACTTGGTTGAGACCGATTTGCAAGCTCATAGGCACAAGAAGGGCTAGTGAAGCTGAACGAATCCTTAGAACAGACACATCACCAACGATCACCATAGCAATGGCAAAATTCTTGTGGTGGTCGTGGGCGATAAGAATAAGGTCCCTACGCCTTGTAAAGGCTAGCTAAGGTAATTATTCACTGTATATAACCGAACTACCATAGACAAAATCAATTTAACTTGAGAGCCTGCTCATTTTAAATATGTTCTGTAATTTGTAAAATAAGAAATTGTTCCTTTGTTTTAAACCAAGTTTTAATATCTGAATTTTAATGAATTTATACAAATAAATAGATTTCTCTTTTATATGGCGTTGTGATCTGACCGTTCAGGCTTTAATTTAGACTGTTGTTGATGTCTTATTGCTATTACTTATGTTTTATGTGTCTTTTTAAGTGCTTTTATGACATAATCTGTCGAATAATGCTTGATTGGATTGGTATATTCAGAAGCCTATACACATTTTTAGGTTTTGAGTGTCTCTGAACATCTATGACATGAAAATGTGGGATCACTAGAGTCAAAAGGGGCATTCACATTGCACCACTCTCTGGTATTGCATACTCAGATTGCCTTATAAGCAGAACCGGCTCCTATTGGGAAAAATAAGTGATGTGGGGGGGAACAGGGGACAATTGAGATAAAAAGAAATTACAAAAGAGGCGCAGAGGAGGGGGAACAACGAAGACAATAAAAAATAAAACTACCTGCTATGCATCCTCTGCTCTTCCACTCCTTTCCGCTACTGCAGGCAGGCATGGCTCCCAGCCTGCCCTGCGGTCAAACCTGAAGCTGCTCTCACATGAGAGCAGCTTCAGGATTGGCTAGAGCGCCAATGATGTGTGCTCCAGGGCAGACTGGAAGTCTGTGCCTGCTCTCTCCACACCCAGCAATGCAGCTTGGGTTGGAGAGGGGTCACTGCGCATGCGGTTTTTGGCCGCCCTGAGACCAAAGGCCAAAAACAACATTCGCAGTGTAGGTGAAGCCCCACCCCAAGCACTATAAAACGATGAAAAAGGGTTTTAAACCTGTTTTATTATTGCTTTATTTTTACACTTTTAAAGTGCTGGCGGGGGCGACCGCTGTTTATAAGGATCAGTGTACACACTGACATATGATCCCTCCAGGTTTACATCTCACTCTCTCATGCACAGCATCAGTCAGTGAGTGTTTTGAAACACTATTGCAGATGAATCATCAACTAGCAAATGCACAGTGGCCAACATGTAGGCACTAATACTGATGGCATCTGTGATGTTTGCATTTTCATTTCACTGTTTAACCAGTACTTACCAATGGGAACTATTGTACAGTCAATGCATGCACTGTGAACTCATTTCATGAAACATGCAATAGGGCCATCACATATGAGACAGTACTGAGGGTGCATCACTCCTCACACAAGCAAGACAAGTTGCCTGTGTGGTACAATTGTCACATAGATTTACTAAAGAACAAGAGATGATTACTCATTTCACTCAGCCAGGTCTCTGCTCAAAAGGAGAAAAGGGAATGTGGAAAGAACTCTGCTTTCTTCAAGGTCAGGCAGACAATAGGCACAGCAGCATGTACCTACTACCACACTTACACTAAAAATTACTCATCCGGTGTGTGGCACATTAGTCACCACCAACATGGTTGGTGGAATGCCTGTCTGTAACATTCAAAGTTGGCAATTTAACATATATGACTCTGGCCAGGACTGACCCCATGTAGCTGCTGTGGGACCCTCAACTGCCCATCAAGCTCCCGGTAGACCACCACTAGTATGCGGGCTAGCAGGAGGATCAGTGTCCAGCGCCTGCCCCTTCCACGTTTGACGGGACTTCCCCAGCTGGACCTCTGTGATCTTCTGGGTCCAGTGCCGCAGGTCCTCCCACCTGTTTCTGCAATGGACGCTACGCCGCATAAAGACGTTCCGGGCAATGGCTTTCCAAATGGCTTTCTGCAAATAGGTATTGACTTGTATGGAGGCAATAGTTATAGAAACAAATTTCAACTGAAAGTTTGACAAACACTATCAGCTTGATACACATTTTGTTGACATCTAGCACAAGCATTCATCAATAGTAAACATAATACATGTGTTCATGTCACATGCTAAGCACAAATAAAGCATGGATACAAACTTTTGTGGTCATCTGACTTAACTCAACCCTGACCATGACCTACACTGACTGAGACAGCCCTCTAACATCATGTAGGCCAGGGCCATCCTACATGGAATGTAATGTGAGGTACCATGACACAGCACACCATTTGGACCTTCTGAAGGGTAAACTACCTGTGCATGGCTGCCCAGACACCTTTATTGGGAGGCCCATTGGATTAATGTATATGGTCCATAGAGGCGAGTACCATAGTATACACAACATCCTAGACTGAAGTCACAATGTAAGGGCTGGTATGTGTGTCACTGAGACCTCCCTCTCTGGGGTATGTGTGTACATGTGGACTACTTATTGGAATATCCTGGTAATTGTAAATAAGTTTGTATGGTTTGTACTGCCATCACAGGACACACTTTTTACCATATGTGGCACTGTGACAGGGATGACAATCAACATACCATTGTGTGTGTAGTGTGATAGGGAATATTGTAGCAAAGCAGATTATTCAAATTTCTAAATCTATTCAAATGTGACCCACTATTTATACTGTTAATCTCCCAGATGTGATTTAGGCCTGGTCAATGGAAGCAACACTATTAGAAAAGTATCAAGAGGCCTGTGTGCGTGAGGGGACAGTCATTAGTGAGCGACACACATTAACACTGTGGGTCAATGGAAAGAAGCATCAGGTCAGGGGGTCATCTCAGTCACCATGCCTAATAATATCCATGTAACAGCTATCAGGGCTAATAGTGGGACAGATAACTCTTTCTGCGAACATCCACGGACCAGCAGGTCTACAGGGACATTAGTCTGTGCATCAGTTCTTCTTTCACAGTAACTGTGGCCCAGACTGCCCACTTGTCAGGCCTTGCTCTCTGCAGGCTAAGGCTACTTATTCCACATATATCACATTTCCACCAATTCAATACATTGAAGTGAAACCTCTGCCCATCTGATATGTGAACAAATGGTTGTATGGCACTCTGCAGGAGTCTGTGAGGTATAGCTACCTCCCAGACAACTGTTTACAAAGCCTGATTTGGGCTGAGTGATCTGTAGAATGATACCATTGACTAACATCCTCCTCAAATGCTTATACACGGCTCATGTTGTAAAGCCTATACATAACTATGCACATATACCATGATGTTATTTGAGAACTAATTGCTCATACTATGAACTTGAGCCTTGCATAGATATATGTATTTAACACAAGTAGAAATCACCCTTATAACACATTCCAATGGTGGCCTTCTCTCCATAGAGTACAGGGCCCCATAATCCATTACATGTGTGTCCTATGTTGGGGCCACACAACATTTGCAATCAACATAATGCTTACACTCTGACACGCAGAGGCACATTGTAGCCTATGGAACTGGAAAGGAAGCAGTTAAATAGAGTCAAATATATATTTGACATAAATACCTGTTCCTCTGGCGAGCCATAGAGCTGACCATACAGGGAAAGAACTTCATTCACCAGGGTATCCAGCTCCTCTGGAGTTAAGGGACGGGCCCTCTCTCCTGCAATGCATGCCATGATTGCTCCCAGAGCTGGCAAAAAGCAGCTAACATAGAGGAGGTGTTGATATCCCCAGAATAAGAAGGCAAGTGAGTTATTTTTCCAACTGTCGTGTATATGTACGCCACATGCGTGGTCATCATCATTGGCACATACAGCCATTGGACCGCGACAGTCACTATCCCCAACATTATCCTATAGCTGTGTTCGCTGTGCATTCAACCGTGCACTCCACACATACGTTCGTCATGTCCTATTAGTGAGGTGATAATAATTCCTATTTGTAAAGCGCGACCCTTAATGGTTTTAAGGCACTGGGGGCCACCGGGGAAATTAAGTAAGCTATTGTCAATATTAACATGATTCTGAGCTTAGCTGCCGCCAGCGCCAGGGATCGAACTTTGAAGCCTGCGCTCTGGAGTCAGCCGTTCTGGTCTCTGCACCACACCTCTCTCAGGTCAGGCATCCGCTATGTTAGTGGTTGGGAAAACTGTATTGGTGACTGTTAAGTGCGTTCCCACCACTACAAATTAGGGCAAATATGTTTGCCTTTGGAATGCTCTGTTTCCATGTCCTGTTCCGTACAAAACATCATCTGTGTAGTGCATTACTGTACATATACACAAAATGTGCGTGGCACACTGTACACTGTGGTTGGTGGTATTACACATGAAATGTTATGCTACTTTCACTATAGTGGGAATTTACATTTCTGAATTGATGATATGCATATTTCTGTTACAGACCTGTGAAGGCCACCTTGGGAATGACTGGTGGATATTCAGGATTTGTCAATCAGGATGTGAAATGTGTATTATCTCTTGAAGTATCAATGTTCAGACAAATGACTTTTGCCTTACCCTCACATATACTACTCTGCACACAGTGTCCAAAATACATTTTTGTGTTACTCCTGAGATACGTACAGTGGGAGAAGGAGAAGATGCCAAGCTACAGTGTACCACCCATTTCCAGACCTTCAGACCGTTGAAGAGCGACATGTGATCAAAAACGTTTGGTTGACTCGCCAAACAATACTGGACTTCTGTCATCAGTTGAAGCCTGACCTCACACCTCACATCACTTACCCTACATCACTCCCACCACTTGTGAAACTCATGTATGGATTGTATTTTCTGGCCACAGGCTCGTTTCAATTCACTGTTGTTATTTCAGGTGGATTATCACAACCTATGTTCAGTCGGTTACTCCAGGAGGTGGTAGCAGCATTTTTGAGACATGTGGACAGCTACATCCATTTCCCCAGACAACAGGATTTAGCCACTGTGAAGGGGGATTTCTATGCTTTTGGTCACATTCCACATGTGGTTGGGTACATTGATGACACACATATTGCCTTAGTACCACTGCATACAAGTGTACTGCAACAGGAAGCACTATCATTCTATCAATGTGCAAGTTGTCTGCTTGGTAGATTTGTACATCTCAAACATCTGTGTCCGGTTTTCAGGATCTGCCCATGATTCCTTCATACTGCGGAACAGCACCTTACACCAGCTGATTTCACAACTACTACCGGAGAGGGTCTGGCTTGTAGTTAAGTGTGATCTGTCCTAACTTTGTGTGGGTGATATCAGGTAATATGACCTGAAAGTGTGTAACTCATTGTTGCACTTCTGTCTGCCTTCCATCTAGGAGACTCAGCTTATCCCAACCATCTCTTAGACTCCAGAGACAGGAGTGTAGGAGGCAGGAAAGGCTTTGGAGAGCTCAGCTTGACACCGTCCTACGGAACAAGCATAAAAATCTCCTTAAGAGCTACAAAGCAGCGGTGTTAACTGAAAAGCAATCTTACTTTTCTAAGCTAACCTCATCCCTCACCTTCCCTGGTGATCTCTTTAAGGTGGTAGATATCTTATCTCTTGTTCAACATCCTGATCCCATAGTTCCCTCCCAAGAACTCTGTGATCAGATCTCCACCTTCTTCCATACCAAAATCCTGGATATTCACACTGCTCTCCAGACCCATAACCTCATTCATGTTTCCCCTTCCAGCCCAGTCCACACCCCAGTCTCTAATGACATCTACTCCAATTTTCCCCTCCTCACGACTGAGACCCTGGATAAACTCCTAGATTCGATTAAGTCAGGATCTCCCCTTGATCCCTGTCCTCTTAAAATTTTAAAAAACTGTAGGGACACTTTACTCCCCCCTCTGTTGGAAGTTATGAATAGAGACATATTCAATGGTGAGTTCCCGGCCTCTTGGAAGACTGCCATCGTTAAGCCCCTCCTAAAAAAGGCCTCCTTGGACCCTGGGATTCTTAAGAACTTTCGTCCCATCTCCCTCCTTCCTGCTCCAGCTAAGATGCTGGAGGCTCATCTGAATTTCCATCTTAGCGCCTTTCTAGATAAGAGCTGTCTGCTTGATCCTTCTCAGCAGCTTCCGAAAGGCGCATAGCACTGAGTCAGCCCTTACAGTGGTGGTCAATAACATCCGCGTTAAGGTCGATAGTGGTCAGACAACTCTTCTGATCCTACTCGACCTCACAGCAGCATTTGACACCCTGTCGCCTACCATTCTGGCCTCCCGCCTCAGTGAGACGGGAGTGAAGGGACTGGCTCTGAGCCTCCTCACCTCCTTCCTTAACCACCGGGAGCAAAGGGTCAAACTGGGTGACTTCCTTTCCAATGCCATGCCTTTGCAGTGTGGGGTCCCGCAGGGCTCTGCTTTGAGTCCTACACTCTTCAACATTTACGTGGCCCCACTTGCTAGGCTTGTTAGAACTTTTGGACTGGAAGTTCTCTCGTACGCCGATGACACCCAGATTATGGTCTCCTTGTCCCAATCTGTCGAGACCACGGCCCTAAACTTCCAAAATTGTATGGAAGCAGTGGCAGGCTGGATTTAACTTCCTTAAATTAAACGGGGAAAAGACGGAGATACTGGTCTTTGGTGGAAGCAAGGAGACCTGGTCAGATGATTGGTGGCCCCAAACATTGGGAACCTGCCCCCTGCCCTCTACCGCCGCCCGCAACCTGGGAGTCATATTTGACACCTCACTTGCCTTTGACAGGCAAGTAAACAGAACGGTCTCAACCTGCTGCGGGGTCCTAAGGGTTTTAAGAAAACTTACCCACTACCTCTCTTCTGATGCCCGGAAAATGGTTGCAGTCGCCCTCATATCCTCGCGTCTGGACTACTGCAATGCCTTATATCTTGGCATGAGTAATAAATTACTCCATCGTCTGCAGGTCGTCCAGAACGCGGCAGCGAGATTTGTCGTTAATGCCCCCAGCCGCTCTTCAGGTACCTGTATTAGGAGAAATCCCCACTGGCTTCCGGTACATGCCAGGATAAAATTTAAAATTCTGACCATCACTCACAAGGCTCTTCATGGTGCGGGAGCTGAAGCTATTAGGACCCTAGTGTCGACCTATGTCCCAGGCAGGGCCCTGCGCTCTGCCGTCCAGAACCTGTTGACTGTCCCCCGAGTCGTTAAGGCGAGATGGGGTGGTAGGGCCTTCTTTTCTCTAGCCCCTAGACTCTGGAACGAGCTCCCTTCGGTACTCAGGGGTCAGGAATCTCTTCTGCTCTTCCGAAAGGGCCTTAAAGCTCTACTCTTTACTGAAGCCTACTCATAGGCCTCTATCTCCTGTGTTTTTTCATATGTACTGGCTTTATTCCATCATTTGCGCCTTGACGCCTTCGGGCAAAGTAGCACTTTTACAAGTCTCAATTCAATCAATCAATCAATCATCCATTGTTGTTGGCATCGCTGAGAAATACTGCTACGCCGGGGGAAGTCCACTTCAATGAGGGCCATATAAGAACACAGCAGCCAGTTGAGTCAGCTGTCTGGACACGACTGGGGGAGCCCTCCTCTTCTCACCTGGGAAGGTGTGTTAGATCACTGTAGCCTGCTAAATTTCCCACAACATTGCCCTGCGTCGGGACATCCCTTACATTGCAGAGGATGTAGACCATGAAGAGCCACCGGGTAAGGATCTTAAATTCCAAATGATGATGATGATAGTGGTGAAGAGGAAGGAGCTGACACGCGTCAAGCTCTCATCCAAAACAACTTCTCCTAAATGTAAGTACGGTGTGAGATGTGACGACTGACTATTATTGCAACTCTTGTAGTGATGTTGTGATGAGGATATTAATGCTACATACAAGGAATATATGGGTCTGGAAATTTCTGGGGAAAGGTGTTTGTATTGTAAGTGTAGCTTTGTTCAGCTGTAAATGTTGTTTTAGACTGTTCTCTAGAAGTTGACAATGTGATGTGAGCCATATGTATGGTTTCTTAGCTAATCCCCATGTGTTGGTTTGTTTCAGGTACCTTCAACATAGCATCCTCATTTGGACATTTCAGAGTTGTGACATTAGCAGGTATATGATGATGTTGAGATGTACTAATTGGACATGCATTAGTCCTTGGAATGTCTGTCACAGAGTTGGGGTGTTCCGTGCCGATACCAAGACAGCTTGCACAGCGATAGGATTGAAGTTACCTGGCTTCCATTGGACTTGTTCCTGGTGGTGTGTTGGTCCTAATGCAATATATGTAGTCTCCCTACACATTGGCTTATTCCTCCTTATGTATGAACTGAATGTAGCTGTTGATGTGTTTACTCATTGTAGGACAAAGTGCTTCTGGCACACCACTGATACTTGTTTGTGATATTCCACCAAATAAAAGCAACACTGGATTGAAATGACCCTGTGGTCAGAAACTTTGTACTGACATGTGTCTGTTTATTTCATGTTGGATTCCTTTTGTGAGGTTGGCAATATGGCTACAGCTAATGATGTAGACCGAATGTATTGTCTATTGTGCAGGATATTGTCAGATATATTCCCTCCTTCCATGTTGTGAAAGTCTGCGACTGATAATATGATCACTGACACAGAATAATGGAGTCATGTCTTATTTGCGATGTTTCTGACATCATGTCAGTCTATGATTTGAACAATGGAATAAAGATGTTATAAGACCAGACACTTGTGTGTATGTGTTGTTGTGACATGGTAGTGATCCTGAGTTGGAAATTGTATATATACAACACATCTATTCTTAGAGAAGCCTTTAGTTTTGACATTGCAAAGTTCATATGGTAGTACATTCACATTGTTATCTGTAAGAATTACAACAGGAGACAATGATTTGGTGACGTGTGTTTTTTAATGAAGTGAACAAGGATAAGATCAAGCAATTAACTAAAAATTACATAGAGCAAACAAAAAGTGTAATCTTCAGTCATGGTGGATGAAACCATTGTAGTAGAGTCCAAATTGTCTGGAGTCCAAAGTCCAACATACTCCTCCCATCAGATAGGGAAAAATGAGCAGGAATAGTCAACAAAGTGAATGTGCAGCACACACAAAAGGATATTAGGGGCAAGGTTTCTTCCTATCGGTGTTAGGTGTCTTGCCAGCATCACATCCTAGATTTTTGGTTGGACATCTCCTCATTTTGCCAGAGGGTATCTGCAGCTGCTGAGAAAGGGAAGCATGCAGGCGTGTCGTCCTCTGACAGGGACTCCCTTCCTGAGGCTAAATATCCTTTGACAACAGGAAGGGGCAGATGCAGGTGGAAAATCCTTGGAGAGGGTAGTGTTGATGTCTCGCAGCACCCAAATCAGGAAGGACATGTTGGTGTTGATACCGGCCACCTCAGTGTGTATGCTGCCCAGCTCAGTGTGTATGCTATCATCCTCCTGGAATGTGTCCCTCTGCAGCTCCTTCATTTCTTGGATTTTGATCAGTACCTGGCCCATGACACTTTGGTAGTCCTGGTAGACTCCTAGGACTTGGGCATGGCAGACTGGGTGTCCGAGGCCCCACTGTGCTCACTCTGCGGGCCCATAGTTACCCTTCCACTATGTTTACCCCCACGGCCCTATGCCCTTGGCACAGACTGTACCCTCCCACTGGGTCCTAGTTCCTCAGTGACTAGGGTGGTGATAGCCAACTACAAATCCAGGATTGGGGTCCACAGGATGGTACTAACTGTGCTAGGTGCACAGGCTGTAGGTACAGTGGTTGGCTGTGTTGTTGCAGCTGTGGTGGGAGGTGTTGTTGTGGGGGCACGAAGCCCCACTGTTGCTATCTACTCAGACAGACTAGATGGGCTAGGACCGCCATCGCCATCCACCTCTTCAGGAGTGCTGTTATCACTGAGGGCTTCATCCTGGGGTGGAGAGGAACTCTGTTCGGTTTCCAAACTCTGTTCAGGTGCTGTGGTTTATCGACCTGTTGAGAAATAGAGGACATTGTTATTGGTGGAAGTGAGGTATATACAGCTACACTGTTTGTGTCAAATTAAATGGGGACATAGAATGGAACAAGATAGAGATTAGTATTGTCTTCTATTTGCGTGGAGTTGAAGTTGGTAACTAGAAATTTGAAGACATTCAATAGATGTAGTAGATTTCATCAGCTCATTAGATGTGCAGATATGGGACATTTTGGCTTTAGGGATAGACATGATATCTCTAAATTTCTGCTACAAACACAGTGTAGTCATAACATATGTTGTCCATGCCAAGGCCTAGCTGTGTATAACGCAGGCAAACACACAGCTCGGTTCTATATGTATCATTGTTTATCATGTGAGGAGTGCAGAGTCAAGGGGTTACCTGGCACTGCTAACCAGCTGAGTTTCCTTCATGAAGTACATATATTAGGGGTACACTATTTTTAGGGTGTCATTCATGCCATCAATAGTTTCAGTTGATGAGACCAGGACACCATCAAGCAAAGTATTCAGACATATATCAGAGTGGAGAATTGTCTGTACATTGCACAGTCCATGATGAGTGAAGATCAAAACTCAACATTCAGTATCCTGATCAACATGAGCCCATAATGAATTGTTAATGAATTGATAGGTCCCACAGTTTTTCTTCATTAAGTCTTCTTAGATCCTGTTTCTTCCAAGCTCTGTATGATAATGGTTACTGCAGCCATCAGCAAAACAATATTTAGCCAGTAACTCAAGCCAACAGCAAGACAACTCTTAGCCAACACTTGTTTCGTCTCCATGGAAATAGCCACTGACTTCTTGAGGGTAACTACTGCAAATATTCTGGCAACATCAAAAATAAACTTGTGACTGTGTGTAACGGGTAGCAGACATGGCAGGGATACCAGAAATTCTGGCTCATGGTGGCTGCAATGGTGGCCAAAAGAAATGTTGCCCAGGCACTGGAGTCACCCTGCCGCCGAAGATGGACCAATGGAAGGCTGATTCAGACTGGTGTTGTACTGCGGAAAAGGTAGTGCACAAAGGCAGGGGTTGTCTTAAAAATGGGAGAAAGTGTGGCACCAGTGGGTCACCTATAGGGGTTTGTAAAGCAGAGAGGGGGCGGGTGGGGGTTGGGCCGGCCATCAGGTCATGAGGGAACTCTTGTGTGAGAGCTAGTAGTGATGTATTTCCAGCGATCTAAAAAACGCATTGGTTTTGAAGCGGGACTGTATAACATAATGTTTCCATTATCCATTCTTGAACTACTGTGCTGCTTAACTTTATACTCAATAAAAATATTTGTAAAAAATTAAAATAAACTTGTGTCCTCTTATTCAGTAAGTAAAATCCCACAATGTCATCTAAGAGATATCCTTAAATGCTTCGGTCCGTAAGGAGAGTACTCCTCATGTAACAGTGGCATCTGTTCATGCCAATGCCTAGCTGTGTATAATACAGGCAAACACACAACTTGGTTGTATATGTATCATTGTTCATCATGCGAGGAGTGCAGAGTCAAGGGGTTAGCTGGCACTGCTAACCAGGTGAGTTTTCTTCATGGCTAACATACATTAGGGGTACACCATTGTTAGGGGGTCACTCATGCCATCAATAGTTTCATTTGATGAGACCAGGACACCATCAAGCAAAGTATTCAGACATATATCTGAGAGAAGCATTGTCTGAACATTGCACAGTCGATGATGAGAGAAGATCAGTTGTAACATAGCAGACAAGTGAGAAGGGGCAAAAGGAGTCTAGCATCTTTGTTAGAGTCGTTGTGGCAGAGCTTCATGGTAGTTTTAGTCACTTCAATCATACTTTACCATCACTTTACAAATAGTAACCTGCAGGATTAGTGAAGATCAGTTGTAACATGGCAGACAAGTGAGACGGGGCAAAAGGAGTCTAGTATCTCGGTTAGAGTTACAGTCACAGGGCCTCATGGTAGTTGTAGTCACTTCAATCTTACTTTGTCTTCACTTGAAAATTGTAACCTGCATGATGAGTGAAGATCAGTTGTAACTTGGTAGACAAGTGAGAATGGGCAAAATGTCTAGCATCTTGGTTAGAGGTGCAGTCACAGGGCCTCATGGTAGTTGTTGTGACTCCAATCTCACTACACCAACACTTGACAAACGGTCAGTATACCATACCTGTTAGAAAAATCCAATTGGGGTGGACCATACTTTTAAATATTCACACATATCATGGGTCCTGGATTGATATTTGTATGGTAATCCACTTACACACGGCATTACAACATGTGGCATGTAAGGGAGTTGGATACATGTGCTTCTATATGCAGCAATACACATTGACAAAGATAAACCAAAATCTCAGATACTTTGACTATTGCATATTAGGAAAGTAGATAGAGAACACAATAATAAAAGCAGAGTTGAGAGCAACTGGACATTGTGATATTGACTATTCTGTCCCACATTTCAGTTTTTCTACTGAGAGGAGTGTGCTGGACTTGGGAACCAACAATGTGTGACTATACTCTAATTATTTAATCCACCATGACTGTCATTTCAAGCTCAGTTAAGCTTTTTTTTTCTAAATGTTTGCCAGGCATGATGAAAAAATAAAATGAGAGTGACTTTTGAAGGGAAAAATCAATGAAGTGATACAGGTAAAAAGGTGGCAAACAAAAATTAGAAGTGATGGAAAGTGCTAAATTGGAAGATGGAATAAAGGGGTGCCTTATCTCAAAATGCACAAAATGGTTGTGTCTGTCTTGTCGGCTAAAGTTTGGCAACAAAGGATGCAGGTTTGGGTTGAGGTGTGTTTTATAATGTGATTTACAGGTGTGTCTACTTGTCCTAAGCACATCAGCTGTGTAGTTTTTAAATCCAATCAATAGTCACTTTTGTGGTGTTTTTTTGCGTGCGTACCGTAGCAGGCTACCACGTTGGGTAACCGCCATTTGGTAACCGCCACTGGGAAACTGCCAGTACAATTGTGTAGTTGTGATACACTCAGCAGGTAAACCGCAGAGCTGACGGCGGTGGTGGATGCCAACAATGTAAACTCCCGTGGCAGAAAGAGCGGCGCGGTCGTCGTTTCAGATAGCACAACTCGTAATATGGCGCGCGGCAGACCGCCAGCACAGCGGTATCATGGATGACGTGTGTGTGGCATTAGAGTTCGGAACGCCAAACTCGTATTCAGTCTGAAGAAGTTCTTGTCCATCATCTTTTTTAACACTGTAACAAAACTACCCAGAAGCTGTTTCAAGAAGCTTGTGTTTCTGAAAAGAAATCCTAGAGGTATCATGATGATGTAAAATTGGTGTTTCAAGAAACAAACTTTTCAGTGCATTAAAGACACTTTCAGCTTGATCCCAACAAATGTCTTTTTTCAAACTTTCATTTCTCAATATATGGGTGATATGACTGGTTATCTGTGCTAAATTCTTCAAATAATGACAATAAAATGTCCAGGCCAAGGCAATGCCATTCAAAAATAACTGTAACCATCTTTAAATGGAAAGGCCATAAGAATTTTAAATCCAAGGAACTCAAGCTCTTCCAGCTTCAATTCACAGTTCTTAGTTTACAAAACAAAAGATATCGCTGGTTCACTGACAAAATATTGAGGCTTGACTATTAAATCAAAAATATCTAACACAAAAATGTCTTTATCCTATACTTATAATGTAAATGACAAACATATTGAAATTAAAAAATCGTTATACATTAATATTCAAGACAAAAATATAGTTTTTAAACATATATACTTAACATTTATAAATACTAAATATATTAATATTTAACAATAAAATAATTAAAAGTAAATATATTTAAATAATTACTACAACTACTGTGGTCTATTGGACCGCCGTGGTCTTGGTGGCAGTGTGCCTTCACCCCCAAAGTAACTTTGTTGCAATATTTTCAACAAGCATGGCTGATGAATTTTTAAACGGGGGTGAGGCCTCAGTAAGGGCAATCTTTACCATAAACAAAGGAACGGTGGCAGCAAACGCGTCACCGAGTTACTATGCAGACACAGCTGCGATTGGGATTAAACAAAGAAGTAATGTCCTTGAACGCCTAAGAAGTAAGGAGATCAGTCGATGGTGAAGCAACCTCTCTTCAGAATTACTTAGAGGTCAACAGAATTCCAAGGGGCCTCGGAATTCTCGTGACGCCAACCCTGTCAATCCCGAAACCACAAGTAATAAAAGACTGGTTGGAAAATACAACCTTGTACACAAAATACAACCGCCTGCTCCAGGAGGATGCTGGAAATTCTCATTGCCAGCATGTGGAATGAGCTTAAGGGATTGATGACCCAGATAAATGAATTGATGGAGGAATTCAAAAAAGAAAGCGACCAGATCGAAAAAAGCAGAGTACTCAAGGTTTTCAATGACGAATAAAAACATATGAAAAAGAGATAGTGGCTAGAAAACAACAAGATTTTGACGAGAGGGTACTGACATTTAGTCCACCAAAAGGAGTATGGAGTAATATAAACATTTTGTATCTCGTGATGGCATGTGCTGTGTGTACTAATACTGCCCTTACTCACACAAATGTGTGGCACGCTTCATCATAGGGCTGCTTACAATACACCTCAGCGTAGTCACGCACGGGGTGGAGCAATAGGGTGGGGGAAGACAACACAGAGAGATAATTTCTATCATAGTGGCGGAAACGACGGTACTGAAAGTGCAGTGTTGTGTGAATTAAAACTAGCTTGGAAGTGTCGCTGTGCTTAAGAATTTATTCCTGAACCCTCTTGCCAGGATAAAATATGTGGAGGATGGTGGTGATTGGGAGATGCAATGTGCTCCTAACACCCGTCCTTTACTGCTAGGTGGTCGACATTTTTCTGCTGTGTGTGTGTGTGTGCCCCACGTGTAGGGTCATGCCAGCCTTCCTCAGGACTCTACCTGTCCCAGTGTTTTAATACTCTCACCTCCAGTTGAGATAGGAGGATGCCTAGAAACCTGTTGTTTTGAGTCGAGGAATTTCCTCTACTTAGTAGTTGAATTACAAGTTTCACCCTATTTCGAGTTTGAACTGGCGGTGGGCAAGGAGAGACCCCCTCTAGTCACACTTACTCGAAGGGTGGTGCTCCTCTAAAGTTTCTCGCCTTAATCGGCCATGTAGGATGACATTTGCCAGGAAATATGATAAAGCAAGGTCAGTTTTGGAAAGAGATAAAGCCCTAGGCACACTGGAAGCGAACAAGGAAGGTTCAACAACGGATATAAGTTCCGACCAGGAATCTTGAGACAGCACCTCATCAAGCCCTAAGGAACAGCAGTCTTTTTCCGAGGAGCTGCGCCTCCTACAAATGACAAAAGAACACTCTTTCAGTGGAAAACAAAAAGGGAGAGGACGCGGAACAAGAAACAAAATCGCAAACTGAGGAATAGACAAATGAAATGTAAGGCTGTTGGCATGGAAACTGGCAGCCAAACAAGCAAGAAAGTATAATGGAAGACAGTGCAACGAAATTAACAGTAATTAACTTAACCAACAGAATACTGACAAAAGAAGAAGAGAATGTATTGAAATTAGGACTGTCATTTTGCCCAGACATAAGCTTTGATTATGCACAGACAAGAGTTGATCTCTACAAATTAGAGGGTACACTGAAATTGTATAAATTACACAATGCAAAAAACACTGAGGCCACGGGGTTGAGGCGACCCTCCTTTTCTAACTCTGATACCGGATTGGCAATAGAGTGCATACCCTTGTTACAAGGGATAACTGACCTAGGCAAAAATACTGATCCGAATACGACAGGTGAACTTACTGACCCCTTTGACCCTACACACATAGAAGACCTAACACATAAACATGGCATAGAAACACGAGAAACATTAACGACAGGCTTCAAGGCTAGATTGAAATATGTACCTATGACAGCAAAAAACAATATTGACATCTTTAGCAACTTAGTGGCACAAGAACTCGAAAAAAGTATACACTCAATGCCACAAATCAAAAACATGACTAAAACCCATTGGGAGGCCATCAAGAACTAACAGAATGATCGAGATCTGGTCATTAAACCCTCAGACAAAGTGGGTAACGTAGTCCTTATGACCAGGGCTATGTGCACCAGGGAAGCTTACCGGCAACTTAATGACACCAACTGCTACTGCAAGGTGGACAAAAGCTACCTAGTGGACCTACAGAATAGATATCTGAGTAGGCTATAAGATTGGCATGAGAATGGGCTACTGATATGGGACGACAGGCAGTTTCTCAAAAGTGAGACACCCACCACACCAAACTTATATTTGGTACCTAAAGTCCACAAACACGCACAGGAACCACCAGGTAGAACCATAGTTTCCTCTAAGAATACCCTATTGGAAAACACTTCGACCTATGTCGATCATTTTTTGTATCCATTTATTAAAGATCTGAATTCTTACTTGAGACAAACCACTGATTTCTTGACAAATATAAGTGACATTGCCCTACATGACAATCACTGGCTAGTGGGCTTGGACGTCGAGTCTTCATATACGAGTATCAGACACTGTGACGGACTCAAAGCATGCACATTTTTCCTTAAGACTCAGGACATTCAGCTTTTGGAACACACACACATGCTGCTACAGATGATTAATACTTGTTTACAGGAAAATGTTTTTATATTTGAAAAAGATTTGTACAGACAGCTCCAGGGGACTTCAATAGGCACCTGCTTCGCCCACAGCTATGTCAACCTCATGGTGGGCTGGTGGGAGAAGCAGGTGCTCTGGAATAACAACACAGAAAAATAGAATTACAATGTTAAATCATGGGTAAGATATATCGAAGATGTGTTTTTTATCTGGGAAGGTGATGAAATGAAATTGAATATGTTCATTGACCTTTAAAATGAGAATGATGTTAACTTCAGATTCACTAGACAGTAATGAAACCATTGATTTCCTTGACCTCAAGCTCACCATCGAGGGGGACACCATCACTACCAATCTCTTTAAAAAGAGATGGTAACATCTTACATGCCTCGAGCAGCCATCCACCTAGCTTCAGATGGGACATACCCTACAGTGAATTTTTTAGAGCTAAGAGAAACTGCAGCACCACTACCGCTTACAAACACACTAAACAGGCTATGAAAATGAGGTTCAATGAAAGAGGCTATTCTACTTGAGCTCTTAAGCAAGCTGAAGATCGAGTTAAAGCTCTCTCTAGGGAAGAGATCTTACCTAAACACAGCCCCATCAAAACACCGAACAAAGATCAAAATTACTCCATAAGGTTCATCACCAGATACAGCAGTCACGCAGAACAATTGCGTAGGATTTTGAAATCCAGATGGGGATCCTGAGACATGACCCAATACTGAAAAATAAGATAGGACCTAATCCATCGATGACCTACAGAAGAAGCACCTCAATCAGAGACATTCTAGTGCACAGCCACTTGCAGCCTAAAGAAACCAACTGGCTCAAACAAACTATGGGTTTCCGCAAATGCAGGAATTTTAAAGTCTGTGAATGCAGCAGCAATGTCACAGAAACTACCCTAGAGAGAATAAAGACCACATGGAAGATATCCAGGTTAATCACACACAACACTGACTTTGTGGTCTACACCATTGTGTGCCCCTGTGGTATATTGGCTCTACAACATTCCCAGTCAAGAAAAGGATTCTTGAACACTGGAGGACCATAAGCAACAAAGACCATAGCTACAGCACAGCAAGGCATTTCACGGACGAACACGGTGGCGACTGGATGCAGGCCACATTTTTTGGCCTGGACTCGGTTAACCGTAACCAAAGGGTTGGTAATCGTATAGCAGCTCTGCACAGATTAGACTCTCGCTTTATATTACAAGCTGGCACCGTGTTCCCAGGGGGGCTGAATTTAGATGAGGAGATGCATTCTCACTTATAGTGTAGCCCCTGACACGATCTCATTATACTGTTGTCCTCACGCCCCACAACTCCCCACCCGTAACCCCATTCCATCTCCCTAATTCTCTCTATTTTTCTTGTTTTTAACACACTAGTGCATGTTTCAGTAAACCAAATTAGACTCATGTTGTAAAGATAAGTCTATGTGAAATTGGCTTGTGAGACTTTAAGATGAAGAATATTAGTTTGAACCCATTTTGTGGACCTTATCGTCAATCATTGTAATATATTAACTGTTTGCTTTACACTTCGATTACAAGTACACTGCGCTGTGGTTCACCACCAGACTTACCTACCCACGATAAAGTTATGTGCACCATTAGGGGAAGGACACCTACGGCTATCCTCCTATCTCTTAGACACCATAGTCCATTTTGAATCACTGAATTTGAACCCAGCATTAGACAATACAAACACATATATATATCGGGTACTATACCGTTCATTTTCCATGTTTCACAACTTTACAACATGGTGCTAATACCGCAGAGCAGGGTTTTCCACTTGTAAACCCATTGGACTACTGTCCAATAGCAAACAAATGGCAGGTACTTTACTTTCATTTTTTGATGATTCAATCATTTTTGACACAAGCATCACAATACCGTTGACGGCACTTATTATGACACTAATCACTGTCAAGGTCACAATGGGTATAAACGTCAAACACACAACTCTATAGAATAGATCTCCCACCATTTATTTACTCTAAATTATAACACAACTATTTATGTACTTTAACATTTCACTTTATACACAGCACAATGACTAAATATGACAGATACTTGGTTTTGAACTTGAATATTTCTTCTATGTTTATCACTTATCATGTAATGCATTCAATCACTATGTCATTATTTAATGGGGTCAGACCCTAGTTGGGGTCAGATGACCAAGACCACGGACGTGTTAGAAATGCATCTTTTCGTCATGCACCAATAAAATTCTAATACCTGATCAGTGGGCTTGTGAGGTGTTTTGCGTTCACTTTGTTTCGTTTGGAATATATAGCACATACACACACACACAATGAATTAAAAACCGTAACATATGACCTGGAAATAATTTAAAAATAAACCAACTTAATTGTACATAAAAAAATAAACAATATAAAAAATAATATTTAAAAAAATCTACATATATATTACAAACATTACCCATTGCCACCCCAGTCTGTGCAACTGTAGGGAAAGCGTTGGCCTCAGCGGGGTACAAATTACTATTCCTACTCCAGTCAGTGCAACAGTAGGGAAAGTGTTGTATGCGGAGAGGTAAAATTAACTATTCCCTCTCCAGTCGGTGCAAGTAGGTAAAGGGTTGGACTCAGGAGAGGTAATAATTTAAGATTACCACTCCAGTCTGTGCAACAGTAGGAAAAGTGTTGGATTCAGGAGAGGTACAACTTATTATTCCCACTCCAGTCTATGCAACAGTAGGGAAAGCGTTGGACTCATGAGGGGTACAAATTACTAATCCTACTCCACTTGATGCAACAGTAGGGAAAGTGTTGGATTTTGGAGGGGTACCAGTTTACAAGAATATCTCACCACGATATAAAGCGCTAAAGCGTCACAATAGAGCAAAGTGATTTAACAGATCAAATAATAAAACATCTAATTCCATATCTCTTTCATGAATTATAATACATTGTTTTTATTCCAAATTTTATGTATAATTTTCCAAGTAAACATGTAGGTTAAATATATAGCGCACATACAACAAATACAGAAAATATAGAAATACACGTTCTGTGTGAAATTATACATTGCCACCAACCAAACCTCTCCTGCTTACTCACTTTTTAGTTCAAATCTGTTTTATTTTTAACACAGCGTTAAGCCTACAACCTCATGTCGAGGCCGGCCGCGTATGGTATATCTCTCTTTGTTCAGTGTCAGTGCGGTCGGGAGAGAAGCTCTAACACAGCGCCTTGCCTACAACCCTCTCAGGAGGGCCGGCCGCGTGGCTTAGAGGTGCATTGCTTGGAGGCTTGTCGTGTGCAAGAGTATATCCGCTTTAGCAAGTAGGGAACGTGGAGGGCCTTACTCACTTTTTACATACCCCACTACCATACCACAGATATAATACATACAGAAAACACCTATAAAAATAGAATGGGAATAATCATAAGGGATTACAAGGCCCAAAGTAACAGTCTCTTATCCAATCTATTCATAGGTCATGAATTCAAATGTTCTAGTCCTTGTTCTTCCGTCCTAGATATGAGTCGACGTGCTTTTCATGGAAGACTCAGATATCGGTCACACCTTCTTCAGGGGAAAATGTGGTATAAAAACCGACCAAAAGGAAGGAAAATTAACTAAGGTGGTTCTCAGAGCGAGGTCAAATAAAGAAAATATCATAAGAATACCTATGTTTTATACATTTAAGAACGACAAGTGCACATCATTCTGTATAAAGTTGGGCATATCGTTAAAGAGGATCAAATGCATCTTGGAGAAGGTAAACTGGGAAAACTAATCAGATCCCATGCTTCTTTGTTTCAGTTTAATTATCCCCTAAAGAAGTTGCCACGGCTGCAAGATTAGCACGACAGCTCAAGAGTACTTTTCTGCAATCCTAGAAATCAGCTCGCCTGCTGCTGAACTTGTACATTCATCAGTGTCGCTGCCCACTCCAGTCTGTGCAACAGTAGGGAAAGCATTGGACTCAGAAGGGGTATGAATTACTATTCACACTCCAGTCAGTGCAACATTAGGGAAAGTGCTAGATTGCGGAGGGGGAAAATGTACTATTCCCACTCTAGTCTGTGCTACAGTAGAGAGACTGTTTAACTTCAAACAAATAAAATATTTTAACAACTACTACATTAACATTAAATATTTAAAAATAATATGTATATATACACTTTAAAATCTTTTAAATTACAACAAATATTATTAATATGATTAAAATACCAAACTATATTCTCACAATAATAACAAACAAATATGTTATTTACAATTAAATACAATATAACACAATTAGCATATTACATAATAAATAATACACTCAAAAATATATTTTACATTTACTATAACTTGAGTAACTTCTTACCTCTGCAAACTTAACAACACACACCTAAAATATATCTAAACAAATCATAATAACTAAATGATTTACATAATTAATGATCAAATATACAAATAATAATGAACTAATAATACATAATTATATTTGATTAACTTCCCACACTTTATCCCTACAAACTCAACAACACACACCTAATTATATTTTAATGTAATTAATATTTTCTTCAAAAGTATCTTATTTACACTATTTACTTGTTTAATAATCAATTGAACAATTAACAATTAACTAATTATAAATTAATTATATTAACTTCCTACCCTTTACCCCTACAAACCCAACGCGCACCTGTTATATCACTTATTAACTATCTTTTTTTTTTTAAACAACAAATTTTATTGATTTTCGATGCTACAGGGCGGGCAGTGCCCGAAGCATACATTTTGATACACATCGCATTACAACCATCTGATTATATGCACAAATCAAACTGGCCTGTGGAACATCAGGCGCAATTACAGAAAGTTTGACACAGGTTACCAGGTTACCAGACCATTCCCCAAACTACACATGATTAGCTGTAAACAAATACAAGACAGAGCGCATCGTCCCAGGCAACCCACTGGTTGGAGGTGTGTACAGGTCAGAGACATTCAGGGTCAGTAAACAGCAGGAGAGGCAGGTCTATGCCCCGGTATTTTGCCCATCTGGACCAGATCTTTCTGTGTGTTTCTGCGGGCAACCTCGGGCCTGGAAGACCGCGATCTTTGCCCCCATGCACCATTCTAGAGCCTTATTCCGCATCCCCAATGACGCAAGGAGGATGCCTTCCACTCCCGTGCTATGTCACATTTGGCCAGTATGAGTCCCAAGAATAATAGATGTTGCTTATAGCAGTTCCCTCCCATCCCCTCTGTGCTGTGGAGCAGGAACAACTTTGGATCCAAGGACAAAATCCGCCACAGGCACGATGAAATCCCCCTCCAGTACGGTTGTAGAGTACTACAGCTCAAAACCATATGGAAAAACGTTCCCGCCACCTCACCACATCTGAGACAGGTAGAGGACTGGATAAAATACACTCGGTGGAGGACTTTAAATTGGATGAGACAATATCGTTTAATAACTATCTCAATTACACCATTTACATATTTAATTATCAATTAAATAATTATGCATTATTAACTATATTTATTTGTTGTTATAATACATTTCCTTTACATAAACAACCCACACCAAAAATCCAAATAACAAATTAAATTAATTTCACCATTTGCATAATTTTCAATTAAATAATTAATCTTCAAAAATTAATAATGTATTTTATTAATTTTAATAAAATTACTTCCCACCCTGTACCCCTACAATCCCCACAACTGGCACCTAATACGAAATAAAAAAAATTATACAATTATCTTAATTAATTAGCAATTAAATAATTAATATTAATTAAAATTAAGGGCTTTATTACGAATGTGGCGGTCCACGGACCACCAGACTGGTGGGAGCACAGTGGTGGCGGCCCTCCTACGGCTCCATAAGTACCAGGGTGGTCGGGCCATCCTGGAACCACCGCAACTGCCAGAGATCCCTGGTGGCGGCGCTGCAGTATTGAGGCTGCAGCGTGCTTGGTGAGGCTGCTGCGGCCCCACCAAGCATATTACGTATTTCCTCACTGCCACACTTTTTAAGGCGGTGCGACTGTCATTAAAAGTGTGGGGGTGAGGAAAAAAGAGGGACCTACAGGGCCCGATGGTGCCTCAGTCCATGTGGATGCACCTCAGTGTGCATGCACACCAGTACCTGCACGGCATGGACTGCCCCATGGTGCCTCACTCCATGTGGATGCACATCAGTGCGCATGCACACCAGTACTTGCACGGCATGGACTGCCTCAGTCCATGCTGTGCAGGTACTGCCTTTTACATTTCCATTGCAGTGCCTATTTTATAGGCACAGCCCTGGGAACAACAACGAACCCCCCGCCAGACAGTAGAAAACTCCTAATCTTGTGTGCGGTTTGTACATGGGTTTGGCAGTGCGGGAGTGGACAGTCCCACTCCCGCACTGCCATATGCATAATGAGGGCCTAAATATTAATTAATGATAATGAATTTACTTCCCACCCTGTACCCCTACAAACCAGACAGTCCTCTACATCACTAAAAACAACTACTAAATTAAATTGAAAACAACTAAAAATGTGCAAACTATTTCCAAAAAAGCAATAGCGATAATTATACAAACAACTTATAACATATCCAATTAAAATATAGACTAAAATGCATACAAATAATTTACCAATAATATTATTAACAATTATGTTTTTGTAAATGATATTAACAACATAGATATTATGAACATCAAAATTAACAACATGGATATTGTAGTGGCGCTTACTAGTTGATGCACGTCACGTAATAACGTGACGTGCGGCGGCCATTTTGGGTGGATGCGCGCGCAGCTCATTAGGAGGCGCGGCAGCGGACAGTCAACAGCGCCGGCTCTGCGCTCTTCAGGGAAGTTATAAATCTTAATAAAGAAACGTTCTATAAGCAGTTGAGTCAGCGGTCTCATTGGAAAGGGAAACACCACAGTGGCGACGAGGTCGGGATGTGACCAGCAATCTTCGGGAAAAAAAAACGGAAACAAAAACGGACTCACCACGAGGGCACAGAGAGGGCTAGCAGAGCTCCAGTCAACCCAGACCAATCCGAGGTCGGCCCAGCGCAGCCAAGTGACCCTGTGCAGCACAAACCGGACACAACAGGACTGTAAGCACCACTTAAGGTACTGTAACCTGAAGAGCGCGGCAGAGCCATAACTGCCTACACAACAGGAAAGGTGACACAGAGACCCCAGAGCAGCCAGAACAGCGCGCCAAACCCAGACCACCCATATCCACGCGGGGATCCGAGCTGGCTACCATAAAGGAGGGGGAGGGGGCGGACACTGAGAGTCCCCAGGTACAACCCAGTAAAGAAGAAACAGATAGCACCCCTGGTAGCCCCACCGGAAAAGGGGACAGAGCCACCACAGTCAAGGAAGAGAAGATGAGCACACCAGCGGGATACGCTATAGCGCCAGTCCAGTTTCTACCAAAACCAGGGGATCCACTAATGAAGTGGGAAGACTGGAGAGAGTATATTGACAATTTCATACGGGTCCTGGAGGATGAGAATGAGGAAAACTTCACCCCCATAAGGAAAAAACGCATACTACTACTCAATCTGGGGCCAGAAGGACTCAGAATCTACAAAAGCCTGGTGCCCAAACAGAGAGGAAGCACAGACAATGACGTATACGCCCACGCCATCGATGACCTGAACGAACACTACCGACCCACGGTATGCGTGTCAGTCGACAGATTCAACTTCCAGCAGAGGAAGCAACGAGCTGGGGAATCGATTGAGGAATATGTAGCAGCCCTGAAGAAACTAGCGACCACGTGCAGGTATGGAGCTTGGGAGGAGGAGTTTATCAAGGACCAGATCGTGATGCACACCTCCAGCACGAACGTTCAGGACAAACTATGGGCAAGCGGAGACACCACACTCAAGGATGTAATGGTCATCGTCAAAAGGGCAGAACTCGCACGGAGATGCGCCGATGCAACCAAGAAAGACACGGCAACCAGTGCCATGGTGAACAGGGTATATGAAGAGGAACCTCGCAGGGACCAGAGGTACAAGGGCCCCGCACCAAAAGGATCCAACAAATGGCAGGGCAATGCAGGACTGCAAGGGAAACAAGCGGGCAATGACAACAAGAAAATGTGCTACAGGTGCGGAAGTTGGTCCCACGAGGCACACGACAGAAGATGTCCCGCGTTCAGGGCCAAGTGTTTGCACTGCGGCATCATCGGCCATTATGAGAAAGTGTGCCGGAAGAAAATGTCCAAAAGCGTGGTGAAATACATCGACCAAGGGGAGGAAAACCAGGATGGGACCACAGAGGAAGAAGTAGCCACCGTCTTATGCATATATGACCAGGTATTAAGCGTGGCTGGAAAAAGGACAACCAAACCGGTATTGGAAATGACAATGAGCGGAATAACCATCAGCGTAGTGGCGGATACAGGCTCCCCCTACACAATAGTTCAAAGAGCGGTGTGGGACGAAACATTCAGACCGAGGCTAGGACCAGAGTTGGAGAAACTGGACATCCGACCAGTCACATATAACGGCGATCGCATCCCAATGGTGGGATTCCGACTCTTGAAGTTCGAGTTCAGAGGCCGGTCAGCGTTCTGCAAGCTGTACATCTCAGAGAGGGGACCGTCCATCTTGGGATGGCTGGACCAGGGCGACCTGGGAATCAAATTGGACCCAGGAGGAAAAGAACAGATCCTGCTCACGGAACCGGAAACATGGCCCAATTTGACTAAATGGAAAGAAGACTACCCAAAGGTGTTCGGAGGTACAGTGGGGAAACTGGAGAGATTCCAACACAAGATTGTACTCAAGGAGGACGCTATACCTGTCGCCCACAAAGTAAGAAATGTACCCATAGCGGTAAGAGAGGCAGTTCAAACGGAACTTCAAGACTTGGAGAGGAAAGGGATAATTGAACCCATCACCTGTGCAGAGTGGCTCGCGCCGTTGGTGGTAGTCATGAAGCCCAACGGAAAGGTCAGGCTCTGTGTTGACCTGAGGGAACTAAATAAGAACATTGTCGTGGAGAAATTCCCCCTCCCAAGGATTGATGAAATGTTGGCGAAAACCAGGGGGGTCAAATGGTACTCCACCATTGACTTGACCTCAGCCTACCACCAAATAGTATTGCACCCGGACAGCAGAAAACTCACGTCATTCATCACCCCATTCGGATGCTATCAGTTCTGCCGCATGCCGTTTGGACTGGCCTCGGCAGCCGCAGTGTTCCAGAAACTAATGCACCAGTTGTTTAGGAACATGGCAGGCGTCCAATATTTCCAGGACGATATTCTGGTAATGGGGCGAGACAAAATGGGAAATCAAGAGAGAGAGAGAGGACCAGAAAGCTAGTCCTTATCCCCGGGGTAATATGTGATTTAATCAAAAAGAGACTAGCTCATATTTATTTTAGATTACAAAAAACAAGAAAAAGACTCTGGTATGTTTCGCCATAGAGTTGGAACACCTGGTGAGTGTGTTCAAAAAGCCCTCTGCCCAGAAAAGCTGGTCAAGCCTTGCCACCTCCCAACCTTGAGGTCAGACTGAGCAAAAACTAGCGTGGTCTTGAGAAGGGAATCCCCCCTCTCACACATAGATACACTTTAGGGCGTGTAGACACATAGTCTAAACCACACTCCCATTAGCTTACTTACTCTCACCCCCTTTTATCTAGGTCCTGAAGAAAGCCAGCATAAACATAAGGCACTGGCTGAAACATGTTGACCCATTGGATGTGAGAGGTCGTAACTCGCCTCTTACATCCTCCAGCCTTATTTTTTAACCGCTGACGGAGGCCCAGGTATTAAAGTCTAATTCTACCCTCGGGTACTGGGACCCCCGCCAAGCCGTTTTAACATCACTTTCTTAACTATCTTCACTGCACACTCAGCAAAATACCAGCTCCGCTGTAATCAGGCGTTGAAGCACACCCGGGGCACGCTAGGTGCTACTGGGTGGGCCCGATGATGAAGCATGCCACCAACTAGGTTGGTGGGTGAGGGCTTTTTGAACACACTCACCAGGTGTTCCAACTCTATGACGAAACATACCAGAGTCTTTTTCTTGTTTTTTGTAATCTAAAATAAATATGAGAGGAGCCAAGATGGCCGTCGGGACGGTCGTGTAAGCGCCCGGCTCCGCGAGCCTTTCACTCCTGCATCGATATCCTGCCTCTTTTCCTGTGCCTGTGTTGCGGTATAACAGAGATTGAAACGCGCTGACACCGCTCGCGTTCCTCCGAAGTCTCTGCCTGCTGGTATTACGGAGATCTGGTCACGCCGATTTTCCTTTATGGTTGCCCCTGGACCCTCTGCCTGCCGCCGCCGCTGGGCGCTGCTTTACCGACGTCGGAGAGACGATCTGGGGAGGCGCTGTTGTTTGCGGTACTGCTGCCGGCTGCAATGGGAGATGGTGTGTATCCTTCACGGATGTGGCGAGTTCCCTCAGTGCTGTAATGTATACCGGCGAGGTGGGATCCCCCTCTCGTAATTCCTCCCATTGTTCCTCTGCTGACGAGCTGAGCTGCCTCCATTTTGGGACATCCTTCCTGCCTAGGGTCGCCCTCCTCGCCTGAAGCACAACTCTGTACTACAAGCCGTGTCTCTACCGGCTCCCCGCCTTTCTCCCGGGGTCCGTGTCGCCCTCCCCTTACCACTGTGGTTTCATCGGCGATATGGTACTGGCGCTGGTTTTTCAGGACGGGGTGATGAATGCCTCCTTATCTCCCGGGGGTGCTATCCTGCCTAGTCTTGAGGGTGGTGACGGCCCGACGGCAACTACCTACGTCGCGGACAGGTTGGAACCGCAGCGGGACCTGACTTACGGCGACATCCTGGCAGCGCTCACCGGCTTGAGGGACACATGGTTGCGATGCACCCAGGAGCTGGGTTGGAAGATTGACGACGCCATTTCTGCTCAGAGGCGCCTGATGCGATCCGGCTCCCTGCTGCTTCCTATCGCTCCTGGAATGGATAGTATGTTTCTACATGCGTGCTCGATACAGCGGATGATTCCTGGCAACAACGGATTGTATCTGCCGGTTGACGGCGCTGCTGTTACATTGTCTCCCCCCACTCCGAGAATTGTGACTGTGCCGCTGCTTTCGTCCCCATTGCCTCGCTCACCGCCTTCCCGGCTGCTGACCCTCCTGGCCGCCTTTGCCTCTGAAGGCTTTTTTCTAAGGTGGTGGACTGTTTTTCATCCTGTACATGAGGGGACGATGGTATTTTTGGACACTGGACTTATTGGTCAATGGAGACTTTCCTTTCATCTTCTCCTGCTTCTTCTTGGTTGGGGGCGGCCATCTTGTCCCTTTGTTCTGCCTTCGATGAGCTCCCAGCGGTGGCCATGTTTGGTGGACTTTCGACGTTCGGGCCAGGGCTGATGGTGTTCTTCTCACTGACTTTGTCTGTTCTACGGGCGATGATTCGGACTGGGACGCTTTCTACTATGTTTGAATGCGATGTTTTCACTGTTTCTTTCCCCCACTTCAGGTTGTATTAATCTGTCCTGTTGTTGATCCTTTTTGGTGGGGTATAGGTTTCGTGCGGGCTGTGGAGTCTGGGAATAATTGGTTCTGACCCTCCTCCGGGTTTCGGTGCTCTATGGGAGTTTTAGATTGGGATGTTCCTTTCTTACTCTCATAATTTAGGTTTTTTCCTAACTCTTTCCTTTTTCTTTTTCTCTTCTTGTTCTATATTTCGGGTTTGCTGGGCGACAGACACACTGCTGGGGGGGGGGGGGGGGGGTAGGCCGTAGCCTCCGCATGCGTGTAGGGTGGGGGGTGGGAGAGGGGTCTTTAGTTTACTGGTTTTAGTTTCTATGGTGCCTTGGTCTCTCTTTCTTTTGTCTTTCTTCTTTCTTCTTTTGGTCCGTGTGTCGGACTATTGCGGGCGGGTGGCGGCATGCGTTGATTCGATTGCTACTTCTGTTACCTTAGTTACACGTACTTTGAGCCGCCGTGCCGCCTGGGGAAACTTGACTTTTGGGATGTTGAATAGTCGGGTTGATTTGTCACTTCGGTGCTGTTATGCCTACACGGACTCTGTTTTCTTCATATATAATTTGTATTTTTGATCTGCAAGTGAAAAGCTGACCTTTATTGTTGCAACGAAATTTTTTTAAAATTAACCTTCATTGCTCCTTCGTCACGGTATCATGATGATCTAAGCTGTGGTTTTTGATGCTCGCTTGTGGTAATGATGTATTACTGTGTCGCTATATTGTATGCGCAGGTGCTTTCACAGTTTTTGTGGCCGGCCGGTTGGTTGTGGGCCCGTATTTTGTCATCTTAATGCACAATAAAGGTTTTTGAAAAAAAATAAATAAAAAAAAAAAAAAAAAAAATATGAGCTAGTCTCTTTTTGATTAAATCGCGAGACAAAATGGACAATGATCAGAAGCTCAGAAAAGTGCTGGAAACCCTGGAAATCAAAGGCCTCACAGCAGAATGGACAAAATGTCGATTGGGCCTGGAGTCGGTGACCTATCTAGGCCATGAGATAGGGGTACAAGGCATCACACCAAAGGCAGAAAACGTAAAGGCAATCGCTGAAGCTCCGCCCCCCACCAACAAGGAGGAGGTTAGATCATTTTTGGGTATGGCGGAGTACTACAGCAAATTTGTGGTACACTTTGCCTCAAAGACACACCATATGAGGATGCTGACCAGGGAGAGCACCAGTTTCCAATGGACACCAGAGACACAAAGTGAGTTTGAGACAATCAAGAAAGACGTCACGGGAGCAGTGCCGCTCAAAGGATACGACCCACAGGGCACCACTGTGCTCACAACCGACGCCAGCGACAAGGGCCTGGGCGCAGTGCTCATGCAAGATCGCGGACAAGGACAGATGGAGACGATCAGTTTTGCATCCCGGGCATTGACTGATACCGAAAGCAAATACAATGTAATTGAAAAGGAGATGTTGGCCGTGGTGTGGGCCATGGCGAGATTTCGGCAATTCCTATGGGGTACCCGATTCCTGCTAAAGACAGATCATAAGCCATTGGTGAAGGTGCTAACATCGAGTGGGCACGCCAACGCCACTCCCAGAATATCCAAAATGACTCTGAAACTACTTGAGTTCAGGTATGATGTGGAGTACATTCCAGGAAATCGAAACCGAGTAGCAGACTACTTGAGCAGAGCAGCAGCCATGGAGCCAGGAGAGGTAGACCCAACAGACCAAAGGGAATTGGTAGCCCTCGTGGAGGACCAGGAGAAAATCATCAGCTACCAGGAGTGGACAGAGGAATACGAGGAGGACAGCATCATGAAAGAAGTGAAGATGCACATCGTCAAGGGCTGGCCAGACACAAGACACGTGAGTGAAAATATCAAGCCATACTATGAAGTAAGGGAAGAATTGTCGGTAGGGGACAAGGGAGTGTTCACATATAGAGGAGACAAAGTGATCCCCCCAAGGAACCTCATCACCAAGTTACTGAACATGTTACACAAGGGCCACCTAGGAATAGGAACATTGAAGTTAAGGGCCAAACAAAACTACTGGTGGCCAGGCATGGACATAAGAGCGGAGAGGCACGTCAGAGAGTGTCCACAGTGCCAAGGAGCTGACAAGACGCTCAAGCCCCTGCGCCCCGCGCTAGGAAAGTTCGACCCCCCGCAGAACCCGTGGGAAGAACTATCAATAGACATATTAGGACCCATCCTTGATGACCAGGGCACTCAGAAGTATGTATGTGTCCTCATGGATCGATACTCCAAATGGCCGGAGGTGAAGGTGGATGAGACCATGGACACTGAAAACATTCTGAAATTTTTGTCGGACACTTTTGTGAGAGAGGGCCTCCCCAAGTCCATCCTGAGTGATAATGGCCCCCAATTCACGTCTGAAAGATGGAACAAATTTATGCAGAGGAACGGCATCACAATCAAACACACGGCGATCTACCATCCAGCTGGAAATGGCTTGGTGGAGCGGTTTAACAGGGTTGTGATGGGAGCTGTACAAGCTGCTATTTCCTGCAGCATGGATTGGGAGAAAGCCATAGAGAACATGGTATGGGCCTACAGGATCACTCCTACTGGAACTGGATACAGCCCATTCCAGATTTTGAGAGGGCGTGAACCCTTCACGCACGACAACCGGATTTGGAAGGAGAAGGTTATCACCAGCGAATGGTCTCCCGCGGTGGTACGTGCCAACCTGGAAAAGGCACAGTCAATCTATACCAACCACTACAACAAACGGAAGAATGTGAAAGGGGCAAGCTTGGAAGAGGGCGAGTGGGTAAGAGTAAAGTTGGCGACGCTACAGAAGAAAGGAGACAGTAAATATAGCAAGCCCATGCAAGTTAAGGAAGTGTACGACCGAGCGGCCCTGCTGAGTGACGGGAACGTGTGGTCCCAAGACCGCATGGCCAGGTGTAACAAGGTCTTGCAATGGGAGCAAAATGGAACTGAATGGGAAGACAGGGAAGAGCCGATTGTAGAGATGGAACAAGGTGCCGGTGAGCAGCAAGAAGGAGGAAGTGTTGGAGATGAACGACTGGAGGAGAGGAGAACGAATGGTAACCAAGGAACTGACATGGACTTACAAAGGAGGAGTACGGAGGAAGGCGCGGCTGCGCAGTGTGGTAAATAAATAAATAATACCTCTATTTTTGACTAGATATAACAATAACAGATAGCTCAATAAATAAGAGTCAAGATTCGAGGTAGTAGGAGTTTGCAGGTTTAATACAGCATAAAGGACAGGAACAGGACAACCTGCACGGGGAAGATCTGGGATGGCTAGCCAACAGGGGGGCACCGACAGCTGTCGGGCAGGAGCTGGAATGAGCGCGCTAAAGGGATAACTTTTTTTAATAACAGTGCACAAGTATATATAGTTAAAACAATTGCATTACAGTACATACAGTAGGCGTAACAGTGGGCAGGGCCTGTAGCAGTCACGAGAGATAAGGCAGAAAGTAGGTGTAACAAGAGGCGTGAACATAGACATGTGATGTAAACGTAACGGAATATGTCATAAATGGGGCGGAAACATGGAGGGGGCTACCTAAGGAGCCGGGACCTCTAACCTAGTGGTGCGCGCAAGCTGGCAATGACGTGTTACTAGGGAGAAGCTGGGGGCTATGACTTCTGCGCTAGGAGCAGAGACTGAAGTCTGGAGAGTCAGAGCGACATGTACCTAAACACTATCTAGTATCTGGTGTTTAGAGAACATGTTGATAGAATCCAAAAGTTATCAGGGCAAAGGCTAACAGACACTAAGACTGGTGCATGCATTATTCTACATGTAGTGTGTGTTGAGGAATATTAAATGACCATAAATACAGTATTTCTCTTACATGGAGACGTAAAGGCTAGACGATGACTGAAACTATTGATGCGATTCAGTAGCTTAGGAATGCAGTGAAGGAGGGCTGGACTGATAACTAAAATCATAACATACTCTTGGCAGACTGGCAGGCAGAGCCAGGCCAAGCCGGGCACTGTGAGGCAGGAAGTAAGTGAAGGGTCAGGGATACAGGTGGGGGCTGTATCGCTCCTCAGCGAGGGTTCTGGAGACAGGAGCTGAATCTGAGTCCGGGCCCTTTTGAGGCCTAGAAACGGGGATTTTACAATGAAATAACGTGCACACTGAGAAACGTGGCAACGTAGCTTTACATAGGCCTGATACTCGTAGCTTTCACGAGAACTGGAAACTGGCATACTAGAGATGGACACAACTGTAATTGCGTCTTTAATCGATCATGGGGAATACATATGCATATTAATCATGCACACATAACATAAGATGGGGAACACGTAGGGACACAGAACATGGCAAAATTTACTTTTCCACATTCCCTCCTTGTCACTACGTTTCCATCAGGAAACATCAATATTCATGATACCATCTATCATTTCATACAGTATCATTTGCTCGTCTCGAATTTTCTTGGAACGGGATTTAGGACGGGACTTGGGACTAGGAATACAAGAGGTAGCACAAATGCCGCAAATCGCAGGGCCACATTGTATACAGAGGCAGCAACTGAATATGATCGCTACTGCAATACCTAGAAATGACAATACTTTCCATCCCCAGGCAGAAATTATACTCCAGAACCAACCGGACCATGTCCAGGTGCCTGGATTCTGGTGTAACTGATGGGCAATTTTATGAAGTCTGGTTATAGCTGAATAAACAGACGGCGCGTTATTAGGAATGAAAATGCAGCAACTAGATCCGATGACTCTACATGCTCCTCCTCTATCGGCCAATATGACGTCAAGAACGAGACGATTTTGGAGCACGACAAATCTCATAGCAGATTGCTCTTCGGTTAAGTTACCTAGAGCAGAGGCAGTCTCATTCACTACTGCTTCAAGGGTTCTGGTCAATCTACGTATTAACTTACTATTCTGGATAGGTCCTATAAAGAAAAAGAATCCTTTATTGAAATCTGTATACTGTTCTAGAGCAGTTTCAGTTTTGTCGACAATCGGGGACTCGATCTCCCTTCTATGTCTAATGTGTACTAGATGTGTGTTTCTATGATAATCAGATGGGGCTAGAAAAACTGGTGGCAGTAGGAAGGCAATGTAACAGGTTCCCTCCCAATCGAGGGGCAGACGAACATATGCGGTCTGACCACAAACAAAATAAGAATGACGTGAAGCTTTGAAAATAGATTTCCCACTGTCACTATACTTGACAATAGTAGTACAATCACTATGTCCTACATGTACGGAACCATTATTTCTGACACATAATTCGCCTTTGACTGGTAGTACTGAAATAGCAGGTAGGTCTGGAGTAGGATCAGACTGAACATTCAGGACCATAAAATTCGAAGAATAATTACCCAAATTATAAACTTCATTTTCTAGATCTAACCCTGTTCTGTGGGGAAGACCTTGCTTGTCTGGAAAACATGTACTGTTCAGAAAGGACATATCAGTTGAGGATGACGTTAACATGGACCATGCTCCACATGAACCGTTATGTGAAAATGGATAAGGAAAGAGTGGCAGAACTCCCTTCGGTGTCTGGAAAGGGGGGAGTCGACCACACACCCAACAATTAGTGGCATTGCTGGTCTGGTGTGAATAATGCAACATACGGATAAATGAATTGTTGCGCATAGCAAGACGATAGGATAGTTCGTGAGGAGGCAGATCACTAAACGTGTGCTCTACTGTAGCATTAGAAGACTTATTTACATGAGAAATTGGAAAACATAAATGAAATGCATAACTCGTGCAGGTAACCATCAGGCTTAAAAATAATATGAAACTTAGAAAAACGATACATCGGATTGAGTTTTGACTAACTCTCTTACTATGGGGGTCTATTTCATACATGTCAGATACCTGTCTAACCGTTTCACCTAGGGGAGGACTTAGACAATTAAACTGGCTGACTTATTTTACTAGACCGAAGCATCTTTTTATACTCCTGCTGCGGAGTTTTCTCTAACAGGGAGGGCTTGATATCAATGTCATTTGCGGGACAGTCCTTAAGAATAGTTTCTTGGCAGTCTTTAAAATCTTGACAATCCTTGGAAAAGTTCTTGGAAACAGTTGTTAGTCCGTGAAATTTCTTGACGTGTGACAGATGCACCCACCCCTTCCTGCCTTCCAACTTGACGGCAGTACGGGTGGTCAGGAGGACTAACTTCGGCTCCTTCCAGCGAGGCTCCAGCGGACTTGAACGATCAAAATTTCGGACGAGAACCAAGCTTCCTGGAACAATTTCATGCGGTTTCACCTCGGTATTGTCTGGAAATGCGGCGGCAACCTGTGAACGACAAGAGTGTAGGGCAGACATCAAGGAAGCTAGGTAATCTGTCAGCATATTACTGGAAACATCTGTAATACTTCGGGGTCTGGGTGTACCCCACACGTTCGGGGGACGGCCGAATACGACCTCATAAGGGGACAGACCTGATCTGGAATGTGCCACCATGCGCATATAAAACAGAGCGACTGGCAGGGCAACTAACCAGTCTACACCTTTCTCTTTACAGACTTTGGCAATACGGATTTTCAAGGTTTGATTATGTCTCTCTACGAGACCGGCTGCTTCTGGATGGCGTACACAATGGAACTTCCACTGGTACCCTAACAAAAGGGAAACGTGCTTCATTAATTCAGATGAGAATGGCTGGCCGTTATCAGAATACACGACCCTAGGGAGTCCATAGCGGGGGAAATATTCACGAACCAGCTGCTTGGCAGTGGTCGCGGCTGTGTAATCTGGGACTGGATATGCTTCTGTCCACCTGGACAAAGCGCATACAACTACAAGGACATACTTGAAACCTCGACATCGCTCCATCTGAATATAATCCATCTGGAGGACTTCAAAAGGGTGGTCAGGGGGCTGGAATCCACCTTGTTCCACCGGGACACTTTTACCTGGATTGAATTGACAACATATCATACAAGTACGGACTTTCTGCTTGGCTGCAGCTCGTAAATGTTTGTTAAACCAAAGGTTCTGGATACTGTCTATCATGGCTTTTTCTCCTAGGTGTGCTGGACTATGTGCGGTATTGATAATGACTTGAACCATTGAGTCGGGGAGAAACCATGTGGCTCTACCCTTCGTCAACCATCCCTGATCTGTCTGGACCCCTCCTTGTTCGGACCATTTCTTGATTTCTTCGGGAGTAGCATGTAACTGGATATCTATGACATCTTGAGTAGGGTCCTTAACTGTCATACAAGTAGTCTGTTCTAGAGTGGATGTCGGTGTCTTGTTAACGGGTATGTCTAGTGTCTGTGCTGTAAGCTTGGCTGTTCGATCTGCTAGATCGTTTCCTTGGGAAATAATGTCAGTAACTTTCGTATGTGCTTTGCACTTCATGATAGCGATAGATGTCGGTAAATGTATTGCATCTAACAGAGCTTGAATAAGGAGACCATGCTGAATCTTGGTTCCATGAGAAGTCATGAAACCTCTCTCCTGCCAGAGCACTCCGAAGTCGTGTACAACTCCGAATGCGTAGCGTGAATCTGTGTAAATATTAACTTTCAGGTTCTTGGCGTGTATGCAGGCTTGAGTCAGAGCAACTAGCTCTGCTGCCTGAGCAGACAGGGTGTCAATACGGTGTGTTTCAATAACTTCAGTGTCAGTAGTCACTGCATACGCGGCTACTAGTTCTCCTGTACTGGTTCTCATACATGAACCATCCACATAAAGTGTCAGGTCGGGATTTGGTAATGGAATATCTGTCAGGTCTTGTCTTGGTTTAGTCATAGTGTTAACAACTTCCACACAGTCATGTGTGACAGGATTTGAAGTAACTGACGGTAACAGTGTAGCAGGATTTAGAACGTTGCAGCGTCTGATTTCTATGTGTGGCTGGAACAGTGTCAGTTCATAACCTGTTAAACGTGCAATTGTCAAGTGCTGAGTCTGTGTTCGGTTTAAAAGAACTTCCACGGAGTGTGGAACTTGTACTGTCAGGGAGTGTCCTAATACTATGGAATCACTTTGTCTGATAGCTAGTGCTGTGGCTGCAACTGACTTGAGGCACGCAGGCAAAGCCTGGGCTACTGGATCTAGTGTGCTCGAAAAATAAGCACAGGGCTTGTATTGTCCGGCTTGATCTTGTGTGAGAACAGATAATGCTGTACCATTACGTTCTGTGACAAAAAGTGTAAAAGGCTTACTGTAGTTCGGTGTAGCTAGAACGGGAGCTTGGCATAAAGCTTTCTTTAATTCATTGAAACTAAGTGTATGTTCAGATGTCCAAGGGAGGACAGTCGTTATGGCTGCCTCCTGTGTCATTAACTGTATCAGTGGTTTGGCTAGAAATGCATACTGAGGAATCCATTGTCTGCAATAAGACGTGAGGCCGATAAAGGCACGTACCTCCTTCTGGGTCTTGGGCTGAGGGAGACTCGCTATTAACTGGATACGATCGGGTGTCAACTGCCTACCCCACTTGGACAGTAAGTGGCCTAAGTAGATCACTTGCTGGACACAGAATTGAAGCTTCGAAGGGGACACCTTGTGCCCCATCTCGGCTAGGAAGTACAAAACTGTAAGTGATGCTCGCTCGCAAGCACGTTCAGAACGGGCTGTGATCAGTAGATCATCGACATATTGGAGCAGGGCAGTGTCAGTTGGCATGTGAATGTTGTCTAGTTGTCTCTTAAGTGCTTGACTGTAGATGCTAGGACTTTCTGTGAAACCTTGAGGAGCTCGTGTGAATTTATAGCTCCTTCCATTTAAACAGAATCCGAAAAGGTACTGGCTGTCTGGATGAATTGGAACACTGAAAAATGCGTTTTTGAGGTCTATGACTGTGAAAAATGTAGCCTCAGAATCAATGGCTGTCAATAGAGATGAGATATCTGGAACAACTGGGTACTGGGGAATGATACATTTATTGAGTTCTCGAAGATCAATCACTAATCGATATACTGGGGGTGCATTTGGATCAGTACGTTTCATGACTGGAATGATAGGAGAATTACATACATTGGAGTCAGTTTCTACAACTACTCCTTGAGCAATGAGCTCGTCAATAATTTTGGATAAGGCTGCTACAGCCTCAGGTGGCAATCTGTACTGTCTGATTCGTGGCAAGACTATACCTTGCTTGAGAGTCACACGATGGGGTGTGATTTGCATGAAGCCAACATCAGTTGGACCTTGCGCCCATAGATGCTGCGGGACATTAGACAATCTTGGATCAAAATCTCGTAAAACATAGTGACCCTTGAAGTCACGTAAAAACAAACGTATTCCCTCTGGGGAACAACAAATAACTGCACCTAATTCTTTCAGTGTCTTAATACCTAACAAATTTTCTGGACAGGACTTCGTAAGCAATAGATCAGTAGTTCGGGACAATGGACCTACTTCCAGAGTAACTGGCTTTGATATCTCGTTTACAATAGGCTTTCCTGAAAATCCAAGGGAAACATTTCTAGAGCCTGAGAGCGGAGCCCCTGGAACCTCGTCGTGACTTATAGTCGTCCTACTTGCCCCTGTATCAATCAGAAACTTTCTGTCTTTCCCTAATACTTGACTATGAACATAGGGACCTTCTTGATCTACAGGAATCTCGATGAGAGGCAAGCCTACCTCCCTCTCTAGGCTGTTTCATGAATACGCTTGATACTCTGGATACTCGGATTGTGCATACTGGTACATTTGCTGTGTAACATGCTGAGTTGCAGCGATAGGCTGCGGTGCTGGAACTGTCTGTTGTGCATTCTGTGGCTGAGAAGTCTGTGAAACTTGTTCTTGTCTAGGCGGACGTGGTCTTTCTTTAGTTTTACCAGTGGCTATATTGTGTTTCAGAACTGCACACTCGTTTATGAAATGACCTGGCTGTTTACAGTAATTGCATGTCCCTTTAACGGGAGCTGCAGGATGACTGGCTTGATTCGGACCCCTCTTCTGACTGTCTTGAGGAACAGATTGTGCAACTAGTACTTTCATTTTTGTGTCTTTCATACGTCTTCTCTCGTGTTCTTGCTCTTCTCTGATTCTATTCTGGTGATACTGGAGCATCTGTAACATCTGGGACGGGGTACTAGCTTGCCATGTACTTTCGACTTTCAAAACTCGATTCTTAACTTGTGGACTTGAATTCTCGACTAATTTAGTAACAAAAAGATGAGGGTATGACTCGCTACTCGTCTTCAAACCACTGTTTATTATAAAGCATTTCTCAAATCTGGAATAAAAATCACTAGTGTCTTCGTCTTGTTTCTGTTTACAGGCTGAGATTGCATCCCAGTCTTCCTTTTTAGTGGTTAATAATCTAGGCAAAACTTGTATTAACAGTTCAGGTAATTCTTTACATTTGTCTCCAAGACCGGTACCTGGTACTCGTATCTTATCTTCAGCTTCTAGAGCTGTCCAATCGATCTTTTTCTCTCCCACCTCCCAATCCTTTTCCTTGAGTTTTTCATATATGCCCGCAGGCAACAGGACTTTTAACATTTTAATAATATCTGGATACGTGTATTCTCCCATACGGAGCATGTCTTTTAATTCTCGGTGGAACCCTGCTGGATCTTTGTCGTGACAGGGAATTAATTTCTTCATCTCTAAGAGTTCCATCTTTGTAACTGGGGTGTAAACAAATACTCGTTGCATTTCACCACCCGTTGTCCTAACTGGGTGTACTTCTCGTAGCGGATGCTGTCTATCTATGTAAAACGGTTTACTTTCTGGAGGTGAGACATGAACAAAATGCGGGTTCAAAAACGTTCTGTATTTGTGGCGCTGTTCTAGAATGACACTAATTAGATCAGTACCTAAACCTTTCCATCTATACTGGAGTAACTCGTTCAGGATATCATGTAACGGACCTGGATCAGAATGTTGACCCTCATACAGTCTAATGAGGTGTTGGATCATATACATACCCACCAGTCGCTGCTCGGCTGGGGGCAGTTTCAGAAACATTTGTGCCACTATTTCGTCTGGAAAAGTGGTAGAATCAGTAGTCCATCGGACTGCTGATCGGGCTAGTTCTTGTTCATGCATGGTACTTAATTCACTATAACCGATTCGTGATTTCAGAATTTGATCGGTAGCTTGAAATACTTGTTCTAGAGAACCTTGTTCTGGTGCTGGAAGATGAACAGTTTTCTTGTGTTCTAGGCGTAAATGTCGGTCTGGAATTCTAGATTTACCCACATACGCTATTCTGGCGGGATTCTCGTCGTCTACCTCTTCAGTAGAAGAGTCATTTTCTTTCTCGCTTCCTAGAGCTTCTTTGCGTTGTTCGTGTAACCTTATTATTTCTTTACGTATTTTCTTGTACATACTCTCTATACTATTGAGTGTCTTGTGCTTACCCTCGGCTATATTATCACTCCACTTTGTCAGAATTTTCATTTCGGTCGGATCTTTAGTCGGGGAATCTTGTTCCCTAATTAAACAATTGATCAGAAACTTTAATAACATGAACTGGATCTCAGCTTTTCTGAGAGACATGACTTCAGCAATACTTTCTGGATCTTGTCCTGTACGAATGAAAGGATACATTCTGTCTAGATCTTCTTTCATATTCGGTAGGGTGACCAAATACTCGGACACCTGCCTTATACGTACGGAATATATAACCATACTATCCTCGCCTGGGACTGGATCATAACAGCATTCAGTAAGAAGTCGCCTGATTTCTGCAATAGTCTTATATTTGGGCGTACGCTGTAACGCACGTTCATGTAACTCGACTGCTCCTAAACGTCTACTTGGCGGCGGGGTACCAGGAGGACCTCCGCCCGCGGCCCCTATACTGGAATCGTCGACTGATACTCTTCGAGCTGGCAGAGTGACTGAAGTAGCGGGAATTTGTACTACGGGCTGGACCGGGGGTACCGTAACAGGTACTGCAACAGGTGCCCCGGTGGCTGGAAGACCATGAATTACATTATTTACAGGAGCTGGCGGAACAGGATTTGCATATTCTGGGACTGTGTCGTCCAAATAGGACGAGAGAAAAATATCAGCTGCGGTCGGTTTGTGACGTAGCTTGGTCGGAACTAAGGGTGGCGGAAAATTACATGGTGCTTCCGGGGTTGCTTTTGGCAAGCCCTCGGCAAGAAGAGGATACATACCCTTAATGAGGGCATTCCTCTGTCTGTCTGACTGTTCGGTTTTAACTCGTTCACCTATTTCGATTAATTCCCTTTCTTGGGCTCTTTCTAAGGATTCTCTACTTAATTCTGACTTTCTGATTTCTTTTTCGGTTCTTTTATGAGATTCTTTGCGCCATAACTCGATGGCATCTTTCTGTGACTGTCTGGCTTTCTTTTTCCATAATACTTCTTCTACTCGCATGATGCACTCGGCATCCCATGTACCCGATACGGGCCATCTATACTTTTCTTCTAACTGTTTGGTGTACTCCACCCACAAATCTAGATACAATATGGCACTTATGCCATGCTTTTGATACATAAAATGACCTGGACTGTCCCTAGGCGGGACAGGAACTGCTTCTTCTAACAGACCTTTTCTAGTTTTTAACTGACGTAACTTGGAAAACAATGGCATGACTGGGCTGGAGTCTAGACACAATACAATACACAATGAACACGATGATTACTGAACAACACATTCATTCCACGACATTGAAATACATGAATGACATTTAGGATAACAGTTCGGGCAAAACACTACCTGGAATACTGAAAACAGAATACATGAATTTCTCGAGAACAGAACGGACTAGAACAGAAACTAGATGCACTGCTAAAACAGTACGAAACTTACCGGTCTCATAAAGAGACACGTCAGGACCCGCATCCACCTAAGTGGACACTTCGTGTTGGATCTGCGTACCCAAACCCACGGACCAGAGACAATGCAATTGACCCTGTCTAGATACTACCCCAGCAATGGTACTCACCGGGCAGCAAGAACGGAAGGCCTCGGACTGGACTGGACTGCTTCGACGCCGGACGGACGAACTTCGGACTTCTGTTACGGGTGGGCCTCCGGATACCTCGGACCTTGGACTCTCGGCTTGGGCTCTGGTCGGGACTCGCCGCGTTCCTCCACCGCCTCGTCTGGATGCTGGACCGCAACCTCCGTCTCCTCCGTGGGCCTGAGGGATACTTGAAGCAGAAATATCTGCACGTGCACGGTATGGTTCCGTCACGGCTGCAGAGGATCAGGGGGCTTGCGTGGCTTCACCGGCGCGTGGGGAAAGGGCAAGTCCCTATTCGGGCGCCATTATGTGGTAAATAAATAAATAATACCTCTATTTTTGACTAGATATAACAATAACAGATAGCTCAATAAATAAGAGTCAAGATTCGAGGTAGTAGGAGTTTGCAGGTTTAATACAGCATAAAGGACAGGAACAGGACAACCTGCACGGGGAAGATCTGGGATGGCTAGCCAACAGGGGGGCCCCGACAGCTGTCGGGCAGGAGCTGGAATGAGCGCGCTAAAGGGATAACTTTTTTTAATAACAGTGCACAAGTATATATAGTTAAAACAATTGCATTACAGTACATACAGTAGGCGTAACAGTGGGCAGGGCCTGTAGCAGTCGCGAGAGATAAGGCAGAAAGTAGGTGTAACAAGAGGCGTGAACATAGACATGTGATGTAAACGTAACGGAATATGTCATAAATGGGGCGGAAACATGGAGGGGGCTACCTAAGGAGCCGGGACCTCTAACCTAGTGGTGCGCGCAAGCTGGCAATGACGTGTTACTAGGGAGAAGCTGGGGGCTATGACTTCTGCTCTAGGAGCAGAGACTGAAGTCTGGAGAGTCAGAGCGACATGTACCTAAACACTATCTAGTATCTGGTGTTTAGAGAACATGTTGATAGAATCCAAAAGTTATCAGGGCAAAGGCTAACAGACACTAAGACTGGTGCATGCATTATTCTACATGTAGTGTGTGTTGAGGAATATTAAATGACCATAAATACAGTATTTCTCTTACATGGAGACGTAAAGGCTAGACGATGACTGAAACTATTGATGCGATTCAGTAGCTTAGGAATGCAGTGAAGGAGGGCTGGACTGATAACTAAAATCATAACATACTCTTGGCAGACTGGCAGGCAGAGCCAGGCCGAGCCGGGCACTGTGAGGCAGGAAGTAAGTGAAGGGTCAGGGATACAGGTGGGGGCTGTATCGCTCCTCAGCGAGGGTTCTGGAGACAGGAGCTGAATCTGAGTCCGGGCCCTTTTGAGGCCTAGAAACGGGGATTTTACAATGAAATAACGTGCACACTGAGAAACGTGGCAACGTAGCTTTACATAGGCCTGATACTCGTAGCTTTCACGAGAACTGGAAACTGGCATACTAGAGATGGACACAACTGTAATTGCGTCTTTAATCGATCATGGGGAATACATATGCATATTAATCATGCACACATAACATAAGATGGGGAACACGTAGGGACACAGAACATGGCAAAATTTACTTTTCCACAGCAGAGTGAGGGAAGATGTACCGAGTTTCAGAGCCAAGGGCCCCCGGAGAACCCCACCAGGGTGACCAGGAGTGGAAGGTCTGTGGCGAGACCCTCTAGGTTTCGAGATTACGATATGGACAGTGAACTGTAAGTGACTCCTTCGCCGTTTGGAAAAAAGGGGAGATATGTAGTGGCGCTTACTAGTTGATGCACGTCACGTAATAACGTGACGTGCGGCGGCCATTTTGGGTGGATGCGCGCGCAGCTCATTAGGAGGCGCGGCAGCGGACAGTCAACAGCGCCGGCTCGGCGCTCTTCAGGGAAGTTATAAATCTTAATAAAGAAACGTTCTATAAGCAGTTGAGTCAGTGGTCTCATTGGAAAGGGAAACACCACAGATATTTTTAACATCAATATTACTTACCTTAAAATTGATATTCTGGTAAATTATATTTTTGCACACTATGGGGCTGATTATGATGACCATCATTGCGGGAAGGGGATCGGACGACAGGAAGTCGGCGGTACCGCCTGCCAAATTATGATCCGACCACCGTGGAGGCGGTCCGAAACATGCCTCAGCATTGAGGTTTGTGCTGCGGCCTGGAAAAGGGCTTCAGTACAAGCCGCAATGCCAAAAGGAATTTTTGTAAACATCCCTGCCACACGATGCAGGGATGTTTAGGGGGGCCCCCCTGGGCCCATAGCAGAGGGCCAAGGGGGACAGGAACCCTACTAGCGGCCCAGAAAAAAGCCTTTCTGCCAGCCTTTTCACGTTGGAAGAACTGATGTGCAATGGCTGGCGGAAAGGTGGATCATAATCCCCACAGCAGTGCCTCCATTTTGGGGAATGCGATCTGACCGACTCAAGGAGTCTTTCAGAAGCAGTCGGTCGGTCCCTGGGGCTACGCAGTCTGACTGAGCGCACTGTAATGCGGCGGTCTGACCACGGTTGTAGATGTCGGTGAGACCGACACTGACAGCACATCGTTTCGGTCCCACCTACATCGTAATCTGACCCTTTATTTTTGCATCACGATATTTTAAACTCCATGTTTTTGCCTCTCAATATTGTTTCTTGATATTTTGTCTTAATATGGAATAAATATGTCAAAAAGGCACAATAGTGCTCGTTTCATTTGCCTTGCCACAAACATTTCCCCTATGAGGGTGCAGCGAGCAGACCAAGTGCTCGACAAAACTGAAGAAAGAACAAAGGCCCTCATTACGATGGCAGATGGACGGCCACCAACAGGCCGTCGGTGGCAGTCCACATGCCCTCTAGGGAATGGTCCAACCGCTGCATTATAATGCAGCCGGTCAGACTGCAGAGCTCGGGGGTAGGACCGCCTATTCTGACAGGATCAAAGATCCCGTTGGAATGGTGGTCGGATTCCTAATCCTTTTGTAGGGATTAGTATATCCCTTTCCAACTGCCTGTTTATGGCGATCCACTGGACTTTGGGGGCCTCAAGCAGGGCCCCTGTCCCCTATTGGCCACTGCTTAGTGGCCTGGGGGGGGCACATGTAGTTTCCCCCCACACATCGATGCACCATGTGCCAGGATGTACACACAATGCATTTTCTAGTGCGACTTGTGCTGTGGCCCTTTTTCTGGGCGGTAGCACAAGCTGCAATGGAAAAAGGCATTTTATGACCGCCTGCACGGTGGTTGTATCCTAATAGGGTGAGCCGGACCACCGACGCTTTGTCAGGCAGTCACCTGCCTGCAGCGATGGTGGTCAGATGCTCGTCCAGCCACTAATAATGAGGGTCAACGTACTGAAGAGAGATTACTAATGAAACTCGGGTCACTTTACTTGAGTATGCATAATGCACTCGCTTTATACTGCCAAGTGTTTTTTAATATGTGATTAAAAAATTAAAATGTCAAACATTTCTGAGGTAACTTTTCTCTATATCATCCTGTAGATTATTATTTCAATGTTTATCAATACATTTATTTTAGGTCTTGTTCAAATATACCAGTTTTTTATAGCTGTGGATCTAAAGTGGTTTATTAGTTGGGGTGGATTTTTGTCCACCACAAGTAATAAAGTCACTATCTTCTTAGGTCCATTCAAAAGTATCAGTAATTTAAAGCTGAGCTCAACCCTGGTAATTATGGCACAGGGCAAACATGCTTAACATATCAAAAATGTGTAAAGCATTTAGGAGTATCAAAAGAGTTAAAAACGCAACACAATACAAATACCATATGAAATTTGCAAGGTTTAAGTAAAAATAGTTCCAAAAAGCACAATGCGCCAATGGTAGTCAGTGGTTGCTCAAGACTGGGACCTGGACACAATTAGAGGCTGACCGCGATGGAGAGCTGGTTGGATACACCAAGTTGATTGGTCCCACTGGAGCCTTGAAGAAGGGAAGTTCAAAAATAAAATGTTAGTCCCAATTTAAAAAGGACTTTGGGGCATATCATCAAGAGGGGGCGATAATTATCTCTAAGGGCACTTAGCGCTAGGGTAATTATCGCCACCCAACTCTGAATTTTATCGCGGAGATAACGTGCTATCAGCAACGCTTATCACCACAGCGATAAAATTCAGAGTGCAAGCTGCCTAACAGAGGTTATCGCTACGTTTCTTGTCGCTATGCTGCTTTGCATGAGGCTTTATAATAGTTATCCTGGGGCGCAACGCCCACTTTACATCTCATTAGAGATGCAAAGCTGGGCATTGAGGGAAAGGGCGAAGAAGCAAGGATTCACGCGTTAGCGTGTCCTTGCTAATAGGGCGTTAGAATTATCGCCACTTTTTGGCAGACAATGGTCGCAAAAGTGGCGATCATTTTTTAACGCCCCCTTGTCGATATGCCCCCTTGTTGTTTTCTGTAGAAAATCTTTTCTCTGTGTGGACAACATTGAAATTCAGCCCTACTTCTGAGCTCAACACCCGAGTAGTAATGGCACAGGGCAGAAAAGCTTCTCTGAACAAAAATATGTAAAGCATTTAGATGTACCAAAACAGTTCAAAAAGGAAAATTACAACACAATTAAAATCCCTCTCCAATTTAGGAAAATAGAGTACAAAAAAACAATAATCCAGGAAAGGGAACTGGAGATATGAAACTTCAAATATTTAAATTAAAATACCACCAAAAAGAGTAATGCCTCAATGGTAGTTGTTGGAAATGTGCTCTTTCTGCAAGGTCACCCCATGTTTTAATCTTTTTGATGAACTCTCTTTTGTTGCATGTAGAACTCTATGCTCTTTACCCTTGCTAACTAGTACTACAGTGCCAGTGCTCCTCCTTTCAACATGGGAAAATTGGTATACTTTTGATTGGCATTTTTACATTCCTATAGGTACCTAGTATGTGGTACCGACAGCATACCCAGGACCTGCAAGATAAATCACATCAGTGGGCTGTAGCACTCATTCTGCCAACTACTAAAGTGACAAGGGTAGAATATGACTGCAGGCCTGCCACCAGTAGCCTGGCTGTGCAAGTTGTATCTGAAAATTCAACCTGTCAAAATTAGCCACCTGTGGACAGGCCTAAAACGTCCTTTTAAATATTTATAAGTTACCCCTAAGTATACCTTATAGCCTTAGAGGCATAGTACATGGATTTTAAAAGCAGGACCTGTAAAAGAGTAATGAAAAGACCCTGAGGCCTAAGGGCTAGTTTCACTGAAACAGCCTTAGCTAGTCCGTAGGACACCATTCAGAGACATTATTAAATGTAATATTTGCTATCTCCTCTTAGGAAAGAGTTTATATTTGGACTTTTGAAAATATTTATTACAAGCCCAATTCATTGTTAAAGTCGGATGTGTAATAAATATTTTAGTACTGGTACATTTGGAAAGTTACCTTTTTCCTATCTAAAGCTTCTAAGGCTTCCCATTGCCTTCTGTCATCTGACGGCAAACAATAGGTTGACCTGAATGGGCAGAGATGACCCATTCTTAGCTTATAGATTATGCAGGGAAGGCTGGGAGGATCCTCTTTGCTATGAAAGTGTAAAGTCCTTCTTGAACGTCACATCTTGTTTGACAGGTCTGCTGGGGTTTTCCATATGACACTGGGGTACACTTTGAAGAGGCCTTCCTGTCACAGGAAAATGTAAACTGACACTTATTTATTTATTTATTTATTTAAAACATTTATATAGCGCAGCTATCACCTTACAGGTATCCTGGCGCTGAGATAGCTCCTAAGAGAGATGCACTGGGAGAACAACAGTTGAATAAGCAGCGGCTAACATTTTGGAAACAGCCAAGATTTAACCAGTTTCCTAAAAGGGAGCAGTTCACTTGTTTGACGGACATCCAAAGGCAAGCTGTTCCAGAGTTTCGCTGCAGCAACCCTGAAAGATCTTCCTCCTGTCCTGACTTTTTAAAATCTTGGTACTTTGACAAGACAGGCCGTTGTAGATCGGAGGGCTCTGGTTGGAATGTACCAGTCAAACATCGATAGCAGGGGGCCGGGCCCGACTCCATGCAAAGCTTTAAAAACAAGACAGAGAGATTTAAAAGCAACTCGCTGTTTCATAGGGAGCCAATGAAGCTCGGCCAAAGCCGCGGTGGCCGAGGATCTCCTAGGCCAGCCCAGGGCCAGTTTGGCAGCAGCAGTTTGAACTCTTTGGAGTCTGTCTAGCAGCACAGACGGGGCCTCAAGCAAAAGCGCATTGCAATAGTCAAGGCGACTAAGAATGGTGCACTGACTATTAAGGCCCGGGCCTATGAGGGAAGGAGTGGCAAGATCTTGCGAAGTGATCGAATAAGGACGGAGCAGGTGGACTTGGGCAGGGCCATTCTGTTGTCCTTTCAGATAGTCAGGCCACAATCACAGTGGGTCTCGCTTTGACATTACAGTCTCACAGCCTGCTTGACAGGTCTGGTTGTTGAAAGCTGAGCTCCTACTTTACCAAACATCAGTCTCTATTAGGATGGCGGACGGACCTGCGTCCTTCCGCCACCCCAGAGGAGGAGGAGCCGTCCGCATGGGCAGCGGCGGTTCCTCCGTGGCAATTAGGATGTGACCGCCACCCTGGCGGTCACATCCTGTATTGTTAACATTGCGGCGGGTGCTGCTTGAAGCAGCACACGCCGCAATGTTAAAAAATGCATGTTTACCTTTGCATGCACGAAGCTGCAGGCACCGCGTGGTGCCTGCCGCTTCGTGCACGCAAAAGGCAGGGGGGTACCATAGGTACCCCCCATGTGCACCCCCCACCCCCCTTTCACCCCTGGGGACCCGTAACGGCCCCCCGAAGACAACACCGTATGCCTTTCCACGGCGGAAATGCCGCCGCGGAAAGGCATATGACCGCAACTATCCTAATATGGCTGGCGGTGTCTGATAGACACCACCAGCCATGTTAGTGCTTTTCCGCCGCGGTCGGAAGGCGACCGCGGCGGAAATGCGGGTAACGGGAAAAAGATCCCCCAGCCATCCTAATCTGGCGGGGGTCTTTTTCCAGTCCGCAGCGGATAATCCGCCTCCTCCGGGCCGGCGGTGGATTCCGCCGGCCCGGAGGAGGCGGATTATCCGCAATCATAATCGGCCCCTTAGTGTGGTCGAAGACGTCAGCTATCCTGAAGATGTCCAAAGTTGGTAGGGTTAGCCAAGGAACCTTTACCTCATAATTTAGAGAGTCCCCAGGGGTCCTTCTCATCCACTAATTTGTGCCAGGTATCTCCAGGCACAATCTTGAAATCATTTTTGGATCTGTGAAAGAAAAGAAGAGGACTGGACCTCCTCTCTATCACCTGAGAAGATTCCTGAATAATGGACCTGCTCTCCTTCTTGTACCCTTGACAAAGAAGTGGACGCTAAATATCATAAGGCTGAACTTCTGTGAAAGCAACAGACACACACGGTATAAGAGACCTTTTCCTGCAACTGCCCAGTGGCAAATGGAACTGGTGACTGACAGCCTGTGAGTCTCTAAGTGCCTCCCTGAGGGTCTAGGGGGCTTTAGAATTATACTACTGTGGCGCATTGGGACCTAAAAAACAAAAGTCAGAAGGTACAATCTTTAGCTCAGGACAAACCTGTTTTGGTGCTTCTGACCTATATTCCATTGCGGTCAGCTTCAGACTGCACCTAGATCCCATTCATTTTTTTTGCAATTATTGACTTTCATTGTCACTTTGTGCTTCATGGTGCTACTGTTACCTACAATTAAAAAATTCATATATCTGGTTCCCCTGTTTGGATTTTGGTGTCATTTTGTTTATTAAAGTTTACTCTATTTTTTCCAATTCATTTTGGGTTTTGCATTTCAATTGCATTGCTGTTTTAGGACTACGTAAATACTTTACACATTACCTCTATGTTAAGCCTGCCTGCTCTGTGTCATAGCTACCAGGAGTGTAAGCACAGGTAAATTTAATGACTTTGAGGGTTCTCCCTGATAAGGATTGTGGTTATAACCTGAGATGGGTATCAACCCTGTCAACTAATATCCCATATTCTTACAGGAAACAGTCCCACGGTTGACTGGGACCTAGGAGCGACTACTTGAGGCAACGACGAAGTGCAGGTTGAATATACCAAGTAGATAAGTCCCACTGAAGCCTGGCAGTACAAAAGTTTAAAAAAAGAAGTAAGTTCCACTCTAAAACTGGACTTTTGAAGAAAACCTTTTCTATGTGTGTGACAAACATGACGTTTATTCCAGTGTCATGGAGCTGCAGATTGGACACTTTTTTCGACAGGTCATCTTGATGCTCTGGAGTTTGGAGCAAAAGTTTCAAACCTATTTAGTGCTTAAACAACCACAGGAGTACACTAATAAGGCCCCCAGAGCTCGGTTTGCAAAGGGCACTTAGGGCCTGATTATGAGGCTGGCGGTCCATGGGCTGCCAGACTCACAGTGGCACGGCGGTGACTGCCCCATGCCAAGCTGTGCAGTCGGACCACCACTACACTGTTTTCATGGTGCTTCCTCCTCCATGAACACCGTGGCGGAGAAGAAACAAAGGGGGCCCTGGGCCATGGGGTGCATGCAGGGGCCACATGGTGTGCTCCCCGGTGTGCATGTAGCTCGGTACCTGCACTGCATGGACTGCACTAGTCCATGCCGAGCAAGTGTTGCCTTTGATGTTCCAATTGGGGTGCCTATTTCAAAGGCACTGCCATGGTAATGCCAAAGAACCGACCACCATTGCCTAAAAAGTCATAATTTGGCCGGCAATAGGCCCACAGATTTGGTTTGCAGGCTCGGGCGGCGTTGTTGTGTCCTGCTCCCATACCACCAAACTCATAATCAGGCCCTTAGAGACTCTCAGGGTGTCAGGTGGTTCCATGACAAAATATTGTGTTGAAAAATATCTAGGCACACAAATATTGTGTCAAAATGTTGTTTACATTAGTATCGGCTATATAGTTATTAAAGTAAGGACAAAAATATTGTGACAAAAATATTGTGGAAGGGAATATCGTCCAAATAAAAGTACGAATATTGATTTGTTTCTACATTGAAACGTTAAAGTAATATTTTTAATATGTTACTGTAATTAAGCATAATACAATGTAAACAACATATTTGTATTCAATTAAATGAATGTCTGCTTATATACATATATGTATCTTTGTATACATCTATATCTTAAATGAAAAATCCAAATGTTAAAGCTTAGTTATAGTTAGGAAAACGTATCTTCCCTATACAAATCAATGTTAAACTACACAAACTTAAAAAATTCCTAAGTTATAGTTTCTTTTACAATTTATCTACCACCTTCAAAATATTATAAGTAGCGGACCTCATTACACTCTCTTTTCAAGTTGGTAACCAGACAACACTAACTATAACTCACCACTCTACCATCCACTGTGCTTTTTTTTTAGAAACATACGTAAGAAAATACAATAATTAATTACAATACATACATACAAAGAATTAGGTTAAAAAGAGAATAAACCAAAATAAAAACCAGTCATATAAAAAAATAAAAAGTGCATGTATAGTAGTCAAAAAACAAATTACAAATACATAATAGAATTAAGAGAAAAATAGAATTTTAATAAAATTTACTTCCCTAACACAAAAACAGGAAACACCAAAAACCAGCACTTACTTCATAAATACAACAGTGTCTTTAAAAATTTAATTTTATAAAAAAATTATTTTCTATAAAGAAATTTATTTTACAAACTTATTATTAAAAAATGGAACGCTAAACTATTAAATAAAATAAATAATTTGAGCAATAATTTCAACATTAAAAAGACACGTAAATAATGATCAATTAAATATTAACAATTAATTTAAAAAGAATACAAAATGTTCAATATCTTTCCATCTGATTACCCTACATAACCAACAAACTATTACTAAAATATCCTTTACTAACAAAAATGTAAACATTTAAATATACTGTAACATTTTTGAAAATACATTAATGGAGCAATAACAAAATAAATCAATGTACATAATTTTTAATAAATATATAATTACCAGTTAAAAGTTATTTAGCATTGAAATGAAATTATTTGTACTTTAATTAACTTCCCAACCTATTGTCCTACAAAATCAGCAACGTGCTACTTAAATGTAAATTAACAACATAACTAAAACATTTAAATACCCTGCAAACTTACAAAAAACAAAATATCATCCAACAATTAAACATTTAAACAAATACAAATATTAATCAATTATATAATAATAAACAATTAAACATTAATATAAAATTATTAGTCATTTAAAAAGCATCCCACCCTACTCCCTAGCAAAAAACAATAACCCACTACTACAATAAAATAATTAATCAAAAATTAAAAGTGCAAATATGTATAAAATCAGCAAATTTTACTTCAATACATAAAAAAGCTATTTAAACATTAAAACAATTTAAATAATTATTCATCAGTTAAATATTTCATTTACCATACAAAATGAATGAAGAATAAAATTAAATTTATTGGAGTATAAATTGCTTCTTACCCTATTCCTCTACAAACCCAACAACGTACTACTATATCCTACATAACAAACAAAAAATAAAATGTTTAATTACAAACTATAGTACAAAAGACAAATAGCAAATTAAGAATACTAAGACCTAAAATTAATATTTTAACACATATATTTTAAATTGAACAAAAATAAATATTTTTTGCAACTATATTTGAGTAAATAATATTAAATAAAACTGTGGGCCTCATTACGATGGCGGAGGGCCTGCCACTGACAGTCTGTCGGTGGCAGGCCCTCCGCCATCGCACTGTGGTTTTCCGCCCGCCAGATTACAATGGTGGGCGGAAACGTGGAGATCGGAAAGACCGACCGCCACGGCTCCGACAGCCGATAGTTTCCGACCGCCTGTTGCAGCAGCCACATTGCCCAGCATTGCAGCGGTGCCTGCCAGGCACCGCCGTTGGGATAATTAAATCCCTTTCCGCCGGTCATTTCGGCCGGTCAACCCGCCATAAAACAGCAGACGGAAACGGATTTGGGGGCCTGTAGCGTGCCCCCTTCATCTCTAGGCCTGGGGCAAGGGCACTTGGGGGCACCTAGGGTGCCCCCCTACATATCCCTGCACCATTTGGCAGGCACCGCATGCTGCCTACCACGTAGTGCAGGGATATGTAAGTGCCTTTTTTTGGCATTGTGTCGAGGGCTGCTGACTGCAAAAGATCATATTGGTCACATCGTAATGCGGTAGGTGGGTATGCTGCCTCTATATTCTTGACATTGATAGTCTATGACAGGATATTTCTGTACGAACAATCTTTTAGACACAATATTTGTGTATCACAATATTAAAAACTCGATCTTTTGTTCAAGCTCTGTGACAGGCTAGCACTACAATAAAGTCGAGTCATAATTCTAGTTTCCATTGGCCAGCTGGAAATTTCCAGAAAAAGGCCTCTTGAAGCTTGTTGTGTCCATTTAACCACACAGGAGGTCATCCAACTGCCCCTGGAGTCCACTTATTTGTCCAGGGTACCAGGGGAAGCAGGTCCACTCCTTCAGGAGTCCTCTCAGGTGATAGACAGCACATCGATCGATGCACCATGTGCCAGGATGTACACACAATGCATTTTCTAGTGCGACTTGTGCTGTGGCCCTTTTTCTGGGCGGTAGCACAAGCTGCAATGGAAAAAGGCATTTTATGACCGCCTGCACGGTGGTTGTATCCTAATAGGGTGAGCCGGACCACCGACGCTTTGTCAGGCAGTCACCTGCCTGCAGCGATGGTGGTCAGATGCTCGTCCAGCCACTAATAATGAGGGTCAACGTACTGAAGAGAGATTACTAATGAAACTCGGGTCACTTTACTTGAGTATGCATAATGCACTCGCTTTATACTGCCAAGTGTTTTTTAATATGTGATTAAAAAATTAAAATGTCAAACATTTCTGAGGTAACTTTTCTCTATATCATCCTGTAGATTATTATTTCAATGTTTATCAATACATTTATTTTAGGTCTTGTTCAAATATACCAGTTTTTTATAGCTGTGGATCTAAAGTGGTTTATTAGTTGGGGTGGATTTTTGTCCACCACAAGTAATAAAGTCACTATCTTCTTAGGTCCATTCAAAAGTATCAGTAATTTAAAGCTGAGCTCAACCCTGGTAATTATGGCACAGGGCAAACATGCTTAACATATCAAAAATGTGTAAAGCATTTAGGAGTATCAAAAGAGTTAAAAACGCAACACAATACAAATACCATATGAAATTTGCAAGGTTTAAGTAAAAATAGTTCCAAAAAGCACAATGCGCCAATGGTAGTCAGTGGTTGCTCAAGACTGGGACCTGGACACAATTAGAGGCTGACCGCGATGGAGAGCTGGTTGGATACACCAAGTTGATTGGTCCCACTGGAGCCTTGAAGAAGGGAAGTTCAAAAATAAAATGTTAGTCCCAATTTAAAAAGGACTTTGGGGCATATCATCAAGAGGGGGCGATAATTATCTCTAAGGGCACTTAGCGCTAGGGTAATTATCGCCACCCAACTCTGAATTTTATCGCGGAGATAACGTGCTATCAGCAACGCTTATCACCACAGCGATAAAATTCAGAGTGCAAGCTGCCTAACAGAGGTTATCGCTACGTTTCTTGTCGCTATGCTGCTTTGCATGAGGCTTTATAATAGTTATCCTGGGGCGCAACGCCCACTTTACATCTCATTAGAGATGCAAAGCTGGGCATTGAGGGAAAGGGCGAAGAAGCAAGGATTCACGCGTTAGCGTGTCCTTGCTAATAGGGCGTTAGAATTATCGCCACTTTTTGGCAGACAATGGTCGCAAAAGTGGCGATCATTTTTTAACGCCCCCTTGTCGATATGCCCCCTTGTTGTTTTCTGTAGAAAATCTTTTCTCTGTGTGGACAACATTGAAATTCAGCCCTACTTCTGAGCTCAACACCCGAGTAGTAATGGCACAGGGCAGAAAAGCTTCTCTGAACAAAAATATGTAAAGCATTTAGATGTACCAAAACAGTTCAAAAAGGAAAATTACAACACAATTAAAATCCCTCTCCAATTTAGGAAAATAGAGTACAAAAAAACAATAATCCAGGAAAGGGAACTGGAGATATGAAACTTCAAATATTTAAATTAAAATACCACCAAAAAGAGTAATGCCTCAATGGTAGTTGTTGGAAATGTGCTCTTTCTGCAAGGTCACCCCATGTTTTAATCTTTTTGATGAACTCTCTTTTGTTGCATGTAGAACTCTATGCTCTTTACCCTTGCTAACTAGTACTACAGTGCCAGTGCTCCTCCTTTCAACATGGGAAAATTGGTATACTTTTGATTGGCATTTTTACATTCCTATAGGTACCTAGTATGTGGTACCCACAGCATACCCAGGACCTGCAAGATAAATCACATCAGTGGGCTGTAGCACTCATTCTGCCAACTACTAAAGTGACAAGGGTAGAATATGACTGCAGGCCTGCCACCAGTAGCCTGGCTGTGCAAGTTGTATCTGAAAATTCAACCTGTCAAAATTAGCCACCTTTGGACAGGCCTAAAACGTCCTTTTAAATATTTATAAGTTACCCCTAAGTATACCTTATAGCCTTAGAGGCATAGTACATGGATTTTAAAAGCAGGACCTGTAAAAGAGTAATGAAAAGACCCTGAGGCCTAAGGGCTAGTTTCACTGAAACAGCCTTAGCTAGTCCGTAGGACACCATTCAGAGACATTATTAAATGTAATATTTGCTATCTCCTCTTAGGAAAGAGTTTATATTTGGACTTTTGAAAATATTTATTACAAGCCCAATTCATTGTTAAAGTCGGATGTGTAATAAATATTTTAGTACTGGTACATTTGGAAAGTTACCTTTTTCCTATCTAAAGCTTCTAAGGCTTCCCATTGCCTTCTGTCATCTGACGGCAAACAATAGGTTGACCTGAATGGGCAGAGATGACCCATTCTTAGCTTATAGATTATGCAGGGAAGGCTGGGAGGATCCTCTTTGCTATGAAAGTGTAAAGTCCTTCTTGAACGTCACATCTTGTTTGACAGGTCTGCTGGGGTTTTCCATATGACACTGGGGTACACTTTGAAGAGGCCTTCCTGTCACAGGAAAATGTAAACTGACACTTATTTATTTATTTATTTAAAACATTTATATAGCGCAGCTATCACCTTACAGGTATCCTGACGCTGAGATAGCTCCTAAGAGAGATGCACTGGGAGAACAACAGTTGAATAAGCAGCGGCTAACATTTTGGAAACAGCCAAGATTTAACCAGTTTCCTAAAAGGGAGCAGTTCACTTGTTTGACGGACATCCAAAGGCAAGCTGTTCCAGAGTTTCGCTGCAGCAACCCTGAAAGATCTTCCTCCTGTCCTGACTTTTTAAAATCTTGGTACTTTGACAAGACAGGCCGTTGTAGATCGGAGGGCTCTGGTTGGAATGTACCAGTCAAACATCGATTGCAGGGGGCCGGGCCCGACTCCATGCAAAGCTTTAAAAACAAGACAGAGAGATTTAAAAGCAACTCGCTGTTTCATAGGGAGCCAATGAAGCTCGGCCAAAGCCGCGGTGGCCGAGGATCTCCTAGGCCAGCCCAGGGCCAGTTTGGCAGCAGCAGTTTGAACTCTTTGGAGTCTGTCTAGCAGCACAGACGGGGCCTCAAGCAAAAGCGCATTGCAATAGTCAAGGCGACTAAGAATGGTGCACTGACTATTAAGGCCCGGGCCTATGAGGGAAGGAGTGGCAAGATCTTGCGAAGTGATCGAATAAGGACGGAGCAGGTGGACTTGGGCAGGGCCATTCTGTTGTCCTTTCAGATAGTCAGGCCACAATCACAGTGGGTCTCGCTTTGACATTACAGTCTCACAGCCTGCTTGACAGGTCTGGTTGTTGAAAGCTGAGCTCCTACTTTACCAAACATCAGTCTCTGAGTTAGTTGGGGTTACCGCTACTGCCTTAAATTGGATTTTAATTTTAGATGTGGGAGGACACTAGGATTATCATAGTACACGTCCCAAATCCCTGACCCTCGGAGCCAAAGTTTGGGGCCTATTAGGATGGCGGACGGACCTGCGTCCTTCCGCCACCCCAGAGGAGGAGGAGCCGTCCGCATGGGCAGCGGCGGTTCCTCCGTGGCAATTAGGATGTGACCGCCACCCTGGCGGTCACATCCTGTATTGTTAACATTGCGGCGGGTGCTGCTTGAAGCAGCACACGCCGCAATGTTAAAAAATGCATGTTTACCTTTGCATGCACGAAGCTGCAGGCACCGCGTGGTGCCTGCCGCTTCGTGCACGCAAAAGGCAGGGGGGTACCATAGGTACCCCCCATGTGCACCCCCCACCCCCCTTTCACCCCTGGGGACCCGCAACGGCCCCCCGAAGACAACACCGTATGCCTTTCCACGGCGGAAATGCCGCCGCGGAAAGGCATATGACCGCAACTATCCTAATATGGCTGGCGGTGTCTGATAGACACCACCAGCCATGTTAGTGCTTTTCCGCCGCGGTCGGAAGGCGACCGCGGCGGAAATGCGGGTAACGGGAAAAAGATCCCCCAGCCATCCTAATCTGGCGGGGGTCTTTTTCCAGTCCGCAGCGGATAATCCGCCTCCTCCGGGCCGGCGGTGGATTCCGCCGGCCCGGAGGAGGCGGATTATCCGCAATCATAATCGGCCCCTTAGTGTGGTCGAAGACGTCAGCTATCCTGAAGATGTCCAAAGTTGGTAGGGTTAGCCAAGGAACCTTTACCTCATAATTTAGAGAGTCCCCAGGGGTCCTTCTCATCCACTAATTTGTGCCAGGTATCTCCAGGCACAATCTTGAAATCATTTTTGGATCTGTGAAAGAAAAGAAGAGGACTGGACCTCCTCTCTATCACCTGAGAAGATTCCTGAATAATGGACCTGCTCTCCTTCTTGTACCCTTGACAAAGAAGTGGACGCTAAATATCATAAGGCTGAACTTCTGTGAAAGCAACAGACACACACGGTATAAGAGACCTTTTCCTGCAACTGCCCAGTGGCAAATGGAACTGGTGACTGACAGCCTGTGAGTCTCTAAGTGCCTCCCTGAGGGTCTAGGGGGCTTTAGAATTATACTACTGTGGCGCATTGGGACCTAAAAAACAAAAGTCAGAAGGTACAATCTTTAGCTCAGGACAAACCTGTTTTGGTGCTTCTGACCTATATTCCATTGCGGTCAGCTTCAGACTGCACCTAGATCCCATTCATTTTTTTTGCAATTATTGACTTTCATTGTCACTTTGTGCTTCATGGTGCTACTGTTACCTACAATTAAAAAATTCATATATCTGGTTCCCCTGTTTGGATTTTGGTGTCATTTTGTTTATTAAAGTTTACTCTATTTTTTCCAATTCATTTTGGGTTTTGCATTTCAATTGCATTGCTGTTTTAGGACTACGTAAATACTTTACACATTACCTCTATGTTAAGCCTGCCTGCTCTGTGTCATAGCTACCAGGAGTGTAAGCACAGGTAAATTTAATGACTTTGAGGGTTCTCCCTGATAAGGATTGTGGTTATAACCTGAGATGGGTATCAACCCTGTCAACTAATATCCCATATTCTTACAGGAAACAGTCCCACGGTTGACTGGGACCTAGGAGCGACTACTTGAGGCAACGACGAAGTGCAGGTTGAATATACCAAGTAGATAAGTCCCACTGAAGCCTGGCAGTACAAAAGTTTAAAAAAAGAAGTAAGTTCCACTCTAAAACTGGACTTTTGAAGAAAACCTTTTCTATGTGTGTGACAAACATGAAGTTTATTCCAGTGTCATGGAGCTGCAGATTGGACACTTTTTTCGACAGGTCATCTTGATGCTCTGGAGTTTGGAGCAAAAGTTTCAAAACCTATTTAGTGCTTAAACAACCACAGGAGTACACTAATAAGGCCCCCAGAGCTCGGTTTGCAAAGGGCACTTAGGGCCTGATTATGAGGCTGGCGGTCCATGGGCTGCCAGACTCACAGTGGCACGGCGGTGACTGCCCCATGCCAAGCTGTGCAGTCGGACCACCACTACACTGTTTTCATGGTGCTTCCTCCTCCATGAACACCGTGGCGGAGAAGAAACAAAGGGGGCCCTGGGCCATGGGGTGCATGCAGGGGCCACATGTGCATGTAGCTCAGTACCTGCACTGCATGGACTGCACTAGTCCATGCCGAGCAAGTGTTGCCTTTGATGTTCCAATTGGGGTGCCTATTTCAAAGGCACTGCCATGGTAATGCCAAAGAACCGACCACCATTGCCTAAAAAGTCATAATTTGGCCGGCAATAGGCACACAGATTTGGTTTGCAGGCTCGGGCGGCGTTGTTGTGTCCTGCTCCCATACCACCAAACTCATAATCAGGCCCTTAGAGACTCTCAGGGTGTCAGGTGGTTCCATGACAAAATATTGTGTTGAAAAATATCTAGGCACACAAATATTGTGTCAAAATGTTGTTTACATTAGTATCGGCTATATAGTTATTAAAGTAAGGACAAAAATATTGTGACAAAAATATTGTGGAAGGGAATATCGTCCAAATAAAAGTACGAATATTGATTTGTTTCTACATTGAAACGTTAAAGTAATATTTTTAATATGTTACTGTAATTAAGCATAATACAATGTAAACAACATATTTGTATTCAATTAAATGAATGTCTGCTTATATACATATATGTATCTTTGTATACATCTATATCTTAAATGAAAAATCCAAATGTTAAAGCTTAGTTATAGTTAGGAAAACGTATCTTCCCTATACAAATCAATGTTAAACTACACAAACTTAAAAAATTCCTAAGTTATAGTTTCTTTTACAATTCATCTACCACCTTCAAAATATTATAAGTAGCGGACCTCATTACACTCTCTTTTCAAGTTGGTAACCAGACAACACTAACTATAACTCACCACTCTACCATCCACTGTGCTTTTTTTTTAGAAACATACGTAAGAAAATACAATAATTAATTACAATACATACATACAAAGAATTAGGTTAAAAAGAGAATAAACCAAAATAAAAACCAGTCATATAAAAAAATAAAAAGTGCATGTATAGTAGTCAAAAAACAAATTACAAATACATAATAGAATTAAGAGAAAAATAGAATTTTAATAAAATGTACTTCCCTAACACAAAAACAGGAAACACCAAAAACCAGCACTTACTTCATAAATACAACAGTGTCTTTAAAAATTTAATTTTATAAAAAAATTATTTTCTATAAAGAAATTTATTTTACAAACTTATTATTAAAAAATGGAACGCTAAACTATTAAATAAAATAAATAATTTGAGCAATAATTTCAACATTAAAAAGACACGTAAATAATGATCAATTAAATATTAACAATTAATTTAAAAAGAATACAAAATGTTCAATATCTTTCCATCTGATTACCCTACATAACCAACAAACTATTCCTAAAATATCCTTTACTAACAAAAATGTAAACATTTAAATATACTGTAACATTTTTGAAAATACATTAATGGAGCAATAACAAAATAAATCAATGTAAATAATTTTTAATAAATATATAATTACCAGTTAAAAGTTATTTAGCATTGAAATGAAATTATTTGTACTTTAATTAACTTCCCAACCTATTGTCCTACAAAATCAGCAACGTGCTACTTAAATGTAAATTAACAACATAACTAAAACATTTAAATACCCTGCAAACTTACAAAAAACAAAATATCATCCAACAATTAAACATTTAAACAAATACAAATATTAATCAATTATATAATAATAAACAATTAAACATTAATAAACATTAATATAAAATTATTAGTCATTTAAAAAGCATCCCACCCTACTCCCTAGCAAAAAACAATAACCCACTACTACAATAAAATAATTAATCAAAAATTAAAAGTGCAAATATGTATAAAATCAGCAAATTTTACTTCAATACATAAAAAAGCTATTTAAACATTAAAACAATTTAAATAATTATTCATCAGTTAAATATTTCATTTACCATACAAAATGAATGAAGAATAAAATTAAATTTATTGGAGTATAAATTGCTTCTTACCCTATTCCTCTACAAACCCAACAACGTACTACTATATCCTACATAACAAACAAAAAATAAAATGTTTAATTACAAACTATAGTACAAAAGACAAATAGCAAATTAAGAATACTAAGACCTAAAATTAATATTTTAACACATATATTTTAAATTGAACAAAAAGAAATATTTTTTGCAACTATATTTGAGTAAATAATATTAAATAAAACTGTGGGCCTCATTACGATGGCGGAGGGCCTGCCACTGACAGTCTGTCGGTGGCAGGCCCTCCGCCATCGCACTGTGGTTTTCCGCCCACCAGATTACAATGGTGGGCGGAAACGTGGAGATCGGAAAGACCGACCGCCACGGCTCCGACAGCCGATAGTTTCCGACCGCCTGTTGCAGCAGCCACATTGCCCAGCATTGCAGCGGTGCCTGCCAGGCACCGCCGTTGGGATAATTAAATCCCTTTCCGCCGGTCATTTCGGCCGGTCAACCCGCCATAAAACAGCAGACGGAAACGGATTTGGGGGCCTGTAGCGTGCCCCCTTCATCTCTAGGCCTGGGGCAAGGGCACTTGGGGGCACCTAGGGTGCCCCCCTACATATCCCTGCACCATTTGGCAGGCACCGCATGCTGCCTACCACGTAGTGCAGGGATATGTAAGTGCCTTTTTTTGGCATTGTGTCGAGGGCTGCTGACTGCAAAAGATCATATTGGTCACATCGTAATGCGGTAGGTGGGTATGCTGCCTCTATATTCTTGACATTGATAGTCTATGACAGGATATTTCTGTACGAACAATCTTTTAGACACAATATTTGTGTATCACAATATTAAAAACTCGATCTTTTGTTCAAGCTCTGTGACAGGCTAGCACTCCAATAAAGTCGAGTCATAATTCTAGTTTCCATTGGCCAGCTGGAAATTTCCAGAAAAAGGCCTCTTGAAGCTTGTTGTGTCCATTTAACCACACAGGAGGTCATCCAACTGCCCCTGGAGTCCACTTATTTGTCCAGGGTACCAGGGGAAGCAGGTCCACTCCTTCAGGAGTCCTCTCAGGTGATAGACAGCAGGTCCAGTCCCTCCTCTGTTTTACAATAGGTCTAGAAAGGGTTCTGAGTAAGTGCCTTGGGGGCGACAAGTATCCCTGGCACTAGCTAGTGGGTAAGGTGACTCCTCCCTAGCAATGGGGTAAATGTTTCCCGGGGGCGACCCTGCCCACTTTTTCAGTACTTTCCAGTTGCTTTACTACTAATAGGTCCATAAAGCCATGTGCCAGGGCGATGGCAAGATGGCCGAAGTCTTCAGCTACACTAAAGCTACACTTGGACTCTGAAGGCAAGGGAAGTATAGCGGGGTGGACTATGGAAATTACCAGAGTCCAACTACATCTAACACTAAAATCCAGTTTGAGGCAGGACCTGAACTCACAACAAACTCGAGACAGAGGTAAGGAAATACAAAAGCGAGTCCCTCATCACCAAACAGGAATGCGCAAGAATTGTTCTGACATTCTGTCCTCTCCCTTTGAATTACCTAGATTTGCAAAAAAATAGAAACTTCAAAACGAATTGATTGAGGAAATAGAAGAATAAATGCCTGTACAATTACTTATTTCCTTTATGTAAGGCCCTATGTCACATTGTTGAGTGAAAAGCAATATAATGACTTATAAATACTTGTGCATTATAAATGCTAATTGGGTAGTCAATTCACATAAGTCAATACATCCAATCCACATTGCTGAATTTTACACAGTGCTCATCTGCATGCTCCAAATCAGGACATTAAAAAATATTCTTACATTTTGGTCGGAATATATCACCTGCCTCCAAACAGACTTCAGAGGTCATTACTAGAGAAGTAACCTGGACCATAGCAGGACTATTAATGCAATCAATCAGGTAACCCATCTAAACTGGATCTTGATTGAACTGTGCAGGACAAAAAGCTAAATGCAGTGTAGGAAAATCCAAACGTTCTCTTGACTTCACAGAGATGCCAGATAATTGTGGAGTAATTGAAGGAGCTACTGACATATCTTTTGACCTTAATACCAAAGTCTGTCTTAAAGCTGAATTCTCAAGGCATAATTGCTGTAACTCTTGTGCGAGGTCCTGAGAAAGATCCATATTAGAAATATTTATTTAATCGTTTTTGCCATCAGTGCTATCATATAGGATGTTCTCCAGATTCATGGCATAAAGCATCACTAACTTTATCCTTGAACCTAAAAAGGCACTACTTGCCAACTCTTTACAGGAGACTCTCAAAGAAATAATTCATACATGTCCCCTTATGTCCATCTTCCGTCCCATGAAAAAGGCCACACCCTGGATCAGGTTTTTTCCTCTCAACAAATTGACATGGTCACCTCTTTACCTCTAACCTGGTCTGATCATTTTTTTATCAAATTTCAAATTAACAGGGACTGTGACAGTCTCCCTTCCCACTACCGGCCCAAGGAGAGCAGGTATAGGCCCTTTCATTTGATCACTTCAGAGGCTTTGTAAATGTCTCTATGTCTCCATCCTATTTCCCTTAGTGGGAACGTGGAAGAGGATGTACTGACTTTGGAGAATTGGCTCCAACTCTGCGCTTTGGATCTACCCCATGCCATTACGTGAAAGTCAGTAATAAACAGAGCCTCAGCCCCTTGGTTCACGGAGGCTCTTAAGAAAATTAAGAGCGCCTGTAAATGCCTGGAAAGTGTATGGCGTACCAACTATAAGCTGCCAGACAAAATCATCTATAAACCAGCCCTCAAAGTGCACTATAGGAATGTGCGCGAGGGAAAAAATCTTTTTTTTGCTGCTAAAATCGAACATGCAGGGAACAGAAGTAAAGAGCTTTTTAGTATTGTTAAGGACTTCTCTTCCCATAAAGCAATTAGCAGCCCGTTTGTCCCCAGTGAAGGATGGGCCGTCCAGATGGCCCGTTTCTTTTACGATAAGATTACGGCTATACAAGATTCCTTCACAGCCCAATCTTCTGTAGCTGTAGGGGATAGTGCCTCTGCCTGTCCATCTTGCTGTGTGACAGGCCCTGCCCTTACCCAGTTCCCTCCTCTATCTCTGAATAATGCCTCATCAGTGCCTAATGAGGGCACTGATGAAAATTCTTAAATCCGGGTCTCCCTCTGACCCATGTCCGGCAAAAAATTTAGCTGCTATTGCCGAGGTAACTGACCCAGCCGTTAATACAGTCTTGAATACTGCCCTTCAGGTGGGAGTCATTCCCGAGAGTTGGAAAAAGGCCTAAATTCTTCCCCCTTTAAAAAAAAAAACACGGCCGATCCAGCGGTGACCTGCATTTACAGACCTATTTCTTTATTGCCATACTTCTCTAAGGTCCTGTAGAGTTACGTTAACTCAGTATTCACTGACTATGCTGAATCCAACTGCCTCCTCCACCCAAGCCAATCAGGCTTTAGAGCCAATAGTACTGAGACCACCCTCCTGGAAGTCGTGGATACTATTAAAATCAGGCATTTTGCATGCTTGCAAAAGCTAGGACTGCCCCTTACTTGTATGCTGAAGTTTGCATATAAAAGGCCTCTGTTTTCTGTATTCCTCAGACTGCCTCATTCAGTTGCTACGGCTTCTGTGTGACGTGGCCTCACTTATTAAATTTAATAGAGATGTCTTTTCAGATTTTCAGCTTCTGTGCCAAGTTCTTTTTTATTAGTAAGTATTCCCTGAGAATGAAGATTACAGTTCTTCAAATGGCGCGGCCAACGTGGGCTTCATCAGAGAAGTGACTTTCTGTGGGAGTGATCTGGTCAGAGGACTGAAATCTACTGAGGAGGACAGAACAGGATTCTACTAAGGAGGTACTCTGTGCACATGGATTATGGAGATTCTTTGATTCTGCAGCCCAGTATATTTCTGATCTTCCTGATTTTGATCCTCCACATGATGTCACTCCTGACTGAGAACCTTTTTGGCGTGAGTATTCTAAAATAGACCATTAGGTCATGTAGAACTTGACAGTTAGAATTTGGATAACCTTTTGATTAGTAAAAATAAGAAGTACAAGTGGGTCGCTCCCACGACTTTGTTTGGTTTCTTGGTTTTGATTTGGTTATTGCAATTACCAAAGCCGAGGGGTTTGGTTTCTTGGTTTTTGATTTGGTTATTGCAAATTACCAAATCCGAGGGGCTCGTATATTTGCGAGTGTATCGGTAGAGATAACCCATTGAAGTTTGAAGCTAGATTAGTGAGCTATTAGATGCCTAATCTTAGCAAATTTGAGACTGTAGCTTTGGAACTTTGGAATTTGTGTTGGCCATCTTTGGATTTGTATAGGTTTGGATATGCGAATTGCAATTTGTGTAGGCAGGTAATGAGGAGATATTTCTCCATTTGGTTTATTTGAACGGTGCACGTACGAAAAGTACCTCAAGCACCACTTTGATTATAATACTTGCGTATTCCGCAGTATTTTTTGGCAAGCCTGTTCTCAAGCTCACATGGAAAAATGTGTTGCTTTTTTGGAAGGTACCATAGTGTGATGTGAAGTAAATTAGCCGCCCCCCCCTAACGGGAAATATCTAAATAGGTTTAGATTTACAAACATATTTCTTCCTTGGTGATTTTGTATCCCCAGAGAATTAAAATATGGACATAATACATACAAGGATCCTTTGTTCTGTGCAATTTTATGAATGAAGATATGCAGAGCGATTTTTGGTGTTCTGCTAGCCAAAGCTAGTGAATTGAGTGTATTTTCTCTTCTTGGATGTACATCAGTCGGTTGGGCTGTTTTTGCAGTCTTTTGGAACACTATTGAGAAGCGTTTCTTGTAAATCTGGCTTTTGCAAATGGTTTGCAAATGGTTTGGTTTAAGTACAGTCTGTGGGCTGTCCTTGGTTTCTGTCCTGAGTAGTGAGTTGTGGGTTAAATGTGTGTTTAAATGTCTATGTGGTTTTCCTATTAGTGCAACTTCTGTAAGTAAATTGCGATGGCGCTATTTATGAAATGCATGGCTAAAAGCTCGCCGTATTGTGTGTCCTGAGTGTTTCACCCCTTTCTGTTTATGTCTGAAATGAGCTCAAATGTGTGTTTGTGGTTTTTTATGTTTTCAGTCTATTAAGCAAAATTTCTAAATGCTTAAAAAAAATTTAAAATTCACATTCACTATGAATAAAAAGGCCCCCAAAAATGAATGGTGTGTTTTTGTAGAAAAACCAACTTATATCATTTCTTCATTATTTTGTATTACAGGAAGACATTTCAATTAAGGGTTTCCTCTCTTTAAGCATACTCATATTCTTGGCTCTGTTGCTAAAAAAAAATTGTCCTTTTTAGAAAGAAAAATGTAGCGCCAACTTTTGTCATGTTTCAAGTTAGGCTTCTGTGCTTAGGCTTATAAATGAATGCGTCTAAAATGATAGGCAAGGGTTGCAGCTTGCTTTTATATGTGAAATTAGCAAAAATGATTGGGTATATTAAAAATAATTATTAATTATGAAAAATAATAATTAAAAATAGGTGCTACAAAATTCGTTTTTTACTATTCATGGAGCTTAATGCTCATACTGTGACCTCCTAGCATTATAATTTGATTTGAGTTGTGTTGCACTGCATAATGAGGACATTAGCATATGACATCTTACCTAGCGCAGGCGTAAAAAACTCATTTTTCTAAGGATTTACACGAGATATGTCTAATGTCTAATATCTGTAATGTGTAAACAACATTCTGAGGATGATTAATATGTAACATATTTATAGGATATTTATTTTTAAGTGCCCCAAATATCAAAGTCGAATTTGGGTATTTTTGCCATTTAAAATAGCTTTAAAGTGCTTTTGGGCTTCAGTAAATGCATACATTTAGGTATAAAACACAAATTTACAGGTTGTTCCCATTTGGGGATGCTTTTAATGGCTCAGTCAGCCAATGTGCCTGGTGCAGAGGTTTGAGTTTAATATCAGGGTTGAAGGTTGTAACTCCAGCTGGACTTACTGAAATGTTTATCTATTTAAGGTTGCTGAAATGAGTACCATTGCATAGGGTAATAGCAAACATCTGTTCTAAAGATGGTATGTTATGTTATTATGTTGTGCGAATTATTCACAGTAAATGTTGTTTAATAATCTGGAAACAGAGATAATTTTTTTAGCGCATAAAAAGGAGACATTATTTTTCAAAATAGAGTGAATTATTGCAGGTTAGGAGGAATTAGGAAGGCTTTTTGCCTTTGTCAGCCTCAGAATGAGCAGAGGGTGGGGGCTGGAAGAAGCTGCAGCTGGCTCAAGTCGCGCTGAGATGCTATCTTTGGTTTCCCTCTAAACAATGGAAGGAGGCTGTCATGTTGACATTTGTAACCTTTTAAATTAGGGACTTGTCTCTGTGAAATGCAGAATGACCTTTCTAAACAGGCCTCTAAAAGGAAGGGTTTCTGGTTTCTCCATAAAATTAAAGAACTTAATTCCAAAGGGAAAATATGAAACAGGTTTCTTGGAAAGTCCCAACACATGCTAAATGCTCTGCAGAAATGATATATTTGTATCTCTGCCTCTAAAACATAATGTCTGGTAGTTGCTTTTATTTGACCGAAAATGGAGCATTGCATTAAGTTTTAGACAAAAAAAAAACAGACGAAGCTTTTTATTGAAATTTTGAATGCTACATGCCTAAGTGAGAACGAATTGTGGCGCAAGGCTAACATGGAGTTTCAGTGAAAGAATTTTACTTTTGGAAAGATAAAAGGGCTTCATGTTGCAAGGTGACTGACAAGATGGTAACAGTTAAGTAATGGAAATTTATTTTTGTGTCTATTAATGTGTATTATGTTTTGTCTTCTGATTAAAAGTTATAATTGATGTCTGTTTGTTATGAGAAATGTCTCCCTTTTGTGTGTTGTGTATTTTTTTTTTTGCTTCTGCCAACAGATCATTCATGGATTGTTCTGGGTCATTTTAAGGCTGACAAGACACGTGAGTTTGGTTGGTTGAAAAGAGATGTGTTTTTTGCGTAATTTCTTTGAAAAGAAATGTTTGTGCATTTTACATATTCTTGCATTTTATCCTTTTATGAATTGTTCCTGCTGGTCCTGTGTGTCAGAAGTGACACACAGTGAGTTGCATTTGACAGCTAAATCTCCACTACCTGGTGATCTGCTGTCAAAAAGGAGGGTAAGGAAAGTAAAAGTAAGTGTGAGGAAAGTAAGTGTGAGGAAAGTAAGAGAAAGTGTGTAAAAGAAAGTGTAATTTTGATGAAAGTGTAATTTTGATTTTAAACCTGACAAATTAAGAAGGCCTCAATAGTGGGTTTTGGGCTGCAGGTTCACAGTGCATAAAGTACAGGACTTGAAGTGGGTGCGTCACCGCTCATTTACATATGTTATTGTCCTGTCTATGTTTTTTGTGCTTGATATACAGCAAGTATATCTGATGGCTTGACATGTGCGTTTTGTGCGGGTTTTTTGCATGTTTTTTGTTTTATGTTGCTGCTTTTAATACTATTACAAGTTTACCTGTGTTTTGAAGGGATATACATGACGATGTGTATCCTGCAAACAGTTGGGTAGATTTGCTTTGACACTAAATTTCACAGAAAACAGACAACACTTTATCAGTGTATGTCAAATTTGGCTTTAATGGTATTTGAAGGAAAATAAAAAAGAGATATACAGAATCAAAGTGTGTCACATGCTGTTAGTCACGTACTGCCCCTCCCCTTAAGGAACAGGAAGCCCTAAAATGATGTATCCTGAATTGGACGTAAGAATAAATTATATATTTGTGACTCTTGTACATGGTGACCTAATTTTTATATTACATTAGTCAGTTTTGTTCTGCTTCCTAAGTAGTGTATGGCCTTGTACCATAAAGGAAACCAGGTTTCATTTTTCCTTGAAGAAGGAACTGGAACATTAGCTGAGATTACCGTATATGGTGTAGCGGCCAGCGGTAGAGTTTAAATTTGTGTATTATTTTGACCTTTTGTGTATCACCCATACTCTTGGTATTGTGTCACATGCCTGACTATCACCCAAGCGCATCGTGCCTAGTTATTGGGATTTTAGCTGTGTCATAGTTCCATTTCCCTTTTCCATATTCTTTTCACCAGTTAGCCTATTTCTTTATTGTTGGTGAATTATTCAGGTTCACACTTTCAGATTGCAGTAATGTACCATGGACCCCCATCTTATGTATAATTCCATTTTGTATAACCAGACTGTTTTCCCTGATAATCTGTATTATGCGATTTTTCTTTTGAGATGTTCTAGATAAGGAATTTAGGGACACCTATATGTAATCATTGAGATAAAATGTGTTTACCCCATTAGACGATGCCACTATGTGTGAGGACATCCATTCAGATAGAATTCCCATGTCGCTATCTACCCTTAGATGGTGGAGGATATGCTCTCACACGGAAACCCAATTGAAGAGCCTAGAGGCACTGTTTTGCCTACTGCCTTTGTTTTTGTATTGCCTTTGAGAATGACAGTGTATTTCAACGCAGAATTGTCCCATGGCATTGTCCCTCCTTTGAAGATTGCAGGCCACCTGCTTGCAGTCCCCTTGTTATACAATGAACAGTTTAAAGCATCGCACTTGCTCCATCAGACGGCATTGGACATCACAGAACAATAATTTCAGTGCAAAGAGCGAAAGAGAAGGATTCTTGTTGTTTGAGGCTTCAGTTTTCCACCCACCTGTCATGTGCTGGCAACCTCTGACAGTGTGCAGTCCCTTGAGCCCCTTGGCCTGAGTTTTGGCCACACAACCCCTTTTCCTTTGCTCCAACGGAAGTGCAGTGCACCGGAGGAGCCAAGATTGGAAAAAGGCACTACATTCTGGTGCCCATGAAAGAGCAGCCTGAGCGTTCTCTGACACTGAGTAATGAGTGTTGGAGCCTGAGAATGTAGACCCGGATCTGCATAAGATGATCTGTGCCCTTGATCAATGAAGAGCACACTATCTGTAGTGCCTCCCGCAGAGGAGAGATATTGGTGCACTGCCTTGAGACTTTGAGACTGTCAAATAAGCTGCGAGTGTTTGCCAGGAGGGCACTCGAACGGATACTGGAAAGGACCATTTTCATGAAAGGCCTGAATGAAGAGGTCCATGCGGAAGAAAGCAACAGAAGATGATTTGATGAACAATAGAAGCCTGGACGGACTCTGGGTATTTCCCGTGCGATTGCATACATTTGGGTGTCAAGAGACTGATTTTTTGCTGTTTTGCTGGCATTTTTTTTTTTAAGTAGTATTCTGTTTAGTAAAAGCAGAATAAAGTCCATTCCCTGTGGAAGAGTATCCCCTTTCACCTCAGAGCATTGATTAGGATCACCACTATTTCACCTGAACATATAATAAGTTACTGAAATGCATAGGAGCCATAAAAAAATGTTACTAGATAATTTTAGGATTTGCTTTCTGCTTAGAGTTGTGAAAAATTATAATTTTGTTTGTAATAGTGGTCATTACTTTCTCCTGTTGTCCATATGTTCTTAATAACATGTTTTGTAGTATTTTTAAGCATGACGTTGTCTTTTGTGGGTTGGATCATTTTCACTACCCAATTGACTTCTGCACCCACCTCCCAACCTATGTCTTTTCCTACTACTACTTCTTTGCATTCTTTTCATATCTTACCTGAACACGAGCAGATTAGGTCGGAATTTGTGAATAATTCCTTTGTACAGTTTCAGCATCAATACCAGTTAGTAATGAACACCACTAATTGTTGGGTGTGTGGTCTTATGCCACATACTACAGATAGAGGTATTCCCTATTTTTGTTCTGTCATTTAGTTACAATGGGTCTGTATGGGCATATCAGACGATGTTTTATGCCAACGAAGTCTATCCTTTGCGTTCCATGAAAGATAACTCGAGTAATAATGCCTTAGTGAAGGGAATAACGGATAATATTGACATCGATTCAGATACAGACTGAGTGATTGCCTATGTAAGGGCAAAAGGAGGGTCTGAGGTTCTGTAAATTCTGAACCCATGGGTTCCATTTTGTGTATGGCAGCCATTTTGTGGTTGCCCTCACATAGGCCATGATTTGGTTGAAACTAGTCTTTTAAGGACATGTAGACCTTAGCTTGAGTTCATGCTGACTCTTGTTTGACCTGAGTCAACTGACTAAGTATGGGCGTAAAATCCGTTCCGCTCACGGATTTTGCGGATTTTCGGCAAATTCGCAATCCGCTAACTCTCGCGAATTTGCCGAAAATCCGCAAATCCGCACACGGTGGATTTTTTTGCTTGGTGATACAATATTGCGGCGCGCGGTGTGGCGCGCGGAGTTCACTTTCCGTCATTCAGCGTTTGCCGAGTTATTTTTCTCGATATTTTGCGAGTGCTGCGCCATTTTGGATCTAGCTTTCATCCATTATGCCCAGGGGTAGTGAGTGGTGCATGGGCCTAGTCTTTCTGTGGGGTGTCTTCTTGAATTTAAACATCATTGAGGCCATGGATGGGCTGGGATTGTGCTGAATTTTGTGGTTTTTGTCGTTTTTTTGGGGCTGCTGGTGGGGCCTTTTGCCCAGGGGTAGTGGTGCATAAACTGAGTCTGCCTGTGGGGTCTCACTCTCTTTAATGTAAACATCCTGGATGGTATTGGATTGTGCTGAATTTTGTGGTTTATGTCGTTTTTTGGGGGCTGCTGGTGGGGCCTTTTGCCCAGGGGTAGTGAGTGGTGCATGGGCCTAGTCTTTCTGTGGGGTGTCTTCTTGAATTTAAACATCATTGAGGCCATGGATGGGCTGGGATTGTGCTGAAGTTTGTGGTTTTTGTAGATTTGTTTGGGGCTGCTGGTGGGGCCTTTTGCCCAGGGGTAGTGATGCATGGACTGAGTCTGCCTGTGGGGTCTCACTCTCTTTAATGTAAACATCCTGGATGGCATTGGATTGTGGTGATTTTTGTGTGTTTTGCGTTTTTTTGGGGGTGTACTGTTGATGTGGACTGGCCATGTGGGTGGTGGTGGTGGCCATCTTGAGTGCTGGTACAGGCAACATGTGCCTGGGGTTCAAGGGGCCATTTTGAAGAGAGGCAGTGTCTGAGGCCTGCACTTACTTTGCCTAGCTTTCATCCATTATGCCCAGGGGTAGTGAGTGGTGCAGGGGCCTAGTCTTTCTGTGGGGTGTCTTCTTGAATTTAAACACCATTGAGGCCATGGATGGGCTGGGATTGTGCTGAATTTTTTGTTTTTTTGTCGATTTTTGTTGTTGCTGCTGGTGGGGCCTTTTGCCCAGGGGTAGTGAGTGGTGCATGGGCCTAGTCTTTCTGTGGGGTGTCTTCTTGAATTTAAACATCATTGAGGCCATGGATGGGCTGGGATTGTGCTGAAGTTTGTGGTTTTTGTAGATTTGTTTGGGGCTGCTGGTGAGGCCTTTTGCCCAGGGGTAGTGATGCATGGACTGAGTCTGCCTGTGGGGTCTCACTCTCTTTAATGTAAACATCCTGGATGGCATTGGATTGTGGTGATTTTGTGTGTTTTTCGTTTTTTTGGGGGTGTACTGTTGATGTGGACTGGCCATGTGGGTGGTGGTGGTGGCCATCTTGAGTGCTGGTACAGGCAACATGTGCTTGGGGTTCAAAGGGCCATTTTGAAGAGAGGCAGTGTCTGAGGCCTGCACCCATTTTGCCTAGCTTTCATCCATTATGCCCAGGGGTAGTGAGTGGTGCATGGGCCTAGTCTTTCTGTGGGGTGTCTTCTTGAATTTAAACATCATTGAGGCCATGGATGGGCTGGGATTGTGCTGAATTTTGTGGTTTTTGTCGTTTTTATGGGGCTGCTGGTGGGGCCTTTTGCCCAGGGGTAGTGGTGCATGGACTGAGTCTGCCTGTGGGGTCTCACTCTCTTTAATGTAAACATCCTGGATGGTATTGGATTGTGCTGAATTTTGTGGTTTTTGTCGTTTTTTTGGGGCTGCTGGTGGGGCCTTTTGCCCAGGGGTAGTGAGTGGTGCATGGGCCTAGTCTTTCTGTGGGGTGTCATCTTGAATTTAAACATCATTGAGGCCATGGATGGGCTGGGATTGTGCTGAATTTTGTGGTTTTTGTCGATTTTTCTGGTGCTGCTGGTGGGGCCTTTTGCCCAGGGGTAGTGAGTGGTGCATGGGCCTAGTCTTTCTGTGGGGTGTCTTCTTGAATTTAAACATCATTGAGGCCATGGATGGGCTGGGATTGTGTTGATTTTTGTGTGTTTTTTCGACTTTTTGGGGTGTATAACTGATGTTCCTCTGTCTTCCATTGCTTTTAGGTGCACAAGAGAACCACCAGTGCCAGGAAGAAGTCCTGCTGCGGTGTGTGCAGCACAACGTCACGTGTGGCCACAGACAACTCTGCAACTTGTGCAACTGCGGCCTGCTGTTCAGAGTGACATCTGAAGAAGATGGCCCCAAAAAAAGTTCCCCGTAGCTCCTCTAGCAAGAAAGATGCCAGAAAGGAGCAGAAGAAGCAAGTTACCAAGCAGACGGGTGTGCCGCCCGCCACATTTTTTGGGAATAAAAAAAAAAGTACGCCTGCAGCAGCAGCGGGATCTGCTGGGGACCAAGCTGGGAGCAGCACCCCCGCTCCATTGGGCTCAGTGCCACCAGCCCCACACCAACTTAAGTCCAAGCCCTTGAGTGCTGAAGAGGCAGCCAGTCTACTTGTTCAATCACCATCGACCAGTGATGTTGGCTCATCGCAAGAAAGTAGCAGCAATGTCCCTCAATCAACACACGTTGTTGTTGTAACTCATCTGATGAGTGTTGAACAACCACAGCCGCAACAACAACCACATGTGCAAGTACAAGCCCAAGTACATGTGGAAGGAGAGTCGGCGCAAGGAGAGGAGCAAGCAGAGGTGCATGGAGGGGCACAACAAGTGGCCACAATAGTTGTTCCTCCAGAAGTAGGGGCACATCTGGAAATCGACAATCAAGCCGAGGTATCATTCGAGGAAGCCACTCCTCCTGATGATCATTCATTGTCTTCCACATCCCGAGCAAGGAAAAGATCAAGGGAGGTGGTGTCTACATCTTCTTCAAGCCCACCTCCTTCTGATGATATGGATCTTACTTGGGAACCAGCACCACTGCCGTCTGAGAGTGAGGCTCAGGCACACCATGATCTGACAAAGGTAGCTAAGTGTAAAAGGAAGGTCGTCGAAACTCTCATAGTTATGGAGTGTGATGACGCTCAACAAGAAGTGGCTTATACTCCTGCTGCTGAAGACTCTCACGACGATGACGCAGTCATCAATAACGTCACTGAAGCCCCAGCGGGCATGCAGCAAACAGACATTTTGACCCTAGCCCGACAAGCTGCTGAGCGTGATGATGAAGTCGACGAGGAGGCAATGGGAACACCACAATCATTGAAGTTAACTAGTACACCACAACCTTCCGCTTCCATATTTCTTACTCGCCAGAAGGGACCTCCATCCACCTCGACCTCAATTAGTGGTGGTGAAAGTGCACAACGTAGTAAAGTTCAGCAATACACATCCTCCACTTCATCTGGCATTAGCAGCATGACCAGTGACACCACCAGTATCGCCTCCTTTGGCCCCCACAGACATTTCAAGTCCGCAGTTTGGGACTTCTTTAGTGTTTGCCCAAAAAGGGAAAACATAGCCATTTGTAGCATTTGTAAGCTTGCAGTTAGTCGTGGTAAGCTTGGTACCAACTATGGGACTGGAGGCCAGAGAGGTCATCTTAAGAGACAGCACCTTGTCCAATGGCTTGCGCACCTAAAGGAGATCAAGGAAGCCCGAATTGCAAGTCGAGAAAACGTTGATGTTCCATCTGATGATGACGAGGAGGAAGAAGCGTCACACACTTCACTTACACCCAGTACCCCTGTCAGCACACCCCCGGTGAGCCTCACTAAGAGTGTGGGACAGAGTGAGACACCAAGGCGAAAAAGTTCATCATCATCATCCCGTAAAATGGTCCAGGGCAACATTAAAACCATGTTGTTTTCAGACGCGCCATATGAACGCAACCACCCAACGGCGCGTCTGTATAACACTAAGCTGGCTAAAATGCTAGCGCTGGATCTTCTCCCTTTTTCTTTTGTAGAAGGTGTTGGTTTTCTAGAATTAGTGGCAGCGCTCTGTCCTAAATGGAAGGTTCCTAGCCGGTACTATTTTGCCAGAGTTGCGGTTCCAGCACTACATCAAGATGTGCTGGAGGTGATTGGGGCAGCTTTGCAGAAGAGTGCTGTTCACACTATACATCTGACAACAGACATGTGGACCAGTGGCGCAGGCACTGATTACATGTGCATCACTGCACACTGGGTCTCTTTTTCAGGGGTTAAAGCAAAGCTAAACGCAGGTGTTGACCTGGACCAAGTTTTTAAAGCTGCTCGGAAACATGCAACACTAGCCATGTTTGGCTTGGAGCAAAAACATTTTGAATGAGTTCAACACAAAGGTCTTTCACTGGCTGTCTCCAAAAAAACGCGGCATTGGTTGTTTCCACGGATAATGGCGCCAATGTAGTTAAGGCCATGGATCTGGGTGACTATTTCAGAGTGCCGTGTTTGGCGCACTGTATAAACCTGGTTGTTAAAAAATTCTTGGATAAAGACAGTCCAGCATGCCAGTTAGTGGTCACCTGCCGAAAAATGTGCAACCATTTCAGCCATTCTTTTAAGGCCCGGAAGCATCTGAGGCGCCTGCTACATGAACGTCGAATGCCAGTGAAAGCACTCATCCAGGAGGTGCCAACACGTTGGAACTCAACCTTCTACATGCTTGAGCGTCTGTATAAGCAGTTTACGGTACTCGATCAGTATTTCTTAACACTGGGTACAGCTGTGAAGGACCTGAGTTTAAATGCGGCGGAATGGGAGCTAGTTAAAAGCCTGACAGACATGCTTCGTCCTTTTGAGGTCTTCACGCGTGCAGTCAGCAGGAAGGACTGTAATTTGGGAAAAGCTATCCCATTGTTGCGCATGCTGGAGCACAAACTGAAGGCGGTGTCTTCTAAGTTTCAAAAAGATGAAGAAAAGCAAGAAGCTTTTGTTTTGGCGGAGAAATTATTAGAGCGCCTACTTGGCGATGAACGTCTTCAAAAGATCCACTCAGAACAGCATTACATTTGTGCTACTATTCTGCATCCACGCTACAAAAAGGCGCTGGCAGGCAGTGCATTATTTCCTTTTAGTGATGAAGATGTTACAAAGTACAAACGTTGGCTAGCCTTGTCAGCCATGAGGTTTGAAAGAGAACGGAAGCAAATTGAAGGAAAAGGCAGTACGTCAGCATCAGCAGGCCATCCCCAGTCAAAAGACTCCACTTCTGCACCTGTGGCTGTGGCAGAAGTGACCTCTCAGCCGTTAAAGACACCGGCAACCGCATCATCTGCACCAGACACAACAGAAATATCGGGTGATGATAGTGAAGAAGATTGGCTAGCTGAGCTTGGGTTTGGTTCTCAAAAGGTCCGAGCAAAAATTCAGCAAAGTGGAGGAACCGTGGAGAACTTTGAGTCGATGGTGCAGGACTATCTGAATGACTCAACAGAGGTCTATGTTAATGCTGACCCATTGGCGTATTGGCATGGGAAAAAAGAATTGTGGCCAGAGATCACCAACCTGGCTGTACATTACTTGTCTTGCCCACTCGCAAGCGTGTCTTCTGAACGTGTTTTCAGTGCTGCTGGTGGCATTGTAACTTGCAAACGGACCTGCCTCTCGCCCAAAAATGTGGAGAGGTTGACAATGATCAAGATGAATGAGCACCTCATACCACCAGATTTCAAAGTTCCAGATCGCACGACGGAAGAAGACAAGGCGGACAGCAACGTAGATGAGGGAATTTCTTCTGTGTTAGGTGACACTGACCTACACCTGCCTGAATTTGCAGAGTATGAGGACGAACTCTTCTTCCCTGACACCGAGCACTGAAAATGAGCCAATGAATCCAAAATTTTCTTTTTCGTACTTATTCACTTTTATTCCTGTGTTTCTGTCTTTCTTTGTTTTGCACAGTTAATATAATTACAACTTTAATCACCTGTACTTTTGCTTGTTGGCTGTTTGGGGGTCTTCCACTTGTTTTCGCCTGGGTTGACGGCTCTGGGGCCATTGCTGGGAAGGTCTAATACCGGATAAAACTGGTTTGGACAACATCCATGAGGAAAAAGTTTTTGCATCTTCTGACTTTTCGCTCAATGTAGCGTTTTCGGGGGTCTGTTTGGGGGGGCTTCCTGGTGTTTGTGGGTGGGTTTCGGGGTCTGGGAGCACTGCTGGGTATGGATACTTTTCATTGCAAGAGGTTTGGAGGGAATCCATGGAGGCAGAGGGGAGTTAGGGCCTAGCTGCAGAGCGCGTGCTGAGTGATTTTGGAAATTTTCAGGAAAGTGACTAAGTCCCAATTTTTGTACTTTTGCTTTTTGGCTGTTTGGGGGTCTTCCACTTGTTTTCGCCTGGGTTGACGGCTCTGGGGCCATTGCTGGGAAGGTCTAATACCGGATAAAACTGGTTTGGACAACATCCATGCGGGAAAGCCTTTTGTCACTTTTTGTAACTTAGGGTTCGTTAGGGTTAGCCCTAGCAGCAGGATTGCATGTGTTTCGGGGTGTTCTTGATTTTTGCAACTGAGTTCTGGGGTCTTAGAGCACTCGTGGGAATGTGCAATTTTGGTTGCAAGTGATTTGAAGAAAATCCATGGTGGGAAAGGGGGGATCACTTACTCTGTGAGAGGCACTATGTGTTGAAAACATTTAGCCATTTACACTTAAAGGAAGAAAATGACACAGACTTAAGTTTCAGGAAAACAAACTTACTGTTAAACCCCCACCCACCAGACTCAAAAGCAGTAAAAAACAGGTATGTTCAGATAAAGTTTCAAAAAGTATATTTGTATTGCCCTAACAATATAATCTCCCTCAAGACCCTCCCTAACCCCAACGATTGTCTTTCAAAAGTCCCAAAAAGAACCCAACTCCCAAATCCCACCCCCCAAAAGTCTCTAAAAAAGGGGCAAGGGACACTACGGCAGGTTGCTGTTCACTGTAGCGGCCAGGGCATCATACTCCTTGCGGAGGGTGGCATGGTCGGAGCGGAGGCCCTCCACCAAGTTCTTATAAGTTAAGACCTCCTGCTCCAGGTAGGACACTCTGAGGGATAAGCGGCGCTGGCGTGCCTTGCAACTCCTGTGGGGGGCAGCTGATGTCTTTGCTGCTCGGCGGTTGGCTTTGGTAGCCCGGCTCCGTACCGCTGGAGCACTGCGCTGGCTGGCAGCCCGTGTGGGCCCGGAGGAGGATGCAGCTGTCGCAGTAGATGTAGTAGTAGACTGCGTGTCCTCCTCCTCCTCCAGGGCCAGCAGCCCCAGATATTCTGCGACAGTGGCATCCAGCCTCCGTTGCCGGGCCATTCGAGCCTGCTCCTTCCTTGATGGTTTTTTGGATTTGGAAGGAGCAACTATATAAAGAAAGAAAGACATAGTCTGTAACCAATGATCTTAAGATTAACACAAAATGATTGAGCAGAAAGTTGTGTCACAGTACAACTAGCAACTTGAAAGCACAGTACATAACTATTGAGGCCAGAATCTATCTAACCACCCACTTCTTCATCCTTGCTCTAACATTAGTGTGAGTTTAAGGAACAAATTCTACGAGCACTATGGACTTCCATTACAGTCGACTATGACAGTACACCAGTCTTATTCTTCTTCTTCTCTCTTGTTTAGGAAAATTGGTACGTTATCTTCTGCATAATGCCAGCGCAGTGAACTTGCACCCGAGAAAAACAGACGCACACCATGATGAGTGAGACAGACTTGCGTTACTGTACCGGTACAGTACATGCAGGTGGTGAAGCTCATATTTTTCCATTACAGGTGGCACTGAGAATACTCTGTTAAAAGGGCTACTGCTTAATTAGTTTAACTTTCACCCTACAGTGCAAATGAGTACTAGAAAAGGAAAAAGAAGAAACTAAATAATCTGATTATCTATCACTTCACATGGGATGTATATTTGATTACATATGGGATGACTTTAGGTGCTTTGCTTTTTATTGAGTGAACAGTGATACACCCACACATGAATGACGTACTACTACTAAACTAAAATCATTAAGAGAGGTAGGGAGGGTCCACCGTAATAACCGGATATATGCTGTGCTTGCAGTTGCAATACAAACTACTGCTACTATTCATGGTAGTATTTGGACAAAATTACAACTTCTTTTCCTTGCCTTTCCTACACTGGAACGGACGTGCGGGTGCGGTGTTACATGCTCTTCAAAGTAACACTTAGTTCATCCAGTGACCGTCTACTTACTCTCGCTAGATACACATATGCTATCTAAGAGTCAGATAGTACCATGATCCAGGCATCCATCCATTCAAAGTATATGCACACATACAGTTTCTGTTTCACCCACCAAGGCTGTTCTCCTTCCACCCATTCTTGCTTCATCATTCACCCAGCCATGCACCATACCATATTCTTTCCTTCTCAGCCACCTCGGGGACCAAGCAAACACATATCATTCTTCTTTGCCAGTCATCATTAAATTTCTCGTCCTTCCACACTTAGTTACACCCTTCTTTCGCTTTTCGTTCATCCCATCCATCAAGTTCATCTCAGATCTGATTGAAATGAAATGAAATGAAAAATTATATTTATATAGCGCCGACCACCCGGGGGCCTCGCAGCGCTTACATTGATAGCTAAGGCGGGCTAGCAGGGAAGTTAACAGATTTTAGTGTACAAGTGTGTTTTCAGCGCTTTCCTGAAAGCCATCCTGTTTGGGTTCCCTCTCAGGGCAAGGGGAAGGGAGTTCCAGAGCCTAGCAGCCGTGTGGGAAAAAGAGCGACCACCCCACCTCGCTTTGTTCATTTTTAATGTGGTCGCTAGATGCAGTGATCCAGAACGGAGAGCTCTGGGGGGGGCCTAGGGCACCACTAAGGGGAACAAGATGGCAGGGCCAGTTCGATGAAAGGATTTGTGCACAATGCACATGGCCTTGAACTGTACTCTAGCAGCAACTGGAAGCCAATGAAGATCTTTTAAAGCATGCTTGGCTGACTGCCAACGAGGAATGTTGTACAGTAGGCGAGCGGCACAGTTTTGTGTGACCTGGAACCTATGGGTCACTGCTACCGGAGCGCATAGATACAATGCATTTCCATAATCCAGGAGAGAGAGAATCAGGGCCTGGACCATGACTCTCCTCGCCTGGAAAGGAAGCAAAGGGAGCACCTTACGGAGCATCCTCATAAGCCCTGCACATGTGGCAGCTGTTTTGGTGGCTTGGACCGAGAAGTCGAGCGCTTTGTCGAGCCAAATGCCCAGGCTCTTTATCTGAGGTTTTGGGGGTTGGGGGACACCGAGGCAGGTGGGCCAGATAGAGGCCAGAGGGGTCAACGGAGGGTTGCCCAGCAGCATAATCTCCGTCTTCTCTCCATTGAGTTTGAGGCAGGAGAGTTGCATCCACTTAGCCACAGCCTCCAGACAGGGACCTAAGGTGTTGGACGCGCCTTCCGTGTGGTCAAGAGAGACCACCAGTTGGGTATCATCCACGTAGGTGACAATACGCACACCAAAGGGTTGGACTATCCCTGCTAGAGGTTGCATGTAAACGTTAAAAAGCGTGGGGCTCAGGGAGGAGCCCTGAGGCACCCCGCATCTAAGAGGATGTTTGGGGGAGACTACCTCATCCTCAAACACCTGGAAGAAGCGCTCGGCCAGGAAGGAGGACAGCCATTCCAGTGCCGCGCCCGACACACCCACACCCCTTAGACGATGTAATAAGGTGGTATGGTTAACTGTGTCAAACGCGGCGCTGAGATCGAGTAGGATGATGGCTGCCTTTCCTCCCCGGTCCAACACGGCACGGGTCTCCTCCGTCACTGCAATAAGGGTATTCTTCTCGTCAAAAGCTTCACAGCTAAGTCGAAGTACATTTAGAGGAGGCTACTACCTGGTTGATTTATAATACACCCGTGCAGAAAGCACACTCTACAGTCTTCAATCTCAATAAGTAAGGAATATATAGCTTACCTCTGCCCGCCACCACCATGTGCACCCTCACAGGCACATTGGTGTCGTCCGGCACTTGCAACGCCTCCTCCCCAGAAGTGTTGTCCTCCTCGTCATCATCCACCACCACCACCACCTCCGCGCTGGCCCCGCCACCAGATGTTCCACCTACAAAGTACATTTAAGATTGTTAGAATACACCACTCACTACTATATAATATTTGGTCTAGGAATAAAGAAATGTGAAAAAAAACAGAAAACAATGTAATAATTTGTGACTGTCTAATCTAAAGTAAAAATGTTCCTTTTTCCAGGGAAGGCTCAGTGCATACAGCTATTGCTGACTAGAATGAGAGTCCAATGGAATTGCCAGATGTGCAATCTTAGTTAGCTACATAGACAGACTAATAAGAATAATCTAGTAATACCACAGGGAGTCATAGTTGAGGCAGGATAAGAATTTAGATACAGTCTACAAGAAGATCAAAGACGATTTAGAAAAAATCGAATGAGGAACGCTAGGAAAAAATAGATACTCTATATTAAAATGAAAACTTACTGGGGCCAGCAAAGGAGCCCTCGCCTGGCCGATCCTGGCCTTCTACAGCAGCAGCAACCACCTCCTCCTCTGTCCTCTTGCCCCTGGGGGGAGCTGATGTACAACATGAAAGAAAGAAAGACCCGAAAATATGGATGATTGTTGTCAACCAAATCAAACATTTCAAAAGAACAATAACAAAATATTTTGGCGAAATAGCAAATAGACAACTATTCCACTGGATATATTGACCGATCTCATGTGGTCTACTACGTTATTAGTATTGCTTGATTTGCGGACCGTCGACTTGGAAAGTTCTTATGTAACTCACTAAACAAACTACTAAAAAGGTTCGCCTAGGACTGGCAGGCAGCAGTCCGCAGCACGCGAAGTCACAGACAAAGTCCATCGTGATTGCAGATCAGTGAATACTCAAACTATCAATCCACCACCACTATTTCTTCTTATCGCCATGTGTACAAAGGAAGGACTGGACTTGAGTCTGTAGGGGCTGATTTAGAAGCCCCTTGCAGCTCTTTTGCTCCATTGTTGCGTGACTTTTGTGACGCAGCGGCAGAACAAAAGAGGCGCCATGGTGCGGCGTATATTAACAACGTGACGCATATGGGAGATGCATCACGTTGTAAAGCCCTGCGCCCTCAGGGGGCGTTCCGGCGCAAGGGAGGGCGTTCCTGCGCAGGAACGCATCCTAAAAGTGGCCAAGGGACATCTACAAGATTTCAAGCAGTCACTTTGAGGACAATGATGCGTGACTCAAACCCTGCGCCTGCTTGAAGCAGACGTACGGCTTGACGCAGCATTGGGGAGATAGGGCACCCCAGAGCATTGCTGGAGCTGCACCATCGTTGCGACGCAACTCCAGCAATGCGCGCCTTTACGGCACAGAAGCGTAACGCTTCGGTGACGTTTCGGGCACATGGTGCGCTGCATTGTAAATACGGCGCACCATGGGTGGTGGTGGCGTGGCGCACAATTACTGGCGCATCCCTGCTACTTTGCAGGGATGCGCCGGTAATTAAAAATCTGACTGTTAGTGTCTAGCATTACGCAGTTCTTTAAACTACACTCATGCATAATTTCACAGGCCAATGAAATGAACACAAAATCGAAAACAAATAAGCATAGTAGCAGCGCTACTGAGAAGGAGAGCAGTGCACCTGAAATGCACAGAAGATTTTGAAATATAATTTACCTACAATGTAATCAGCAGCATTATTGCTCTTGGTAAAAAACAAAAATTTGCAAGATAATAACACACAGAGCAGGAGAAAACAGAGTAATAAAGAAATAGCTACTACTCACCAAGCCTGGGGATCTCAAGGCTGAGCAGGTCCAGCAGATCGCGTTCCCTGTCCAGGATATCCGTCCAACGGTGGGTGACCTGGTTGTAGGTGCGCCGGACCCGAGAGTGTTGGTACATGGCCCGGCACACCTTCTCCCACCGCTTCCGGCGCTCCCGGATCCCGTACCCGCTAGCGATCCTGCCGCCTGCCATGATGGTCCTGGGGAGGCGGCGCTGAACATAAAAAACTAGTGCGCCCACCTCCTCCGCGCTGAAGATCTCCCAGGGTTGGACATTCTCCCCCCTCAAACGCCCGCACGGGAGCCGGGCACGGGGTGCGGGACCCTTCCCCTTCTCGGGATGCTTCCCGGCTCCCTTTACCATGGTCTGGGCAGAAAGGAAGCAAAATAATAAAGAAGAAATAGAATAGGGAAGAAGAAAAGAAAAGAGTTTAAAAAAGTAGTTTAAAATTAACCAAAAGTAGCAGAAAACACAAAAATATAGAGCTAAAAAAATAGAGGGATAGATAATAAGTAAAATAGATCAAAAAAAACTTCAAACAAGCAAAGGATGGCAGAGATTCAGAGAGGATACAGAAAGCATGCCCAGAACCATAGCAATGAATGAGAAACAAGATGGCCGCGCCCGTTCACGACCGCGTGGGTAAGTTCGCGCGAGATTTTCCTCGCGATCACACGCGAAATTGTACTAGCGAGCCGCACACTTTGCGAGATTACACATAGCGCCCGGAAACGGAATTACGTCACGCAAACAAGATGGCCGCGCCCATGTACGACCGCTAGGGTAACTTCGCAAACGTTGCGCTACAAGCAGCTTGCGAACACGCAAAAAATCACGCGAACAAACACGCCGCAAAAAAATAAATCCTGTATTCGCACGAATTTGCGGCTTCCGAAATCGATCTCGCACGAATTTGCGCCCCGCGAATCGCGCGAAATTGCAGAAAAACAATTTTTGCAAAACTGAAAGCACTCAGCAGGTGCAAAAGTTCAATCTTAACATTTGTAACCATTCCCTCTAGTGCTTCCTGAGGGGCCCCTCCAGAGTTCAGTTGCCTATTTGCAACTATTCTATGACCCTGCTCTGACCCTCACAGCAGGCTCATAGAATAGCTACAAGTAGGCCACAAAGGTCCTGTGAAAAAAAATTGCACTGCAACAGAAAGCAAATTACAGATAAGGAAGCAGGTGCCAGACTGGCAGTTTAAATTCAGTGACACATTAATCAACCCCAAATTAATTCATGTCAGTTGAAGCAGGGCAGTTGTGCTTGCTTTTTTTTACCCCCATAATCTACAGTGATAAGCAAACCAGAGGGTGGCAGTGATGTACCAGAGGGTGGCATGGGTGTACCAGAGGGTGGCAGTGGTGAAACAGAGGGTGCTGTGAACCTGTGATGATGAACCAGACGTAGAAACAACATAGTCGCGGCCGTTGCGAGCCGACAAGTAAGTTCGCAATTGCGAACTGGTACAAAATCCTCGTGAACTGGCAGAAACCCTTGCGAACACAAAAAAATTAAAAATTCGCAAATTCGCGAGAGTTTGCTGATTTTGCGGATTGCGAATCCGTAAATACGCACATTCGCGAACGCCAGATTCGCAAAATCCGCCCATGCTTAGAACTGACCCTGTTGCCTGAAGCTGACCTTGTTAAACCAGTTCCTGCCCTTTAGCTGATCAAGATTGAGGATCAAAGCACAGGACATTGTAGAGTTTGGTATGCACACACACACCCCTTATACTGCTTCTTATCTGTTTTCTGTTCCTTCTTTTATGGTCTGTTTATGATATGGGTTGTGGTCCTTTTATTATGGGTTTTTCCGGCTTGAGTAAGAAGGAATGTTAGGCATTTTGCATGCTTGCAAAAGCTAGGACTGCCCCTTACTTGTATGCTGAAGTTTGCATATAAAAGGCCTCTGTTTTCTGTATTCCTCAGACTGCCTCATTCAGTTGCTACGGCTTCTGTGTGACGAGGCCTCACTTATTAAATTTAATAAAGATGTCTTTTCATATTTTCAGCTTCTGTGCCAAGTTCTTTTTTATTAGTAAGTATTCCCTGAGAATGGAGATTACAGTTCTTCAGCAGGACATGTCTCCTCCCACCTCAGCCGTCCTGACGGTAAAAAACTTGGGAGTCAAGTTTGATGACTCTCTCTCTATGAAGGTCCAAATTCAATCAGTGGCTGGGACCAGTTTCGGGATGTTGAGGGACTTTTTGCCCCTTCTTCCGGTCTCCCATTGAAAGACAATTGTCCAAGGCTTGGTGGTGTCGAGATTGGATTATGCCAACAATCTGTATCTTTGCCTGTCGGAATCTTTGCTTGGGCGGCTTCAAGTGTTCCAAAATGTGGCGGCCCGAGCGATTTTCCTGTCTGGGCCAAGAACTCACTCCACCCCTCTTTTAGCCTCCTTGCACTGGCTACCGATTAAGAAACGGATTGCCTTTCAATCACTGGTGCTGGTCTTTAAGGCCTTCCATAAAATTGGCGCCCCCTACCTCGGGCCACACTGCAACCCTACATTCCGTGTCGAACCTTGCGGTCATCATCTCAGTCTTTGATCATCACCCCTCGTATTCAGTTTTCCCGGAGGGGTGGTAGATCCTTCCAAGTGCTGGCCTCTCGCCTATGGAATGGCTTGCCCATCGTTCTGTGGAAATCCCAGGACCTCATCACATTCAGACAGAAACTTAAAACCTGGCTATTCCAACAACAGCCTTAAACTGAGCGCGTTGGGTCTCATGGTATATGAGGGTCTTGTTTGCTCTAGCGCCGGGACACTTCTTGGAGTAGCCGTGCGCTTAATAAATACCCGCTAACATAACATAACTGTCGATTATTATTCCAATAGACACCAAATGATACCTCTGTATACTCTCATTGAAGCAAACCTGATTCATTTTCGGAGTGCTGAGAAAGTAATGTATTTAGGGGTGTAACCCCCACAACAATAGAACATCAAAGCGCTTCTGCAGGGAGGCAAAAAATGGAGCAAGCTATTTTTGCTCTATTTTTTATGTATTTGGACAGTAGGTAATTGAGCAAATGCATTCTCCAACTTTTAAAGTGCACACATTTAAAATAAGGGCCTCATTAGGATGTCGGTCGGTCTGCCACCGACATGCCGGTGGTGGCAGTCTGACCTACATCCTTCGACCGACATCCAGCAGGGCAGTCCGACTGCCACATTATGATGCCGTCAGTGGACAGCATCGGTCAGAGGGACTGACAGACGCTTCCAAAGGGCTCAAGAAGCCCATCGGTCAGATCGTATCACCATAAAAGCGGCGTTGCCTGCTCAGGCACCTCCATAGGGATTATAATGTCTCTTTCCGACAGCCTTTCCATCGCGGTCCAACCTCCATGGAAAGGCTGTGGGAAAGGGACTTTGGGGCGGCCTAGCAGGGCTCGCCTCCCCTGTGGGCCTCCTTCTATGAGTCCTGGGTGGCACCTGTGGTGCCCCCTAAACATCCATGCCCCTTGTGCAAGGCATCACATGGTGCCTGGCACACGGGGCATGGATATTTCAAAACATCCCTTTTTACATCACGGCTTCATTACGGCTTGTGCTGCGGCCCGAAGCCGCAATGGAAAATACCATGATTCCGACCGCCTACATGGCAGTCACATCATGCTTTGGCGGGTGGGACCGTCGACTACTTGTCGGTCGGTCCCAATCCCGCTGCAAAGGCGGTCGGAGGCTCGTCTGACCGCCTCATAATCGGGCCCTTAGTTTGACGGAAAATATTTTTGCCCCGTCTATTGTGATGAAAATAAAACAATTGCACTAATTCAATTTGCTTCATTGTATTTAACAAAGATTATTTGTGGACCCAGCGTTTTACTTTCCTAAAACCTATTGTACACCAGTAAAATGACTTATAAGTAAAAGATGTCTGGTAAATGTTTTTCACAATCTATTTGGACCATTTTTGCTTTGGTACAGAAATGTTTATGCCACAACGACTGGAGCACTGAGCTTTGTTCCTCTTGTTAAAGAATCAGCAAAGATATTAAAACAATGATTTACTAAATGTTCTCACTAGCACAGAGTTAATGCAATTTAGCCAACGGGGCTGATCACGTTTTCCCAGGGTGTTAGTATAGTGTGATTGTCTACATATCAAATTACGACCCCGGGTCTCCTTAGTGTTTTCACCCAAACTTGTGAGGCCCTGGAATGCCGGGCCCCAAGGGAAGTAGGGTCGCAGACCAGTCTTCCCCTGGGATTCTTCGCGCAATAGGCCGGAAGGACATGCTGGGAGGGGGTCAAGGGATTGAGGAAAGGGAGGGATTAGGGTGGGTATAAAGGTGCAGATGGGGGGGTTTCAGCCTCTTCCTGTACCTGGCATCACCGGGGAGGGTTAAGCGAAGTTAGTTGTTAGTGCAGTAGCAGTTTGTGGTAGTGGGGCCTAGTTCCAGTTAGCGGGAGATCTCTAGGGACGTGGGGCTTCGTTTGTTCGGAATGAAGGGGTTTACACGATTGTCCTGAGTGGGCATGGCAGAGCCCGTCCACGAGCCAGGAGGGCCGTGCGGACCTGCTGCCGCCCGGTGTCCTGTACCAGTGGTGGGTTGGCATGGTCCAACCCTGCAGTCCGCATAAGCTGTAGTTGCAGCGGTGGTGGTGGAGTGCTAGGAGGAGCCGCCACCGCTTGTGTGTTTTGCTGTTCACCCTATGTTGGAAGGGTATGCCCAGACATGAGTCTCGTGCTCACTAAGCCACTGGAGTCAAGCTATTCTGGCTGAAGACAGCTGATAGCCAGAAACCTGTCCTAGGATGCTTGATTCCGGTCCAGGGAAGACATGGCTTGGCAGTTCGGGCTGGACTGTTCCCATGAGGAAAAGGGTCAAAACTGATTTGCATATGGCCATGTCTGAACTGGGGTGGCTTGGTGAGCAAAATAACGATGGATTAAACCCAGATCTGTGACTGGGGGTGAATGTTTTGCCATTGTGCAACATTCCGTCCATCATCTTGTGTGTTTTGCTGTTTGCTGTTCACCCTATTTGGGAAGGGTATCCCCAGACGTGGGTCCAGTGCTCACTAAGCCACTGGAGTCAAGCTATCCTGGCTGAAGATGGCTGATAGCCAGAAACCAGTCCTAGGATGCTTGATTCCGGTCCAGGGAAGACATGGCTTGGCAGTTCGGGCTGAACTGTTCCCATGAGGAACAGGGTCAAGACTGATTTGCGTATAGCCATGTCTGAACTGGGGTGGCTTGGTGAGCAAAATAATAATGGATTAAAGCCAGATCTGTGACTGGGGGTGAATGTTTTGCCATTGTGCAACATTCCGTCCATCATCTTGTGTGTTTTACCACTGAAGAAAACAGCCAGGAGAAAGGGGGTGCCAGCTAAAACAGCTGATGCCCAAGCGTGGAAGCTGAAGACATAGCCTGCCCGCGCGGCTGCAGGATGATGCAGCCAGCGTAGATAATGTGAGCCGGGGGCGGGGCTGCTCAAGAGTGATACAGCCCAGCAGCACGTTGGGGTCAATAAGGTTTTGGGGGCATATGAGCTCCAGGGAGAGGAGGCTGCTCTGGACCTCTCATGAAGGCCTCTCCCTTGGAGCAAGAGAAGAGGTTCTGAGAGGGGCATGCCCCCTATTGTAAAGAAATTGAAAGGGGTGGGCCTGAGTAGTCCCTCATAGTTTAGAGATGGGGGATGGCAACTGGGGGGCTGGACCCCGTCCCCCCATCTTACCTTGGTGGGAAGGGTTGATCTCGAAGTCAAGAGCCGGATTATCAAGGAGACAGAGCAGAAGTGGGAGACATTGTGTGCAACCAAGGAAGGGGCAATGCTGGAGACCATGGGATGGGGGGGCACCCTCCCCATTGTAAGAGGAGGAAGCAGCACTAGACCAGGACCCCAAGACAGAAGTGGAAAGGGGTTTGTGGGTCGGGGATAAACTTCTATTGAGGCAGGAACCAGGGACGGCCAGTACGGTGGAGAGACCCGGTGGTGCTGGGGACCCCTCAGGTTGGAGCAGTATGAGGAGGATGCGGGGCACAACCTGGCAGGTGAGGCCGGTAAGATTGAGGTGGCTCTGGTGGGGCGAAAAACAGACTAGAGGCGCTGGCCAGAAGCACCAGGGGGATCTGCAGCAGCCTAACCTCCAACGAGGGATCTGGCAGCATCGTCAGCAACAGAGGAATGCAGTGGCTTCACTGGAAAGAATAAGAAGGGTCAGGAGAGAGCGGTGCATGAGGAGATGTGGGTGCTGGTGGAGAAGGCTGACATTTTGTTGGATTATGGAGACGAGAGTGATGAGTTGGAAGAGGGTGAAGCACATGATGAAGAGGACATGGGTGTGGGGGTTTCTGGGGCGCTGGAGAAGGCAACCAGGAAGGTTGGTGTTTTGCAGGAGGCAAGTGCAGCCAAAGACAAGTCGAAGACAACAGGCCTGAGGAAGGCCGGCAACCGGGGCAAAGACAAGGAGACCCCTGGAAGTTTATCAGGTGGGCAGCATGGGAAAGGGGGCCAAAGGCCTCTATAAAGAAAGCCTTCCGGTCAGTGGGGTGGAGACTGGCCTGTAAGAGACTCGGAGGTGCACACAGGCACAGCAGTGGCTCCTGCTTTAGGTGCAAAGGACAGCGGGGCAAAGCTTTTAGTTGGCGCAAGTGTCCAGACGGACAAGGCAGAAGGGAGTGAAGGGAAAGAGGACAAAGGGGACGACAAACACCGCAAGAAGCTGCCAAACATAGGCTTGGCAATGCCGTTGGGGTATCATCTGTCTGACAAACCAAAAAATACGGTATGGAAGCACAAATATGTTGACGTTTTCAAGCAGCTCCATAGGCAAATTCAGGTGAAAGAGGGATCAAAAGAAGAGGAGTGGGAGCTGACGAGGAGACCAAAGGTTCCCATCAGCATGGAAAACCGGACCTCAGCTTTCCTAATATATGAGAGCACTTACCGTGAGAAGCATTTGGACAGGGCAATCGCCTAACTGAAGTATATGGATACGACGGAGCACCACCACATAACGGATGACGAACATAGTGAGAGACTTTGTAGATGGTAGAGTCGGACTGTACACGTTGTTCATAGGGCCTTCTGACCTACCGCACTGATTGTTACTGCGACGCATGGTTGGTCAAGTGTAGAGGCCTGAGTATCTTTTCGTATTTTTCTTATTTTACTTTTGCACGTTTGTTCTAGAAAAGAGAGACATAAGATCTTGGTCCTGATGAATGCCATGAACGTAGAAGTCATTTGGGGCAGAAACATGTTGAGCACATTACAGGTTGTTGTCCTTACGGAGATAGTTTTAAACACACACCTTTTTTTGTTGTACTCTGCCCCTCACTGTCACCCTTGAGGTATTGAAATCTTACGTGCTTTATATAAAAAACTCCTGCTCCTTCCCTGCGGGGAAGTTATACCCCACTGGGTACCTTGCGGTCTCAGTGTGTTGGAGGAACCCAATGATGAAGCATGTCACCTCCGGGTGAGTGAGGGTTTTCACCCAAACACACTTTGTGCCCCCTCCCTGTCACAGCCTTTTCCTAGTTGTGCCCTGCTACCCTATATCCTGTGTGAGTAACTATTATATGGAATGCACAGATGCACTTTAGGGGCTTCGCACGGTTGAGCTACGATGAGTAGTTTAGGGCTAGAATCAGCATCAACCCTGACAGACCATGGGGGGAATTAGATCAGGAGTTGTGGTTGCAGTGGATGTCTTCCACACAATCCTCTGCATTCACCCATACGGCCACCGGCCTGCCGGTAGCGTACGGGTACTTTACAGCGCATCCCACCCAGACAGGGGCAGGAGGGGCTAGTTTTGAGGGGGGAGGTGCAGGTTTGCAACCAAAGCAAGGGGGCCCACCACAGGGGCATGCCGGAATTTCAACAAGGGTAACTGTTCCAGGCACCCGTGCAAGCTTAAACACGAGCGCTCCAAATGCGGGGGCGTCACCCGCTCATGCAGTGTTTTACACTGTCCATCCCAGCTGAACAGTGGAGGGCCGCCAAAGGCCGAGGACAGTCTGGGCCAAAGGGCTCCTACCCCAGTTAGGATTGAGGCCATAGTACTGCGGCTCTCAATTTACCCTGACAGTGCCTTGAGAATACAATGGGATTTCGGTGAGGGTTTTCGGGTGGGATATCAAGGTTCCAGAGAATTAAGGTGGGCAGATAACTTGAAATGAGCCAGAGAATTGCCAGAAGTAGTAGTGGCGAAATTGAAAAAAGAAGTTAAGGAAGGGAGGATATTGGGCCCATTTACAAATTGGCCTGTGGAGTACCTGATCATATCACCTTTAGGGGTGGTACCGAAAAAAGAGCCTGGGGAATACAGGATTATCCACCATCTATCATGGCCTGAAGGGAGATCAGTTAATGATTTCATTGTGGAGGAGGACTCAAGGGTGCTGTATGCCTCAATGGATCACGCAGTCTGCCTGGTGAGGTTGTGTGGGCTGTTGGCGTAAATGGCAAAATGTGATGTAAAATCAGCTTTCCGCTTGCTGCCTATACATCCTGCAGATTTTTCGCTGCTGGGGATGCAGGTTGGGGGTGCCATCTATGTGGACAAATTCCTTCTGATGGGTTGTGCGATTTATGTCGCTGCTGGGGATGCAGTTTGGGGGTGCCATCTATGTGGACAAAGTCCTTCTGATGGGTGGTGCGATTTATGTGCAATCTTCGAGATGTTCAGCACTTTCCTACAGTGGGTTTTCGTGAGGTGCAGCGGTCATAGGGAAGTGTCCCATTACCTGGATGACTTTCTGTTCATAGGTAAGGGAACTTCAGGAGCTTGTGGGAAGGCGCTGCATCAATTTCAGGGATTGGCACAGATATTTGGGATCCCCTTAACGCTGGAAAAAAATCTGGCCCCAGATGCAGACAGGGCATTGAACTGGACTCGGTCCAATGGGTGGCGAGACTGCCTAGTGAAAAAGTGACGGACATACAGGCTTTTCTGCTGTGGGTGGTAGGGGAGAAGAAGATTGACCTGAGAACAGTACAACAATTGATGGGTTTTCTGAATTTTGCTTGTCGGGTGGTAAGAGCCGGGAGAACTTTCTGTCGGCGCCTCTGCATGGTCATGTCTGGGGCAGTGCTACCACCCCACAGGGTCAGGATTTCGATAGGAGTTAGGGCAGATTTTAGGGTTTGGCATACTTTCCTGGCAGACTTCAATGGGATTGAAAAACCGGGTTTTAGAACCCAGCGGCGCCAGGGACACGGCCAAAGTCTTCGGGTTCTCCTGTCTTGGCAAACAGAGACACGGAATACTTCTAGGTGGCGTCAGAGATCAAATTTATTAGCTGCAGCTAGTAACAGTAATCCCAGCAATACAACACGGTGTACAACTCAAGAAACTGTTCAATTTTCATAGAGCAAGACATCAGTATTTATACACAATATTCTCATTATAAATGTACACCCACTGCGCAAAATTCTGACCAATAGGACACATTTTCTAACTGAGTATCACATTAACAAAAACCCAATTTACAGTAACCCAACCCAAAAGTTAATTATTAGGAATGTCCCAAATTCAATTTCCCCAAGCCGGACAAACCCATAATTGAAAGCACTACCCATGTAATGAAAAGTCGTAAGGAAAGAAACAATTCAGATGCTGATTAGGATAAGATATGTGCAAGGAAACTAAAAGTTAACGAGGTCCTGAACATTGATTGGCAATCTCAGACAAGAATCAAACCAAGGGAAATTGGCCTCGTGAAGGGTCAGTTTCAGGTGAAGAGGTCAGCGTCCTGCAGTTCACTCACAAGTCAGAAAGGGCAAGTTAATATGTACATGGACAACGAGGCCCATGCAACTTTGTTCGTTCGTTTACTTCCAAGGCCTACGTGAGGGCAACATAAAATGGCGTCTCAAGCAACGCAAACAAAATGGAGTCCGGTCCCGAAAACCACGGAACCTCAGACCCGCCCTTTGCCATTACGTAGGCAATGACCTAAACTCACGTCAATCTGAATCCATGGCTATATCTATTCTCATCAGGTCATCAAGGTGTTGCTGTAACATCATCTTATTATCCTTCACTTCTCTCGGGACTGGTCTTCTCACACAGATTGTAGCACAAAGGCCACAAATGGCGGGACCACACTGGATGCATAAGCAACACGAGAAAAGGATCGCTAGAGCCATACCAAGGAACATCAGAATCTTCCATCCCCATTTGGACATCAGTTCCCAAAACCATCCTATCAACAACCAGTTCCCTTCGTCTACATGTATAGACTCAGCGGACTTATGTAACCTCAAGATGGCTTGGTACACTGTCGGAGCGTTATCTGGTATGAAAACGCAGCAACTAGACCCGATCAATTTACATACTCCACCTCTATCTGCAAGTATAATGTCTAAAGCAAAGCGATTCTGTAATGTCATAAGGCGATCCGCTTGAAGCTCAGCTGTAATATTACTTAGAGCACCTGCAGTCTCATTGATAGTGGCCTCAACCACTCTCGTAAGCTGACGAATAGTCCTACCATTAGCCATAGGACCCCAAAAGGGCAGGAAACCCTTAAAGAAGTCTCCAACTTCTTGTGCGGCAGTGTCTTTCGCATCGATAACACCTCTACCATATCTTGTCTTATGGTAATTGAAAGCAGCTGTGTATGTAGGGGGAAGCAAAAATGCCACATAACATGTGCCTGAAAAGTCAGAAGGCAACCATGTATATCCTCTATCGTGACAAACAAAATACGTGCCTTTGGCTGGCACGAACGGTGGAGATTTCTGGGACGTATAGACATAGGTGTGAGCACACTCACTCTTACCAAGCTGAGCTCTCGGATTCTGACCATTGCCTTGCAGACAAAAATGACCTCGGTGGGGTACAATCCAAATCAGGGGAGACCTTTTTTGTCTCTCCTTCTCAGTCAAACTAATGCTATATTCAGTCTTGTTCCAACCAACATACTCATACCTCATCTTTAGGGATAGCATTATATGCATCAATATCTCTGACCATATCTACTATTCCCTGTATCAAGGCATTATTAGTCGCACTATCTTTGACAGAACGTACAGGAGATGCTTCATTCGCATAGATAAACATTGACTGGAGTGCCCATACTGACCCATTAGGCGAAAGAGGCAAAACCAAATATGGCATTCCCTTATCAGTCGTATGTGGCATAAGATCACACACCCAACAATTCGTGGTATTTACTACTAGCTGATGCTGATGTAACATCTGTATAAATGAATTGTTCACAAATTCTAATCTTCGTGTCTGTTCATGTTCAGGCAACGTATGAAACTCATGTGGGAAAACAGTAGGAAAAGAAAGAGTAGGTTGGGAGGTAGATGCAAGCGTCTGTTGTGTGACATAGAAAACCCAGCCCACACAAGCTATCGTAATATTCAAAAGCATTAGAAAACACATTATTAAAAAACATTTGCTACGAACCAATATACACATTTTACTCTGAAATCAACTCTTTTAACATCCTTGTCGGACTCAAAAGACTCCATCCTCTAACGTGCTGCTCACGGCAATTATCCCTTTTCACTTAAGTGTGCGTCAAGATCGTACTAACGACCCTAAACCACAGACCTTGTGTCAATACGCGGCTCACCCCTTAAGAACTTATACCGTGACCCTGCAGCTGAGTCCGGATGGTGACTCGAAAAAGAAAAAGTAAAAAAGTCTCTTGATCTGACAAGGTATAATTCACTACATAAAAAAATTTAGATTTATTTGTCCATTTCAAACGTCCTTTTTCGATCTCAGATTGTAGCGCTCTTTGCCAGGCACAGTCTGATCCTTAAAGAGGAGTTCCGGATTCGTCGTGTCGAGTCTCAGAGACAGAGGCACAGCAGCTTGCAGAACATCATCATCCTCGCGTTCCGACCGAGTCCATGTCAAATGAGCATCACTAAAAGGCACGAATCTAGGGACTTTCTCATAATCTGTGTCAGCTATTCCATCCCTCACCCACTGATCATACAGTAAAGGCAAAGAAACTTTCTTAGTATGGGTGGCATGCACCCAATTCTTTTTACCAGCTACTCTAACAGCAGTCCGGGTAACAACAACACCAGAAAAGGTCCAGTCCATCTTGGTTCCAAGTTCTTGGATCGCTGAAAATTCTTGATGAGAACTGAATCGCCAGGTCGGATCGCGTGGCCTGGATCTGTAGTGGCTGTCGGCAAACTGTCATAGACCTGTTGGTGGAGAACACGTAATTTAGCAGTCAAGTCATGTAAGTAATCCACCAACATAGGGTACTCAAGGTCACTGTATTTTTTAGGACGAGGCACACCCCAAACATTCGCTGGACGACCAAAAACTATTTCGTTTGGGCTAAGTCCCACACGAGAATGCACTGTCGTCCTTGTTGACAAAAGAGCCAGCGGCAAGGCATCCGGCCATGTAAGACCAGTGCTCGCTTGTACCTTAGCTAATTTCAGCTTCAAGGTACCATTGTAACATTCAACAAGTCCAGCAGACTGGGGGTGATTCGCTGCGTGGAACTTCTGATTGATACCCAATCCTGCACACACTTTCTTCATGACTCGGCCCACAAATTCACTCCCATTGTCCGACCATACAATTCTCGGCAAACCAAATCTAGGGAAATACTCTTTGAGCAAAACCTTGGCTGTAGACAAGGCAGTATTATCCTTTAGGGGGTAGACCTCTATCCATCTGGAAAAGGTGCAAACAACCACAAGGACATACTTCAGATTATTGCTTCTCTCCATGTGAATGTTATCTAGCTGTATCACTTCAAACGGATACGTCGGAGGAGCAAAATGACCAGCTGGAGTTGGAGTTCCCTTGCCAGGATTATACTTCAGACAAATCATACAATGCTTCACAACATTGTCAGCACATTTCGGAATTCCAGCATTCTGCCATACTGGAGCCAACAACTTGCATATTCCCTTCGAACTAATGTGAGCCATTCCATGAGCCATAGTAACCACTGGGAGCACATACGCATCAGGCAACAACCATCGCTGGTGTTCTGACAACTCAACCCAACAACCTGTCGATTCCAACATACCCGTACTTTCTCTCCACGTACTCACTTCTTTTTCCGTAGCTTCAGCCTGAATCATCTTCACACTTTCTATTGTGTCTTCACACATTCCACTTTCCACAACCCATCTTGCAGGACCTGCCACATACATACGGCTCATCATGTCTCTCGCCGTTTCCTTCTCAACTTCATCCGCAAACGCATTCCCTCGACCTACATCATCCACAACTTTCTTATGCGCACTACACTTCACAATTGCAATCTGCTTTGGGAGAGCAAGGGATTCCAAAAGTTCATTCACTAACTGCCCATGCTGAATTTTTGTGCCATGGGAAGTAAGGAATCCTCTATCTCTCCACAAACGTCCAAAACTATGGGCAACACCAAACGCATACTGGCTATCGGTATAAACATTCACTCGCTTTCCCTCTGACAACACACACGCTCGTGTCAATGCAATCAACTCTGCTGCTTGCGCAGAATTCTGTGCTATGCGTGCTGTCTCAACAACTGTATGTAAAGTTGTGACGGCATATGCTGCAGTCGTTTCACCATTCGGAAGCTTAAAACACGAACCATCTACCCATAAAGTACCATCAACATTCTCAAGAGGAGTATCCTTCAGATCAACTTTAGCTTTCGTTTCTTCCTCTGTACGAAGAAAACAATCATGCTGTTCTTGAGCATCCGTCTCTGTAGAGATCGGCAACAACGTAGCTGGATTCAACACAGTACATCTTTTAATGTGAACATGGCTCGCCAAAAGAGTCAACTCATAACCTGACAGACGTGCACTAGTAAGGTGCTGAGTCTTGGTCCTGTTCAATAAGGTATCCACTGCATGTGGGACCATCACAATCAACGTATTATCCAATACCAAACCAGCAGACTGTCGGATAGAAACAGCCGCTGCCGCTGTAGCTCTCAAACAACTCGGTACCGCCTTAGCAACTGGGTCTAACGTAGCTGAAAAATACGCACATGGACGCTGCTTATCTACGAACTGTTGAGTCAACACTGACAATGCACAACCTTCTCACAAGTGAACATACAACGTGAAAGGTTTACTGTAGTTCGGAGTATCCAATACTGCAGCCGAACACAATGCATCACGTAAGTCAGAAAGACTTTTCTGACACTCATCAGACCAAGGGAAAGGATGCGGAGTCTCTTTAAGAGTCAGCGCCAACAGAGGTTTCGCTAACAGTGAAAAATTAGGGATCCATTGTCTACAATACGAGGTGATACCTAAGAAAGCGTGCACTTCTCTCTGTGTGGATGGTACACTCATTTGCGCAATCGTTGAATTCGTTCTGGGGTCAACCTTCTTCCCTCCTTCGACAAGAGATTACCTAAGTAGGTTACTTCTTGGCGACAATATTGCAACTTTGAAGGTGACACTTTATGATGAAGGTCAGACAAATACCGCAACAGAGAAAGAGTAGCCTCTTTACAATTCTTTTCGTCATCAGCGGCAACCAACAGATCAACAACGTACTGGATAAGAGTAGCACCAGTAGGCAACACAAAGCTATCAAGCTGAGTTTTCAACGCCTGACTATAAATGGAGGGACTTTCACAATAACCTTGGGGAGCTCTCTTAAAGCAGAAGCTTCGTCCTCCTAAAGAGAAGCCAAAAATATCTCTACTCTCCTCAGCAATCGGAATGCTAAAGAAAGCATTCTTCAAGTCGATAACAGAAAACCAGGCTGCTGAAGCAGGAATCAGAGTCAACAAAGCAGTGATATCAGGGACAACAGGAAACTGTGGCACCACAATCTTGTTTACCTCTCGAAGGTCGATCACAAACCGGTACACAGGTGGCTGAGAAGCATCAGTACGCTTAAGGACAGGCAAAACAGGACTGTTACACACGTTACCTCTCGTTTCTTCAACCACACCCTTCTCAACCAAATCATAGACGATCGCTAGAAGAGCTCTCTCGCCATCGCTAGAGATTTTATATTGGGGAATACGAGGTAGCCTAGCATTCGATTTGAGGGTGACAACATCAGGTGGAATCTGCAAAAGACCAACATCATTAGGACCTGTAGCCCAAAGTGTATCAGGAAGAGAACGCAATTCCAGTGGAAGACAATCTTTAGACACATACATCGGAGAAATCACTTCCTTACCTAGGGAAGATGTACTCACGAAGGAGAACAATGTAATGTCGCATACAATCTTTTCAGCAAGTCCAAACCCAACAGATTCTCATTACAACCAGTCCTCAAAATAAGAGGAGTTTCCAATTCACAAGGGCCAATAGAAAGGGGCAAAGGATTAGAAATCGAGTTACAAACTGGGGCGCCTGAAAATCCTACAGAAACATTGGTCAAGCCAGACAAAGGTGCGCCAGGAAGTTTAGAGTGCATAATAGAACTCTTTGTCGCACCAGTATCCAAAAGAAAAGGTTCTGTCACACCTGATGTAGTCACTTCAACATAAGGTCCACTCTGGTCTACAGGAACTGACACTACTCCCTCTCTTTGCCCATGGCTGTCCTAACTATCATTATAACCAGCGCTCTCATTATCGACATAATAATCATCAACATGGTACTGTGCAGACTGACCACTCGGAACATTCTGTCTGTCAAAATAATTCCCAGAATTCTGAAGGGAAGAGGAACGCTCATTCTGGGGTAACACACCACGTCCCTTACCCCTAGAGCTTGCTGAAAACCACCACGACCTCTCTGACCAGATACGCCATTGGCACGCTGTAACAAAGCCGGGCAACTATTCTTAAAATGACCTTCCTCTCTGCAATAAGCACACTGATTAGGACCAGGAAAGAATCGCGGAGCATAAGGCTCAGGTTTCTGAAACAATCTCTGAAACTGTGGAGGTTGCTGAAACTGAGGCTGATTCTGACGAGGCGGATTAGCTTGCTGCAAAAGAACTTTCGTCTTTAGATCTTTAGTCTTCTTCTCTGCTTTATCCTTCTCATCTTTATCCCTATTCTCATAATATTGTGCAGTAGCCAATATCTGGGCCGACGAAGAAACAGCCCATGAACTCTCAGAATCCTTTAACTTATTGGTAAGTTCGGGAAGCAAATTAAAGACAAATTTGTCCACGAACAACCTTTGACCACCTTCCGTACTCATGTCCTGACCACTATGATCGATAAACGTTCCTTCAAACCTAGTGAAGAAATCAGACACACTCTCGTCTTTCTTTTGTTTGCATGCTGCTAACTTGTCCCAATTCACTCGTAAAGCAGGCATCATAGTTTTCATTAGATTAATAATCCTACCAGGTAATTCTGCAACTAAGGGCTCAGGTTTGGCACCTCCAACCTGTCGACCATCTGCAGCAACAATATTAGCCCACGTATCACCTAATTCTGCCGCATGATTCTCATGACGAATCTTCGCCCACAAAGGTTGAGGAACTACATTACCCATTAACATGTCTATGTCAGCTAAATTCATAATACACGCTTCAACTGTCTGAGACAACTCCCCGTAATAACCGGCAGGATTCTTACGGGGGTCAGGTAAGGTCTGCTTAAGAGCCAAGACCTCTGCTCGCTTCCAAGGAACATGTACCCACACTCGCTGAAAATGGGCTTCTGCAGCCTGAATACCCAAATTAACATTAGCAGCAACAGCCTCTCTCCATACAGGGGGAACTTCTCTCATAGGATACTGCTTCACTTTCCTCCTAACAGATGGATCAGGTTCATACAATGGCTGAGGCGGTAACCTAGACCTGAAGGCAAGTATCGTCTCTACAGCATCTGTAACATCAGATTCCACTATCGTCCCTTTAGAAAACTCTGACTGAACATCAAGCACTGTCGCAGGGTTTCCGTTCTCCCACAGAACTGTGCATAGAGATTTGGAACCTCAGTAAATTAGGGTGACCCAAAACTCACCTCAGTACCCAAAACCCCTTACCAGGCTAGCTACAGTGTCTCATTGGTCATAACAAACTCCCAATGTTTAGACAAACCAGAACATGAACTTACAATACCTCAGGTCACGTGGAACACATGAGCACTCTTTCGTTATACAATCATTTCAAACCAGAACGTGGAGTAAATGAGGACACGTGCACATTTGAAATATTTATTTACTAATGCCGTTTTCTCAAACGCAGTATCTTAGATAATACAAGGAAACATATTATCAGAAGCAAAGTTATCAGCATAGTTACTAGTCCATAAAAAGCAAAAGGTGACAGCATGCTAACCTGCTGTAATGAATAAGTGTTAACCACACCTATTTCTCACCCTCCCTAACTAGCATATTATATTAATATCTAAGAAGGTCTCTTTGGGTTTTAGCAGGGCGGGCCCATACCTCAAGATCCTAGTATGAAGAGATCACATCTGCTTCCACCAGCTCTCTCTGCATGCGAACCGCATCAAGTGTGTATGTGTGCTCTAAGCAAAGCAATATAAAACCCGCCTAAAGCCTAAATTTGGCAGAAGCTGCACTTATGTTATGTCTATGAAGGTGCGGAGATCAGACCTCATAACAATTCTGTATCGTGTTATCCTTGAAGCTTCAGCACTCTCTGTACAGACATAGTTTATTAAGCAAAGCTGATATCAGAGCAATAACATATTATTCTCATGTAAATCACAACGGACTTCTAGGTTGAAAGCTAAATCAACAATTAAGTGTCGTGTGCAGAAGCAGCATAAGGAAAAATGGCGTTTAAACATTTAATAAGCCTATGCTAACTTAACACATTATAAAGATAAACAGTAGCTATATGACACCCCCCCATGATCCGAGCACAGACAAGACAAGATAAGATAAGATAAGGGCATCCTCATGAAAGCAGAGTTCAAGAACGGTGAGCAATGTTATAACTTTAATCATTGATGGAAAAAAGTTCCATGAACAATTTAAAAAAATTCAAAATGTCAATACCGTGTTCATATGCACTCAAGTCAATAGGTCAGGGAGGTGAAAAAATGCAAAGAAAAAGGTGTCATGATCAGAAACCAAGAAAGTGTTTAGGGCAAGACCGAATATGCAAAATATGCAGCAACAGCCTCCAACATGAAATCACCGTCTTCATCCGAAAACAGTTCAGCCATCCAATTCAAAAGTGGGAAAGAACATACGTGCTCTTCTAGAACCGGAGCCTCTATCACCATCAGAGGACAACTCGGTGGGTTTTCAAGAAAGCTCTGTGCCAAGAAATCTTGCGCTGCTGCGAGTATGTTCCAAGGACCCATTAGTCCATGCATCAATGCCAAGGCCATAATCCTATCGCCAGAACAAACCAACTCGTGAGCCACGATGGGACACATCAGCTGATTAAAATCGACGTCAGGAGAAACCGTCTTGCAGAGACACAAATCAATGGCCCAGTCAAAATCACAGCTCAGGCAATGAAACACAGGCTGAACACAGGTGAAATAGGAAAATCGAAACGATAATCCAAACGCCGTGCTTAAAGTCGCAAGCGGCAGTGTGCCATAGTATTCAAGCATCCTGTTGCAAAACAGTGCCAGGAGGGGCTGCGCGGCTTCTTGCACATGAAGAGCATCCATATTTAAAGAAACAAAAAATCACCAGAACGCCTGCCGCCAGTGCCAGTAAAACCGGGAATCCACCAAACAGACTTGAAAAAATGGAAGGAAAGAAAGCAGGAATGACCCCAAATATTTTCTCAAATAAAGTCACGAGACCGCTGCTAACTATTTTAAAAAAGTGCGCCAGCCCTGTCGTCGAGGAAGTGTTAAAGATAGAATGAACCAGTTCGCTGAAATGCAACGGTAAATCAGTATTTAAAAGGGCCTGAACCTCTGTACGGGTGTTAGCTATGTGAAGCATGAATGTTTCTCGAGCCGAACTCAAGGCCACTTCTTTTTGGGACAATAGAGCTCTTATTCTGCTCATGCCATTGAACTCCGCTTTCAAGGTTGGGATGCGCGGCCAGATGGAAACATCCCCGTTCCCATGCGTGGGTGGGTATAGTACATTTTTGCAGCAAACCACATGCTTAGTCACTGTTACCACATAAGCAACACCTTTAATTAAACCGCAACAATCTTCATTATTTAAAGGTAAATAACTTCCGTTCCCCAGTAAGGTAAAAGTTGGGACGATTGCTGGAACTGGAGTCCCTTTCAATACACAGGCTAAGTTGGGCCGGTCCTGGTTACAAGAACCGTGCAATTGTATGTGTCTACACATTAATGAGTGATCCGGTGTTACTGTACACTCCTCCCCATTCAGATAAACCTCCTGTCCGCCTTTCAAACATCTATAAGTGAAAGGAAGGGACCAGACTTCATGGAGAAACGCACTACCTAATGGTTCATATCGACCTATGGCAACATATCGCATACAATTTGTAAATTTATACAAAGCAAAAGGTAATGTTATCAAACCGTGGACAAGCCACGTTGCAGCGGTGGCCTCTGCCACAGAAAAAGGCAAGGACTCTAATCTCTCAATATGTAACATAGAAAAGGAAGCATCTCGCATGGAAAGCAAGCGCTGCTTGTCAGTTAAATTAAAGGGGGCAAAGAGAGAGGAGACATTCATGTAGGTCCATGGCACCTTGCCAGATTTAAGTGTTAGAAGGGTCCAAGCAAATTGCATGATAGAACGCAATTGATTTTGACCATGGTACAATACAGACACTTCATCCTGCACAATATCCACTACAGAAGACACAATATTATCTAACGTGTAAATGCGGGAAGAAAGCATGTTAATACTATTATCTACCACAGCAAGCACTTTTTCTAGATTGGCTTGATCTATAGCTCTAAGGCGTGTCGCCGCCTCAATCTGTGAGGTTTTCCAGATTTCATTGTAAACAGCATATATCCACCTTTTTGATCTACCACTAGACGGGCCTTTTATGAAATCATTTAAATCAACATCATCATTTAGCTTCGCAAGGTGTAATTTAACTGCAGACAATTTAGAATGTGTCAGCCAATTTTGACATAATTTGCCCACTGAATAAGTCGTTACAGAATGTTCAGTCTCAAAACGTGGATCCGGTCTGACCTGTGTAAAGCCCTCAGACAAACCCAGAAAACGGCGCTGGCATGAATCAGCACTTTTGTGCCACATCAGCCAACCTTTTGGATCCAAACTGGATATGTTAAAGGATGAATTAAGCAAAAGGGTCTTTAAGTCCCTAATCGAAAACTGAGTATAATTACTCCAGCCAGAATATTCTTCTAACTCAGGGATGGTTGGAGAATTTAACTTTTTAGAAGTAGCCAATCCAAAGCACGTTGTCTGTGAAATAGAGGAATTCAAAAACAACATTTGATTCGGGATGAGACAAGCACGGTGCAAAGCCTCAGTGCCTTGTACCTGCCAGCTTTTAGAACCCCAAACTGATTTTAGGTCAATAGGTTCCTTCCACAATTCATAGCCGTCAACAGCCAGCTGATCAAGAAAGGACTTCGAGTACAATAATTTGGTATCGGTAAGTCTAACCTTGGACATAGGCTTCTGTGTCATTTTGAAATAAAAGGACTCGGGATTAGTGTAAAAAAAAAAAGTATTTGAACTGCCTTGTTTAGGAGCGGGGCAATGTTCCCATTGCGTATAATTTACAGTATTCCTTCTGGAAGCCGTTTTATGTAAGAAGTGATTGCCAAAATGTTGAAAGCAAAACAAATCACCATAATTAGCAGATTCTAAGTACAAATCTTCAGCATCAAAGGCAGCATAGTATTTCAAATCAGAAAACAAAGACTCCACTGCCTGAACATCCCAATCATCAGAACGTATGTTTTGTTTCACTACATCCCCCATGTTAACTCTAAGCACATTAGGGACATTAACAACCTCAGTAGGGCCATGAATTTGAAATCTAACGGCATCCCACACTATCCCATCAAGGACAGGCCAAGCAGTGATGTTAACAAATGTCAAGTCTCTTTTCAGTCTGTGTGCAGAATGCGATGAGGAAAGGGGGGCCAAAGTTCCATTGAGATGTCGAATGCATGTTCTTTCCTCGACATAGTGTCCATTTACAATCCGGAAAAAATAAAACACAAACCCAATTGACATAAAAAGGTAAATTGAAAAAAGCACCAGCCAAATATAAGTCCAAGGGGGTATCAAAAAGTGTTTTTAAATAAACTGGCATAAACTGCAAACCATGAGGGTTTCTTCGAGGCATTGGAAACAGTGTCAAATGAAAATCTGGATTCTGTGGCCAAACGTGCTTGCAGGTCAGGCATGGATAAGTCAGTGGGGTAAATGTAGTCTATTTCATCATGGTCAGTACCAGGCAAAGTACTTAATAAAGGACTGGAAATAGCAGGCAATTCGATGGCCACTTCAGTTTCAGGATTAGAAGCAGTGGCCAAAACTGAATTTCTCACAATGGAAGGACAGGAGACTGCCGGTGTCATGCTAAGAAGAATCAGCCACTCTGTGTATCTTGACATTGTCAATTGAGATAAACCTGTTTTCCTTACGACCAGGAAGTGGTGGTAAAACAACTGTTCTTGTGCCCTTCACTCCAAGGACTGGAACCGGAGCTCGATAGGAAGGACCAAATTCTTTCTTGTTATCGATCTTCTCTCGAACCAGTTCTCCAACTTGGGGTAGCCAGCCGACTACCGGGATCTGCAACGCAACATCCGATGTGGAGGGCAAATGATCCTTTGCAAGACTGTCTCTGGTCTTTTGTAGATCCTGTAAAACAGTGCAATGTTCATCTACGTCAAAGGTTGTGGCGCGAGCCACGCAGTCTAGACCGTCAAGGTCAGGGACGTACATCTTGATGCCAAAGAGCATTTCGTATGGGGTCCGCCCACCCAGAGACCTTCGAGAGAGATTATTAAGAGCACGCTGCACGCCATTGAGGTGGGCCAGCCAGTTTCTGCCAGTGCCTATAACTCGAGCTATCAAAGATTGCTTTAAATCACGGTTCATTCGCTCCACTACACTATTACCCTCTGGTCTGTAGGGAGACGAAAACTTGACTTGGACCCCCATCGAAGTCATGGCATCCTTATACGCCTTAGAGGCGAAAGCCGGACCCTGATCCGAATGGAAGGTACCACAGGCAAAAATCCCTACAAAGACACGCAAATCTCTAATGACAGTCCGTGAATCAGCGCTGCGATGGGGCCAGACCCATACAAAGCGTGTGCATGAATCCACTGCTACTAAGATGTACTTATACGCAGTATCAGAGGAAAAAGGACCGCAGTGATCTAAATAAACACAACCGAGTGGTTTATTAGAAATGTACAACTGTGTCTGTGGCGGACGCGCAGCAGTCGAAGGTTTAATCTGCTGGCAAATGTCACAATGAAGGACATAATCTCGCGTCTGTTTGTACAGCCCCCGCCACCAGAAACGCTATTGCAATTGAGTTACAGTGGCCGAGACGCCCGCATGCGCAGACGCCACACCTTCATGTGCCGCTGTAACCAAGTCAGCCCTGCGATCCGAGTTGGGAATTAATCGTTCTCCACCTTCAGGAATTTTCACAAAAGGAACCTTTTCGGGGCTTAAGTGGTATGTGTACTTCGAAGGGAACCCCGTAGGATGTTTACCTCCCCTCTCAGTGGCAGCAACAGCTGCCAAGATGTCATCATCAATCTTACTTTTAGACCGAGTAACCGCTGCAACCAAGTATGTAGACACCGCTGATTTCGCTGCTTCATCAGCAAGCGAGTTACCAACAGCGTGGACTCCAACACGCTGATGGCCGAGAGTATGAATTACAAAAACGAGTGGCAACTTAGCATTAAGCACAGCTACTCGAACCCAGATCATTTTGTGTTTTATTGTGCTGCCCTTGGAATCACGAAAATCATTCTGAATCCAAAAGAACAAGTTTTCATTGTAAGACTGGACACAGTAGTAAGAATCACTCACAATAAGAGTAGTCACACTAGGATCCGCGTACTCCAACGCTAGTAAGAGAGCACGAAGCTCTGCCAATTGTGCGGTGCAGTCGCCTAGAGGCTAGAGGCATCGTTCACCATGGCACCGACCACAATGGCGCATGCGGAAACGTGGGCGTGTTTAGAGCCATGCGCAACCTGCGCCGAACCATCAGTGTAAATGATGCAATGGAAGTCCTCCAAAGGTCCCATAGCTAGAGGAGCAGGATGAACAAATTCATACTGCAAGTACTCCTGCGACCGTAACGAGGCATCAAAAATAAACGTGACATCCGTGGATGACAAGGACGCAGCCCATTGAATCCACCGAGGGTGCAAAGCTTTTGAATTTGGTACACTGGCTTTCGTAACTGCCTCCAGATGAGGACAGGGTGTAACAACCAACATGCGTTTCCCCTGTGACAGAGCTCGTTCCTTAAGAATCGCCATCTGCACAGCTGTTAAAACCTTTTCCACAGTGGGAAACCGCATTTCAGCCGAAGTGTACAAGTGTGACTTGTAAGCAATAGGTACTGTGTCTCCTTCATTAAAGGTGAGGTACGTCAAACCCACCGCCCCCGGAATTATCCTTATCACCAGGTTGGTGTGGTTATCACGAGTCAGCAAAAATTTAGAAGCGAGCAGATCAGCCTGCAAGGATTGCAAGATGGCTGAGTGCTCAGGCAGCCAGCATGATTTGGAAAAAGTTGGTTGTATCAAAGCATACAAAGTCTTGATACGCTGGGCATATTCCGGAATGTAAGTTCTCCCGAAATTTAAAAAGCCCAGTAAAGACCGTAATTTTTTCAGTGGTGTAGAAGCGCACAACTGTGCGCATTTCTCCAAGAAGTGAGGAGCCAAACCTCTACCTTCATTGTTGAGCTCATAGCCCAAGAACAACACTGTGTACTCAGCAATGTGCGATTTTGCAAAGTTAAATTTGTAAACCATTTCTGCAAAGTTACAAATAATCGAATTCACACGACACAGATGCTCCCAAATTTCGTCGTCTGTGAGATATATGTCATCCACATACGAGCAAGCATCTGGGTCGATCCTCTCCAAAAGAGAGACTATGCGGGCGGTAAAGATACCAGGACTATTCTCATAGCCCATTGGGAGACGCTGTATGTCACCTTCTATTAACAGGACAATTTCATAAAGTCTATCAGGGGGAGCAACTCTTGTATCGGCTGTTTCTATCACAACGTAGACATCAGTCGCTGTCACCCTCAGTAGTGGACGCAGGGCCTCTCTCACTATGGTAATCTCCGCCGCGCTGTCCAGCAAGGTCAGAGCCCACGTCAGATTTCGAAGCCGCGTTCTCACTATCTGTGGCATATCGATGCACTGTTAATGCTGCGACTTTCTTTTTCGCAAACTGCGGTCTCTTTGGCGTAGAGTCCTCCTGCTTCCCTGTGCCATCTGTCTGGCGTGGTTGGCCGCGTCCTTGCTGACCACCCCTTCCTCTTCCTCCTCCTCCACCACCGGTCTTTGGAGCCGATGAGTCCTGAAAGGAACGAGGAGAGCGTTGATCAGAAACCTGAAATCGATCAGGTGATGTAATCGTCGCGCGATCGCGCAAGTCATAAACTCTCTCAGTCTGCGCAGGCACTTGAGCCGCAGGATAAGATTCTTGAGTCTGCTGTTTCTGCCCCACGTTGGGCACTTTGTCGCAGGGTTTCCGTTCTCCCACAGAACTGTGCATAGAGATTTGGAACCTCGGTAAATTAGGGTGACCCAAAACTCACCTCAGTACCCAAAACCCCTTAACAGGCTAGCTACAGTGTCTCATTGGTCATAACAAACTCCCAATGTTTAGACAAACCAGAACATGAACTTACAATACCTCAGGTCACGTGGAACACATGAGCACTCTTTCGTTATACAATCATTTCAAACCAGAACGTGGAGTAAATGAGGACACGTGCACATTTGAAATATTTATTTACTAATGCCGTTTTCTCAAATGCAGTATCTTAGATAATACAAGGAAACATATTATCAGAAGCAAAGTTTTCAGCATAGTTACTAGTCCATAAAAAGCAAAAGGTGACAGCATGCTAACCTGCTGTAATGAATAAGCGTTAACCACACCCATTTCTCACCCTCCCTAACTAGCATATTATATTAATATCTAAGAAGGTCTCTTTGGGTTTTAGCAAGGCGGGCCCATACCTCAAGATCCTAGTATGAAGAGATCACATCTGCTTCCACCAGCTCTCTCTGCATGCAAACCGCATCAAGTGTGTATGTGTGCTCTAAGCAAAGCAATATAAAACCCGCCTAAAGCCTAAATTTGGCAGAAGCTGCACTTATGTTATGTCTATGAAGGTGCGGAGATCAGACCTCATAACAATTCTGTATCGTGTTATCCTTGAAGCTTCAGCACTCTCTGTACAGACATAGTTTATTAAGCAAAGCTGATATCAGAGCAATAACATATTATTCTCATGTAAATCACAACGGACTTCTAGGTTGAAAGCTAAATCAACAATTAAGTGTCGTGTGCAGAAGCAGCAAAAGGAAAAATGGCGTTTAAACATTTAATAAGCCTATGCTAACTTAACACATTATAAAGATAAACAGTAGCTATATGACAGCACTTCCTGCGGAATCGGACCCAACTCATTATCTTCCCATTCCTGCCGCAGAAAAGCACACATCACATCAAAAACATACCTTTGCTTAGGCGGCTCCCACTCAAAGAAAACATCCATAACTGATGGCAAATTATACCTGGAAGCATTTAAAATCCATCTACGAGCCAACAAATCCAACACTGCCCGTTCCTCGGAACTAGGAAGCTGACTACGTCTCTGCTTATGTTCCGAAACAGGGGTCATACTCAGTGACCCAAACAATAAAGACAACAGATTAACAGCGGTCTCTGTCATCCGTTTACGAGCGAGAGGAGAAGAAGTAGGCGTAAAAACAGGAAAGTTAAAATCTTGAGACAAAGTAGGAACAAGAGCAGTAGGAGTCTGAGATGGAGAAGCAGAAGGCAAAGGAGTTTGAGGCAAAGCTGGAAGCAAAGCTTGCGACCCTAGAGTGGGTTGCGCAGTAGAAGGCAAAACCATCTGTGGAGCACCGGGTGGCTGAACAACAGCAGGAGGTTGAACAACAAAGGGTAGAACAACCGGGGGTAATGGAGGCGCAGTAGCACCCTGCACATAAGGGGGTGGCAATCTCAGTAAATGAGACATCAAAGGATCTTTTTCAAGGTCTTCAGTCACTTTGGGAGAAGAAGACGGCAAGGCCGGATAACATTTATCTATGGCCATGCAACGCTGTCTATCTAAAACTTCACTCAATCGATCTTCCTCATCTATCTTAAACTGCCTAGCAGCTTGTAGTACTGACATATTCTTATCTTTCCTATCTCTCTTTGCTTGCTTAATTTCTCGCTGTTTGGCTTCCTTTCGCCAAAGGCGGAAAGAGTCAAACATTGCCGGCCGGGCTTTCTTCTTAAATAGCGCAACTTCCAGATTATCTAAAATATTTAATTCAAAACTACCATGTTGGGGCCATGGTAAAACATCATTCTTCCTAGTGTAGCGGACCCATACTTCATTATAAGTAATAGGACCCACTCCGTGTTTTGAATAGAGCTCATAAGTCGGAGTTCCAACCGGAGGTATCGGACACGATTCCTCCAATCGGGAATCCCTGTTGCAACCACAACTAAACCATTTCCTAATTTTGCTAAGACCAGGCATCTTATAGCTCACTAATCTAGCTTCAAACTTCAAGGGGTTATCAACTATCGATGCACTCGTAAATATACGAGCCCCTCGGCTTCGATTTTTGCAAAAATCAAATCAAAACCAAGAACCAAAACAAAGTCGTGGGAGCGACCCACTTATACTTAACCAAATATCTGTCACGCCACCAGAAGACCGTCTATCGTCTCGCTCTACAAAGGATCAATCAAGGGTCCAAGACAGGGCGACAGTCAGGGCAGCAGTCCTTCATAGCCGTTGGAAAGCGGGAAGCCTCGCAGAAAAGACCTTCGGTCCACGTCGACATGCAGGGGTCAATGAAGCGGCGGCTTTCCTCCAGAATTTCCTCATGTGGCTCCTCATGATCCTCGGGATTGGACCGGTACCGCTGAAGACGCCCCACCGATGGGCGTCAACTGAAGAACCGGGTTTTAGAACCCAGCGGCGCCAGGGACACGCCCAAAGTCTTCGGGTTCTCCTGTCTTGGCAAAGAGAGACACAGAATACTTCTAGGTGGCGTCAGAGATCAAATTTATTAGCTGCAGCTAGTAACAGTAATCCCAGCAATACAACACAGTGTACAACTCAAGAAACTGTTCAATTTTCATAGAGCAAGACATCAGTATTTATACACAATATTCTCATTGTAAATGTACACCCACTGCGCAAAATTCTGACCAATAGGACACATTTTCTAACTGAGTATCACATTAACAAAAACCCAATTTACAGTAACCCAACCCAAAAGTTAATTATTAGGAATGTCCCAAATTCAATTTCCACAAGCCGGACAAACCCATAATTGAAAGCACCACCCATGTAATGAAAAGTCGTAAGGAAAGAAACAATTCAGATGCTGATTAGGATAAGATATGTGCAAGGAAAGTAAAAGTTAACGAGGTCCTGAACATTGATTGGCAATCTCAGACAAGAATCAAACCAAGGGAAATTGGCCTCGTGAAGGGTCAGTTTCAGGTGAAGAGGTCAGCGTCCTGCAGTTCACTCACAAGTCAGAAAGGGCAAGTTAATATGTACATGGACAACGAAGCCCATTCAACTTTGTTCGTTCGTTTACTTCCAAGGCCTACGTGAGGGCAACATAAAATGGCGTCTCGAGCAACGCGAACAAAATGGAGTCCGGTCCCGAAAACCACGGAACCTCAGGATGTGTTTGAATTTCGTGGAGGACAATACAATTTGGCAGGTCCAAACTTTTTCGAATGTGGCCGGTGCATCTGGTTTTGGACTGTTTTGGGATGGACGTTCGTGCACGTAGCAATGGCCGGCACAATGGATAAAGCGGGGATGGAGCATAGCATTTCTGGAGTTTTTCCCACTTCTGGTGGCACTGGCTGTTTGAGGTACTGAATTTCAGACTAGGACGGTACTGTTCCATGTGGACAACATGACTGTGGTGGAACTGGTGAACAGGCAGAAAGCAAGGGACTTGAGGGTCTTGCGGCTTTTGCAAAGGTTCATGCTGAAGTGCTTGAGACTGAATGTGGTTTTTCGTTCAAAACACGTACCTGGGGCAAGTAATGACATTGCGGATGCTTTGTCTTGTTAGCAGTGGCAACGATTTCGAGGACTAGTGCCTTGAGCAGACGTATACAACTCATAGCTGCCGGACGACATCTGGGCCTGGGGGGAGTGAGAGTGATAGGCCTGGTCGAAACCTTTTTGGCGGAATCCACAAGACAGAGTTACAGGCTGGTCGGGTCTGAATTTGGAGGTTTCATGGGACACACTGTAGCCGCAAGGAGCATGGTGAGACAGGACTTTGAGCAGGGAGTGATGTGTTTTGTTCTAACTTGTATTGACATGGGTTTGACGCAGATGACGATAGCAGGGAAGCTGGCAGGGATATCATTCTATAGCAAACTGTATCTGCCAAAGATGAGATTCTGAGTAGGATGTTGAACGCTTGGGGGTGTGAACAGGGGGTGGGGGTAGGCAGCTCTGAGGGTGGGCATAACGTTTGAATTGCTGCAAGACTTGTTGAGGGTGTTGCCGGATTGTTGTTACGATACTTTTGAGGTATCGGTATACATGTTATGTATGATTTGGATGTTTTTTGGGGCCGTCCGGTACTTTGAGTTGTTGGGAACAGTACAACAGGTAGGAAGAATATATGAGGAGGTGAGATTGGATTGGGCCAATTGGGGATTTGGTTAGGTCATTCTAAGCCAGATCAGGCGGGTAGGGGTAGATGGATTTGGTTGAATGAGAGCGGCTGCAGTGGTGTGTGCCTGGTACAAAAATAGCGGGATTACTTAGCAAGACCAGAACAGCCTTTGAGAGGTATTTGTTACCATGCGTCAGGAGACCGGCTGACGGCTTTCCAGCTGCTGGCTGTACTATGCATGGCTCTAAGACATTTGGGCAGGGCCCCTGGCAGGTACAGAACACATTCCTTCTGCACTGGTGCAGCTACAGCGACACCGCGTTTAGGCCATTCCTGGGACAGAATCCACCAGATTGGGCGATGGGGGTCTAGGTGCTGGAATAGATACATGCGCAAGTAGCAGATTTAGAACCAAAGAAGGGCAGGGACAGGAAACACTTGCACAGGGGGTGAGGTTCCGTGACAATTTTAAGTGATGTTTTCGACTCGCACGAATATGGTCGAGTCTGGTATCTAAGAACCGCAAATGACGAGTTTAGTAAGTGTGCGCAGTTTCGCTGTGCTAACTTAAACCGTTAGTTTGATATGTGGGTTTTTCATCTGTACCCACGGGTTCCATCTTAGATACGGCATCCATTTTGTCTCTTGCCCTCAAGTAGCCAGCGAACGGACACTGTCCGCTTCATCACCCTGGGACTCTCAGGATATTTGTGGAAGACACATGTACTTTGTAAATATCTTTTACGATGAGGGGGATGATACTGTAAGGCAGATGGCCCCGCTCGAGGCTCATCTTGCCGTCCGGTTTATTGTCTCAGCCGTGCATCTCATTAGGCACGTCCCTTTGATGCCTGTATCTCGTGTTTCCCGATACCTCCCCTTTCACACTCTTTTCAATCCCCCACTGTCTCCATCTTCCTCTGCACCTGTCCTTGTCCCTATTTCGATCTGTTTTACTGCCGATTAGAATTCACTAATGTTGGGAAGATGGGTTTTTACAGTTGGGAACCGCCAAATGTTTCCGCACTTATGTTCCGGACCTTATGTGTACCAAAGTGACCAAAGCGACCCCTCTGGGGGATAATTATGGGAACCAGGTTGTAAACTTTTGTGTACCATGTTGTCCTATGAGTTAATTTTGTATAAAAGGAGCGATCCACAGAACCAATTTGAAGCAGTCTCCCCAAGTTGCACGTGTTGTACTTGTCGTGACTTCTGTGTTCCCTGCAGTAATAAACCTTGAATCTTTGACGCCGAAGGAAGTGTCCCGTGTCTCTGTAGTTTGTGCGCCGAAACAGGTATCCCATGAAGGTTATAGGTGTTGTTCCCTGGCACCGCTGGTACTGTCAAAAGTCCAGTCCTTCAGTTGGCGCCCAACGTGGGGCGACTTCAGCGGTACCGGTCCGGTCCAAAGCCTGATGATCGTGAGGAACTTCGTGTGAAATCTCCGAGGGAAGGTGCACCCCGCTTCATCGATCCTGTTATCGAAATAAGTGGCCCGAAGTTTTTCCCTGCGAAGATTCCCGCCTCCTGACGGCTGCGGCGGACCGATGCCCTGACTGTCGACCTGTCTTCGACGCCCGGCGTAGACCTTATGTACAAGCGAGACGATAGACGGGCCTTCCTGGTGACGCCATTGAAGTTCTGAGTTAAGTATTTGTGGGTCGCTCCCAGTCCTTAGTGGTTGTTCTAGCTTTTGAAAGCTTTGTGGTTAGCCTTTAAGGCTTTGTGGTAATAGCTCACTGAGCTTTGTAATAGCCTCCTCAGGCTTTGTGGTTAGCTCTCCGAGCTTTGTGATAGCCTTAAGGCTTTGTTGTATTGCATGGTTCCATTGCATTTGTGGTTCTTAGTATTGGTTCTTAGTATTATTTGACAGTTGCAATTGCCAAAAACCGAGGGTTTTTGACTTACACGAAGTTTCATTGCTTCGGTAATCCTTGAAGTTTGATACTAGGTTAGTGTGCACGATGCCTAGCCATAGTGATTTGTTTCGTATTTTCAAATGTTGCGCAATGGATTCCCGGTTGGAGGACTCATGTCCGATACCTCCAGTTGGAACTCCGATACATGATCTTTATAGTCGACATGGGGTGGGTCCTATAATATATAATGATTACTGGATCCGCTATACAAAAAAAGACGGCGACCTTAGATGGCCACCACACGGAACTTTTGAACTTTCGATTTTAGATAATCTTGAGGCTAAATTATTTTTAAAGAAGGCTAGGCCAGCTATGTTTGATTCCTTTCGGATATGGCGTAAGGAGGCCAAGCAGAAAGAAATCAAACAACTTAAAAAGGATAAAAAGCAAGAGTTTGTTCCGATAATGCAAGCTATAAAAGAATGTAGACAAGACAAAGAAGAAAAAGATATGGAAATCGCTACTAGATTGCATCACACGAAAATAGATAAATGTTACCAAGTTTTACCGAATAATCTAGAAAAGAAAGAAGAAGATTTGAAGGAGGATTCCTTGTTATCATACTTGATGAAATCACCACCTCCTTATGTACAGGGTGCTACTGCTCCTGTAGCTCCTCCTATAGCTCCTCCTGTTGTTCCTCTTGTTGCTCCAGCGGCTGCGGGTCAGCCCGCTGTTAACCCTACGTTTGTTCCACCACCTGTCCTCGTTCCTACTGCTCCTGTACCTGTACCTTCGCAGACTGTTGTTTCTGCTACTCCGACTAGCTTGTCCGTTCCTACTATGCCTTCCTTCACCTCCAGTGTTGTTGCCCCTGTTTTTCTTTCCCCTTCTGTTCGTAAGCGTGTTCCTAACTCTGTTGCTACTCTTTATTCACCTCTTTCTGGTCCGTTATTTTCGTCTGATTCATCTGAAACTCCTCAGAGACGGAGTCAGATCCCTAGTGGTAGGGAGAAAGAGACGTTAGTAACAATGGCACATAGGTGGATAAGACATCCTGCTAATTACACTCCACGTGTAGTCTTTGATACGTTTTCTCAGTTTAATGAGCCTACGCAGAGATTCGTATTTGAGGAAATGTGTAACTTTTTGAGGGAAGAATGGTACAATAATGATGTAGATGATGTACCGTCCGACATAATTGAACTTCAAAGTCACTTTTCGAACGGTATGATTATAGGAGACGATGTACGACGTGCAGTGGAACGCTTATTAGCATTCAGATCCACAGCACATTCTCGGGTGACATTAGATGATACCACTGAGAACTGGAAAGCGGTTCCTGGTCAGTATCCCATGAGAGAAGTTCCGCCACTGTGGGTGCCTGGTGATCCTCATGCGAACCCTGTGGTGCTACCGCATTTTCGAAGGGTGTGGATACATCTTCCATGGAAACGATCGGAAGTTTTGCAAGTGAAGCAATCCTTACCCGATCCGCGTAAAAATCCGGCTGGTTATTATAAGGAGTTATCACAACTAATAGAAGCTTCTATTATGAATATTGCCGACATCGACATGTTGTTTGGCAATGTTGTACCGCAACCAGTTTGGGCTAAAATTCGTCAAGCCGATCACGCAGTTGAATTAGGGGGTGATTGGGCTGCACTGCTAGCAGCTGATGCATTACAAGTCGGTGGGGCTAAACCTGAACAGTTGATCTTGGATTTGCCTCAGAGAATCATTACGCTCATGAAAACTCTCATGCCAGCGATGAAGGTGAACTGGGATAAGTTATCAGCTTGTAAGCAAAAGAAAGACGAGAGTGTCTCAGATTTCTTTACAAGGTTTGAGGAAGCGTTTGTCGACCACAGCGGCCAGGACATGGGCGCTGAGGGAGGCCAGCGATTATTCGTTTGTGGTAAATAAATAAATAATACCCTATTTTTGACTAGACTTATAGCATAACAGATAGCTCAATAAATAAGAGTCAAGATTCGAGGTAGTAGGAGTTTCTGCAGGTTTATTACAGCATAAGGACAGGATCAGGACAACCTGCATGGGAATAGGACATTAAGGCCCGGCAGCTGCCGGGGCTGGGTCTGGGATGAGCGCGCTAACATTCAATAACAAAACACAGGCATATATACATAGCGCGAACACATAGCATTACATTGCAGTAGGCGTAGCAGTGGGTGGAGCAGAAGGCGTGACGCGTAGCAGTCGCGAAAGATAACAGTAAAAAGAGGTGTAACTGGGAGTATACATAGACATGTGATGCAAACGTAACAGAATATGTCATGAATGGGCGGAAACATAGGAGGGGGCTACCTAAGGAGCCGGGACCTCTAACCTAATGGTGCGCGAAAACTGGCAATGACGTGTTACTAGGAGAAGCTGGGGGCTACGAACTCTGTGTTAGGAGCAGAGACTAAAGTCTGGAGGGTCGGAGCGACATGTACCTAAACCCTATCTGGTATCTAATGTTTAGGGAACATGTTGATATAAACTAGAAGTCATGAGGGGAAAAGCTAACTTGATTCTAAGACTGGACCATGCATTATTCTACATGTAGTGCGTGATGAAGAATACTAAATGACCATTAAATACAGTATTTCTCTAACGTGGAGCCGAGTAGGCTAGACAATGACGGAAACTATTGATGCAGTTCAGTAACTTGGAATGCAGAGGAGGAGGACTGAACTGATAGCTGGAACTATAACATACTTTTGGCAGACTCAGAGGCAGAGCCAAGCTACACCGGGCACTGCGAGGCAGGAAGTAAGTGAAGGGTCGAGGATACAGGTGGGGGCTGTATCGCTCCTCAGCGAGGCTTTCAGGAGACAGGAGCTGAATCCAGGGTCCGGGCCCTTTTGAGGCCTGGAAACGGGGACTTTATAATGGAATAACGTGCACACTGAAAAACGTGGCAACATAACTTTACATAGGCCTGATATTCGTAGTATTCACGAGGACTGGAAAATGACATACCAGAGGTGGACACAACTGTAATTGCGTCATTAATCGGACATGGGGAATAACATATGCATATTGGTCATGCACACATAACATATGATGGATGAGGCGTAGGGACACAGAACATGGCAAAATTTACTTTTCCACATTCCCTCCTTGTCACTACGTTTCCATCAGGAAACATCAATTTTCATGATACCATCTATCATTTCATACAGTATCATTTGCTCGTCTCGAATTGTCTTGGAACGGGATTTAGAACGGGGCTTAGGACTAGGAATACAAGAGGTAGCACACATGCTGCAAATCGCAGGGCCACATTGTATACAGAGGCAGCAGCTAAATATGATCGCTACTGCAATACCTAGAAAGGACAGGACTTTCCATCCCCATGCGGAAATTATATTCCAGAACCAACCGGACCATGTCCAGGTGCCTGGATCTTGGTGTAACAGATGGGCAATTTTATGGAGTCTGGTTATAGCTGAATAAACAGACGGCGCGTTATTTGGAATGAAAATGCAGCAACTAGATCCGATGACTCTACAGGCCCCGCCCCTATCGGCCAGTATGACGTCAAGGACGAGACGATTTTGCAAAACGACAAATCTCATAGCAGATTGTTCTTCGGTTAGGTTACCTAGAGCAGAGGCAGTCTCATTTACTACAGCTTCAAGGGTTCTTGTTAACCTACGGATCAGTTTACTATTCTGGACAGGTCCTACGAAGAAGAAGAAACCTTTATTGAAATCTGTATACTGTTCTAGAGTAGTTTCAGTATAATCGACAATTGGGGACTCCCTTCTATGTCTAATGTGTACTAGATGTGTGTTTCTGTGATAATCAGATGGGGCTAGAAAAACAGGTGGCAGTAGGAAAGCAATGTAACAGGTTCCCTCCCAATCGAGGGGCAGACGGACATATGCAGTTTGACCACAAATAAAATAAGAATGACGTGAAGCTTTGAAAACAGATTTCCCACTGTCACTATACTTGATAACAGTAGTACATTCACTATGACCTACATGTATGGAACCATAACTACGGACACATAATTCGCCTTTGACAGGTAGTACTGAAATAGCAGGTAAGTCTGGAGTAGTATCAGACTGAACATTCAGGACCATGAAATTCGACGAATAATTACCTAAATTATATACTTCATTTTCTAGATCTAAACCTGTTCTGTGGGGGAGACCTTGCTTGTCTGGAAAACATGTACTGTTAAGAAAAGACATATCTGTTGAGGATGACGTTAACGTGGACCATGCTCCACACGAACCATTATGTGAGAATGGATAAGGAAAGAGTGGCAGAACTCCCTTCGGTGTCTGGAAAGGGGGGAGTCGACCACATACCCAACAATTAGTGGCATTGCTGGTCTGGTGTGAGTAATGTAACATACGGATAAATGTGTTGTTGCGCATAGCGAGGCGGTAAGAATATTCGTGAGGAGGCAGATCACTAAACGTGTGCTCTACTGTAGCATTAGCAGACATATTTACATGAGGAACTGGAAAACACAGGAAAAGTGCGTAACTAGTGCAGGAAATCATTATGCTGAGAAACAATATGAAACTCAGAAAAACGATACATTGAAGTGAACTTCGACTGACTCTCTCACTATGGGGGTCTATTTTATACATGTCAGAAACAGTCTAACCGTTTCACCTAGGGGAGGACTTATACAATCAAACTGACTGACTTATTTTACTAGACCTGAGCTTTAACTTATACTCCTGTTGCGGAGTTTTCTCTAACAAGGGAGGGGTTGTAATAATGTCTTGTGCGGGACAGTCCTTTAAAACAATGTTCTGGCAGTCCTTCGAATCCTGGAAATCCTTGGAAATGTTCTTGGAGACTAATTTCAATCCATTGAAAAGTTTTACATGAGAAAGGTGGACCCACCCCTTCCTGCCTTCCAACTTGACGGCAGTTCGGGTGGTCAAGAGGACCTGACGTGGCTCCTTCCAACGTGGTTCCAGCGGACTTGATCTGTCGAAATTCCGGACCATCACAAGGGAGCCTGGAACGATCTCGTGCGGTGCCACCTCGGTATTGTCTGGAAATGCGGCGGCAACCTGTGAACGACATGAGTTGAGGGCAGACATCAAGGAAGCTAGGTAATCTGTCAGCATATTACATGAAACATCGGTAATACTTCGGGGTCTAGGAGTACCCCACATGTTAGGGGGGCGGCCAAATACGACCTCATACGGGGACAGACCTGATCTGGAATGTGCGACCATGCGCATATAAAATAAAGCGACTGGCAGAGCTATTAACCAGTCCACACCTTTGTCCTTACAGACTTTTGCAATGCGGATTTTCAGAGTCTGATTATGTCTCTCTACGAGACCGGCTGCTTCAGGATGGCGTACACAATGGAACTTCCACTGGTACCCTAACAAAAGGGAAACGTGCTTCATTAACTCTGAGGAGAATGGCTGACCGTTATCAGAATATACGACTCTAGGGAGTCCGTATCTCGGGAAAAATTCACGAACCAACTGCTTGGCAGTGGTCGCGGCTGTGTAATCTGGGACTGGATATGCTTCTGTCCATCTGGACAAAGCGCATACAACTACAAGGACATACTTGAAACCTCGACATCGCTCCATCTGAATATAATCCATCTGGAGGACCTCAAAAGGGTGGTCAGGGGGCTGGAAACCACCTTGTTCCACCGGGACACTTTTACCTGGATTAAACTGACAACATATCATACAGGTACGGACTTTCTGTTTGGCTGCAGCTCGTAAATGCTTGTTGAACCAAATATTCTGGATACTGTCTAACATAGCTTTTTCTCCTAAATGTGCTGGACTATGTGCGGTATTGATAATGACTTGAACCATAGAATCGGGGAGAAACCATGTGGCTCTACCCTTCGTTAACCATCCTTGATCTGTCTGGACCCCTCCTTGTTCAGACCATTTCTTGATTTCATCGGGAGTAGCATGTAACTGGATATCTATGACATCTTGTGTAGGGTCCTTAACTGTCATGCATGTAATCGGATCTGGAGTATGTGTCTGATTAACTGGAATGTCTGGAGTCTGTGCTGTAAGCTTGGCTGTACGGTCTGCTAGATCATTACCTTGGGAAATAATGTCAGTGACTTTCGTATGTGCTTTGCATTTCATGATAGCAATGGATGTCGGTAAATGTATGGCATCTAACAGGGCTTGAATAAGGAGACCATGCTGAATCTTGGTTCCATGAGAAGTCATGAAACCTCTCTCCTGCCAGAGCACTCCGAAGTCGTGTACAACTCCGAATGCGTAACGTGAATCTGTGTAAACATTAACTTTCTGGTTCTTGGCGTGTATACAGGCTTGTGTCAGAGCGACTAGCTCTGCTGCTTGAGCGGACAGGGTATCAATACGGTGTGTTTCAATAACTTCAGTGTCAGTAGTCACTGCATACGCGGCGACTAGTTCTCCTGTACTAGTTCTCATACATGAACCATCCACATAAAGTGTCAGGTCAGGATCTGGTAACGGAATGTCTGTCAGGTCTTGTCTTGGCTTTGTCGTAATGTTAACTACTTCCACACAATCATGTGGGTCAGAATTTGAATTAACTGATGGTAACAGTGTAGCAGGATTCAGGACGTTGCAGCGTCTAATTTCTATGTGTGGCTGGAACAGTGTCAATTCATAACCTGTTAAACGTGCAATTGTCAAGTGCTGTGTTTGTGTTCGGTTTAAAAGAACTTCTACTGAATGTGGGACTTGTACTGTCAGGGAATGTCCTAAAACTATGGAATCACTTTGTCTGATAGCTAGTGCTGTGGCTGCAACTGACTTGAGGCACGCAGGCAACGCCTGGGCGACTGGATCTAATGTGCTCGAAAAATAAGCACAGGGCTTGTATTGTCCTGCTTGATCTTGTGTGAGAACAGATAATGCTGTACCTTCGCGTTCAGTAACGAAAAGTGTAAAAGGCTTACTGTAGTTCGGCGTAGCTAGAACTGGAGCTTGGCATAGGGCTTTCTTTAACTCGTTGAAACTAAGTGTATGTTCAGATGTCCAAGGGAGGACAGTCGATACGGCTGCCTCCTGTGTCGTTAACTGTATCAGTGGCTTGGCTAGAAATGCATACTGGGGAATCCATTGTCTACAATAAGAAGTAAGGCCGATAAAAGCACGTACCTCCTTCTGGGTTCTGGGCTGGGGAAGACTCGCTATTAACTGGATACGGTCTGGTGTCAACTGCCTACCCCTCTTGGACAGCAAGTGTCCTAAGTATACCACTTGCTGGACACAGAATTGAAGCTTCGAGGGTGACACCTTGTGCCCCATCTCGGCTAGGAAATACAGAACTGTAAGTGATGCGCGCTCGCAGTCACGTTCAGAACGGGCTGTGATCAGTAGATCATCGACATACTGGAGCAGGGCAGTGTCAGTTGGCATGTGAATATTGTCTAGCTGTCTCTTGAGTGCTTGACTGTAAATACTAGGGCTTTCTGTGAAACCTTGAGGAGCGCGTGTAAACATATAGCTCCTTCCATTTAAACAGAATCCGAAAAGAAACTGGCTATCTGGATGAATTGGAACACTGAAGAATGCATTCTTAAGGTCTATGACAGTGAAAAACATGGCTTCGGAATCAATAGCTGTTAACAGGGAAGAAATATCTGGGACAACTGGGTACTGAGGAATGATACATTTATTAAGCTCTCGTAAATCAATCACTAATCGATATACTGGGGGTGCATGTGGATCAGTACGTTTCATGACTGGAATGATCGGGGAATTGCATACATTGGAGTCAGTTTCTACAACTACTCCTTGAGCCATGAGCTCGTCAATAATTTTGGATAAGGCTGCTACAGCCTCAGGTGGCAATCTATACTGCCTGATTCGTGGTAACACTACACCTGGCTTGAGAGTCACACGATGGGGTGTGATTTGCATGTAACCTACATCAGTTGGACCTTGCGCCCATAAGTGCTGCGGAACATTAGACAATCTTGAATCAAAATCTCGTAATACATAGTGACCCTTAAAGTCACGTAGGAACAGACGTATTCCCTCTGGGGAACAGCAAATAACTGCACCTAACTCTTTCAGTGTCTTAATGCCTAACAGATTTTCTGGACATGACTTAGTAAGTAACAGATCAGTAGTACGGGACAATGGACCTACTTCTAGAGTGACTGGCTTTGATATCTCATTAACTATTGGCTTTCCTGAAAATCCAAGGGAAACATTTCTTGAGCCTGAGAGCGGAGCCCCTGGAACTTCGGCATGACTAATTGTGGTCCTACTTGCCCCTGTATCAAGCAAAAACTTTCTGTCTTTCCCTAATACTTGACTGTGAACATAGGGACCTTCTTGATCTACAGGTATCTCGATGAGAGGCAAGCCTACCTCCCTCTCTAGGCTGTTTCATGAATATGACTGGTACTCTGGATACTCAGACTGTGCATACTGGTACATCTGTGATGTGACATGCTGTGTTGCAGCAATAGGCTGCGGTACTGTAACTGTCTGTTGTGCATTCTGTAGCTGAGGAATCTGTGAAACTTGTTCTTGTCTAGGCGGACGTGGTCTTTCTTTAGTCTTACCCGTAGCTATGTTATGTTTCAGAACTGCACACTCGTTTATAAAATGACCTGGCTGTTTACAATAATTGCAGTTCCCTTTAACGGGAGCTGCAGGATGACTAGCTTGATTCGGACCCCTCTTCTGACTGTCTTGAGGAACAGATTGTGCAACTAGCACTTTCATTTTCGTGTCTTTCATACGTTTTCTCTCGTGTTCTTGCTCTTCTCTGATTCTATTCTGGTGGTACTGGAGCATCTGGAGCATCTGGGACGGAGTATTTGCTTGCCAGGTGCTTTCGACTTTCAAGACTCGATTTTTAATTTGTGGACTTGAATTCTCGACTAATTTAGTAACGAAAAGGTGAGGGTATGACTCACTACTTGTCTTGAGACCACTGTTAATACTGAAACATTTTTCAAATCTAGAATAAAAATCGCTAATATCCTCGTCTTGTTTCTGTTTACAGGCTGAGATTGCATCCCAGTCTTCTTTCCTAGTTGTCAATAATCTGGGTAAAACTTGAATCAATAATTCTGGTAATTCTTTACATTTATCTCCAAGACCGGTACCTGGTACTCGTGCCTTGTCTTCAGCTTCTAGAGCTGTCCAATCGATCTTTTTCTCTCCCACCTCCCATTCTTTTTCCTTTAACTTTTCATACACCCCTGCGGGTAACAGGACCTTTAACATTTTAATGATATCGGGGTAAGTGTATTCTCCCATACGGAGCATGTCTTTTAATTCTCTATGGAACCCTGCTGGATCTTTGTCATGACAGGGAATTAATTTCTTCATTTCAAGAAGTTCCATCTTTGAAATCGGAGTGTATACAAACACTCGTTGCATTACGCCACCCGCCCCTTGGACTGGGTGGACTTCTCGTAACGGATTCTGTCTGTCTATGTAGAATGGTTTACTTTCTGGGGGTGAGACATGAACAAAATGTGGGTTCAGGAACGTTCTATATTTGTGACGCTGTTCTAGAATGACACTAATTAAATCGGTACCTAGACCTCTCCATTTATACTGGAGTAACTCGTTCAGGATATCGTGTAACGGGCCTGGATCAGAATGTTGACCCTCATACAGAGTAATGAGGTGCTGGATCATATACATACCCACCAGTCGTTGCTCGGCTGGGGGCAGTTTCAGGAACATTTGTGCCACTATTTCGTCTGGAAAAGTGGTAGAATCAGTAATCCATCGGACTGCTGATCGGGCTAGTTCTTGTTCATGCATGGTACTTAATTCACTGTAACCGATTCGTGATTTCAGAATGTGATCGGTAACTTGAAATACTTGTTCTAGAGAACCTTGTTCTGGTGCTAGATGAAAAATAGACTTGGGTTCTAGACGTAAATGGCGATCTGGAAATCTGGATTTTCCTACATACGCTATTCTGGCGGGATTCTCGTTCTCTTCCTCTTCAGGATCAGAGATACTTTCTTTCTCGCTTACTTGTGCTGCTTTACGCTGTTCGTGTAACCTTATTATTTCTTTACGAATTTTCTTGTACATACTCTCCATGGCACTGACGGTCTTGTGTTTACCCTCGGCTATATTATCACTCCACCTTGTCAGGATTCTCATTTCGGCGGGATCTTTAGACGGGTAATCTTGTTCTCTTATTAGACAATTGATCAGGAACTTTAATATCATGAGCTGAATCTCGGCTTTCCTTTGAGACATAATCTCGCCAATACTTTCTGGATCATCCCCTGTACGGATGAAACGATATATTCTGTCTAGATCTTCTTTCATATTCGGCAAGGTGACTAGATACTCGGTCACTCTCCTTACACGTAAGGAATATAAAACCATAGTATATTCGCCTGGAACTGGATCATAGACACATTCGTTAAGGGCTTGCCTGATTTCTGTAACAGACTTATTACTTTTAGGAGTACGCTGTGATGCTTGAGCATGTAATTCGAGTGCCGATAAACGTTTGTGTGGCGGCGGGGTTTGAGGAGTAGCTCCTCCCGCGGCCCCTAGACTGGAGTCGTCTACTGAGGCTCTACGTCCTGGCAGAGTGGGAAATGGAACTGTAGGCTGGACCGGGGGTACCGTAACAGGTACTCCGGTGTCTGGAGGAGCGGGAAGTGCCTGATTTACAGGGACTGGCGGAGCGCGAACAGGATTTGCATATTCGGGGACTGTGTCGTCCAGATAGGACGAAATAAAAATATCAGCTGCGGTCGGTTTGTGACGTAGCTTAGTCGGAACTAATGGTGGCGGGAAATTACTGGATGCCTCTGGGGTCGCTTTGGCAAACCTTCGGCAAGGAGAGGATACATACCCTTAATAAGGGCATGCCTCTGTCTGTCTGACTGTTCGGCTTTGACTTGTTCACCTATCTCGATTAATTCTCTTTCTTGGGCTCGTTCTTGGGATTCTCTACTTAATTCTGACTTTCTGACTTCCTTTTCCGTTCTTCTATGCGCTTCTTTACGCCATAACTCGATGGCATCTTTCTGTGACTGTCTGGCTTTCTTTTTCCATAATGCTTCTTCTACTCGCATGATGCATTCGGCATCCCATGTACCCGATACGGGCCATCTATACTTTTCTTCTAACTGTTTGGTATATTCTACCCATAAATCTAGATACAATATGGCGCTTATGCCATGCTTCTGATACATAAAGTGACCTGGACTGTCCCTGGGCGGGACAGGAACTGCTTCCTCTAATAAACCTTTTCTAGTTTTTAACTGACGTAACTTGGAAAATATAGGCATGACTGAACTGTAATCTGGACACAATACAATACACAATAAAAACACGAAATCACATCGCACTCATACCACAACAGTAAATTACATGAAGAACATTATAAATAACAGTTCGAACAGAATATTACCTGGAATACTGAGAACAGAAATAGAACAGATTTTCTTGAGAACGGAACAGACTAGAGTTACTGGATGCACTGCTGTAACAGTACGGAACATACCGGTCCCATAAAGGGACGCATCAGGACCCGTATCCACCTAGGTGAACACTTCGTTTGTGAGTCTGGGCACCACCAACCCACGGACCAGGAGTCAATTTAGATTGGTCCTGTCTAGATACTACCCCAGCAATGGTACTCACCGGGCAGCACGGAACGGAAGGCCTCGGACTGGACTGGACGACGAACTTCGGACTTCGGACTTCAGTTACAGGTGGGCCTCCGGATACCTCGGACCTTGGACTCTCGGCTTGGGCTCTGGTCGGGACTCGCCGCGTTCCTCCACCGTCTCGTTTGGATGCTGGACCGCCTCCTCCGTCTCCTCCGTGGGCCTGAGGGATACTTGGAGCAGAAATATCTGCCAGTGCACGGTATGGTTCCGTCACGACTGCAGAGGGTCAGGGGGTCGGCGTGGCTTCACCGACGCGTGGGGAAAGGGCAAGTCCCTGTTCGGGCGCCATTATGTGGTAAATAAATAAATAATACCCTATTTTTGACTAGACTTATAGCATAACAGATAGCTCAATAAATAAGAGTCAAGATTCGAGGTAGTAGGAGTTTCTGCAGGTTTATTACAGCATAAGGACAGGATCAGGACAACCTGCATGGGAATAGGACATTAAGGCCCGGCAGCTGCCGGGGCTGGGTCTGGGATGAGCGCGCTAACATTCAATAACAAAACACAGGCATATATACATAGCGCGAACACATAGCATTACATTGCAGTAGGCGTAGCAGTGGGTGGAGCAGAAGGCGTGACGCGTAGCAGTCGCGAAAGATAACAGTAAAAAGAGGTGTAACTGGGAGTATACATAGACATGTGATGCAAACGTAACAGAATATGTCATGAATGGGCGGAAACATAGGAGGGGGCTACCTAAGGAGCCGGGACCTCTAACCTAATGGTGCGCGAAAACTGGCAATGACGTGTTACTAGGAGAAGCTGGGGGCTACGAACTCTGTGTTAGGAGCAGAGACTAAAGTCTGGAGGGTCGGAGCGACATGTACCTAAACCCTATCTGGTATCTAATGTTTAGGGAACATGTTGATATAAACTAGAAGTCATGAGGGGAAAAGCTAACTTGATTCTAAGACTGGACCATGCATTATTCTACATGTAGTGCGTGATGAAGAATACTAAATGACCATTAAATACAGTATTTCTCTAACGTGGAGCCGAGTAGGCTAGACAATGACGGAAACTATTGATGCAGTTCAGTAACTTGGAATGCAGAGGAGGAGGACTGAACTGATAGCTGGAACTATAACATACTTTTGGCAGACTCAGAGGCAGAGCCAAGCTACACCGGGCACTGCGAGGCAGGAAGTAAGTGAAGGGTCGAGGATACAGGTGGGGGCTGTATCGCTCCTCAGCGAGGCTTTCAGGAGACAGGAGCTGAATCCAGGGTCCGGGCCCTTTTGAGGCCTGGAAACGGGGACTTTATAATGGAATAACGTGCACACTGAAAAACGTGGCAACATAACTTTACATAGGCCTGATATTCGTAGTATTCACGAGGACTGGAAAATGACATACCAGAGGTGGACACAACTGTAATTGCGTCATTAATCGGACATGGGGAATAACATATGCATATTGGTCATGCACACATAACATATGATGGATGAGGCGTAGGGACACAGAACATGGCAAAATTTACTTTTCCACACGTTGACAAATTCGTGTCGAATTTGTTGCCTGAACTAAGCAACAAACTAAAGAATTCAGAAAGTGCGTGGGCAGTTTCAACCCCTGCGCAAATACTAGCAACGGCCCAGTATTATGAGAATAGGGAAAAGGAAGAAAGTGATCGTGTAGAAAAGAAAACTAAGGAGCTCAAAACGAAGGTTTTGTTGCAGCAAGCATACCCTCCACGATCAAACCAAAATGATGCACAACAGCAGTATCGGCCGCGAGCACAGCTCGATAGAACACAGCCGCACTCTGACAACTTTGATCCCAGATCTTCACTTGGGTATAATCAATGCGCATATTGTAGGAAAGAGGGACACCTAAAATATGATTGTCTTGCTTTACGGGACCGTCTAAATGGTGTGTCAGCACGAGGAAACCGTGGTGGTGGTCCTCAGCAGGCACCACGTGGTAGAGGTCGTGGTTCATCCCACAATCAGATTGATCGTCATCAAAATCAATCGGATGCAAATAATTATTTTGACCAGCGAAATGCGGGGTCAGTTCGATCCGCACAGTATAATGTTGATGATTATTATGTAAACCACGAGACTGTTGTAAATGACCACTACTAGGACAGCCAACGACAAAGAGAGGGAGTAGTGTCAGTTCCGGTCGATCAGAGTGGGCCTTACGTTGCAGTGACTACATCGGGTGTAGTTGAGCCTTTTCTGTTAGACACTGGTGCGACGAAAAGTTCCATCATGCATTCAAAACTCCCTGGCGCACCTTTGTCTGGCTTAACGAATGTTTCCGTCGGATTCTCTGGCGCCCCTGTTAGTAACCCAGTCTCTAACCCTTTGCCTCTTATGATTGGATCTCGTGAGCTAACGGCTCCACTGATTCTATCTACAGGTTGTGGTGAAAATCTTTTGGGCCTGGATTTGTTGAAACGATTATATGCAACATTGTATTGTTCCCCCGAAGGAGTGGAGCTTACATTGGGAAGGAGAGTGATCTCTCCCATGTATTTATCGGTTGATAAATTCCCACCGGAATTGAGTTCCCTCCCTGCGTCCTTATGGGCCACAGGTCCCAATGACGTGGGCCTGTTAGACATTCCACCCTATGTGATTCAATTGAAACCAAATGCGCGATTACCGCGTTTACCTCAATATCGTATTTCTCTTGAGGGCGAACGAGCGCTGTTAGCAATCGTTCATGATCTCATTGGAAAAGGTGTTGTTGAAGAAACTCGTGGAAACGTGTGCAATAGCCCTGTATTACCAATTCTGAAACGAACTGACCCAACTAAACCTCCTGTGTATCGTTTTGTTATAGATTTGAGAGAGGTAAACAAAATAGTGGTTCCGCAATTTCCTGTGGTCCCTGACATTACGGCTTTATTAACAATGATTCCGGCATCTGCCTCCTGGTTCACAGTGATCGATTTAAAAAATGCTTTCTTTAGCATCCCGATTGCAGAGGAAAGCAGAGACCTATTCGGATTTTCATTAGGAGGTCGCAGTTTTAGGCTAAAACGCGCTCCACAGGGCTACTGTGAGAGTCCGTCAATTTACAGCCAAGCACTTAAAGGTCAGCTTGATGCCTTTGTATTGCCTAAAGGTGCAGCTTTGATTCAATACGTTGACGATCTTTTAGTGGCAGCTGATACGGAGGCCATTTGCAAAACGGCTACAGTATCATTATTGCACTATCTACATGACTTGCACCACAAGGTGTCGCCTTCAAAGCTACAGTATTGTTGTCAAGAAGTTACCTATCTAGGTCACTTATTGTCAAAAGAAGGGAGAAGGTTGACCCCAGAGAGAATTGCAGCGATTTCCCGAATGACTGTGCCAAAAACCCAGAGAGATGTTCGCGCCTTCTTAGGTATTACGTCCTACTGCAGACAATGGATTCCAAATTTTTCATTGTTAGCGAAACCATTGATAGCCCTTACGTGCAAAGATGTTTCATCCCCAGTACCTTGGTCTGAAGAATGTCAGAAAAGTTTTTCGGAATTGCGTGATGCGTTGTGTTCGGCTCCTGTGTTGGGTACCCCTGACTACAGTAAGCCGTTTACACTATACGTTCACGAGAGGGATGGTTGCGCGTTGAGTGTTTTGACACAATCTTTTGGTGGTAAGCAACGCCCATGTGCCTACTTTTCTTTGACTTTAGACCCAGTAGCAAGAGCTTTGCCAAGTTGCTTAAGGGCAACAGCGGCAGCTGCGGCGTCCATTCGACAGTCCGCAGGTCTAGTCATGGATAATATGCTCACGGTAATGGTTCCGCATACAGTCGACACTCTATTGAACCGAACGAAAACTCAACATCTGACAAGTGCAAGATTGTCTGGATATGAGTTGACATTGCTGGCCAGTCATATACGGATAAAACGATGTAATGTGTTGAATCCAGCAACATTGCTGCCGATCGACGCAGAATCAAGTGGTGAAGCAGTACATGACTGCTATCTCAAAACTGAAGAGGAAACCAAGGGTCGCATTGACCTAAAAAATACTCCATTGACAAATCCCGATGGTACTTTGTATGTGGATGGTTCTTGTTTCAAGTTGCCGAACGGTGATGTGACGACTGCGTATGCTGTAGTTACATTGAGAACGATTGTGGAAAGTGCAAGATTAAATCAAAATTCGGCTCAGGCTGCTGAGTTAATTGCTTTGACGAGAGCGTGTGTGTTGTCTAAAGATAAACGGGTGAATGTGTTTACAGATAGCCAGTATGCGTTTGGTGTGGCACATAGTTTTGGACGATTGTGGAGAGAGAGAGGATTCCTTACGTCACATGGTACGAAGATTCAACATGGACAGCTTGTAAATGATCTTTTAGATGCACTCACATTGCCTAAACAGGTGGCCATAATCAAATGTAGCGCACATCAGAAAGTAACGGACGATGTGGGTCGTGGAAATGCGTTTGCGGATGAGACTGCTAAGGAGACTGCCCGGAACCTTAGCACTCGAATGTATGTGACGAGTTCGGTTAGGTGGCCTGCAGAATCAAGTATGTGTGAAAACACTATCGAGAGTGTGAAAGCAATTCAGAATGAGGCCACCGAGACTGAAAAGGCGAAGTGGAAAGAAAGTACGGGAAAGTTGGATGCGAATGGTTGTTGGACTGATTTATCGGAACAGAAAAGATGGATGTTGCCTGATGCATATGTGCTGGCTGTTGTGACTATGGCACATGGGTTAGCACATATTAGCGCGAAAGGTATCTGTAAATTGCTGTTTCCTGTGTGGAAGAATGATGGTATTACGAAATGTGCTGAACGCTTGGTTAAGAATTGTATGGTATGTATGTTGTACAATCCTGGTAAGGGAACCCCAACTCCTCCTGGTAGTTTTGCTCCCCCTTCATGTCCCTTTGAGGTGATCCAATTGGACTTCATCCATATGGAACGATGCAATAACCTGAAATACGTTTTAGTTGTTGTTTGCGCATTCTCCCGATGGATTGAGGCCTATCCTCTCAAAGACAATACTGCTTTGTCCACTGCGAAAATCCTACTGAAGGAGTACTTCCCTCGGTATGGAATGCCTAGAATTGTGTGGTCAGACAACGGAAGTGAGTTTGTGGGGAGTGTGATGAAGAGTGTGTGCAAGGGCCTTGGAATTAATCAGAAATTCCATAGTGCCAATCATCCTCAGTCAGCTGGGTTGGTTGAGGGGTACAATGGCACCCTTAAACTAAAACTAGCAAAAATTCAGGCTACGACAGGTCTTTCGTGGCCTGACGCTTTACCCTTAGCATTACTGTCAACAAGGGCAACTGTACACTTCCGAGTAGGGCTCAGTCCCTATGAAATAGTGTTCGGTCGTCCTGCCAATGTTTGGGGGGTCCCTAGACCGGGTGCCTTTTGTGAACTTGAGTATCCAATGTTGATTGATTATCTTTATGACTTGACTGCTAAACTGAGGTTAATTCACCAACAGGTTCACGAAGCATTGCCGACGCAGACGGAGGGTCCAGGCCACCAGCTCCAGCCCGGAGATTGGGTGGTAACGCGAAATTTTTCGCGCAAGAACAATTTGGATCCCAGGTTCACTGGACCCTATCAGGTCCTCCTTGCCACGAGAACTGCAGTTCGTCTTGAGGGGCGGAAAAATTGGGTGCATGCCACCCATACCAAGAAAGTCCCCATTCCGTTGCCAGCAGACTCGTGGGTGAGGAAAGGCATTGCATCAACTGAAACCGAAAGATTGTCGGCGTTTGTACCTTTCAGCGTCGCACAACCTGTCGGAGAATCCTCAGTGCAGCAAAAAGGCATTATTGAACACTTGTCATCAGAAGACTCAAGACCAGAACATTCAGCTGATCAACAGGGCGTTGTCCCTTCAACGGATCTTTTGTTTAACGAACAGACACGTCCTGGGAAAACCCGATATTTTTTGAGATCCAGCACTAAAGACTAATAAAAAACCCCGTTCTGTCCCTTGACAAATGCATTATCCCGTTTTCCATGATCAGTTTGAACACTCATTCTATTGTAATTATTTTGTACATATTCATTGAGCTTTGTTCCTTACATTTTTGTTTCCACAGCTGAGAGACATTGTTTTCATATATATATATTTGTGAAATAAAGACCGTAGGGCCGCGCGTGTACTTCCTCCTGGTTAGTAGGTCTTGACGCTAGGTTAAAGACCGTCGGTTCCTGGGAACTCCTAGGAATTGACTATTGCTACACAGAACGAAGTGCGTCAAGAAACGTTGCGGACGGTCATAGGAAATGGCATTTTCAAAGCTGATGGACTTGGAAAGAGCTCAAGCACAAAGATTCAAGCTGCAGCAACTCAGTCGTACCAAATGTTTTGTGTTCCAAATATTCGTACTGTTTGTGACTGTTTCTGCGTTATTGGCGGGTGGAGTGTATTACACAATGTCTTACTTCTTGCCTTCTACTATACCTACTCTTACCCCTGACCTTAAACTCACCTCCACTGTTTCTCCTCATTCTTTTCACATCTTACCTGAAAACGAGCAGGCTAGACGTGCAGAATTCCGCAACAATTCCTTTATTCAGCTCCTTCATCAGCATCAGTTAGTGGTTAACACTACTAATTGTTGGGTGTGTGGGTTGATGCCACATACTACGGATAAGGGAATTCCATATCTGGTGTTACCGTATAGCTCCCAAGGGTCTGCTCGAGCATTTCAAACAATGTTTCGAAGTGCACTGGGTTTCCACCCCATTCGAGAACCACGTTCCCCCTACTCTGGTCCTACCTCGTACCAAAAATCTTTGTCTATAGCAATAGAGGATTTAGATAGCGATATCTATGATCCCTCACTTATCCCTGAAGAAGAGGTACAAGCCTATAGGGTCCTAAGTAGAGGCAAATATAGTGTGTTCACTGGTGAAAAACAGCTTAAAAGCTCGCCTCCGATATGGGTCGTACCCCACATTGGTAATTTTTGTTTAATAGGTCGCGGCCGTAGATCGAAAGCCCGACTTGGAGAGAGTGCTTGCACTGAAAATTATATTTTGCCAATGGTCTCGTCCCCTGTGTTTTTGGCTGCCAAGGGTACATACTTTATTTGTCATGATCGTGCATATGCATGGTTGCCCTCTGACTTCATGGGCTCATGTTTTATCGCAAACTTGTTGCCTCCGACGTTTACTGTAGATGCAGATTATCACAAAACTAGAGTTGTGAGGGGCGTAATTAGCGAAGAGGATACTGCCGGTCAAGAGGCAGGAGACTTTTTCAAGGGTTTCCTCCCATTTTGGGGACCTATGGTTAATAGTAGGAACCTAAGACAGTTGACTCGAGTGGTAGAATCGACAGCTAATATTACTGCCAGTGCCCTTGGTAATATCACCACAGAACTTCAGGCAGATAGACTTATGACGTTACAAAACCGTATGGTTTTAGATGTGATCTTAGCAGATCGAGGTGGGGTATGTAAGGTGATCCATTCGAGCTGCTGTATTTTCATTCCTGATAACGCTCCGACTGTCTATCAAGCCATCTCGAAGTTGCATAAGATCTCCGAATCCATACACGTGGATGTAGGGGATTGGACGCTACTTGGATGGTTTTGGGGCCTGATGTCGACTTGGGGTTGGAAAATTCTGACGATCATTGGAGTCGTTGTAGCGTTCCTGTTCACGTGTTGCCTTTGCGTGCAGTGCGGTCCTGCCTTATGTGGCCTCTGTGCTACAACGTGTATAAGACAGCCACCTGTTACCAAAGGGTCTCAGTTGGACAGAGCTATGCTACAGCAACATCTCGAGGGTCTGATGAATATCGAATATGATTCCGACTAGTGCTTGCCTACATGAGGGCAAAAGGAGCGTCTGAGGTTCCGTGACAATTTTAAGTGATGTTTTCGACTCGCACGAATATGGTCGAGTCTGGTATCTAAGAACCGCAAATGACGAGTTTAGTAAGTGTGCGCAGTTTCGCTGTGCTAACTTAAACCGTTCGTTTGATATGTGGGTTTTTCATCTGTACCCACGGGTTCCATCTTAGATACGGCATCCATTTTGTCTCTTGCCCTCAAGTAGCCAGCGAACGGACACTGTCCGCTTCGTCACCCTGGGACTCTCAGGATATTTGTGGAAGACACATGTACTTTGTAAATATCTTTTACGATGAGGGGGATGATACTGTAAGGCAGATGGCCCCGCTCGAGGCTCATCTTGCCGTCCGGTTTATTGTCTCAGCCGTGCATCTCATTAGGCACGTCCCTTTGATGCCTGTATCTCGTGTTTCCCGATACCTCCCCTTTCACACTCTTTTCAATCCCCCACTGTCTCCATCTTCCTCTGCACCTGTCCTTGTCCCTATTTCGATCTGTTTTACTGCCGATTAGAATTCACTAATGTTGGGAAGATGGGTTTTTACAGTTGGGAACCGCCAAATGTTTCCGCACTTATGTTCCGGACCTTATGTGTACCAAAGTGACCAAAGCGACCCCTCTGGGGGATAATTATGGGAACCAGGTTGTAAACTTTTGTGTACCATGTTGTCCTATGAGTTAATTTTGTATAAAAGGAGCGATCCACAGAACCAATTTGAAGCAGTCTCCCCAAGTTGCACGTGTTGTACTTGTCGTGACTTCTGTGTTCCCTGCAGTAATAAACCTTGAATCTTTGACGCCGAAGGAAGTGTCCCGTGTCTCTGTAGTTTGTGCGCCGAAACAGGTATCCCATGAAGGTTATAGGTGTTGTTCCCTGGCACCGCTGGTACTGTCAAAAGTCCAGTCCTTCAGGGGGCGAGGGCTTGTTCAGTTTGTACAGTAAATCTATTTTTTTATGTTGCAGGTTGTGTGAGCGGCCCAGAAACCAAGATGGTTACCTGGATCGTTGGACATTTTTTCGTGCATTGGACGGAAAATTCGCAGATCTACAGGTTTATGGTTGTAACCTGGTTCTGATGAGTTGCCATCATGAAGTGTGTTGGTGGGGTAAAGGAGGGATGCGATGTGGGCATTATTGCCGTGGTTGACAAAAATGGTGTCACAAAGAGGCTGCCTCGACATGTTGGTTCTACACCTGGGTGAAAATGATCTGATACGACTATCAGGACTGGCTATTTTGCAACACATGCAGAGGGATTTAGAGGCAATAAAACGCAACTTGGCTGGAACATGCCTAGTATAGACCGAGTTTGTATCGCGCAAAGTGTGGAAAGGGGCTGTGGAGAAAGCTGTGGAGAAAGCACACTGAAAATTGAATAGGGCAATGAAGGTGTTCTGCCAAGCAAGAGTCTTTCAGGTGATCGCTCATGTGGGGCTAAAATTGGAAGAGCCGTTATTGATTAGGGACTAGGGAATCCCAACTACATGATGGAGGTGTGGGATGTGATCAGTAGGTTGTGGAACAAATCCATCTGGTGCCGCAGGATTGACTGAAAGCGGGGCGAAAGGTGCACAGGAGAAGGGGCAGTTAACTGCCCTATAGGAATTCACTGGTTGGCAGTAATTTGGAGGGGTGGTGAGTCACATACGGGCACATCCACCCCTTGGGGCGGGGACAGGTGGCTGATGGTGGGATGTGGGATGCAAGAGATCAAAGATAGGAAATTCAGGAGAGAATGTTAAAGGAAAAGTGAAGCGGAGAATGGGGAGATGGAGGAGGTCGCAGAGTGAAAGGGGAGGAGCGCAACAGGTGTGATGATTTGAGGATGGATGGGGTGATTGAGGGGGAAGATGATGGAACTGTTATAGTTGTATTGATGTTTTGGTTAATAATGTTTAACTGTTACAACCTTGTCCTAATAAAATTACATGTTTACGCTTCAAGTAACAGCGTGGAGTGTAGGTATTGCCCGAACCGGCTTCTCTTTGGCATTACAAATTACACTAAAAAGTTTTCATAAATATTGGTAGTGACAAGTATAAAATATAAGACCACAACTGAAGCAGGGATGGGAAGAAAAAAACAGAGCGAGAAAAGGGAAGAGTGTATCGTGAAGCGAGCTCAGTGGCTTGAGGGGAATGATACATGAATGTATAGGCAAACTGTAGGGAAAGGACCAATCCTGGCGCTGCTGCTGACTCAGCCTTACAACTTTACCAGCTCAGGGAAATAGGCACTATTACACTGAGCTAATAAGGACACCTGTTGTATGCAACACTTCGGAGGAGTGAGAAGTCTGTTTATAAGGTCAAGAACTGCAGTGGGTCTGCACTATCCTGAGTTTAAGGACAGTAAAGAAGCAGCCTTGTGTTTACAGTGTTATTATGAACCTGTGACTTGAGGCATGCCGATCTCGACTACCCTACTTGGCCACATTGTGTAATCCTGGGCAAATCGCGCGTGTGTGTGAGTGTGTGTGCTTGCGCTTCTGTTATTTTTCTGGCGGGCAAAGTTATGAGTGCGTAGAAACAGGTTAACCGCCAGCAAACAGCGGTGACCAAAGGAAACGACATTTTCAAGAAAAACAGTATTGGGGACGCTGCGGAAATAAATCGAAAATGTGACACAAACGTGGTTATTGGTGCATGAGATACGCTTTAATTTGACAGGCTGAGAGGGTGGTCTTGAAAGGGACATCCTGCTAGCGAGAGCTTGCCTCCCACCCTCCCAGATGTCCCTTTAAATATGGAAATGACACATGCCTCTCCCAGGCTGTCAGTAACGAGGAGACCCCTCCTTCTTTTATGCAAACAAGTGCCACTGGGTGGGAGGCCAGCAGAGCCCCCATTGGCCATAAGTTTCCCTTTCTAAGCTGCAAAACTTTTGTGTCTGCCAGGGGGCAGCCCCCTCCCGCGCCCCCACTCCTTCTGTGTCTCATCCCTCCCTGACCACCGAAGCCAGTGGTGGTCACCCGCCTCCTCGAAGCCGGCAGCGGACCCCCCACCCAAGATCCAGCCCCCAAACCTGGAGCACTTCTGCTTCTGCGCCCCAAGGGTCCATGCGAGGAGCCCCCGCGACCCCAGCACCATGTCCCGGTCCGAAGAGGTGAACAGGTTGACGGAGAACGTGTACCGGGTAAGTGCACCCCTTCCACCCTGTCTCCGTCATCTGCCGCCCTCCTCAAACCATCATACCCCCTTCCACCATCGGCCGTCAGTGCCTTGGTGTGGGGTATGCCTGTGTCTTGCCTGCATGTCCACCTGCCTGCTTCCCCCCTGCCTGCGCTGTCCTCCATGCCCACTCCCCCTCCCTTCCAGTCAGTGTCTCCCCCCCTTCCCCTGCAGTCTGGCTGCAGTCCTGGAGCCTTTGTTAGACAGGCTCAGAAAAGGAGGCACAGCAAAACAGCAGATATGGGAAGGGGGAGCGGTGTGGGGCCCGGGAGGTGTGAGAGAGAAAGGGGCCGCGAGCTCAGGGGTCTGTGGGGGAAGAGGCTGCGAGAGGGTGGACAATCAGGGGAAATCGATGCTGACAGCAGGCCAAGTGAGGGTCAGCGGAGCATAAGGAGATGGAAGGCGAGCAGAGGGCGAGGAGAGGATGCATGGTGGGCAGAGAGCGACGAGAGGATGCAGGGAGGACAAGGGCGAGGATGGAGGGAGGGGACAGAGGCCGATGAGAGGATGCAGGGAGGGCAGAGGCCGATGAGAGGATGCAGGGAGGGCAGAGAGTGATGAGAGGGTGCAGGGAGGGCAGAGGGGGAAGAGATGGCGAATGGAGGGAGAGGCCGATGAGAGGATGCAGGGAGGGCAGAGAGTGATGAGAGGATGCATGGAGGGCAGAGGCAGATGAGAGGATGCAGGGAGGGCAAAGAGTGATGAGAGGATGCAGGGAGGGCAGAGGCCGATGAGAGGATGCATGGAGGGCAGAGGCAGATGAGAGGATGCAGGGAGGGCAAAGAGTGATGAGAGGATGCAGGGAGGGCAGAGGCCGATGAGAGGATGCAGGGAGGGCAGGAGCCGAGGAGAGGATGCAGGGAGGGAAGAGAGTGATGAGAGGATGCAGGGAGGGCAGAGGGGGGAGAGATGACGAATGGAGGGAGAGGCCGATGAGAGGATGCAGGGAGGGCAGAGAGTGATGAGAGGATGCAGGGAGGGCAGAGGCAGATGAGAGGATGCATGGAGGGCAAAGAGTGATGAGAGGATGCAGGGAGGGCAGAGGCCGATGAGAGGATGCAGGGAGGGCAGGAGACGAGGAGAGGATGCAGGGAGGGCAGAGAGTGACGAGAGGATGCAGGGAAAGAAGAGAGTGATAAGGGGATGCAGGGAGGGCAGAGGCCGATGAGAGGATGCAGGGAGGGCAGGAGACGAGGAGAGGATGCAGGGAGGGCAGAGAGTGACGAGAGGATGCAGGGAAAGAAGAGAGTGATAAGGGGATGCAGGGAGGGCAGAGGCCGATGAGAGGGTGCAGGGAGGGCAGGAGCCGAGGAGAGGAGGGCAGAGAGTGATGAGAGGATGCAGGGAAAGAAGAGAGTGATAAGGGGATGCAGAGAGGGCAGAGGCCGATGAGAGGATGCAGGGAGGGCAGAGGCCGATGAGAGGATGCAGGGAGGGCAGGAGACGAGGAGAGGATGCAGGGAGGGCAGAGAGTGACGAGAGGATGCAGGGAAAGAAGAGAGTGATAAGGGGATGCAGGGAGGGCAGAGGCCGATGAGAGGGTGCAGGGAGGGCAGGAGCCGAGGAGAGGAGGGCAGAGAGTGATGAGAGGATGCAGGGAGGGCAGAGGCCGATGAGAGGGTGCAGAGGGCCATGAGAGGATGCAGGGAGTGCAGAGGGCTATGCGACTGTGCAGTCAGGGGAGAGAGTGGTGAAATGCAGAGAGAGCCGATAGGCACGGCTGGATGCAGAGGGGACAGGGAGGAGGAGAGGATGGAGTGAGGGTCATTGGATGTTGCTGGAGTGCAGAGGGGGGTGGGGGGGGGTAGACACAAGCAGAGCCGAGGACATGAGAGGATGCAGGGAGAGTAGAGGTAATGAATGGGGATCAATATGTAGGAAGTGTGCCCCTTCTGGACAGCCTGATAGAGAGACACCGGAATCATTTCGAGTATCACTTGAACCGCTCGTCCTTTTAGTCTCCCAGGCCACCTCACGTCTCTCGCCAGTCCCTACACTCCTTGTGTTTCTGCCTACTTTGTGTGCTCTCCCGGCTCTCGTCGGTCCATCCTCTCGACCCGTCCTGCTCTCAATCCTTCCTGTCGGATACCTTCTCTTAAACTATTTCCCCGAACTCATTATTAAGAATTTCGCGCGTTTGTTTTTGTAAAGATACTTTAGTGTACTTTGCTAGGACTGTTTGATCCAAAGACTTGTGATGTTGTGGTTGTGACTGTGCGAAGTAGAGAGGGGGACACACAGAGAACCTGGCAGCGGCACGTGGGTTGATCGATGGATAGATGGCTGTGTGGGGCTGAGTAGATTAATGGACAGATTAATATTTGATCAGGTTTCTGTAGAGATGAACTGGTTAATTAGTAGTGAACTGGGTTACTAGGTTGGTGGATGGATGAGAAAGTGGATGGATGAGTGCATAAATGGATTAGAAGCTGAACAAGTTGCTGATTAGATGGATTAGTCTGGACGAATGGATGGATTGATGTCTGGCAGGATTAGCAGATGGATGGATGTAATGACTGGTAGCTAGATTAGTAGCTGGTATTAGATACTGTACTGAATATTGAATGGGTGTATTGATGGATGGATAGACTGGTAACTGAGCGGGTTATTGGATAGAAGGATTGATTAATGGCTAGGTAATTAGCGGGGTAGTTACTGAATGGATCGATTGATGAATTGCAGGCTTAATTAATGGATGGATTAGTGGCTTGGCGAATTACTGGATCTAAGTATGAACTGATGGCTGGATTAGTAGCTATGCAGTACAATAGATAGATAGATAGATAGATAGATAGATAGATAGATAGATAGATAGATAGATAGATAGATTGATTGATTGATTATTACCTGGACATGTTACTCAATAGATGGGTGGATGGATGGATGAATTAGTAGCTGAATGGGTTACAGGATAGCTAGGTGAATATATGGATGAGCGAGTAGTTGGATGGGTGGATTAGTAGCTTGTCAGGATACTTAATGGGTGGACGGATGGATTAGTAGCTGGACGGATTACTGAATTGATGGATTAGTAGCTGGGCGATCTCCGGGTGAATGGGTGGTTTGATGATGGATGAATAGCTGGACAGGTTACTGGATGGTTGCATGAATTGATGTTTGGATGATTATTAGGTGGACAAGTTACTGGATGAGTGAATGGACTGAAGGATGGACGGATTAGTAACTGTACCGGTTACTGGATGGATGAGCGAATTGATGGATACATAGCTGTACAGGTTACTGGATAGATGGGTTGATTGTTGAAAGGATGCATAAGTTGGTATACAGAAAGAGCCCTGGGAAGAGGCTTCCTTTCGATGGTGTCAAGGCCAGCTTTAGGAAGGTGCTTTTTTCTAATGGCAGTTTGACCCATCATAAAATAGCTCAGAGTATTAGTATGCTTGCTGCAAATAACATGTACCATGCAGATCACAGAACTGTATTTTATGTGGTTCGCTCAGTAGGTTAAAGAACATGTACCATGCAGATCACAGAACTGTATTTTATGTGGATCGCTCAGTAGGTTACTGCTTTTGTCACACAGATCCTTTTGTCACTTGCAGTTTATAAGTTACAATCCTAATATAGCACAGTGACCTGTCATCAAAAATTTGCATGCAGGCTGCATGGTGTAGTTTAGGACATTATGTTTTTTCCCCTGTCTCTAGTTATCTGTTCCTAATGTTGCTAAAAAGGGTTAGTTTGAGTAGAATGTGAGAGAGGGGCTATGGAGAGATGAGGGGCATTGTTGGAGAGTGGTACCAGTGCTTAATTTGAGCCAGTGTTTTCCGGTGCTCAGGATCCTCACTTAATGGTCAGCACTGATGCTTGTGAGGGTCTGCCACAAGGTGGCGCTGTCTGGCTAGTTTGGAGAGGACCAAAGCAACAGTTAATCATTAATTCAATATTCATTAAAAATGACTATTACCTCACACCCAAGCCATCCTAATAGCTCTGGGGACCTGGAATAGTCTGAATTGTCACACTTGCAGAAGTCGGATGGTTAGCAGTTGTGTTGTTACTATCATTGACAGTGATGTCAGGGCAATGTGTTGTGTGACCTGCAGTGGCCTCCTGACCAGGGCCCTGGCATTTAGTTTTTTACAAATTAAGCACTGGCGTGGTAGTGAAGGGATCCGTGGAAAAGGAGGTCATTGGAGAGGGGTGTGGACCAGGGGTGGGGCGACAAAAAATGTCGTCACACCAGGTGCCACCAGTGCTGAAGCCGACCCTGATGGTAGCTAATGCATCTCTGTGGAATTTAAATGATTAGAACTCGTTGACTTTAATAACAAGCATTTACAATGCAGCGGTTTCGCCTTTGAAAAAGTTAGAGCAATTGGCAGTGTAAATGACAACATTTTTATTTACACACATTCATACCTGCAGAGCCACACGCAGAGCCACACACACACAGAGCCACAGAGCGACTGCGCTATCCCAAACAAGAAGAGATTGGTGAAAAAAACGGGATCAGGAACATTGGGACATTAAAAAAATGCAGACACTGTAACCGAATCAGAGCTATCAAAATGTACACAGTAATATGCCTGTTGAAAAGGAAGTCTTAAAAGGAACAATAAACGCCAACCCCCAGAGAGGAAAATCAAGTGAAAACCTAATAAATAAAACAAAGACAATTGACCCGAGGATGAGCAAATTGTTTTCAGTGATACTATTGACAAAATTCCAAACCACAGTGAAAAGCCCTGGATAAGAATAAGCTTTCTACATGATGGAATAAAGTGGTCTCCTAACGGACTGTGAATAATATTATCCGATCAGACCAAAAGGCCTTAATAACGTGAGCAATCAGCAGTTCCTCAGTAAGTACAAAATCGGAAATTGAGTGGTCTTGTTAAACAGGTGGGTAAAATTGGGCCACCTTTACCTTTCTTGCAGAGGTGACGGACAACGAAAGTACGAGCCCGAAACTGAACACTTTCAGCTACAGGTGTGAGAAGTCAGCAGCCGAAGGTCATAGCCCCGCGGCTCCAAATAAGTCATGAACACCAACAATCAGTTCCAGGCTTTGTCTAAAACAATAAACACGCATTGGCAAAGCCAATAGGTCGCACCTTTGAGGCCTATCCACTTTGCGCAAATGTGTGTGCGCCGTGAGGCATAGCATCACAGATGCTGCGCCTTGTGGCTATATAATTTTTTTTTTAAGTTTTTGGTCAGTCGCTTATTTTCTATTATTTTTAGTTACCGTTCCGAGCTGGATCAGTAACTGAAACGGAAAATACTTTATATTTTTTAAAATGGGTGGAGGGGAAAAAACTGAAGGGGAGCCACACGGGGGCACAAGATGAGGGGCGGAAGCAACAGGGGGGAGCTGGAAGGGACCGAAGCAACTTAGGGCACTGAAGTAACAGGGAGAAAGAGGGCCGGAAGCAAAACGGGGGACCATGGCGGGGATTTTAAAGCGGTTGGAGAAAAGAACATGGGGCGCAAACAACACTGGGGCACGGATGGGAGACACAAGCTAAACAGGGCACATCGGGGAGCGGGAGGGTGGAGAAACATGAGGACGGGAGGCAGAAGATACGGAGTTACGGTGAGGGGAGATCAAAAGTGCGACAGAGAGAAACGCGATTTACAAAGGTTGTTGCACTGAAAACGTGGTTACTACAGGCCAAACAGATAGCGGTGCTACCAACCCAGACCTACTAAATTAATAAATGTTCAGCGTTTTGTAAAGAAATAATAATAATTAAAAACAAGCCCACAGCATAACACCACTGCAGCCGCTGCGCGTTCCCTTTGTCTTCGGAAAAGAAAGCAATAGTTTCCAAACCACGAGGGCACTATTTACCTGACAAGAGAGCACAAAGAAGAAGGTGAAGGGTCGAGGCCGGGTGAATAGGGCATAAGAGAGACAAACATACAGCAGGGACTGTCAGGAAAATGCTGGCGTCTTTACCTTCAAGGCTGGCAAGCACGCACGCACACAGCGCACTGCACGATAAGAGAGGCAGGTGTCCGCGCCCGCCAGGTGCACCTTCCAGGTGTCCACTAATCACCAGATATCACTGTATTGCAAACCTATCGTAGGGCTCATGGGCCCCTGCGCCCATTATGGTAGTTATCCTGAAGTGCTGCAAGTTTCAAGACGTGGGCCTCCTTCGAGGCTCTACCTCGCAGTGTCCCCTACACAGAACAACAAGGGGGGGGGGGGGGGGCGTGCAGGCTCTCCACACGAAGACCTTCACTGGTCTGGTCTCCACTGTGAACTGACCCCTACAGCGAGCCTTCGCCACTGATGCCAACAATCTCGGGCCACCTGGCACGTGGGGCAGTGGAGCGTTCCCTTGTCTCGAGCCCTCACTGGACTCCCAGTCTCACCGCAATTGCAGCGGAGGGGCCGAGGCGCTTCTCTGGTTCCGTGCGGGCACACGGTAATGGCTGCGCCCCGATAGGCGGTACTTTCTTGGTCGGGTATGCTTCTGCCTGGCTCTAAGAATGGCTATGTTGTTAATTCTGCCTGTCTTCCTCGGCTCTGGGGCAGGCATTCAGACATAGTTATTTAGGAAAACTGTACACACGCAGGCACACACAACCACAAGCAGGCAGGCACACACACACAAAGGGACATGATGACAAGTACAGAGATGCATGTGTACAAACACAGACACCCAAGAACGCACATATACACAGGCAGACGCGAAGGCTAATACACACACGTCGGCAACTTACATAAAAACACAAACAAGAAAACCAAACGCACAACGAAATGACACACCCGCAGAAAAACTACCACACCCCCAGACACACAAAGACAGACACACAGACGAGAGAACACTTGAAGTGGGCAAGAGTGAGAGTCGGAAGTGCCGAGGGTCACAGCCTGCATGCACGCAGCCGGGATTTAATTCCACAGAAACAAGTGCCTACCCCTTCTGCAGGCTACGCCTGCCCTCCCCCCCCCCGCAGGGGGACAGCGCCCCAGATGAGCTGCGGATGCTGGGGGTGGCCCCTGGCCCCCGATGAGCTGCGGATGCTGGGGGGTCGCCCCTGGCCCCCGATGAGCTGCGGATGCGGGGATCCGCCTCCTCTCACCGCTGATGCCCGCTTCTGTTTTTCTGTTGTTTTCTGTTCTTTCTGTGACCACAAGTCTTGCAGAGGAGGAAGTCTACCTGCTGAGGCAGCCGGGGTCCCTTCAGAGCGGTGCCTGCGGCGGGCTGGGGAGAGGCCGGCTGCTGGGGGGCCCTTCCAGGGTTCTGGTCAGTGCAGGGGCCCGGGGTGCTGGACTCCCTGTTACAGAAGCAAGGCTGCTGGGGGGCTCTTCCAGGGGTCTGGTCCGTGCAGGGGCCCGGGGTCCTGGACTCCCTGCTACAGAAGCAAGGCTGCTGGGGGGCCCTTCCAGGGGTCTGATCCGTGCAGGGGCCCGAGGTGCTGGACTCCCTGCTACAGAAGCAGGCACTCGAGGGGTGGGGTGGAAGCGGTGTTATTTCTTGTGAAACCGCGGGGACTCTTTCGCAAGACTCTTCTGCCCCAGGCACAAGATCACATGGTGTCTGCCTTCAGAGCCAGGAGTTTCGGAGCCGAGACTCTGTGCGCGTCACTGAAAAGCCACAAATGCCAAATATAGTTATTCCCCATTCTGGTGGCCCTGCGGTGTCCTTCGACTTCCTGTCCATTGACTTGAGCGGGGAGACAGCGGTCCCCAGTGCTGCCGTAACTGGCATACATGGGGCCTGGTGTCACTGCACCTGCTGCACTATTGGGAGCTACACAGGTCTCAGGGCCACCCGCCTTTCCCTCCCCATCTCCGTGCCTCTTTAGCCCCGCCCCTCCGTGCCTCGTGCATTCCTGCCCCTCACTCGTCTTCGACCCCTTCTTCTCTTTCTCCTACCTCACGACCCTTATCCCTCTGCTCTCTTCTCTTCACCTCTTCTTACTCCGCAAGCCCCTGTATTTTTCTCTCTCCTGAGCCGTTCCCTCCCTCAAGGTCCCTTACCTCCCCCGCCCCCTGTTCGCCTCGCCCCGCCCCTCCCTCTGTTCACCCCGCGACCTTCACTGGTCTGGTCTCCACTGTGAACTGACCCCTACAGCGAGCCTTCGCCACTGATGCCAACAATCTCGGGCCACTTGGCACGTGGGGCAGTGGAGCGTTCCCTTGTCTCGAGCCCTCACTGGACTCCCAGTCTCACCGCAATTGCAGCGGAGGGGCCGAGGCGCTTCTCTGGTTCCGTGCGGGCACACGGTAATGGCTGCACCCCGATAGGCGGTACTTTCTTGGTCGGGTATGCTTCTGCCTGGCTCTAAGAATGGCTATGTTGTTAATTCTGCCTGTCTTCCTCGGCTCTGGGGCAGGCGCGACGGAGCTGGCCTCCCTTAATTCTCAGCACAGCATGTTGGATTCCCCAGCAACACGGGGACGCCCTTAGGGGTTATCTTTTGTTTCCTTGGCCATAAATCACGCCGGTAAGGTGTTTTACAAATGCCACCAGTTACCATTTTAAATTACCTGAGAACTGCGATCCCTCGTGCTTCCTGTAGGCCTAAAAAGTGCTTCCTCGGCGAGTGGAGTGGGAGGGAGGAGGCACGGACAACGGGAGGGAGGGCGGGGGATAAACAAATGGATCGCTGAATGAAACAAGTCAGGTCCCGGGCCGTGCTGTGATTGGCTGACGTCAAGGGGGTGTCCCGGGCGGCAGCCAATCACAGCGCGGCCCGGGAAATGACGTCACTGGGGTGTCCCGGGCCGGCAGCCAATCACAGCGCTGCCCGGGACACACGACATCAAGGGGCGGGATTTAAAAAAATAGTCAGAAACGCCCACGATTCGCGTTCTGACCGGGAGAAAGGGATTGACGCTGATGTCTTCCAATGGCTAGCCTCCATTTATGGAGCTAGCCAATTGGAAACAGAGGCGGTCTGAACATCCCTACTGAAAACAAAAGTTTTCAAACTGGGAGGGGCACTTCGTGCCCCTCGCCAGGCTGAAACCTAAAAAAAACTCTTTATACACAAATAATTGTTTCTTCATCTAAAAAATTATGGTTAAGGTAAAGTAAATTTATGAGCGTCAATATTTTATGTCTCAAGAAGAAACCTCTGAAAGTAGCGGCCATGTATATGGTCCGACTAGAAACTGAGTATTCAGGAGTAATGCGCCCATGCATCTATGTCAATGTAAGACTTTACTGGTGACATGGCCGAGAGGCACGTTTATTCACGAAGGAATTTTCCAACTTAAATTTTATCGGCCACTTGTGATGATGAGAGGAGGACCCCGTGCTCGGATTCTTCTATCCAAGCATTATCCCGTTTTTACGCAGGTTTCGCCTTGACCCACGGATAGGGTGACCAGGAGTCCCCGTTTTGCCAGGACGGTCCCCATTTTAAACCAGCTGTCCCAGCAAATTTCAAGAAATTAACTCATGTCCCGGTTTTTAGAGAGGGTCAGCTGAAAACGGTGGGTGTGTTTTTTATGTTTTACAAAGCAGGGAAAGTTAGCAGTTGTTTCTAGAAAGCAATTTAATTAACAGGCAAGCTACTGCGTTTAAAAAATACGTTTATGTATGTTCTTTCTACCTGTTCTGTAATTCACTGCTGAGGAGAGCTCTCATCGCTTGAAGTAAAATTGTAGTCCTTCTTCTTTTTTTGTGAAATGTCCCCGTTTTTGGCTTTAAAATTCTGGTCACCCTACCTACGGAGCTTTCTCACCTGCCCTGTGAGTCATGTTTCATTGCACGAGTCTAGTCATAGGGTTTTTTTTTGGTAATAGGGCGTGGCCGTGGCTCTCGTATGACAGCAGCAGAGAGCTGATATCAGAGGTTTTCAATTAGAGCGCGTCAGCGCGGCACCCGCAGGGAGGCCGAGCCGAGCTGCGAGGCCCGATAAGATGCTTGTCAGTGGGGACCCAGCTGCTGCCCCAGAATAGGGAGGTGTGGCTGGAGCTGCCAGGGACCGGCATGACAAAGTGAGCGGGACTGTTAGGAAAAGGAAGGCGCGTGAAGGGTCAGATGAGGTGAGGCAGATAGGGACATCACCAGGGCAGCAGTGACCCGAGCAGAAGCAAATCAATACGTTTTTGGGGAGGAGGGGGAGGGCGTACCCTCAAGGGTGTTCAGAACAGGGCTCTTTACTTCAGGACTGGAAATGACCACGGATCACCTCTGACCCTCTCTTGGAGCAGCGGGTGACTCAAAATGACGGGCCACACTGCCGAATGTGTTGAGGGGTCCCCAGTCTCCTGTATCTTTGAGTTACTCATTGGCGTTTAGCTGAATAGGCCTCTCCCTAAAAGGGTTGGGGTGTCCCCAGGACCCCCCCCCAGTGCCTCAAGGGCTGCAGTGGCCTCTGTTACACCTGTGTCTTTGAGCATCTGGCTACATCTTGCACAAGTGCGCACCACAGGCCATGTGATCGGCACACAAGAACAAGCATTAGGAAAGCCAGAAGGTCTTGCCTATGAGAGATATTGGGTTTGGCAATGTTTTGTAGCCATCCTGTACAGCAACACGGATGCTTTGCAGTATGGCTGAAACGAATTTAAGAATGTTCTATGACGCAGCCAGGGCTAATAGACTTTTTTTTTTAAAAATGCAAAAAGCAGTGGATGTATTATATATTTTTTTAATCATTATTTTTAACCATGCTGCACAGCACTCATGCTGCTATACAGCATGGCAACAAATCATTGTCAAAGTCGGCAGTGGCAGAGCCAATAGTCTCAACGCCAATACATATTGGCTTTGCCAGTGCTTGTTAGGTCTCAGCACAACATCTCTGTGATTCTGAGAAATGCATTATTCTCCCCATTTGTGAAAAAGGAAATATATATGACACTTAGCAGAAAAATGTATCAAATAATAAAATCAATTGTGCCTATGTCTTAGTGAAAATACATTTGGAAGCAGATCACATTTGTTGCAACAATAAAAGCAGATCACATCTGTTGTCACAATAAACATCCATTTCAAAGGAGAAAAGTGCTTCCTTGAAGTGTGTGTGACATAGTAAAACGTAGTCACAAATGGCAAAATGTTCAACAGGACAACAGGGAAGAAGAAAAAATAAGCACTGGCAATGCATCAGTGTTGCCTATGTAATGAATAAAGAGCTGTTTTCATCAATCATCGTCCGGGTAAAAGGAAAGAGCTTTCTGAGAGATAACATGGGAGTGGAGAGGATGTGGTGCAGCAGCCAGAGCTGCTGACTTGAGAGCTGGGGATTCCGGTTCGAGTCTCGGAGGCGCCGCGCAACATCCTGGGATTCTATGCAGATCACTTAATCTTGCCTGGTGACAAATTGGTATATAAATATGCTTCAGTAGTAAAAGGCAAAACTTTATGAAAATATAGTTCCACCAAAGTGGATGTTAACAGTATTTCGGTGGTGGGAAACTGATAAGAGAAGCAGATGAGGAACAACTACTAGTAAGTGCAGGAAAATGTGCTACAGCCAATAGAAATGGAGGAAAGGTAAGTGGCACGCACAGGAACCAATGTGAAGCCAGGAAAGAGAGGAGGTGGTATGTATGTCCATTTTAGGTTTATATTAAAACAATAGATTTCTCAAGCACATTGCAAGTGCATGTAGGCGAAACCTAAAAAATAGTGCCTCAATCACAGTGCAATCAGCAGGAGGACAGCATTCAAGCTGAAGCAAACAGTATTTGGTCCATGCTCCAGTCGAAAGAAGCGAAGCCAGCATGCACTAGCCAATTAGAAGGCAACAAATAAGAGTGATGATGAAGCCAACAAATGTTAGGCAATGGCAGGAAGCAAGCCCCTTGTTGTATACAACATGTCTCGTAAGCTCGAGTGCATGGCCTGTCGCAGGCAAGACCTAAAAATGAAAGAATGTTGCCAGAAAACCAAGGGATTTTTATCAACTCACAGAAGACTGGGACAAGAACATTAGGGGAGGGTGTAACTCTTTAATTCAGTGTAGCGTAATCACGTGCAATTACATGAGAATTCCACAAGCTTACACTTAATTACATGAGAAGAGTAATTCTGCGTGTAGAGCTATTTCTTAGGGCAAAAACGCCTCCTCACATGCAAAATGGGTGCTAGAATGCATTGAGTTTTATACAATGGAAAAATGGTATAAAGGAAACAATACTAGGCCCTTTTATGAGTAGAGCACATTTAATTACCCTCTCAGCAATAATTATTATTCATAACCAATATATCAAAATCAGTTTATAACACACACAGGCAATGGCACCTATTCAAGGAGAAACAAATGACATATATCACAATATATATTACATTACAATGAAAAGCAAACATGAAACAAATAACAATAACCCTAAAGAAATTATTCACACTAGTGTCCCCCCTCTATTTCTAGGCGAACCACTTAGAGGTAGTCAAAAGTAAAACACTAAAAGGCTTATATGCTAGTTGGCCTAGCTCTGGTGTAACACAACACAGTTCCAATGATCACTATCAATCCAACATGACTCCTCCTTAAAAGTGTCGACGTGACCACGTTTCAGCCTTTTCTTCTTAGGCCTCTTCAGGAAAGGGGTTATACAATAATATTCTGAAAGATCAAAGGAGCAAAATCTCTCCCGCTGAAAAAAATATATCAGCGCCCCGAGTGCAATACCTCCCTATCAATCGGTGGGCACACCCACTTCAAGTCTTTATTTCCACCTATCCATCGTGTATTTCTTTGTAATGTAATATATATTGTGATATATGGCATTTGTTTCTCCTTGAATACGCGCTATTGCCTGTGTGTGTTATAAACTGATTTTGATATATACGTTATGAATAATAATTATTGCTGAGAGGGTAATTAAATCAAATGTGCTCTACTCATAAAAGTGCCTAGCATTGTTTCCTTTATACCATTTTTCCATTGTATAAAACTACGTCCCATACCCAGGCATTAAAGTGCAATTTGGGTATACCCCTGTTGTTTATGTATGGTAAGAATGCATTGAGTGCCAAGAAATAGCGCTAAATGCAACAGAACACAAATAGTGGGTGTGAGGAGACACTTTTTTTGCAGATTTTATATAGCGCAATCTCGACCCGAAGGCATTGTAGCGCTTTACATGAGCATTAGTCACGTTACACAAGGACACATTCATTTTTTTGGTAGGCGCGGGGAGATTAAGTGATTTGCCCAGAATCACAGGATGTGAAGTCCACCCGAGGCTCGAACCTTGGTTTCCCTACCTCCAAAGTCATCAGTTTAGCCGTGAGATCACATCCTTGCACTCATTAAATGTGTTCTTGAGGTAGGATTTCCCCCCAATTTACTCCCAGCATTTAGTGCTATTTACTTAGCGAAAAATGCTCCCTCGTACCCAAAATGGGTGTGGGAATGTATTTTGTTGTAAGATATAGCGCTAAATGTGCTCTTGGGGTAGTATTTTCCTCCAACGAACTTTCAGCATTTAGCTCTATTTGCTTAGAGCGAAATGCACCCTGGCGTCTAAAATGGACTCCAGGATGCATTTTGCGCTAAGAAATAGTGCTAAATGCAGTAGAAAGTTACAGACGAGCCATGAGAGGGGAGATTAACATATCATTAGAGGGCCCATAGACAATGGAGGGGCTTCCTTGGTGAGATGCGGATCATCTGAGGATTGAACAGTCACCTATGTTTATGATGTGTCCACAGAGAGTGGGGGTCATTTTGGGTGTTGCTAGTAGAAAGTGAGGGGCTAATAGGGAGATGGCATCACCTCCCAGCTCACACCCTTTTGTTCACAATGCTGACATTATATCCAAAGGCATAGGAAAAGTATCAAAATGTGCTTCAACATAACAGCGGTAGCCACTTAAAACATGTATTTTATTATCTCTCTCCCTCTCTCTCTCTCTATATATATATATATACACACATATATATATATATTTATTTATATATATATATATATATATATATATATATATATATATATATATATATATATATGCATATATATATATACGAACACGAGTTGCCTCCAAAGAGATTGCCACACACGGTAAGTTTAGAGTCCTTTTATTCAGGGAAGCACAACAGCATTGCAACCAGCGTCTTCAAAGCACTAATATCGAAGCCAAACGCGTTTCGGGCGTACCATCGCCCTTGATCACTGGCAAGAAGAGAGAGCAGTTGAGGCAAATCACGCGCACATTATATCTCCTGCCCCAGTGGGCGTGTGCGCAGGTGTATCCTGGTACTTGTGGTTTGCCCAAGTCAATGCACGCAAGTGATCAAGATCTTTGGAGGCAACTTGTGTTCGTATGTTTAGCGGCTGGCCGGGCCGCGAGAGAGCCCCACTGCTGGAGAGAGCGGGTCTGCAACGTCGATAATCAAGGGCGCTGTGAGAACGGTAAGCCGATCAGAGGAGCTGTATGGACACGGCATGCAACACAGACTGCTCTTAGCATGCCCACTGTGGTTTTGATTTTGATTTGGAAGGGAGAGCGGAGCCCACTGGGGCGTGCATTGACTTGGGCAAACCACAAGTACCAGGATACACCTGCGCACACGCCCACTGGGGCGGGAGATATAATGTGCGCGTGATTTGCCTCAACTGCTCTCTCTTCATGCCAGTGATCAAGGGCGATGGTACGCCCGAAACGCGTTTGGCTTCGATATTAGTGCTTTGAAGACGCTGGTTGCAATGCTGTTGTGCTTCCCTGAATAAAAGGACTCTAAACTTACCGTGTGTGGCAATCTCTTTGGAGGCAACTCGTGTTCGTATGTTTAGCGGCTGGCCGGGCCGCGAGAGAGCCCCACTGCTGGAGAGAGCGGGTCTGCAACGTCGATAATCAAGGGCGCTGTGAGAACGGTAAGCCGATCAGAGGAGCTGTATGGACACGGCATGCAACACAGACTGCTCTTAGCATGCCCACTGTGGTTTTGATTTTGATTTGGAAGGGAGAGCGGAGCCCACTGGGGCGTGCATTGACTTGGGCAAACCACAAGTACTAGGATACACCTGCGCACACGCCCACTGGGGCGGGAGATATAATGTGCGCGTGATTTGCCTCAACTGCTCTCTCTTCTTGCCAGTGATCAAGGGCGATGGTACGCCCGAAACGCGTTTGGCTTCGATATTAGTGCTTTGAAGACGCTGGTTGCAATGCTGTTGTGCTTCCCTGAATAAAAGGACTCTAAACTTACCGTGTGTGGCAATCTCTTTGGAGGCAACTCGTGTTCGTATGTTTAGCGGCTGGCCGGGCCGCGAGAGAGCCCCACTGCTGGAGAGAGTGGGTCTGCAACGTCGATAATCAAGGGCGCTGTGAGAACGGTAAGCCGATCAGAGGAGCTGTATGAACACGGCATGCAACACAGACTGCTCTTAGCATGCCCACTGTGGTTATGATTTTGATTTGGAAGGGAGAGCGGAACCCACTGGGGCGTGCATTGACTTGGGCAAACCACAAGTACCAGGATACACCTGCGCACACGCCCACTGGGGCGGGAGATATAATGTGCGCGTGATTTGCCTCAACTGCTCTCTCTTCTTGCCAGTGATCAAGGGCGATGGTACGCCCGAAACGCGTTTGGCTTCGATATTAGTGCTTTGAAGACGCTGGTTGCAATGCTGTTGTGCTTCCCTGAATAAAAGGACTCTAAACTTACCGTGTGTGGCAATCTCTTTGGAGGCAACTCGTGTTCGTATATATATATATATATATATAAAGATATATCATATAAATCCAAATGGCACACACTGTTTACAAGTTATATATAGCTGTTTTCACAATACTATATTCATCAATAATGAACTCTTGAGTATTTTCAACTCCACACGAAAATTTGTGGTCCCAATCTTGAACTCCACAAGTCATTTATTATGGTTGTTATGGCTTGTTCAAAATACTATGCTCTTCCCAGTAGCCAACACGTGTTTCATCAAATGTATCGACTTCATCAGGGCTTTATGTCTCTCTGTGTAGTCAATAAAACAGCACAGCCGTGCTATTTAGAGGAGGCCAATAATCCAACCTAACCTTTTTCTCAAACCATATATTAGTATTCCATGGAGATAACGTCCTAATTAACGTAAGTCCAAAGGTAGACACAAGATGTAGACTGGCCTGTCATCTGTGATAACTAGGCAGCGCTGTAAGTTTGATAAGTAGTCGTGCTGGGTCCGTATGTGTCACTTATTAATTAGTGTTCGATGTAGCATGGAGAGTATTCCGTGTGAAGCGGTGTTCTGCATATATATATATATGCTTGAAGCCGAAACGCGTCTGTTTACTCTGTTTGAATAAAATACGAGTGCGAGCATCAGTTTGTTTACGAGTGCTGCTTTCCTGATAAATTACGAGGAATCGGAGCTGTATGTATATATATACATATATATATATATATATCATATATTCACTTAAACAAAACAAAGGTTCAGGGGCGTTATAGTTAGGAAACAGAATTTAAAAAACCTTAGGAATTAACTTAAAATACAAAAAAACAAAGGTTACAGGGACATTATACTTTGGCTCATATTTCACTCATACCAAACCAGTGAAAATCAGCAATTATAGTTACCTGAATTAACTATAACTTTTACCCCCGCAATGCACTGCTTATGCCCTCACATCTTACATCACTGAGGACATCTCAAATGACATCACTGATGACATAATTGTTGACATCATCCCGTGAGTGTTGTTCCTAAACATTTCTGAGACTTAAAGATATATACTAAGCTACAGCATAAGTTAAATTACTATTTGTTTTACTATTAATTAGTCACACTAGTTCTAACATATCTCAACTGAGTGGCTGTGTGACTGTCTGTATCAGTGTTAGTGGATGTCTGAGTGGCTGTATGGGCGTCTGAGTGGCTGCATGGATGTGTTAGGGAATATGTGAGTAGCTGTATGAGTGAGTGGACGTGTGAGTGGTTGCATGGATGTGTTAATAGGTTTTGTGGGTGTGTGAGTGGGTGTATGGGTGGTTGTATAGGTGAGTGGTTGTGTCAGTGGCTGTATGGGTAAGTGAGTGGATGTGTGAGTAGCTGTATTGGTGAATGAATGGCAGTGTGATAGGCTCTATGGATGAGTATGTGGGTGTCTGAGTACCTGTGTGAGTGAATGAGTGACTGTGTGAGTTTCTGTGTGGGTGATTGAGTGGGTTTGTGAGTGGCTGTAAGGGTGTATGAGTCGGTGATTAAGTGTCTGTATGACGCGATGTGTGAGTGGCTCTACTGGTGAGTGGGTGGGTGCATACGTGGTTGTATGAGTGAGTTAGTAGGTATGTGAGTGGCCGTATGAGTGAGTGGAAGTGTGAGTGGCTCTATGGATGAGTAACCTGTAACTGTTTAGAGTGTGTGACTTAGTGCATGAGTGTCTCAGTGGGTGTGTGAGTGTCTCAATGTGTGTGAGTGGGTGCGTGAGTGGGCCTGGGAATGGCTGCATAATTGTCTCACTGGGTCTGTGAGTGTGTGAGCCTCTAAGTTGGTCTGGCAGTGGGTGCGTAAGTCTCTGAGTGTATCTGTGAGTCTCTGAGTGGGTCCGTGAGTGAGTACATGAGTGTTTCAGTGGGTCTGTGAGTGGGTGCATGAGTGTCATGGCAAAAATGAAGAAGTAAAAAACAAGGGAGGGCTCCCGTGCTTGTTTAGGAAAAAGCCCCCAGATGGACCAGGTCTCAGGGTAATGCCCATTTATTTTCTAATTAAAGGAGGGGGCCACATGGGGTCCCCACCATGGGCATTTGTATGCCCCGGAGAATACCACCCCCCCCCACGGCATATATGTGAATGCAGGGAGGCCGCTTGACCCCCCCCCCCGGTGACCACCACCTACCTGGGGCTTTTATTAAACACAATTTTGAGGGGGCTGTGTGGACCCCCTGGGCGCCAGAGACCACAACCTCCCTGGGACCAAATACATTCATCAAGTGGGAAAGTGGCAGTGCAGCCCCCCTCCCTGGCTCCATATAGGCCCCGGGGACCCCAGTCTCTGGAGGCTGGCCATAACTCAATGGGGAGGGGTGGGCAGCCACGCGGCCCCACTCACTGGGCCGATTTTGTCACCTGGAACACCATCCCCTGAGGCCCAGCTATTTCTCCTGGGTGCCCCCAGGACACCAAGGATGCAATGAGACTGTAGGGGGCATCCTCAATGTCCCCACAGCCCCAGTCGGCTCCCCGCCTCCTGTGGGAGCTGGCAATACTGCTGCCAGCTGGTAAGTGTGTTAAATAGCAGCTGCATGCTTGTGGGAGCAATATTTTGATCTATTTCACTGCACGCATATTTGTGTGTAAGGAAATAGATGAAAACTCTGCTTTCTGCAAGCAGGAGCTGTTTGACAGCTCACGCTTGCAGAAAGCGTAGTTATGCTTGCTTTTGCTTTCAGCTTCCTCCAAGCCAAAGCAAACAGCTTCCTTCGAGGATGGGCACTTCTGGAGGTAGCAGGGCCTAGGGGGTGGCAGTCCCCAGGGCCATCCATGGCTCCGTGAGGGGGCCGCACAACCCCCCTCCATTGCAGTATTTAGCCCCGGTGAGGCACTGGTCCCTGGGGCTGGATGTCCACAACAGACCACCTATGTTTAAGTCTGGGATGGTAACCATCCCTGGAGCTGTGGGGGGCCACACAGTCCCCCTTATTTTCCAATAAATTGCCCTGGGGGTGGTGGTTTTCAGGGCTGCAGGGAGGGGGACACTCAGGTCCCCTGCATTCTTTTGCCGACTTTGCCCCGGGGAGGTGCATACATATTTTCAAGTGCCAAGGGGAAGTGTTGGTCAATGAGGTTGCAGGGGACGGCCACGTGGGCCTCAAACGATGCCAGTGATATAGGCAAGTCAAAAGAACGCTTTTCCTATGGAAACATGGTCCTAACTATAACTACCTACTGGCAACTGCATATACATCTACAATCCTCCTCCCCTTCCTAAGCGCCTTGAAACCCTCTGGGTATGTAGTGCGCTATACAAATTTTATGACTTGACTTGACATTATAGTTAGGCCTTGTAATGATATAAAAACTATCGTTAAACAAAAGAAAACAATACTTAAATTCACCAGTCATATTTTTCTGAGCTAACTATAACTTGTGCCTCTGCCATGCAATGCTTATCACCTCACATAATACATCACTCATGACATGCTAAATGACATAAATTATGGCATCACTGATGATGTTGGTGACAGCCTGCTTGCTACCCTCCTGGCTAATCAGAATACTTTATTTAATCAGAATACTTTATTTTTAAAATGTGCAGTACCATGGGAGTATTACAGAACCCCTGCAGGACCATCCATCCAGATATCACTATAATATAAAGCTTCTGGAGCTTAAATTAAAAAATGGCAAAACAAATTTTACACCAAATCACAAAACCAAAACCCTGTATTATTTAGTAAGGTTATAGCTCTCTACCAAATCTGGTGTAATTCTGTCCACCCATTTTTTTCTGTATAGCTTTCCAAAATTCTTACAGAAAATTGCATAGGAAAATCATGTTTTGGAACTCTCCCCCTTTCTTGGCCCCCTGAAGCTTTCCAGGAAGGAGCTGAGGTGGATGAACATTTTTGGGAAAGTTTTCTGAAGATTCATCAAATGGTGTTAAAGTTATAAGCAAAACAAAAACACTCTTCCTATGGAAATACTTACCTAACTATAACTACACAGTGAAGCCAGCCACTGCTTAATATATGTATATTTATTCAAGTTGTTGATAGAGCATCTCAAGAATCTGGACACAGAGCTAAAGAGTGCTTTACAGTGACAAGACATAGAACAACAGTGAAATAAGCAAAGAACATGCCAGAAAACATGAAATCTAGGGCTTCAAAGAAAAGGTGTTTTCTTTGTGGGGCAGGGTTTCAGAAGACAATTTACAATAAGTAGATTGCAAAAGGTCTTTTAGGAAATACTGTTGGAAGTCCCATTAAAACAGTGGTGTAATGAAATTTGAGCCCCCGCCCCTCCAAGGTACATGGAGGGTCCCCCTTCTGGTCTTAATCAGGAGCTCTCAGGTCAGGGTACTGTGCTGTGCGGAACACTGGAGGTTGGGGGCCATCCGGCAGTGCAGGGGCTGCGGGGGCCTGTATTACGTCACTGCTTTGAAAGAATGATTTGGTGTGGCCTTTCAGATGTGTGTTGGTGTAGAGTATGATGTTTCATAGTGGAAGACTTCTTCAATCCGGGGGGGGGAATGGGGGGGAGTGGGCATGTTCAACGTGATGAGAGCTTGGCTTCTCCCAGTTCTTTTTTTTAACCAGAGAGGTGATTTTTTTTGAGATACGTATTCAGGTTTGTTCAAATGAATTGCCTGTATTTGGGGCATTCAATCTTAAAAGCTGAGCGCTGGTCCATGGGAAGCCACCCTAGTGAGGAGAGGTGATTTGATGACCATATGGGCTGCCGACAGGAGGACCGCTCTGAGGCCTATGTCTTTGTATTGGTTTGACCATTTAGTTGGAAGTTCCTATTCTTTGTTTGAGGAGAGAAGGAGAAATTCAGTCTTTGAGGGTTTTAATTTCGTTTTTATGTAAAATGCAGTTCTGTATATTGCAAGAAAGGAGGTAAGGATGTTAAGGCTGTAGCAGGATTCATTTGTGATATAAAGTTGAGTATCATCATCATATTGAAGAAAATAGATTCCATGTTTTGTTAGCCCATCACCTAGTGACTCCACATAAAGATAGAAGAGCAGGGCAGCGAGAAAGGAGCCCTGAGGTACTCCGCAGAGGACTTTGACATGAGTATAGAAAGGTTTTCCAATTTTAAAGTTTTGCATTCTGTTAGATAAGATCTGCACCAGTCTAGCACTGTTCTTGCAATACCTATTCTATTTCATAGAATTTTTTAATACTGGGTAAGAAAATAGTATCCTCCCCCATGGGTACACTGGGAACATTTTGTTAGATGATCTGAACAAGTAAGGTGACACATATTGTGTTAGGGTGTCATTAATGTAGCTCTTGGTATTTACATAAGTTGTTTTATGTGTAAAAGTAAGAGGTTTGACCTTAATCTGGCCTCTCACTGGCAGCACCTGAAGTGTGTTGGTGTTTTGGTGATGGGCCATGTCACTTGTATTTGAGCCATCGCTACATATTGAGTCAATTCCTATACTGCACTGTACTAACAAACAATTACAATAGTTGCCATTTGACTCAGTTATTACGGATGGTTACAAGTTGGTGTTCCAGTAAGGCAAGACTATTTGCACACATGCCTGAGTTACTGCTAGGAGGATCCATTCCCTCTATTGGTTAGAAAGGCAAACCATTTGTTTTAGAGGAGTTTCCATTGGCCTATCTAGGATGGGATAGATAGGATTATACATGGCATAGCTACCTCCAGATTTAACCACTTCCACCATATGCTCTCCTAGTAATGGGGCTAGATAAGCTGGACTTATCAGATCTTAGTATGGGTTACAGATATGTTAACTGTCCTTTGCTTAGGTACAACATTTAGTTTCCCAGATTTCATGAGGCCCATCTTGGCAGTTTCTTTGAGACGGTCCCTAAACTCCAGAACAATCTTTCAATACATTTTCAGTGTTGCCGCAACCATTTACCTTTTAGAAAGCAACTGAAGACATATTTGTTTTTAATTCCAGCTTCTAATCCATATGGTTTCTGTTCTGTTAAGCACTAGTGGTGGATGGTAATCTCCGCTCTGCTGGCAGAGTTTGTGGAGTTTTTCCCGCTCCACACTTCTTGGCAATGTTAAGTTGTCGAGTGAGAATCATTTAGCACTTGGACGAGTCCCGGCGTGATTTCTCAAAGTGGGTAGTTGCAGTAGGTCACCACGGATCATGTTGAGAAAGCTGCCGCTCAACTAAAAAATCTACTCGAGCTGCGGAAAGAACCTGCACGCTCTGGCGCAGGTCGTGGTGCCGTCCTTGTGCAAGTTCCCACCGCTAAAAATCAGCGCAAGCAGCGCAATGGGCCGAAATTCTGCCGCTCATGGAATTTTGCGAAATCTCGCAGAGTGTTTATGTAACTCCACAGAATTCTGCGGAGTAAAACTCTGTAAATTCCACCCAACACTATTCAGCACCAGAACACCTGCGGGTGACAGTTGCTGTTTACAAAATCATATCAAAGTAACATAACATTTTATTATACACATGTTATGCAGGATTGTCAACATGCCTTAATCACAAAGGTAATTTGCCTGTAGCAGGAGTAAGTCTAATGCCAAATCTTATCTCACTCCAGGGTTACTCAAATGCTCAAGAAAGATGTAAGTATACTCGTGAATGCGATCAAACCAATTCAGTTAATCACAACCATTTACCATGTTACTCTAAACGTTCTGTGTTTCCAATAGCCCATAGATGGTGCTTACAGTAAATACGGACTGGCATTGAGGCAGTATTGTAAAAAAAAATTAGAAGCAACCTAATATTATAGAGTTGCCATTAGTTGAATATTTGATGGGCTATCGGGTGTTGGCTTAATTAACCATTGTTATTTATTGATCTACAGGTGCACAGAGCTATACAAAGTACATTCTACACATTAAACAAACATATTTGGTTTTCCATAGCGTTCATATTAATAAAAATGATTTAAAAAAATGTACATACTAACACTATCAGTATCCGGGTCAAAAAGAAACTCAGTAGCAGCCTTTAAAATAATTAATGCGACAAAGCATGAACACTAGTCTCAAATATCATCTCCTAGACTGAACAAGTGCAGGACAAATAAATAATGCATAATTAATGCACTGTGCCTGGCTGTTACAGAACTCACAAGGTGTGTTTTTAAGCATTATGGGAAATAATCCCACAATTTGAATTGGCAATCCCACTGATTTAAAATTAAGGAAACATCTTATTTCAGGGTCGTACATTTCTGTACGAACTACAGTATGTGTCATTGCACACAATCGCTTGATTTTCATATAGGCAGTAGTGTAGACCAGTAACGTAGGCATTTGGTGCTGAGATCGATGTGTCTCCCAAAAGCATCTGATTTGAGTATCAAAAAAGGCTCACCTTGTCAATAACTGACTAACATATCTACTATACTAATTCAACACTAATCCTTCATGGGTTCCAGAGTAGCACACTATTCGCCGAAAAAGCACTTTGACACCTCGTCGAGGGTAGTAAGCGCTATATAAATGCAATTACAATTGTAAGTGAAACAAGCACTGGCGAAACTAGTTGGGGTTTAACTTATAATGTATTGGTATCTATCCAATACTAAGCTTAGAAGCAACAGAGTGCACAGCATTATGTAGGGGGTCGGTAGAAAATCGACAAGACCAAGTACATCTAGTGAGGACTACGGAAATACATTTCACACATTACAGATCACATTTTTAGACACATAGAGATGAAGTGATCTGCCCAGAAAAAAATGATGTTAACTCAAGCACTGAAGCAAGGGTTAGTACCTAGGTCCCCAGGTTCCAAAGTCTGCAGCTCTAGCCACTTGACCACATTGCCTCCCAGTGCTAACATCTCCAGTATTAGCCCATTAGTACGAGATACTTGAGAGGCAGCCAGCAAGAGCAGAGGAAAGAGGGCTAGACTTAAAAAGTAGTCTCTCGTAGTACAGTGCACGGACAGGAGTGAATGGAGAATGCTAAATCCTAATAGGCAAGAGATGAATACTGAACTGGGATGAGCCAAGATGAGATTTACAAAGTTTCCAGCCAATGGCTTACCGAGGCTGGTCGAAGAAAGCCAACCGCAGAAAGGGCCTGACCCAAAGCACACTATATATATATATATTGTTTTCAATTGGTTTGCTTGCCAGCTGTGGTCTCAAAAGCCAGACATAATAAGATGAAACCATGATTAATACTGAGATAGCCATCACTTTCTGCTGCAAGATATCAAATAGAAGGAAAATAAATGGGTTTTAAAATGACCATTACAAGATTCCAATAGACGTGGATACTGCTCTCCCACTGACATACATCCAAAGATTAAAAAATTGCTTGTGTGTCAATATTTTCCCAGACCTCATAATTAGAACTGAAGGATGATAGCTGGTGTTTTGTCAGTCATCCATACAGTGGACATTGTAACAGGAAATGGTGACCTATCTCATCCTGAACGCTACCCGTAAGACAAGTTGACAACTTCATATTAAGGAAGTGAACAGCCTGTGCTTCACACCAGTTTTTTTTTTATATTTTAGCATTTATTGAAAGATAACCTTCTATCTGTTGCCCAAATCCAATATACTGGAGAAAGCTGGGTTGCCAATATCTTTGGTAGCTCAGATGGGCTAGTCCAATTAGATTTAAGATGTGAGAATCACGCAATTTTAGGCTGAGGCATTCTACCTAATCAATTGCAAAGCTAAATACAAATCTAACTGTGTCTCAATAGGTTTGTAGTTCATTTCCTATCCACATCTGTTCCTATAAACTTGCTATCAGCAATTGCAACTTTAGATATAGTCATAACACCCCAGCTTTCACTTCCATGATCCAATGTTGCAAACACTTGCATTTGTTATTCACAGTTCTAGAAAGTTGCAACATCTGCCTTGGTAGTCGGGATGGGAAAATCGGACCATTACTTTATTTGATTCTTATACAGCTGTTTATTTGATCCTCCCAACAGGACAGTCTTCACATGAACTAATGATTAAATTGAAGATTATGGTATAATATCTTATATACTTGGGAGGTTTTATAGATTTCAATAGATATGCCAACTCTTATTTGGTAACATAGGTGAAATGAAATCCCAGCTCTATTGAGCATCACAATGTTAGCAGTTTATCAGCAGCTATTATGTAGATTAGAATCTGCCTAATTTGGCCTCAGAAAAACCATGAAGGTCACAGATTTTATTTGGAAAGATATTGTGCATCTCGCCACAACAACCAACAATTGAATCAATGTTCCAAATGTCTGAATATTTTAAAATCTTCCTTTGGAGAACCAATAGGAGGCAGTTTTTCACTTTACATCATTAAGTGTATTTAGTGATTCAGTAAAAACACATGTGTCTTGTTAAAACATTTCTGAGCTCTTGTAATGTAGGTAGAATGAATCCTTTGTGTTTCTTCTATCTTTAGTCACAGCGCAAAAGAAATATCCGGTAAGTGACCAAATAAAGGGTTGTATGATGAAGGTCTGAAAACATGTGAATCAGTAGACATGAACTTGTCTGTGATAGCCTTTACCAAGCTGCTCATCAGGACTATTAAGTGAGGCAGTCTTTGTCTCTGAGTAGTAGTTTGATTAGAATAATGAAATATGTTGCACCATGTAAGTCATATCATCTAGAAAAAGAATACTTCAAAAGTGAAAAAAGAATACTTCAAAAGTGAAAAAATCCAAACCTTGACATTGTTTTTTTTTAATATATTTTTTTATATTTCTTTTTATTTTCAAATAAACATAAAACAAACAAGGCAATAAAAGTCAGTACAGATGGGGAAGCGCTCAGCGAGGGAAAAAGTGCGTTACAATTTGATATGGATCATCAATGTAGGGGGGAGGCGGAGCAGGGGGGAAATTCAGAATCATAAAACATTAAAGCTAAAACATCGTTAGGAACATCAGGTCAGGGGGAAGATGGAGCATCCGGAGCATCCGCAAGGGGAAGTGTACATGTATCACCCCGGTAGGAGTTCCATTGGCCCCAGATCTTACCCCACTTTTTAGGTCTGCCGCGCGCCACATACACCGTCTTTTCTCTAAACATACACCAGTCCATATTCTCCTGCCATGCCAGGACCGTTGGCGTTCTCTGGGAGCCCCACAACTGCGCGATATCTCTCTTGGCAACCATATTCCCGAGGGTCCCCCACTGAGTCTGCGCCACATCATAATCAGTCGGCTCCCAAGCATTCAGTAAGCAACGCCTTGTTTCAGGCAACAGCACGATGCCCGTGACCTCCTCCATCACATCATGCACTCGACTCCAGAACCGTACCACTTCCGGACATTCCCAAATTATGTGGAGAAAAGTACCAGTTAAACCGCATCCACGCCTACACAACCCATCCACAGAATATCCCATACAAATCAGGCGAGGACCGGTCACATAAATCCGGTGCAGGATCTTAAGTTGTACGAGCCGGAGACGAGCCGGAATTGCGACCTCCTTCGGTGAGGATATCGCCGACTGCCAGTCCTCGTCATCCAACTCCAGACCATCCCTTGTCCAAACCTCTCTAAGTTGGACCAACAGATCAACTCGATCATTAATCAATTTCTTGCATATCAATGAAATAGTGCTGTCGGGAACGTAACCATCAAGCACTCGATCTTCAAGCTGGGATGATTCCGGGATAACAATACCTGCAGGAAGGACCGAACTCAGCCCGTGTCGAATCTGCGCATAACGGAAGAATTCCTTGTCACTCAACTCATACTCTACTTTCAACTCCTCAAAAGTCTTAACCTTGTCTTTGGCCCAGATATCACTCACCCTGCAGATACCAATTATATCCCACTTCTCGAAACCTTTCGTCTTCGACAGGCTGCCCAATCTTTCAGATGCATAGAGCGGAGTCGCTCGAGTCAGTCGATCCCTCCATCCCATTGCCGCATTAGCACATTGCCACAACCGCACCGCTATCTTAGTGGGTCCCGAAAGTTTCTTCCCAGCAGATTTGGTGTAAAGCGCCCTGTTATAATCGCCACCCGGCAACATCCATTTATCCATTTCAAACGCAGGATTTGACGCAGGACCGTACATTCCATGGTTAATCGCGCACAATTGAGAAGCCCAATAGTATCGCCTTATATCCGGAAGTGCAATACCACCAACATACCAGGGAAGCGTCAGCTTGGCGAGGGTGATACGAGAACGTCCGCCCCATATCAATTGTCTCTGCAAACTCTCGACCTCCCGAAAATAGCTCGCCGGAATGACACCAAGTGTGTTCTGCAGCGCGTATAAAAACCGCGGCAAAGGTATCATTTTGTAAAGAGCTGCGCGTCCGAGGGGGGACAATGGCAGTCTGCGCCAGGCCACAACATCGGATTTTAATCGTTGGAGCGGGAGAAGCAGATTACGATCATAACGGATCACGGGGTCCAAGGTGACAAAGACCCCCAGATATTTAAATCCCGTCTGCGCCACTTGTATGGGACAACCGCGCGGCAAAGAAGGAGAGTCACCAGAGAGTACATAGATACAGGACTTGGACCAGTTGATCACAAGACTGGAGTTTCTCCCGAACGAGTTCAATTCATCAAACAATACGATCAGCGACTTTCGAGGCGACGTAAGATACAACAAGATATCATCCGCATAGAGTGACACTCGGTCCTCAAAATCCGGGGTCCACCGAATACACCTCATTGATGGCTCCCACCACAGCCAAGCAGCCAGGGGTTCCAAGGCGAGGGCAAAAAGAAGTGGGGACAGCGGACACCCCTGCCGCGTGCCCCTTCCAAGAAGAAAAGACTTTGAAACCCGACCATTCACCACAATCTGAGCCAACGGTTCCTCGTACAAAAGTTTCACCCAGCCGATGAAACCAGGACCAAAACCGAACTTTGCAATAGCAGACCAGAGATACGGCCATTCCAACGTATCAAAGGCCATCGTAGCGTCTAAGGAAGCCAAGGGCCGGCTCACGCAGTGACGCTACTCTCGCAAGAACGCCATGCAAGCGCCGCAAGTTCAATGCTGTATTACGATGTGGAATAAAACCTGACTGATCCGGATGGATCAGGTCGCTAATCACCTTTATCAAATGGTTTGCAAGCAATTTCGCGAGGATCTTGGGCTCCGCATTCAGAAGCTAAATAGGCCTATAAGATGCGCAGCGATAACGCGGCTTCCCCTCCTTGTGAATCACCACAATGGTCACAAGGCGGTGATCACGAGGGAGGGAGCCAACGTCTCGCGACTCCAGGAACATAGAACGCAGATACGGTGCCATTTTGTCAGGACGCAGCTTGTAGAGCTCGATGGGGAGACCATTAGGGCCCATAGCTTTTCCCGAGCGTACGGAGCGGTTAGCAGTTGCCACCTCATCAGCGGAAAGTGCTGCGTCCATCAGTTCCCTATCTAAATCCGACAGGCGAGGCAATGCAAGTCTCGTAACTGCAGATGTGAGTCTTCCTCTGGTCTGTCGGATACTGGGGAATACACTTTTTGGAAATATTCCACAAAACACTCCACAATCTCGGCAGGATCAGGCACTCGCCCTCCATCCACTCTCTCAACCACAGGGACCACACGACTCGCCCTCACCTTTCTATCTAACCAAGCAATCAATTTCCCCGCCTTATCTCCCACATCATATAAACGTCCTTGCTGCTCTCTACTCGTGACCTTAGCAGCATCTGTTACCAATGCCCTATAGTCAAGTTGTTTGAGACTGAGGAGATGAATCTTGTCGTGAGTGATACCCAATTCCAAATCCCTTTCCAACTCAGCTATTTCGGTCTCAAGGCGGATTACAGCCTCGTTTTTGTTTTTCTTGGCGCCAGATATCAACGACAGCGCCTGGCCATGGATAACCGTCTTGAAAGCCTCCCACAGCGAAACAGAAGAGGACACAGACCCCACATTCTCGGCAAAATAATGATCCAGAGACCTGGTCAACTCCGCCCGGGTTTTGAGGTCACGGAGATACCAAGGATTAATCGGGGCCACATGACCCTCGGCTCCCATCGTCGTATCCATCATAAGCCACAATGGGGAGTGATCTGAGATACCCCTAGCCAGATGTCTGACTTCCCTGATTGAAGAGGCCTGCGCTGCCGGCATCAGGACATAATCGAGTCTAGAGAGACTACCGTGAGCACCAGAGTGGAAGGTATATTGCAACTGTCCCGGATGCAGTAGCCTCCAACAATCTACCAGTCCCAGCGTTTCCAAGAAACCACCCAACCAAGACTGCGATCTCATGAGTTCTCTGGGGGGGTGGCGGTCCTCTCTACCGGAAACGACAGAATTGAAGTCTCCACCCATCACCAGAATGCCTTCCGGAAGCCCCAGAACTACTCTCCCCAAATCAGCGAAGGTCGCAGTCTGCAGGCCAGGGGGAACATAAACGGAAAGCAGAGAGACAGTCTTACCCTCCCATCTCCCAGTGAGAGCAGCGTAGCGCCCCCTGTCATCAAGGATTATATTGTCGACCTCCAGGGGGAGGGAACTCCTGACTAGGATACCCACCCCCCTAGAGCCAGTAGTAAATCCAGAATGTGCCAGGAGACGATAGCCTCGCCTATTCATGGCGTGGCATGTATTTCCGATCAGATGCGTCTCTTGCATTAACACTACATCCGGGGAGAGGCGCCTCAGTAGCTTCAGCACAACACCACGTTTTATCCTGTACCCCAACCCGTTAACATTCCAGCTCAATAACCTCAGCCCCCTACCCCTCCAGGAAATAAATGCAGAATCCGCCCCATAGCGAGCACAACACCCAGGTCTAGAAGTTAAACAATGCGTTGCCTTGAAACAAAGTGAAACACATACAAACCCCCCCAACAATTACCCAAAACATACCCCCCCACCCTGCACCCCTGCGTTAGACTCAAAAGCCACCCCAACTTGCAGTGTGCCTGTCGCCCTAACATTAAACTAGTCTACAAAAAGAAACCCGGAGGAGGAGAGAGTCTCACCCCCCCCCCCCCCCGCCACCTCTGGGTATTCCAACACAAATAGTGCAATTATAAAAGTCATCAAACCACAGCTGCCAGTTGTGTACAATGTCCAGAAATCCGAAACCGCTGCTCACTCCTGTTCCACCGGGCCGCCTACAGCTCCTTCTGAATGTTCAGGGCGATCCCGCTGCATGGGCAACGTATCGAGCCAGTCACTCACATTCTCAGGGCGGTCAAAGAAAAACGTCCGATCTTCGCGTTCTACAGGCAGCCTAGATGGAAAGAGCATCGCATACTTCATACCCATGTCTCTCAATCGTCGCTTCACCCCCTGAAACCCCATCCTTTGTTTCTGAACTAACTGGGTGAAATCTGGGTTGAAGCTCACCGTAGAATTTTCGAACTTCGTAGGGCCGCCCACCCGCGACGCCTGTAGGATAGCGTCTCTATCTTTAAAGTTAAAAATTCTGGCGATGATGGGACGCGGAGGGGCGCCCAGCTTTCGCTTCCCGCCCGGCACTCTGTGTGCGCGTTCCACCGCAAAGAAGTGGCTCAGTCCTTTGGGGGCAAGATGGTTTAGGATAAGGTCCTCGACAAGGAGATCTACGGCTGGGTCTTCCGGTTTTTCAGGGACCCCAATAATACGTACGTTGTTGCGTCAAGCCCGACCTTCAAAATCCTCCAGCCGGCGAGAAAAGAGATCATTAGAGGATCGCAGTTTGCAAACCTCCGTCTGTAAATCGGACACATCAGTTGTAAGGCTGGAGGTCTTCAAATCTAAGGATTTAACTTTTTCGTTAGTCCTTGATAATCCGCCCTGATCAAGTTGACATCGATTGCCACAGTGTCAAGCTTTAAGGCCAGGGCCTCATATTGTTGGACGATAGAGGTCTTCATACTAGCAATGGCGCCCATGACATCATGCAGGGTCAAGTCGTCCACCGCCGTTGTGTCGTCTCCCGCATCTCTCAGGGACCTACTCGTAACACCGGGGATCCCTTGGGATGAGTGTAACGATTCATGATATTCGATTGGATAGCGCCTCCCCGGTGAACGGTCTTGGTCTTCCGTTTCTCGCTTTCGGGTTTGCCCGCTATATTGGGTGTTGCGCCCCTGAGGGGCCCTCGAGACCTGGTGAAAATGACTCCTCTCGATTCACCCACCAGAATCACAGAAACAAGTTCCAGCCCGATGTCACAGGGCCAGAGACACTCGATGGCAATCAAACAGTGGAGTTGCGGGGTCAGATTGCATCCCGGGTTGTCAGAGCGGTCTCGAGGCAGGAGAAGGCCGAGGAGTCAAAAACGAAACCGAAAGTTAACTCCGGGGTTGTGAACAGGGCCCCGTAGGCCGTTGTTGTTCAATTACTACCTGGGCACCACATTGACTCGAGCCCCAGGCAGTGTCATGGAGCAGGCCACGAAAGTTCGAAGTGCCGTAGTTAAGGTTTCCGGAGTCCAAATCGATTTCTGAAAGCAGCTATTACATCAGCTGGGTTGCGTCTTCAATAATCCGTCGTCATAATCAGGATAATGTTCAGGATAGATGCGGGAGGTGGTGAAGGTCTCCGGAGCCCTGTGCTCACGCGGCCATCTCGGTTGCGCGCGAAGCTCCTCCTCCAACCTTGACATTGTTGATTTTTTAAAAATAATATTACATTTTTATTTCCAAGATATCATCTTTTAGAAATGTAAAACAATAAATATTACACATAATATAAAAACAGTTTTTCAATAGTATATTACCATAGAGACAGACATTACAATAAGCCAAATTGTTTGCACTCCTCCAAAATTAACCGCGTAGCTACTTATATCTTAAAACAAAGGCAAATAAATACATGCAGCACTCAATATGTGTTCAAATGTGGTTAACTAGACAAACTCAGACATTAAGCAATAACAGTTATTTTCTGAATTAGCTTAATATATCTTTCCAAAGCTATGCCAATGTCTTAAGTATTTCATTTTAGAAAAAGTGAGTAGTGCTTCAAATCCATTTGTAACTCGATATTTCCTGAAAATAGCATGAAGGTTTTCTTTCCCTCTCTTCTAAAAAAAGAAGACAGTCTAGGAGAAGACGGGTGGTTCAAATCACATATACAACACTAGTTATTCATAACAATTTTCCCGCAAAGACCTGTTATTCTTCATATTTGATCAATCCCAATTCTGATTCATGAAATTTGATTCTGGATGTATTCATCATGGATTTCGGATAAGTATGGAAAATCCCTTAGTTTCCTATCCCTTCAAAAGAGTGCATCACAGACATTTTAGCAGACAGATAATTTCTGTCTTTAGTTTGACTATTGTCTATAGAATGTGGTGATATTATTTTCTGTTGGCAGTGTTGAAATCACACAAAAAGGCCTACTTTACCGGGAGCTCAAAATAGCTTTTCTCTTACAAAACTGTGCAAAGGACGGTGAGGCAGAAGGAAGTTAGAAGTAGTTCTAGAAAACAAACCAATCATTGGCAAAGTGAATAGCTCTCGGTTTAAGGTGCAGAGGTATTAAAATAGAATTTGTTCATGTCTAGTTAACAGATTAAATCCCGGCCTATTTGCGTTGTCAAAGCATGTATATCAGCGTCTACGTAGTACTAGAATAGATATAATGCAAACTCTTAACTGAAACATTTTAAAAAGCCAGCTGCGGTGAAAGAACCAAAAAGGGTATCATGCATCATACTTTTGTGTACTTTAGTGTTGTAAATTAGTCACTTCTCCATTTCAGTGCAAGTACTCCTTAAGACATGTTGTACATTTCTAGCAGTAAACCTGAGAAACATCAATGTTATCCAAGTGAATATTCTTTCCCGACTGGACTACGCTAATGCGGTTTATCTCGGGGCACCCGTTGGCACTATTAAAATACTTCAGTCGGTTCAGAATTGTGCAGCTCGTCTGCTACTCGAGGTACCGAGACACTGCTCTGCGAAAGTTCTGTGCGCTCTCTGCATTGGCTGCCGGTGCAGGAAAGGATACCGGTTCAAAGCTATGTGTATGGCTCATAAGCCAACAACTAACAATGTCCCGGTTAGCCTGCACTCTCTGTTTTGCCATCACCAATCTTCCAGAGTCCTTAGATCTAACCACCTCAACCTTCTGACTGTCCCGAGGGTTAAGAGGTCACGAATAGGTAGCCGACGGTTTTCTTTTCACGCAGCCAAATGTTGGAACCTACTCCCTGAGAACATTTGGCTTGAATCCAACCATCTTGCTTTTAGGAAACGATTGAAGACTTTCCTGTTCCGCTGAGCTGTGGTGTCCTGCTCTGGGTCTTAAAGTGCTGGGATGCCTCCGGGTAGCCATGCGCTATACCAAGTTTGTATTCATTCATTCATATTCCACCACGGAAAATGTATCTGTTTAGGGTTGGTATATCAATGCATTTACATTATGTTTCCCCTTTATTTTTCCACGTGGAAAATATTTTTCCTGTGGGAAAAACACTTCCTCTTCATCGTGATAACTCTAATTTAAGAAAAAATATTTGTGCACCAGCAGTCGTGCTGAATATTTATTTATTAATACAAATGCGCAGAATAGGTTCTGGCTCCTGAGATAAAATCTCACTGCACAAGCCTGTCTCTAGCTGTGCAAAAATAGGCTTGTTCCGACCCTGCAAATACTAATTTCCGAACATATTTGTGAGTGCTATAAAAGTGGGAAAATAATTATCTGCATGACATGTGAATTCTACAAAGTTCCAACTATGAGAGTTCATAACATTTTTGCCAGGTCACCAAATTCCATAATCCCTTTTCTCCTGTTTTGGCCCGTTTTCTTCATTTACTCAAACAGGAAAAAGTCCACGAATTAGGCAGATTATTTTCCACCTAATCACTTTCATTTTTACGAATCTACATTGTATGAATCTGGATTTCCTTTTATAAAAATCTACATTTTATGGATCTGGATTTCCTTTTAAAGACAACGTTTAAACTTTTTAAGCCCATTTTAGAAAAAGTTTGAAAATATGCTGAAGAGCGTTTCTTTCTGCTAAACCAAAGATACATTGAGATCCAGCCAAGCTTGTGATATTACATGACCTTCAGGATTGAGTGAATGAGCAGACGTCACACAGGTGACCTCCCTCTTTCAACTTTGGTCGCTTTTCAGAAACTGTTACTTTCTTCTTCCAAACTTTAGGAGGTCCTTTCCTTTCTGTGATGCTAAAAAGGACCAATGATTGTAACAAGTATATACAAAAGATCAATGAGTGTTTCAAAGAACATTTAAGACAAAACCGTAGACACAAGTAGTTCATCCAGGACAAGTGGCTTACTTCTTGAATTTCAAGAGTAAATCCTAAGTAAGCAAAGTCACGCCTGCTGATAATTTTTTCGGTATTCAAGGGAATAAGCTAAAGGCCCTCATTATGAGTGGTCTTGGTCCCTTGGTAATACTGCATGCTGTAATAATGCATCGGGTATTACCAATACTGGCAGCACCAATAATACTGGGATGCTGCATCACCAGGGGATCATGAGTTGATATATAAATCCCTACGAATATGCTATACATAAAATGTGGAATTTGGTGCTACGGCACTAATTTACACACATGAACCCGTAATTTTGGACCTTTTTCTGGGAGTAAAGTGCTCCAGGCTTGTCCTTGAGGTTTTTTCCCAAGGAAAATGGAAGTAATATATCATATGTTCCCAACCAAACGTAGCCCAGCATTGCAGTCCTAATCTAAATTTGGTTAAATAGGCTGGGCTACTGGCAAAGGGCGTAGGAGCACACAGCCCTGTACGGATCCCAATTACAAGGCCAAGTGATCGTTCACGGTTTGCCACTTTGAGCCAGACATACTTGTTTTTTTAAAGTTTTTGTTTGGCCAACATTCAAAAGAATCAGGCATTACCTCCAATTTTGTGGTGGGAGGCACTGTGTAAATTACTTTTTTTCTAAAATCACCTCAGTGCACAGAATCAGAGGAACACGACCATCTTCCACGACGCCTGGTGTGCGGGACACAGTGTGGTTCCGTTCTGCACATATTAATGGCGTCCTAACAGGAGAGACATGTGACGTGACGGCCTATAGTTAGTACACAGAAGGAGTGGGATTCGAGACACTGCGGTGGCGTAAAATACCATCTTTCCGTCATGCCGTTTTTTTGGCTGTTTTTAATTCACTGTTGTATACCCTCCCCTCCCAATTGTCGCCTGCATTTGATTGCCCACTTTGGGGCTCATTAGGATCGCGGACGGACTTGAGTCCGCCTGCGACCCCAGAGTAGGAGGGAACGTCCGCATGGGCAGCGGCGTTCCCTTCGTGAAGATTAGGATGTGACCGCCAGGCTGGCGGTCACATCCTCTATCTTTAACATTGCGGCGGGTGCAGCTTCAAGCTGCACCCGCCGCAATGTTAAAAATGCATATATTGCATTTGTATGCAGAAAGCGGCAGGCACCGCGCGTTGCCTGCCGATTTCTGCATACAAATGCAGGGGGGTACCATGGGTACCCCCCATGTGCACCCCCCACCCCCCTTTCACCCAGGGGGCCCACAACGGGCCCCCGAAGTCAAAGTCCGTATGCTTTTCCACGGCGGAAAAGCCGCCGTGGAAAAGCATCTCTTTTACACTATCCTAATATGGCTGGCGGTGTCTGATAGACACCGCCAGCCATGTTACAGCTTTTCCGCCGCGGTTGTAAGTCAACCGCGGCGGAAAAGCGGTGGACTGAAACCAGGACCCACCAGCAATCCTAATGTGGCGGTGGGTCTTTGGTGGGTCCGCAGAGGATTTTCCGCATCCTCCGGGCCAGCGGTGGCTTCCGCCGGCCCGGAGGATGCGGAAAATCCTCCATCCTAATGAGCCCCTTTGAATGTGTTTGCAATAAAATTAGAAACCATTTTTAACCTCTATTATGAGTTGTATTCGAGAACTGCCCATTGGGGCTGCTAGAATACTGAGTAGGTCACTAACTGATGTAAGTAGCACTATGAAAGTCCACACCCTCACTCATGAACACAGAAAGCCATCTACTTAGGTACAGATAGGCCCCACGATTTATGACATATTGACATGGGGCCAGATTTACGAAAGGGGCATCGCAAGCCTTAAGTGAGATTTACTATGCCACGCACGTGGCATTGTAAATCTGGAATAATGCAATGCACCGCCCTGAGAAGGCATTCTATCGGTGGTCCACCCATGGATTTTGGCACATTCCCAGATTTACAGTTTTAGTCAAAACCTGGGAATGCGTCAAAAGTGTACGCCTTCCCAGGGGAGGCGCAAAAACGAGAACTAACTTTATTTCTCCTAGTTTTTCCACTTTCTATGTGTACTGCATTTTGCAGCATGCCTAGAGAAAAACACCTAACAGAACTGTTTTTGTGCAGGAAGGTTTTCCTTCCTGCACCAAAACAACCTTACCTAAAACGCAGGCACCCTTTCACCATGGTACAACAGTGCCTGCATTGACGCTCGGCTGCACTGTGTGCGCCGGCACAGGGAGAGAGCAGGAATATTTCATAACTTAGTAGATATGGTGCATTCCTGCTCTTGCCATGTGATGCATTGGAGCAAGTTGTCTTGCTATGTTGTGCTGCTTCACATCTTCCTAAATCTTGCCTTTCTTTATATATGCAGACAGTCACCAGTCCTGAAGACGTCCACTGGTATTAGCAAATTAACAATATAGCCATAAGGCCTCCGTTGTTAGTGCAACCTCCTGTGTATTTCTTGCAGTGGCATAACAAAAGCCCCCGCAGCCCCTGCGGTGCTGGGGGCCCGAGCTCTGGAGGCCCTCTCTGGCACTGGCAGGCCTGTAGCCTAAGAGCTTCGGATTGGGTCCTGAGCGTGTGGGTCCCCCTTTGTGTACTTTGCAGGGGGGGAGGGCTCAAATATTGTTACCCCACAGATTTCTTGTCAGTATTAAAAGATGAAGTGAACTTTCACCCAAGAAATAGACAATTCACCTTCCCCAGTCTGTATTTTAAAAAAAATGTCAACATGTTTTATTTATTTTTTATACAAGAACACATTAGCAATTCTGTTACAGGGTTAGCATAGGTTGTTCCAGGCGCAGTTTATACATCAGTGTCCTGAGACATTGTGTCACGTTTGTTTAGCTAACCCACACACCAATAATTAAAGAAAAAGAAAGAAAGTCAGGCAGGCAGAAAAAGGCAGAAGAAGGGGGAAAGAGGAGGTAGGAGACAGGCAAGGAAAGTTATATTTATCAATTACATCTGACATTCTGTGGAGATGTTGGCACACATGCAGACTGGTGTTGGTAGGCCTCCCCCCTTGTGGCGGCCCAGAGGAGGTGACATTGGTTGAAACCAGTTAAGTACAATTGACTCAGTGGTGCGACCATAGGAGGTACCAGGTTGTGTATCGCCGGTATGTCTTATTTTCATGGAGGTTCGGAAGAGTCTAGGTACGTGTGGAGAGAGTTCCACATCCTTCTGGATGCTGGTTTCCAGGGAGAGTTCTGTAATGCAATGTTGTCCACTCGTCTGACATGGGTGATCCAGTTGATCCAGCCTTTGTAAGATGTTTTGCTTGTGTCTTTCCAAATGGCTAGGACCATTGTCACTGCTGCTGTCAGTAGCCGGTCTAGTAGATCCTTATCGGATTCAGATCTCAAGTCTGTGCTCATAAATGCCATCTGTGTTTTTTAAACCTCACCGCTCTCCTCCCAGGCGTAACTATCTCCTGAGCGACTGCACTTCCTTAGCCGCGGTCCGTGGAGGGAGCTACGGTGGGGCAGGGAGGTGGGGAGGGGGAGGGGCAAGGTGGAGGGTGCTAAAAACTGGCATATGGATAATTGCAGGTAAGTACACAACTTAATTAATAAAACGAAATTCGTAGCGCACACAGCATCGCAGTTTGCACCCTTGCATTTTGCAAAACGTGCCTTTTTTTGCACCCTCCACCATGCCCCTCTCCCTCCCGGCCTCCCTGCCCCACCGTAACTCCCTCCACGGACTGCGGCTGCACTTCCTGTAGATTCCGAGCAATAGACAATGGGAGGCAAAGCCAATGAAGCTTTGCCTCATTGGCAATGAAGGGCGGGAACGAAGGACTAGGATGAGAATAGGTGGTTTTGGAGCCTTAAAGTAAAACAGTAAGTAACCACAATGGGGCACTGATATGGGACACGTCCGGATAAGAATTTCACAATATCTAAACTAACATGGCAGAATCGGTTACATACTAGGCTCACATCAGTCGGTACAGGTTACTAAGCTAGCTTACTCTCTTTTCCACTGATTACGTGTGTGCTTAACAGTGGCCACTGTTCTATACCAGTCTCTAATCTAAGTATTGCACTTCATTTTGGATATGAGTTGATCCTTTTCTGAACTTGAAATGTTTCACTGATCAAATGCGTGAGATAAAAGCAGAGAGCACAATTCGCTCAATATCACACAATTATCTCGAATGGTAAAGGGGCAATCAGACTTTAGATCGCCTTGTTCCCAGTAAAACAAGCAATCCACTTGGCCACACCTCCAATAGGAGAGAAGTGGGCTCGAAGCTGGGTATTTTTTTCTTGATAACTCATCATATATGGTACTGTAACCACTCATGTGAAGGAGGTCATAGATGAAGGATGGTGTATTCTTTCTTGAGGAATAGCTAATCCATAAACTGTCGGAGGGAATATTTACTTTGGTGGAACTGAACTGTTAATGTACATATCACAAATGTCCTAATTTGACTAACCTCCTAAACCATTGGTCTTAAAGTTAATCCATTCTATTCCTTTTTATCTCCCTCCTCACACCCTCTGTCCCTTCTACAGGTCATCCTAGACCAGTTCAACCCAAGTCTGCGGAATTTTGTGGCCATGGGGAAGCACTACCAGAAAGCCCTCTCAGGTAATCAATCTATTCTTGTTTTTCTTAGCAAATGATGTACGTCCTATGCCATCTTAAGGAGTTGGGACCAAGGGCAAGGCATATTTTGGGCTTCCTGTTCAGAACAACTTTACATTTATAATCCATTTTCAGCTAACTCGGGTCCTCAGGATGCCAAACTAAACTGAACCATATGTTAATCTTTCTGAAATCGGGTGAACACAAAAATAATCAAAAGCTCACGCTGCCATGTGTTCAACAGCCAACAGCACCGAATGGAGCTTCAAGAAGCATTGATAAAGCCTACTCTTTTTGGGCAAGGATCAAGATTTTCTTTGCCTTGTATCAATATTTTATGTGGAATGTAGTTTCTAACCGGCTTGTTACTCACAAGGTCGGAAAAACATGGAAAGGTTGACTTTGTGGATTTTTAGTGGACTTGTGAACAATATTAAATTAAGGTATATGCCCATAGCGCTTGAAATTGTAGCTTTAACTGTTCGAAATGTGTGATCACAAACAAATCACCAATCAGTATTAGCATCCACACTGAAAAGGGAAAATTAAAGAACTCCTCCAAGGATTTTCACCATTCTGTTTTCTCTGCATTTTACCTCCTGTGATTTTCCTAATATGTACATTAGTTTGGCTAGAACTCTGGCTGTGGAACTGTGAGAGAACTGTGAGAGAGGGGGTCATGACAAAAAGAGAATACGCTGCGGAGTTAGGTCGTGAGAGAGGTAAGGTAGATAGGATGGAGGCAAAAAAGTGCCTTCAACCAGTAAAGCTTCTTCCTCCTATCCTACCCCCCCATTATAACTAGGGAAAAGCGCCATCCTACATAAAACTCTCCAGCACCTGCTCCAGCGACAACACTTTTCAACCCTGACACAGAAAGCACCTGCAACCAACAAAAACCCCCTTAATTTTCCCAACCTTGGAGAGAATAAAAGAAAGAAACCCCCCCCCCATCCTAAGGGAGGGCGGGTGGGACAAAATTCTCCGAGCCCCCCGGCTGCTGGGTCACTGTCCCATGAAATGGTGACCAGTGACCCAAAATGGCCGCTTATTAACCCTCCCAGCCCAAAAGGAGCCCAAAAACCGCCGCCCAGCCCAACCAGCCCAAAGTCCCTTCCTGTGTCCCATTTTATTCCTCCCCTCCCCTTCCTCCCGGTGCCCCAAAATCCCCGGGGGGGCGAGCCTCCCTCCGGTCGGCCACCCCCCGCAAAGCCCCATTGGGGCCCATCGGGAGACGGGGAGGGGAAGAACCGACCGGACACAGGTGTAAGGTGTGATAAAGGCCGCTTTTATTGGAAAACAGGTGCATCCTGAAAACATACCCCAACCTTGGCCTTTGCCGTACAAAACTAGGCCTAACTAAATATACATATACCTGACCAATCCCCCCACCCCCACCCCTAAACAGTTCCCCGACAACATCATAAAAATCCTTATCAGTTACCCAAAACGCCTGCCTCAACTGTTTTAACATCTGCCATATATACACTCCCTCCCCTTCAACCAGTAAAGCTCCTTCCTCCTATCCTACCCCCCCATTATAACTAGGGAAAAGCGCCACTCGAAAGCCCCCTACCGCTTTCGACCCCCCCCCTAGGACCCTTGCACCTTCGGATACCTTTGCACCCCTATTGCCCGATCCAACGCTTCCTTCAGTTGTACAATATAGAGCTCCATCCCGTATCTCGACAAATGTACCCCATCCTCCATAAAAAAGTAGACCGCCCCATACTTCAGTTCCGGATGCTCCATTCTACCTACCCCTTCCTTCTCACAAAAAGCCCTCATCTCCCTGTTAATCTTCCTCCTAGTCCTGTCAATAGCCCCTGGTCTCTCCGCTCCCCTCCAACATCTCCTAGGTATAAACTCCGACCAGATGACGTAACACCCTGCCCACTGCCTCTTGATCTCTAGTAAATCCCTCCTCATCTGCTTTACCAGCGCCAGTCCCTTACACTGAACCAGGTCGTTTTCCCCAAGATGAACCACCAAAACATCCGGGCACACCCCTCCCCGCACAACGTTATTCAACACCGGCACCAACTCGTGCCAACGCATGCCCCCTTTATCCCTCCAATGACACCTAAACAAATGCTCATCCAATTCATGGTTAAGGTTCCTGTATTTTTCCCACTCAGCCTTCTCCGCTCTCTTTACAAAAGAATGGCCCACCACGTATATAGACACTGCTGCCGCTGTAGGCCCCGCCACCGCACCTGGAAAGAAACATATATAAGCAGCAAATCCAAAATTCAGCTTAGTCCACCACTACCCCTCGCAACCTGACATACGTCTTATAACAGTCCGATTTCCATCGTCCCAACTGTTTAATTTCCTCCTTCCCCCAACCTTTCCGCGCCGCCTCCGTCGCCGCCCCGATGCGAAACGAATGCGTCCCGAAGTCTTTCGGATCCTCACCCATACACCGCAGGGCGTGCCGCTGGACCCATAACAACTGCGCAGCCATTACTCGTCCCGCCTCTCTCCTGCCAAACACCTCCGCCCCAACCTGCACTCCTCCGTCCGCCAGCCGTCTCCCCCACTCCACCGGACACACCGCCTCTGTTCCCCCAGGACCCAGCAACACCCAAGTACCCCTCCCTCGCTGATCAGTCTTGGAACGTTGAAGCCGCACTGCGACCTCCCTGCCTCGGAACTCCACTTCCCCCCACGTCAGCCCCGCCCGCCCCTTCAAACCCACCAACTCCGACACCCGAAAGGCCCCGAAATACATCCACGACATCAATGTGGAAAACCGCACCGTCTCCTCCCGATCTCTGCACACTACCGGTAAACAGCCCACCAGTCCTTCCAACATCGCCTCTGTAATTGGCCGTCTCCTCCGCACCTGAGCCCCTCTCTCTCTCTCCCAACCCTCCAAAAGACGCCCTCCCAATTCACCCGCCGAGGGGGCATAACCCCACCAAAGCTTGCCCATGAACGCCAAACCTGCCAGTTCACCCGCAATTGTCACTCTCGCCAGACCTTTGTCCATTAACCCCAGCACGAAATGCACCACCTGCTCTTCCCGACGCCACTTGTCCCGCTGCCTTACCGCTCCAAAACGCAGAAACTCCAGCCAGGCCTGTTCGTAACTCCTCCACGTGGACGCTGCCATGGACGACCTCACCAATTGAACGACCCGCGCTCTCCCACCAACCACATCTCCTCCGGCACCTCCGTCTTGACCGCCGCCGCCTCCGTGGCTAGCCCATGTAACCTCTGCCACTGTTGACGAGACAAAGCATCCGCAATGTCATTGTCCACTCCCGGCACATGCTGAGCCCGAAACAAGATATTGTGTTCCAAGCACCTCAACACGAACACGCGCATCAGCTTTAGCACCTGGGGCTCCCTCGCAGACTGCCGGTTCACCACCTGCACCACCGACATATTGTCCACCTTGAACAACACGCGCCTGTGCGCCAACTCACGCGCCCACACTGTCACAGCCACCACCAGCGGGAACAATTCCAAGAAAGCAATGCTTCTCCCCCCCGCCTGCCACTGCTCCGGCCATTGTTCCGCGCACCACCGGCCCGCCCAGTAGAGTCCAAAACCTCCGACTCCCGCCGCATCCGATGACATCATCACATCCCACTCCCTCTCCTCCGGGGGCGCCATGGGAACACCGTTGAATCGTTCCAAAAAGGCCAACCACATGCACAGATCTTCTCTCGCGCCCGCCGATAGCCGTACGTGATGGTGAGGCAGCGACAAACTGGACAAGGCCAATCCCAACCGCCGACAAAAGGTCCACCCCGCTCGCACAACGCGGCACGCGAAATTCAAGTGCCCCAGCAACACCTGCACCTCTCGCACCAACACCTTCCGCTTGGCCAACATGCCCTTCACCAAATCCATCATCGCCGACCGCTTGTCCTCCGGTAGGCGTGCTTCCATGGCCGCTGAGTCGAGCTCTATCCCGAGGAACGACAGCACCGTGCTGGGCCCCTGCGTCTTCTCTGGCGCCAAAGGCACCCCCAGGTAATCCATCAGGTCCGTAAAACTGCTCAGCTGCTGCTGGCAGTCCGTCGAACCGGGGCTGCCCACCAGGAAGAAGTCGTCCAGGTAATGCGTAATCGCCTCAGAGCCTGTGCACCAGGAAAAAGCCCACTGCAAAAAAGAGCTGAAACGCTCAAACAAGGCACACGACACGGAGCACCCCATTGGAAGCGCTCTATCGACAAAAATGAACCCATCCAGCTGGATCCCCAGCAAATGATGATCAGCTGGGTGAACCGGAAGCAACCGAAATGCCGATTTTACATCGCATTTTGCCATGAGCGCCCCCCGACCCGCCGTCGTCACCAACTTCCTCGCGACGTCCACGGACGAGTAGGACACCGATGCCAAATCCGCCGAGATAAAGTCGTTCACCGACGCGCCCTCCGGCCATGAGAGATGTTGAATCAGGCGGAATTGACCTTGCTCTTTCTTTGGGACCACACCAATGGGTGAAATGATCAAATCTCTCAACGGCGCTACCTCGAAAGGTCCCACCATCCTCCCCTCTTTCACTTCCTTGAAGAGCTTCTCCCGGACGATACCCTTGTGTGCGTTCACGGACTTCAGGTTCTCCGCCCATCGAGCAATCCGCGGACCCTCGTACCCCAACCGGAAACCCTCCCTGAAACCCCGACGCAGCACCGTCGCATCGTCCGCCCGCGGATACACCTCCAAGAAAGGTTCCAGCCGATCCAGCCTAACCGGTGTACGAGCCTTTTCCCATGGTACTCGCTCCCCCCCTACCCCCTCCCCTCCCCCTGCCGGGCACGGGAGCCGGGAATTGACCCTGTGAGGGGCCTCCCCAAAGCCCCCAGCATCGCGCCTCTGGGTGACGTTTTCCACAAGCGGAGCACTCATGCCGAAAGCGGCACGTCTGCCGGAGACAGGAACCCCTGTTAAAATCCCAGCATGTCCCAACGCCGGGTGGGGCGGGCCGAAAAGGGGGGAGGAGCCAGCGGCAAGCCACTGGCCGTGTAGATAGTGCGGCCAAATTTCGCCCCACTCATCGTCTGCTGGTACAGGTCCGCGTCCAACTCCCCCCACTTAGCCTCCGGGTCGGACGCCATGCGCGCCCGGAACTCCTCATCATAATGCGACCAAGCATTGCCCCCGTAGGTCACTTGCGCCCGCCGCACCACATCCATGTATTTAAACAGCGCGACCGCCCTGTCCGGGTACTTCTCACAGTACACGCTCGCATAAATCAAGAACGCCGCCGACCAATTCTCGATAGTAACCGGCACTTTCGGCCGCCTCGCCAATTCCTGCTCCTCCTCTTTCGACCCTTCCTTGGCCATCAATTCCCGGTGGAGCAACTTCAAAATCTCCACGTACTCCCCCTTCCATATCTTCTCCCTAGTTGCCATCGACAAATGCGCCCCCAATGGCTTCGCTACCCCCATGTACGGCAGCTTCTTGACCGGAACCTCGCAGCTCTCCTTCGCCCCGGCGCCCGCCGCCGTCGACCCGCCAGCCGCCACGCCCGTCCCCTAACTCCCCGACGCCGCGCCATCCGCCTCCGTACACACCCCGGCATCCATCACATACCTACCCTTCACCAGTCTCACCTCATCACCACCCACAGCATCCGTCCCCACCGACACTTGGCAACTGCCATCCCTACTTCCACCCGCCTTGCCTCCATGAGGCACGCCCAAGCCACTCCCCGACCCCGTACTGGTCTTACCTGGCGTCAAGGCTGGCGTCCGCACCGGATCCCGCCGCCTAACCATTTCAGCTGGGGGGGCTGTCACTCGCGGCATTCCTGCAAAACACTGCCAACAACATTACTGACCTCCCCCCCCGTCCTCCCGCAGCTCCCCCTCTTCCTCTGACTCCATCTCCGCACTCCCCTCTCCGACAGCAAAAACCCTTCCTGTGGACACCCTGCTTAGACCTGCCTTATCCCTACACTCCGTCATCAAAGTACCTAGTTCCACACTCACTCTCCTCCTACTCTCTTGGTGGTAAGCTGAGTAACCCGTCACATCGTTGCTCCATCCCCGTCCCCCGGCGGCCGGATCGACCCATCGGGAGGGGGGCGTCGGAGAGCTATGGCCCATCCATCGGTCGTCTGTCCACACCAGGTCCCTCGTTGGAGCGCGACCGCCCGTACTAGGCAGAGCCGGCCCATCCACTCGGCGGGGTGGAGCCGCATGCTGCTCACCCGAGCCCCTACCCCACTGCTCCTGCCAAGAGAAAAACGGGGAAGTCCAGCATGCCGGGGCAAAACCCTCTCCGCTACCTCCCCAGCCACCACTCCCCCCGCCGCAGAATGCCCTCCTCGCCGCGCTGGACGCCCCTCCCACCCACTCTCACCCCACCCCCAGCTCCCCGCCCCGCCCTGCCCCTCCCACGCGCCTCCCCTTGAACCCCCACAACCGCCCCATCCCAACGTCTCCCCCCCGCTACCCCCTGCTGCTCCACCTGCCCCGTAACCCCCCCGCCGAGCCCCCCGCCCCCTCCCCCATCCACCGTCCGCCCCCAACCCTTGATGCATGCCCGGACCCCCGGTCGGCCCCCCACTGCCACCCCTCGCACCCCCTCCATGCCGTGCACCCCGCCCAGTGGGGAGCCCCCCCTACTGGGAGGCACAATGTCCTCATCTGCGGAGTCCTCCCCCCCAGCTCACTCTCACCTCCATCTCCCTCCTCTTCCCCCCCTCCGACTCCTCAATCATGAGTGGCGATTCCCCCCCTGTCACTCCCTGCCCCCCTGCCTCCCCCTCCCCCATTGCCCCACCGGCCCCACCCCCAGGCCCCACTCCTTCTTCCCCCTCCGTCCCCCTCCCGGCCCCCTCCGCCCCTCCACCTGACCATGCACCCCTCCCTCTCCCTCACTCATCGCCTGTCCCCTTCCCACCCCCCCTCCCTTGGTGCAGCACTTCGCCCCGCGCGCCTCCATTTCCCTACCTGTACCCCCTTCACCTCTCACAACCTCGACAGTGGGCACCAGCGCTCCTCCCTGCACCCCCCGCCTCCCCCTGCCCCCCCCAGGCCATCCGCGCCTGTCACGAACTTCAAAGGCGCCTTCTTCCGGCCGCCGCGTTGTTGTCCCGGCCCCCCTCCCCTCTTTGCCGCCCAAGCCGCTCTCTGTCCGCCACCGCGCGCTGCTCTTTTCTGTGCTCCCGCCCCCTCCCCCTTCCGCGCACGTGATCTAGGCGGCTCGCAAGCCGTAACTGCCGCCGCGGCGCCATCTGCAGCGCGCCGCGGTGGCCTTACCCTGAGGTCGCTGCGGAGAAGGTCCGTCCTGCCTGCATCGCCGAGAAGGCGCAGCGCCTCACGAACCCGGGGATCCGACAGCGAGTCTGCCGCCATCTTCCAGGTACCTCGCCGTCAACCCGCCGCCTCCTCGCACCACATTCCGTCACCTCGCACTGCAAACCGGCACCCAAGTCCTCGCGAACTTCCCCTAGCACCGCCGCTATCTCCAGACGCCCTAACAACCCAATTGCCCGCCCCAAAACCGACACTAAAACAATACCAAGCCCAAAACTCTACAAAATTCTCCGAGCCCCCCGGCTGCTGGGTCACTGTCCCATGAAATGGTGACCAGTGACCCAAAATGGCCGCTTATTAACCCTCCCAGCCCAAAAGGAGCCCAAAAACCGCCGCCCAGCCCAACCAGCCCAAAGTCCCTTCCTGTGTCCCATTTTATTCCTCCCCTCCCCTTCCTCCCGGTGCCCCAAAATCCCCGGGGGGCGAGCCTCCCTCCGGTCGGCCGCCCCCCGCAAAGCCCCATTCTTCAGTGTTCTTGTGCAGCAGAAACGGAAAGACTCTTGCTGAGACCAGCTATTTCTCAGCTGAGGACTTCAAAGAATTCCAGGCATCTTCCAGTTTTGTTACCATGAACGCTCCTGAAAGGAGTTTCCGATCAAAATGTCAGCTGAAGGCAACCCTCACTAGAATCCTAAACGTGCTCCAGACAAAAGCACTTAACTGTAAAAGAGCATAAAGCCCTACACCTTCCAAGAGACGAGCTACCCTAACAGGCTCAGTTGACCCAAGGCAGAAAAAACCCTTGCATAAGCCACGCCACTAGCAGCAATGAAGAAGAGCAGCACTGCAGCCATGAACATAACCTTAACGCTCTCCTAGCCATAAAACGAACACTAACCCGAATCTTGGTGTCATACTAAAGGGTCACCAAATCTAATCCTCGTCTTTGCAAGAACATAAACTCTAACTCTGCCTTAAGAAGAATGCCAAAGACCAGTACCACTGAGAATGCTGCTAACAAGAACTCCAACTATAAACTTTCCTTAAACAGGAACACTGACCACGTCCTAAAAAACAGACCATTTAAAATTGAAATATTAATTCTCAGTGTACCTTCAACAAGTACATACATGACAATTAGGGCATAACAAGATTCCTAATGACAACTGCGTGTCAAACAAGAACACAACCCTACCAAGTGCCCAATATTATCATTAACCCTAACACAGTTCGAACCCCTCCCAAGCATACAACGTATGGTCTGAATAAGAATACGTAACTTAAACAAATGATATGTAACATAAACAAGTGACCACGTGTAGCCTTGCCCATAAGAGGAACGGGATGTACAGAGGAACCCTCACACTGATAATAACAAGAGAAGTAAGCATGCCAGGATTAAGATAACATACGCTAATCTTATCCTTACCCCTACTCTAAACCTGCCCCTAACAAGATCATAAACCCTAACCTCACCACTGAAAAGAACACAAACCTTCACCCTAAATGTGCCCATATCAAGACCATCAACCCCAACCTAATAAAGAACAGAAGGTTAAATCTGTTTCCAATCTGAAGGTTATCACTGGCACCGACAATAACACCATCCGGACTGGAAAGCAAATTTAGCCTTTAAAAATGTTCCGAGGTCCGCTCACTTCCTCCCCTCTCTTTCCATCAATACAGCCAAACTGAAACAGGTTTCCATGGTTCTATGGTTTGGAGAAGATAGCTTCTATGCATCATTTACCAATTTTTATATTGTGTTGAAGGATTCAGTCAGTTTACCAAATGAACACCAAGTTCCAGTCAAGACTAGCCCAATCCCTTCTGAGTGTTGTAGGCTTAGTTCACCTCAATTGAACCAGTTAACGACAGTCTACAGTGTAGTAGTTTATTAAAAAGAAGGCTGGGACGCGGTATGGTGTCCTGATGATTTGAAGGCACCTGGTAACCTTAAGATTAATTTTTAGTGTTACAGAACGGATATCAACTTTGTAGATTCTAAACCATCAGAACTCTTTGTCAAAATTGCACTGCTCCAGCTTAAAAAAACTAGGATGTACAGACAAGAACTGTAGATAAACACTAATAGATGTTTTGAAGTCAAGGAAAGAGAATAAAGGCATATTTTTCAATAGACGTTTTTTCTGATCACCTAAGATCACATAGTTAATGGCAGTCAAACATCGAGGTTCTTCTTGAAATGAAGCTTGGTTGTGTAGCATGTTTTGAGATGTTACCTGGGAGCTGTTCCAACCTAACCAACAAGATCTTCTCTTCTAGGAGTCACAGTGGCAGCGAAAGGTTACTTTGATGCCCTCGTGAAACTTGGAGAGTTGGCCAGCGACAGCCAAGGTTCAAAAGAGCTTGGTGAGTTCTAATCTCCTGAAGCCTCCTGGTTACACCATATTTTTCATGCATGGGCTGTAAACATGCTTTGTTGTTTACTTGAAAAAGACACAGTGTTGATATAGAGCAGTGGAGATTTGTTAGATATTCTTTGGAGAATATCATTGGATCCAGACCTGATTATCTTTTAGCATCTCTAAGTTGAGAATTAGATAAATGTTTGAATTGTTTCAAAACAGCTCAAATACACACTATGTGCCTATTCACAAACTGCATGCATTTTGAAGTATGTTTTATAGCACTATAACAGTAGTACTCATGTATTACAAAATGCGCATCACTAACTGCATAGGGAGGTCTCAACACCACCTCTCCTATCTTATAGGTGGAGATGTCCACCCTGAATGCAGAGATCTCCACAAACATACATTCACATTTTAGTAGTACATTTGAGAGAGACAGGGCAGTGACTGGAAAATAGGGAATACTTGCTATAAAATGGGAGGGGTTCAGGAAGGACTCAAAAGGGATTACAGAGGACTTTGGAAGTGCTTAGGAAGAGACACCACAAAAGAGTAAGCCCAATCCACTATCTACACTTCTAAAGTTACTACAGCTAAAAAGGACCCAAAACAGAACAGTGGTAAATGTGCAAATACTCAAGCCTGGGGAAAGCTCAGCACCACCCAAGGCTAACCACTGGTACTGCAACACACTTTCACAGAAAATAATGGAGGCAGGGTCATAAAATAGAGCCTCATAGGTTACAATGTTAAAATTAATTATTTTTTTCATTTAAAAAAAAAAATATATAAATGTAATTTAATGGTAAAAAGTATATAAAAAGGTGAATATTATATCATTTTAAACTGTTTTACCCCCTTTTAATGTAAAAATAAATGTTACTATTTTTAATAGTTAATTTAAATACATGGATTCTATACACAGCTTTTAGAATTTTTAATGCATAATAAATAAATATAATCATTATACTTTAAGTGATAATGTTTTATAAACCTTTAAAATATTTTTATCTGAACTTAGTTTTATTTATTTAAATTGATTATTTAATTCAGAAATAAGGTAATAGTGCTGTAGCTTTTGTATTTGCTCTATATTCAAACTACATATATAAAATTCATTTATATTAATAATTAACATGAATAGAATTTTAGTAACTTATTTTTAAAGTTTAATATCTCATTAAATGTCCCCTGTATTTTACCATAGAGAGATAGCCGCCCTGATGGCAAAAACCTCCACCTACATGTGAAAAGTCACTAGTAGTAACTTAACATTTGTTAATGTTGCTCCTCCCCCTGACTTCAGGAGTCCATGTTAGTCTATACTTTGTAGTAACTTTACACTTAAAAATGGTCAGTATCAAAAAATAGTAAATTTACTCCAAAACGTAACAGTAAATTTACATTTGTAGATGTATTCAAATGTAACATTTCCTTTGTGAATAGGTCCCTGTATGCCTAAATGTAGCAAATGAGTTTGTATGTCACATTTACATCTCATATATTCCAATGTCAACCTTCAGTCATTTACTATCGGTTGTTAAGTTGCTTTGCATTTTCTTCACCAATAAATAATTAAGTGGCATGTGTGGGGAGAATGGTGCCTTCACAACATAGAAGTGCATATTATCTACAATGTATTTAAGCACAAAAACAGTAGATCATATTCGTCCAGTCGACATTTTTATGAATTGAAGATTTCACAAGAAACTGGTGGATTGGCAAAGGACAGGTATATGCCCTCATTGTTATGATTAGTCTATGTGCTTCGACTCTCTTGTGCGGTTTTTTATGCAAGGTCTTTGCCAAAATGTATGTTGGGGGGGGGGGGGGGGCAGTGAATGCTGCTTGTTCTCTTGTTTAGGAGGAAGGTTCTTATTTTGGATGTCAGAAATATTTCCTATATATCCTTGGAAGACTCGACTAGGTTACAGGAATTACAAAACGTGTTTTACCACTTCCAAAAGGTTCATTGTGTTTTTAAATTGGCATTTCTATTAGTAAATTTACACCCAATATACTAAGGTTGTTACATACGTTATTTGTAATTGGCCTAAAGAATTACAATGTCTATTTTTGGTGGAGCACAATATGATGTAGTGAAATTAATAAATCTAAAAAGATGACTTGGAGCTTATTTCAGAGTTTATGAAAATGGCCCAAACCTTGAATCACTGACTGTAAGGAAGGTCTGCATATATTGTATGGTTTTAAGAGTGTACATTTGTAGACTATAAAATTATTATGTGCTCCTGCATATTCTAAGTGCTGCTATGTGCTTGCATGCAAAGTATCAATTTCACTTGTTATTCCTGCATTTTCGAATGTCCCTTCGAATCTCACCTTCTGATTACAGCCTTTTGTTACCTGCCACTCGTTTGCCTTAATAAAATAATTTGTAGTAAAAACGTTTAAATAATAAGCAAACTGAAACATATTAGCTAATCAAAGACTCAAATTGAGAACTGGTTTGCCATATGGATAATACTCATTTTGGTGTAACATAAATTGTGGGCTATATTATAAAAGAAACGAAATAATTAGGACAATGCAAACATTTATAAGTTGTGGTGAACACAATGAATGTATAAGTCAAAAATCCCAAAAGTGGTATTGCAATGTGATCAAAATAATTTTAGAGCACAAAATAGGTGTAGTATTTAATAAATAAAAAACACAATCAAAGAAATTGGGAGATAAAATGTGGATTTCGATTAAATATGTATTTTTGTGTAAAATATAGTTTTGAATCGATATTTAAAGTTAAGAAATGTGATATTGCTTGCAAATTATGGCATAAATGTGCCTTTTTCCGGTGTGAATGCGTACCTCCCTCGAAAATAAAATCAGAAATTACCTGTATGAATTCTCCTGGAGGAAAAGAAGAGTTCTCATCTCCCTGTTCACTATCTGTATGTTATCAGGTCAATATTAAATGTTATCTCATATGTGTGACATAAGGTAGCTTGGAAGATCTTGTCAAGTACGTATTTACTGCACACACAAAACATTGCACTTCAATTAGTTGTAATCCCTTAAAAGTGTTTATAAAGCCCAAATTAAAGCTTACACATTATCTGATCTCATTACGTTTTTACCACAAACAAACTAGAAATCACATACAGAACGCATGCCAAAGTAATTCCTTCAGAATTTTCCTAACTCGTGAAGGGCGGCCAATTGAGTTGGAATGTTTTTCTGACACGTCCTGCCTTGATTTTGGGGTGCACCTCGTGCATAAAAGCTTTTAAACCGACTGTGTGGTACGGAGATCTTCATGGGAAATTGTTTTATTTTACTTCAGCTTACATTGGGTGTTTTCTCCATTTATTTCTAACCATGGTGACAAGATGTATGGTCCTTATTGTGCTTCAGGATACATGAAAACTTACAAGATTGACCACTGCTGTTTGTTGGTGTGAGTAGTTCATAGTGCGCAAGAGGAAAAGTGAGTTATGCTGCTATGGCCTGTATTTTGGATTCAGCTCTCAATGGATGTTGAGCAATATTGGGCTCAAGGTAAAACTTGCCCCCTCCCTTCCTCCTTACTTCCAACCCATCCATACTCACTCCCCTTGTCCCATACTTGCAGTTTGTGTTCTAAAGTCGACTCCTGTGTCCTGCTCATGTGAGTGAATTGTTGGAGGGAGGAAGGTCACATTCCTGCTGTGAAGGTTGGCCGAGTGGAGACAATGGGGTTCACTGGGTACCCAGAAGAGTGGTGGAAGGGGAGGGGAGGAGAAGGCCCACAAAGTGAATGCTGAGGAGGGTGGGTGGAAGTCCACTCAGATCTACCTTAAACCCACTTCGGAAGTTGCAGCCTGATACCACTGTGGACGCTGTCGCTCTCTCCCTGTTAAAAAATAATAATATTATGACAGATATGAAATTACAAAACTAGTATAAGAGTTTGGCTCATTCCACTACTATTCCAAATGTATGCATGGATTTCCCTGCCTGCCGAGTGCCCCTGTGTCAACAGTGCTGGATTTCCAGGTTAAATTAAAGGTGCTGGATTTTCAGTCCAAATTATGGGAAAAGTACAAATACAGTCCTAAGCATGTTTAGTCCTGTTGGCCTGTAATTATGAGGTGGGGTCACGTGACAGCGATAATGAAGCCTCACTACCACTAACAGCAATCCACCCTTGCTTGCCTGAAGATCTTCACCCCAGAGGCACAACGCATCACCTAGAGGCTCCTGAATCCTTCCTCTGACTCAAAGAAAGGCCGTACCCTAGCGATGCTCTCGCTACTGGTCTTTCTTCAGGGACCGATGCCCAAACACCTAAGAAAGCCCCCAACCCCTTTATCAATAAAAAAGACATCCTTTGGTTTTCTTCCTGCAATAGCTCATGCTTTGCTGCTGCACTCCTTCAGCAAAACAGCACATACCATCAGACCCCACGCCTAACCTATGATTTCGACGGGAAACATCCTTTACAACGCAACTTTTACCACGCAGTGCCTTTACGACGCAACTTTTACAACTCAAACCATTACAACGCATTGCGCTGGGGGGGCGCTCTAGGATAGGGAATAGGTTTAATTTACTGTCCAACACCTTCCCTACTATCCACGGGGACTGGAGTTGGAATAGTAAATTAAACTATTAACTATCCAGCGCCCCAAAGCACTATGCGTTGTAATGGTATGCGTTGTAAAAACCACGTTGTAAAAGCATGCGATGTAAAAGTATGCGTTGTAATGTCATACATCCGATTTCGACTCCTTGCTTACTATACATTAATTAAGTGAGGACCCGCGGAGCACAACGGATATAGAATGTGCTAGAAGCCAGCTGTGAGTCCCGAGCTGTGCGTCCTGAGCTGTACCCTGAGCTGTGAGTCCCGAGCTGTGTTTCCTGAGCTGTACCCCGAGCTATGAGTCCCGAACTGTACAATGAGCTATGAGTCCCGAGCTGTGTGTCCTGAGCTGTACCCTGAGCTGTGAGGCCCAAGCTGTGGGTCCCGAGCTGTACACTGAGCTATGAGTCCCGAGCTGTGTGTCCTGAGTTGTACTCTGAGCTGTGAGGCCCAAGCTGCATGTCCTGAGCTGTACCCTGAGCTGTGAGGCCCAAGCTGTGTGTCCTGAGCTATGAGTCCCGAGCTGTGAATCCCGCGCTGAAAACCTCCCCTGGGCCCCCCGGCCCCTACTTCTGTAGGGACTCACTATCTACTACTGGACTCTACCACAACCCCACCAAAACCTCAAAATGAAAACCAACCAGTGCCAATGGGATGGGAGCGTCGCCGCACCTGGTGAGGTTTAATGAAGCCTAAACGGTGGAAATCTGTGTGCTTTAATTGAGCGACAAAATTCACGAAAGAAACCTCCTCATCCTTCAGGAAAAGTCCCCGCCATTCCTGGTACAGTCCTATAATTAGGATTACATGGAAGGATAACACCTCCAGACCTCGTCTGAACTGTCCGGCCTTGTATTGTGCTTGTCCCATTCAGGGCACATTGTGCGATGACCCTCACCCATGACCCTTTGGGTCAGGCACAGTAGCATGAAATTGGGGCTGAATTAAGAGACCAATTTAGTCATTCAAATTGTAAGCTCCATTGTAGGACCACATCTTTTTACAATATTGAACCTTACTTTCTCCACGGGCGCCGCAGGAATGTACTTCTTTATGTATCATGTCTTGTTACAGGGAAGGAAAGAGCTTCCTTTTCCTGCCCCGAGCCTTCCCCATAGCGCTGCGGTGCCAGGCTAGCAACAGACTGTGCGCTATACAGATGCTGAATAACAATAACAGCAGAGAATCAGAACCACGTCCATTCCTTAAAAATGTCATTAATAGCAGATATCTTGTAAACTTCCATCTCATCTTACAATTTACAAAAGGCACTGCATCATTTTTGCCCATATCCCAATGCTTCTCATCCCTTAATGAACGGTCTGAACGAATCCGTGCATAAACTAGCCATCTTTACCCCTCTTGGTCAGTAAAGTATGAATGCAATGATGAATGAAAAATGATTTGTGTAGCTTTTGTGTAGTGATCCCTTCGCACACACCTACAGGCATCGCATTCACTCCCTCACTCACTCAGTTTTCCATCTCTCTCTCTCAGCCTAGACTCCGCCTAGATGAAATGGGATCTCTCACTAAAATGATATATAACTTATAAACTTTAGGGTTCACTTTAAGCCCCCCTTTTAACAGGAGGTGGCAACTGCAGCACCAGAGGAGAGGGGAATCAGTAACTAATGCCTATAGCCCCATACAGGTCTGCTCGTCCCCGCATGGACACTTCTCCACAGTTGGCCAGAGCTGCCCTCAAAGGCCGCTTGTAGTGCTGGTGCGCAGATCTCATTTCAAACCAGGGAGTCTGCACTCAAATCACCGTGCAAACAAAACTCAATCTAATCCCATGCAGTTTGCTCACTATTAGAACCTGGTATTCAAGGTCTACGAATGAATGAATAGTTCTACAGTGAATATACCTTTAAATCCCACATTCTTTTACCCCGTAGGAAATCACAACACGGTTGTTACAACAACCGCATTGTGATTCCGCATACCATTACTCCGCAAGTCGGAACAACGACTTGCGGAGGCGGGGTGCTGGAAGTAGGAATAGTATAATTTACTATTCCAACTCCAGTCTGTGCGGACACTAGGGAAGGTGTTGGATTTTAAATCCAACAACTCCCCCCCTCCGCAAGTTGTTATTCCGACTTGCTGAGTAATGGTATGCAGAATCACAACGCGGTCGTTGTAACGACCGCGTTGTGATTCCCTGCGGGGTAAAAGATTCTTTGTAAACGCTGTTTACCTTCTAAAGTACCCCAAGAAAGGTCTTTCAGATGTCTCCATGGGTGTTCAGGGAGCACCAGGCTAGGACTCTTTTTTGCTGGCCACCAGGTTGAATCTCTTTTCTCTGTTACCGTCGCGTCCACCAGTTTCAACTTCATCCGCATCCTCTGTAAGACCTTCAAAGGGATCACCCCGACTGCAGAAAGACCGTCACCCACACACTCATAACCAGCAGACTAGACTACGGCAACGCCCTCTACGCCGCAATCAACAAAACTCTTCTACACAAACTCGAAACCATCCAGTACGCCGCAGCTAGGCTCGTCCTAGGGACACGGCGTCACAAACATATGACCCAACACCTATGAAGGCACCACTGGCTCCCCGTCAAGAAGAGGGTCACCTTCAAACTCCTCACCCACGCTTACAAATCCCTCAACATCGGATCCAAATACCAGTATGTTTCGACGTACCCAAGAGGAACCTCCGCTCCGCCGACCTCGCCCTAGCAGAGGTCCCCCGCATCCGCAGAATCAGACCCAGCGGGAGAGCTTTCTCCTATATCTCAGCCAAAACCTGGAACAATCTCCTGTCAACATCAGACGCTCCCCAACCCTCCACACATTCAGGAAGGACCTCAAGACCTGGCTCTTTGACTGCCGGATCTGCCCCCCCCCAGGGCCTTGAGACCCTCATGGGTGAGTAGCGCACTCTATAAACCACTGATTGATTGGTTGATTGAATGATAGCACTTGCTTTTGTCATTTCTGTATAGCCACAGTGTCTCAGAGTGCTCTGAAGCAGTCATATGGCAGCATATTAGCACTACATCAAAAATAGCTACAAGATCAAACAAAGGAGACTAGAACAGTTTTGAGCTGATGAACGTGAGCAACAACCTTTCTGATTTGACAGTGCCATGTATGCCATGGTATGTTGTGTCATCCCATGTAATTATTGGCTGCAGTAGCACATTTCAACCAATAATGGTTTCTTGGTCATGACATAATGACCAAATAATACAGCACCTTATATTCGAAATAAGAGCATCTTCAAGAACCTATGAAAGGTGGGCTTTTGAAATAAGTATTTGGTTGTTTCAATTGTGGTTGCTTGTGCAGAAAGGGAGTCACAAGTGGCTGTTATATTCTGTCCCCTGGGAACGAAGAAGTGACATGAAGATTACTAAGACTAAGGAGGGTGACTTTTGACTTGCTGTGCCAGAAATGAAAGACAAGCCCACAGAAGAGCCAGAGGACCAGTCCAAGGTAAGTTATTTGTAGTCAGCAGCAATATCGTAGCAATATTGTAGCTAGTGGCAAGATCTCAATGCTGATATATTACAATCACAGCATCTAAATTGATCACCCAGGCTGCTGTACTTTGTAGGCAGTGCAAGTGGTGAAGGAGAAAAGGACTAAGTATACCCTGCTGTTAAGGTCAACTCAATAAAGAATATTAGAGATGGTCATGGAAACCCAAAATGGGTAAAATTTAAATCAACAAATTAAGGAAGAAAAATATTTTAGTTTCTTTTTGTGGGCTATAAGTAAGCTTGACATCAGTCGTGTTTATCAGCATTTTTTGTGAGGCTCACATAACTAAAGAAAAAGTCATATTTCTTTAGGACGAGTTTCCGCAAGTACTGTAACCACCAATATCTATATGTTAGCATCATATTTTTTATGTGTTATTTGTTGTCCACTTATAAATCGCCAATAGATAATTCTTCTGAAACGATGGTAGGACCAGCATTGCTCTAATGCATTGCTTGAGGTATTTCTTTCAAAGATAGCTACTGGGTAAGACCATTAGCAGTAGTGTAACGCAAAATGATGATAAAGTATGTAGACCCCCAAGTCTCCAACATCTCACAAATATTAATTTGTTTTGGGCTCAAATGGGGTCTCCTGAACCCAAGTATCTCGAGTACAAATTAACAGCTTATCTTCAGATGCACTTCTATTGATTGTCAGTACTTTCTTTCGGCTCCACTCTTGCGGAACAGAGAACTGCTCATCAGCCCTCCCTGCAGTCTCAGCATTTTTACCTTTATTCCTTAAGCACCTACACACTCCTTCCCTAAGTAACTAGTACAATTGTTGCTGAATGAGGTCTGTCAATATTTAGCACCAAGACGCTCTTGTCCAAACCTTTGCTCTAAAAGTATATTATATATGCATATGTAACGAAGAGAACTGGCTTACCAAAAGAATGCTGATTGCTTAGATTTTCCACAGTAACAACCACCGTACCCGCATTAACAACTATGACATCCATCTTGTTTAAGTGTTGTGCCGTAGCATATATAACTACTCTTTGCGAGTATAGGTACTCCTTCACAGCAAACGTGGCATGGATGTCAGTGAGTTCTGTACATAGTAGGCCAGAATGATCCCCAATCATGTGTAGAGGTAATCTCATGTGTAAAGGAATCTCCTTATTTGTGGTCCATGGTGCCAACGGATGGAGAATGTTTCATTGAGAGATACCATTTCAGTTCCTTTGGAAAAAAAGAAGCACCAATCTGTGATGGGGTGGGATTTCAGATCCTGGGTGCATGCTGTACTTGAGAAGGGTTATTTCCAGGACTTTCCCTTATTTTACCTCTGAGTTCCTGATTTCTATTCTGACAATTGAAAGATACTGTACGTTTTTTAGCTATCTCAGATGGTGCTCTGTTCAGCGTGCCATTAGTTGTTGCCTCATAGACGGTGTGGCTGGCTCTAAGGGTGATGTGGGGCTATCATGGAAAGCCAGTACGGGATACTTAAGTTGTGGAAGATGTGATCACACTTCATTACAGTGTTTCTAATCTAATGACGACATGAAAATCCTGGAGGCCTTGAAGGCAATCTTTGAATTTGTTGTTGTCATTATTTGTACAGTAGTGAATACAGTTCTTTTTAGACTTGATGTGTAATGGATTTTATGCATACTATACATGTTTTTTGTTCAGCCATTGGCTTTTTTGGTCCAGGGACCATCAGTCCAGGCTTGAGATGTTATTGATCACACGTTGCATCATCATATAATAGTATTTTAGTTTCACCTTCTTTTGTTTTGATATGTAGGTGCATCCTTCTATCTCAATTGGAATGCAGATCATGGACTGTTTTACATATGAATAGTGCACTCTGATCGCACATATTTAGTTCTTTATCACATTCAAACATTGTATACACAAAGTAATTCTGTTTTAATTGTGCTGCATGGCAGCAGTTATTTTTATTAGGTCTGGTGCAAACCAAGACCTTTTGAATTTGCTAGAATTTTATGTATAATAAACTTACTTAAAGGGGCTTTCAGCCACTTCTCATCATCCATTGCTCTGTTGGTGTGTCATTTCCAATTTGCTTCCGCCCACTATAGCATGGAGCCTACTTGAGCCACTGGTTAACTTGACTTTGACTGACTTTTGATGTTTCACAATTAGCACATCCACAGACAAGATAGTTTCTTCAGTGCCGATGTGTTTACTTTAGAATTACTTTAATGCTGCCTTTGTATTTAGAGCGGTAATTGCAAACACAACAGTGATGGACAGAATGTGGATCAATGTCACACATTCACCCCAGTCCAAAGATCTGGGCCCAAATCCATCATTTTTCCACTCCACACCACCCTGGGTTAGACAATGGCGATATGCAAATCAGTATTTAGAGCATGATGAGATATCAGGATGCTTTCTAGCACAGTAGACAGTCCAGCTTTAATAGTTTGTGTCTCCTGCTAATGCTGTTGTAAATTCCTTTTGAAGAGTTACTTTATCTGTCTGACTGAGTCCATTAGAAACTATTCTGTAGTAAGTTATCCTAATTTTAATATGCATGCAGTGCACAATCCGAAAGTTTCAATGTTATACATTGTGAATTCATAAATGCACAATTCTTCAGAACACATTTATTCTGGACTCTGTTTCACCCATGGTTCTTTAATAAACTTTGATCAGGGAAAACAACTGCCTTTATTGTCTTTAAATTTCAGCACTTATAACAACATTTTCTTTTCTTCCTTCTTTGTTTCTTCATTCTTTGTTTCTCGCTTGCCTTCTTTCTTTCCCTTTTTCTTTCCTTTCTTTCTTTGTTCTAGTACTACTGTTTTCTTCTCTTTCTTTTTTATGTACTCCTTTTTCTTTCCTTCTTTCCTTTCGATTTCCTTCCTTCTTTTCCTTTGTGTTTCTTTCTTTCCTTCTTATTCTTTCTTGCCTCCTTTCAGTCTTTGTTTGTTCTTTCATTCTGTTTTACATATCTTTATTTGTCTTTGTTGCATTCTTTCTTTTCTGTCTTTCTTCTTTCCTTTACCTTTCTTTCCTTCTTTCTTCTTTCCTTTCTTTTTCTTTCATTATTTTCTTTGTTTTCTTCTTTCATGTCTTCTCTCTTTTTTTCTTGCCTTCTTTCGTTTTTTCTCTCTTGCCTTCTTTCATTCTTTTGTTTTTGTTTCATTCTTTCTTGAATTTCTTACTTGCTTTCTTTCTTGCTTGATACTGGTACAACAATTACCTTTTTTACATTGTTGTCACGACCATCTGATTTAATTAAAAGTATACGTATAACATAATTACTTGTAGGGATTTTCAGCCACACATCATCCATTTGACTGTGGTTTTGTTGTTCATATTTTTCTTCCACCCACTCGAGTATGTATAGGGGTAATGCATCAGCCCACTTCAGCCATTGCCTAACTTCACTATGAATTAGCTTTCGCCTGCGAACCACTTTGGACTCGCTGCTGTATGTAAGAAACTTCTAGTCACCGCTCAGCTGTTTGCCTGCCTATTTATCTTTATAACTACGCTGGACGGAGACCTCCCTAAAAGCCACGCTTCGTGCTGTTGGAGGGGGCGCTGCCCCTGACCGTCTCCATCCCCTTTCTCATTACAGTGTGTCTGCTTCACAGGCTTCATTTGAAACGTACCCAGGAATCCTACATTTTCTTCTCCTGGGATTCTTCGTGACCCTGCATTCTACAGTGCCTATTATTCTCCCTACGGTTATCCCCGATTGAGACCCCTGTCTGTCCTGACTGAGCACTGCCTGATCTGGACGGATTTTCCAGCACTTGCTACTTTGTCTCTTCAGACGAGTGACTTATTCTCCATTTAAGAGCTATTTTTCAAAAGTTTCACGGACCCCATTGAAGGTTAGTGACCATCCAGTTCTGGTGCTCCTTGTCCCCTGTTTTGCATTTCATTTCTGGATCGCATCAGTTGTTTGCCCTGAAGTAGGTAATGGCTAGTTCCGAGCCCTTCACCGAAACACACGTCGGCTTTGAGTCTGACGGAAACTATAGAGTATTAGAAACAAAACAACTCTGTAAATTGTAACATCCCCTTTTATACATTACTCATGCCATTGTAGAGAGGTTTGATTGTTTGTTCATCCTTCAATTCCCCCTTACCATACACCAAGTTTCCTGAACTCCGACCAGGGATCCAGTTTAAACATTTCCTTCAAATCCTGGTTTCCGTTACTCTTGTTCACGATTCTTTCAGTGTCTGATTGCGAGAGAGAGTTCTTAGGATGAATGGATTTCTAGTGTGTTTGATGGTCTAGACTATGCCTGGATGAGAGTTATTTTAATAGCTTTGTGGGTCATCCTTCCTGACGGGGGAAGGTGTGTTCATTTATTGTTATTATATTTTTTTATTATTTGTTCGTTTTTGGATATACACACACACATTTGCTAAATGCTTGTTTTGTTTTTGCTTTCTGATACACGGAGTCCCAAATTAATAATGGGAAAATCAAAATTACAACTACCAGAAATTAAAGGAAAAACTAGGATAGTATGAAATAGTCACACCGAACTTGGGGCTGTTTGAGATGTCTGGAATGACAGATGCTAATCCCTGGTGCAAAAGGTAAGAAAGCCAAGGGAGGCTAGAATGTAGTGTCTGGTGAGGTGTGAAAGAGGTGAACGTGACTGGGCAGCTTACATTTACCATGGTCAAACCACAGTGTTGGGTTGTCTTCCGCGCAACAACACAAATGGTGGCTGACCTGTAACAGATTGTGACCTGATTCTGTATCTGTACAGCATTTTCCTCAGACCTTCCTTCCAATGCCTTCCACTCTTCATTGTCATTTGCAAATACTCACTCAATACCTGGTTAAATCTCCCAACCAGACCATTCCCCAAGGGTTAGTACAATGCTGTCCTGTGGTTTACTATGCAAACCCAAAGAGAAGATGGACGGAGCGCTGAAACTCACCCCCAGCCACAGATCTGGGTTGAATCCATCATCGTTCTTTAGCTCACTAGCAAACTTCCCTGAACCAGAAACAAACATCCTGGGACCGGTTTCAGGGTAAGACTCCTCATCAGCCAGGCTAGCTTGAATCCAGTGGCAAAGTGAGCAAGGGACCACGTCTGGGCATACCCTGACAAATTAGGGTGAACAGCAAACACAAGGAGATGATGGACGGAGTGCTGAAACTTTTAAGACACTCACCCCCAGTCACAGATCTGGGTTGAATCCATCATTGTTCTTTAGCTCACTTTGCCACCTCAGTTCAGACCCAGCTATATGCAAACCAGTCTCAACCCTGTGCCTCATGGGAACAGTCCAGCCCGAACTGCCAAGCCAGGCCTTCCCTGAACAGGAAACAAGCATCCTGGGACCGGTTTCGGGGTAACACCCCTCATCAGCCAGGCTAGCTTGAATCCAGTGGCAAAGTGAGCAAGGGACCCACGTCTGGGGATTTTCTGCCAACTTAGGGCAAACAAAGCAAACACAAGGAGATGATGGACGGAGTGCTGAAACTTTTCAAACACTCACCCCCAGTCAAAGATCTGGGTTAAATCCATCATCATTCTTTAGCTCACTTCGCCACCTCAGTTCACTCCCAGCTATATGCAAATCAGCCGATCCTGCGCCTCCTGGGAACAGTCCAGCCTAAACTGCCAAGCCAGGTCTTCCCTGAACCGGAAACAAGCATCCTGGGACTGGTTCAGGGTAACACCCCTCATCAGCCAGGCTACCTTGAATCCAGTGGCAAAGTGAGCTAGGGACCCACGTCTGGGCATACCCTGCCAACTTAGGGCGGACAAAGCAAACACAAGGAGATGATGGACGGAGAGCACTGAAACTTTTCAGACACTCAGCCCCAGTCACAGATCTGGTTTGAATCAATCATCGTTCTTTAGCTCACTTCGCCACTTCAGTTCAGACCCAGCTATATGCAAATCAGTCTTGAACCTGTGCCTCATGGGAATAGTTTAGACCGAACTGCCAAGCCAGGTCTTCCCTGAATCAGAAATAAGTATCCTGGGACCGGTTACCCTCCTCATCAGCCAGGCTAGCTTGAAGCCAGTGACAAAGTAAGTAAGGGACCCAAGTTTCAAGTTTAAGTTTATTTGATTTAGTTCTCAACTGAGAACAACAAATATTTAAAACATATAATTAACCTTTAACATTTTACTTATAAACTGCTAAAATATCTTTCTAATACAAAATTAAAATAGATTAAAAAAATGTAAAACATATTGTGACATACAAATTCATTGGGCGGTACCTCACATAGAGAGATCAAGTTCGGAACCGGATTGAATTTACATTTTGTACGGATTGGTTGTATAAACCTCTTTCCGGCTTCAACAACTGTCAAATTTGGACGAACGAATAACACATGTTCCAAGTCTTGCTTTTTCTTCTGGGAACCACTTAAAGGTGAATGATTTTAAAGGAAGTATCCCAAGCCGGAATAGAATAATGCAGCGACTGACTCCATGCTTTAAGTTAAAATGAATATACTGTTGTGTTTTCTTATATACAGTAGTTTCTGCATCTGTTTTATGCAGTGACAATTTGGAACAATGTTGGATGTCTAGATCGAAGCTTAACCTTGGTGTTAAATGTTTTAAAAAGAGGTTTAAGTGGGCAGGAGTCCAAGATTGGAGCAGATCAGTATTAACATTTGATATTTTAAAAGCAATAGATACATTCCTACAAAATACATATTTCAACGATCCTTTTTCAAATGACTCTATTTTTATTATTACGATTGTAGTGTTTCTTGCTCCGCATGGATGAGATTGTATGCCCGTCTTATAATATTTGTAATTCCTCTGGCATAAGAGCTGACTAATGGGAAGTTCTAGTCGAAGAGCTTGTACTGGTACAGCATGTGACGTCTTAAGTTTACGGAGCACTTTCCCTTCTTTCATATCCAGATGTTTCCATTGGCATAATGGAATATATTCAAGTACATATGATAGTACTGGAGGTATCTTAGCGCTATATACTTGAAGAAGAGAGGAAAGGTGCCTTTGCCGAGTGGTGGCGTATAATCGTAAAAGTGCCCCCACGTGGACGTCAACTTTTCGGCTCATGTTTTGCATGTGGTGCGATTGTGAGAAAATGTTCCCTAGGTTTGTGTATTACTTTACCATTTCCAGCAGTTTTCCCCCTAATGCCCAGTTGTATCTAGCATACCGTTTCCTTCCTGAAAATGGAACAATTTTTGTTTTAGTAATGTTCGGTATTAAATAATTTTTGTCTGTGTATTTATCAAGTGCTTGCAAATTCCTTTGCAGATCAAATGGCGCTAGATCTAAGATAACTACAATGTCTGCATACAACAAGGTGTACATTTTATGAGATTACACTTTAGGTGGTAAATTGCTGACTTGTTTAAAACTCTCGGGCAGATCACTGAGATATAAAGAGAACAGTATGGGGGCTAGAAGGCATCCTTTCCTGAGACCATTAGGGGTAGCTATTGGGCTAGTAAGACCCTTCTCCCTCCCCATTTGAACTTGACACCAAGTCCCTGAATACAAGAATGTTATTAAGTGAAGGAGATTCTCAGGAATTCCCATTTTTCAAAGTATTCTCCAGAGCATTCATCTGTCCACCCTGTCAAATGCAGTCGTAAAGTCGACAAAAACTGCGTATACCACCTGAGATTTTAGGGTTACATATTTGTTGATTATTGTTTGCAGCGCTGCAATGCTGTCTATGACAGAGTGTTTTAGTCTAAATCCTGCTTGATATAAGGGAATTAAACCTGAGGTAAATGCCCAGTCTTTTAGGTATTTTAGTACCGTTGCTGCAAAAATTGTACCATTTGTGTCCAGGAAAGCTAACTGACGGTAGTTGCAGGGAAGCATCCTGGAGCCTTTCTCGTAGATTGGGATTACAATGCTCCCCTTCCAAGATTTTGGGATTTCCCCTGTATCAAAACTATGGCACATAGGGGAGATAAGAACTTGCTCCATTCTTTGGGGTTGCTTTGGAGGACCTTAATTGGAATTTGGTCCGGTCCCGTTGCTCCCAACGTTCTTGCCTTTGTATATAATATTCAATTTGAGAGGAAGATGGAGCTCCATTGTCTAAGGTATTACCTCCTAACGTACTTGCCGTTGGATTCGTACCTTCTGACCTCTTATTTAGTTTATATAAGCTGGTTAAATACATTTCCCATTCTGAAGGGGGGACTGGGATGGCATGTAGTGATTTTTATGTGCCTGTTCCTTTGGCAATTATATTCCAATAGGAATGTTTATTATTCTGTTTTGCTCCTATCTGTATGTCCACCCATTTTTTGTCCTGTATTTTTTGCGGGTTTTTTTCCATTTCTCTCCCGCAGCGATTTTATGTTGTTAATTTCACGTTGTTTTATTTCAGAGAATTGAAGGTATTGCGCCCTTATTAGTTTATTTAGTTTTGTTGCAGTTGTATCTATGTTCCGTCTTTTGGTTTTTTCCCATCTTGGCCTTCGTTGTTTTAGAATTTCCTGCAAAGATGGTACCAGATTATTGATAACTGATTCAAAATGTATTATCGGGTTAGTTGAGTGAATAATCTGTAATGGTTGTGCCATCTCGATTGCAGAGATAATTTTGCTAAGTATGCTCGAATTCCATAGCAGCCGCCCTTGGACCTGATTCAGCAAAACTGTACTTTGTGAATACATAATATGGCCTGAAGATGTAGGTTTTAGTTTCAACTCTGATGTTAAATGTAAAATTGTGTGATCACTTCCTAAAATGAAATTAATATTTAAGTGTGAGACTAATCCGAAAAAATCCAGACTACAGATCATATAATCAAGGGTTGAAGAGTTGAGATAGCCTTGTCTTGTAGAGGATGCCGGAATATCTCTTTCTACATTGCTGTTTAGTATTACTCCGTTCAGCATTGGAAGTGAGGCTAATAGAATTTTCCCTCTTTTGTCTGCTTTACTTCCTGTGGGAAATTGTGGAATTGGGATTGCCCATTTTTCGAGTAAGTCGTTAGATATTTTCCCAATGAAGTCACCTGTTATGAAAAGTGACAGAGAGCCTTGTCCTTCTACCTCCTTTTCTATTTCCTAGCGTATTTCTATTGCTAATACATCCATTTTAGACCCAGTGGGGATATACACAGTAAAGATGAGAAGGATTTTGGAAGTGTCCAGTGGGTAGGTCCCGAATTTGACCTTGATACATTGAAAGTTATTGGAACGTATTGGGATAATTTCTTGGTCCCAATAAAAGTCTTTGTTAAGAAGAATTATTATGCCACCTTTTGCGTGTCCCCGGTAGACCTGTTCTGCAAGGATGTAATACACTAAATAATTACAGTGGTCAAAAGTTGTTGTTGGCCACGTTTCTTGTAAGGCCACAATCCCTGGTCGAACTTCCATCGTAATTAGTGCTAATTTCTCCTGTGTTTTTCCAGCGATATTCCAGGAGGAGATGGTCAAGCCGTTGTTAAAAAGGGTGTTTGTTTTTCTTACCCTGTTTGTTGTTCTTAAGATTCTCCGCAATCCATGCCCATGACTTTTCGTTGGTTGTAATTTCCTTCTTTGGTGTGTTTTTGCTCCTGCTTCTCCTTTCTCCGTTCGTTATCGATACAGATATATTTTCTGTGAAGAAATTTGGAGGGTTATTTATGCCACTTTGCCTTTGAAACAATTGCTGATTTTCAGTTTTATTCGTTTCCTCACAGGTCGCTAATGTTTGAGTTTCATAAATTGGTACCAGTGTCAAGTCAAATTCATATTTATGTAGCAAGGGACCCACGTCTGGGCATACCCTGCCAACTTATGGCGAAAAAAGCAGTTTGGGTTGGACTGTTCCCATTGAGATCAGGGTCAAGACTGATTTGCATATGGCTGGGTTCAAACTGGAATGGCATGTGGAGGAGAAAAACGATGGATTTAGGCCCTGATCTCTGTACTGGGGTAAATTTATTATATTGTTCTGCATTCTTTCCATCAATTGTTCTTTTTGCATTTGTCTACACGAGTGGGACGGGTATACCCAGACAGGGGTCCAGTGCTGTCCATGCCACTGGAGTCAAGCTATCCTGGGTGATGAGGGGTGACACCCCGAAACCGGTCCAAGGATGCTTGTTTCCAGTCCAGGGAAGACCTGGCCTGGCAGTTCGGCTGACCTGTTCCCAGTGGGAGCAGGATCATAGCTGATTTGCATATGGCTGGGTTTCTACTGGAATGGCATGGAGAGCAAACAAACAATGGATTTAGGCCCAGATCTCTGTACTGGGTTAAATGTATGACATTGTTTTGCATTCTGCCATTAATTGTTCTTTTTGCTGTGGTTTACTATGCCATGTTCCTACAAGTGCTCCATCATCCTCTGTGTACCAAATGAGGACCATTGTCAAAAACCTACTCCTCAGGAATCCATTCCCTCATAAACACATCACTTACGAAGGAATTTACATTCTCCATCTTTACTACATCTACCATCCTCACCTCTGCCAATTTGAGTATTAATCATTTAAGAGAATGTCCCACTTACCCTTGTACACCCCTCATCCAAAAGGTGCTCAATTATCGACTCCAACCTTCTGCAGTGGTCTTTCTGGATACTTCCCTTCCTTTTCATGGCTTACATGCTCCAATACCCTTCATCCAGTCATTGCATCACTCTTTTTCAAAACGAAATCAGTACAAACAGTTTGTACCTCCTTAGAACCATCCCATCTACCACCAGTCGCTCAGGTCAAAATAAGAGGAATTTTCCCAACATACTCTTTCCAATCTCTTTTTCCCTCCATGAGTGATACTGGCTTTCACCTCCAGCAATTCACTAAAATTGTTTCCATGTCAGCTACACTCTAATCATCCTTCTTTTCTAAAAACTAATCAGTTAAAGGCAACCTGGACTGGCAGTTCACACTCACATTACACACCCCTGGTAAATATTTTATCACAAAAGATAATTCCGTCAGTCTAAAAAGCCATTTGGCCATTCACTGCCTGGCTCATCCCTCTCCCTTTTTGGTGAAAGTATCTAACAGAGGTTGATGGTCAGTCCTGAGTTTGAATTTGGTACCTCACAAATATGTACATAAATGCTGACTTCCCCACCAGCAGGCTAGGGCCTCTTTTTCAAACACCAAATTATTTTCTTCCTCACCCCTTAGGCTCCTAGATGCAAAGGCTACAACTCTTTCTCCTTTTTTTATCCAAATACATTAGACTACACCCAACAGCAAACACTTTTTTTCTGTGATCACCAAGGATTTATATTAGAAATTGAAAGGTTTGAGAATGGGGGCACTTGCAATGCAGTTCTTAACATCAGAAAAAGGTTTTTCTTGTGACCATTTATATTTTGCCCCGCCCTTCAACAAAGGCTCATGGGTTGTATCCTTTCTGTGAAATCATTCACAAATTTGGCATACTATTCAGCTGGCCCTAGAAATGATCTTAACTGGTCCTTTTTGACTTTGATTGGAACCTTCCCAATGGCTTAAAAAAAGCAAAACCTTTGCTTAAGCCCTTCATCACTGATGACATACCCTAAATACGTTGACACCATGGTTAATTCTTCATCAGCACTTGCCTCAAAATGCTATCAACGTCAGACCTATCTTTACCACAAACCAAAATATTGTTCTGTAAAATAGTCAGTCAAACTATACCAGCCAATAACTTTTGAATGACCCATTGGAATACTGCAGAAGCAGGCACAGAACCAAACGGTATTCTCCTGTACCTAAATGCACCCTCAGGTGTTACAAAGTCAAGTGGCAACTGTCAGGATATTGCACTATATGTCAATAAGCCTATCATCAATAAATCCATCCTTTTCTCTAGTGTGCCCAACATCTCATTTATGAATGGCAACATAACACTGTGACAATCTTTGATGTTACTTCAGCCTAAAATGTCCACATTTCACAGTTCCATCACTTGCAATTGAAACCATCATCATCTACATTTTTGAAACCATGTCTTCACCAGTCCTCCTTCACTATGCCTCCCTTAATGACCAGAGAGATGATGTAGAGAATTGCCCTACAAACTGAAGCATCTAATTTGCTTTGGATCTGTGTCCAACTAAGTGTTTTACATCATTTGCATTATTGTAAGTGGGCCTCGTACCCTTGATTAATAGTTCCCTTCTCAAAGGAGGCATTTTTTACAACTTCCAAAAAACCAAAGTGAATCCTATTCTACTGAACTGTATATTTTGTCCAGTTACCAGTCGTGCTCAGGAGACAGCTTCAAACTTATGTGAAGGTGATCCACATTCTGTATCACTATGACTCCTGGTGCAGGTCAGCGAGAAGCACAGGATCTGCTCTGGCTACAAATGGAAAATAACTCTTGTTCTCCAGGGATAAAAACAAGAAATAAGGCCTAATGGTCCTTGACATCTCAGCAGCATACAGCGCATTTGTCCACTATATATTGCTAAGAATGATTGGGGAATGGCCTCTAGTTCTGGAATAGATCCAATCCTTACTTTGCACATCAATTTACCAGGATCAGATTGAGAGAAAGAAAATGTCATGTCATAAAGTGACAGTCAGTGCCCTACAGTTTCATCTTTTGCCTATTTACTCTTCAAATTATATCTATGCCTTTTGGTAAAGATACCGGAGCAGGACAAATTGAACCTCCACATGTACATTGAGAGCACTCTAAGGTATTTCCAGGGAGAAAGAGAGGACGGTGAACCCTTCATCATATGACTGGCCCGCATGTTTAACTGGATTAAAAAGTATTACATGCATGAATTGAATGGAGCCAATAATTGACCTTTTAACCTAGGAATGTATATTTTGTGCCTAGAGTAAAGAGCTTATAACTCATAGATTCATGAGTTGTACTTCTTTTTCCCAAGTCAAGGAGGTGGCCAAGAAAATCAACCTGTGGCTCTCCCTGCCATGGAAAATCGCCCGGCTTCTCCAAAGTGATCACTAGGTGGAGCAAATGAAAGCCATGGTGACCACTTGGACTTTTTAGTCATCATTTACACTGGGATGCCAGGGAAATTTACACAGGATACTTGCAGAAATCATCACCCTACAACAAATATAACCGGAATTCTGTCCTTGATTGCATACGTGATCACACACGGGGGCATGTTTACGAGTAAATTACGTAGTGCGGAGCTGCGCCAAATTTGGCATCGCTGCGTTCCAACCTTTTCAAAATGCAGGGATACGCTATGTTCCCAAGAATACGGCATACCCCTGTGTTACCCGTAGAGCTGGTGTAAATAAAGCTGCCTAGCGCCATGTTGCTAAGGTGCTTGCTCTGCAGGGTCCATTGTTCATCTGCAGGAAGAGATACCTTGCCGCACATAAACCATCGATAATGGCGATTTGCCCCTTCTTTTTGTGCTGCAGAATGCAGCACACATGAAAAGCGGAAAAAATAAGGAGAAATGTATAATTTCTCCTCGTTGCTCCATTCTAACGTCTGGTATTCCATGTTGTTAGTTTTTGCCGCTGCTTCAGCCTTGTAAATCTGGGAACACATCAAAAAGCAATGGATGTTGAGGTGGAACGTCCACAGCAACACTCATTGCACACCCTTTGCCACAGAGGACTGCAGCAGAAAGGGACATATTTACAAGGTGATGTTAAGCCATGCAAAGTGGCTTAGCGCCAGCTTGTAAATATGGAAAATGGCGCTGCACTACAGGAGTGTCCAAAAAAGAAATGCTCCACTGGCGCTGAGGGCTTGTAAATATGCCCCCAAAGTGCCTTTAAAATGAGACGCTGAGTGATTACCAGTGGCTGTGATTAATTCAAAAGCATTCCAGCCATCACTTTTTGTGCAATCCTAATTAATTGTTGCCATCCATTGCCTGATAGAACGTTAACCTTCCTCCTCCCTGGCTTACAGTGTACTGACAAAGGCATAAATACTTAAGTCAGAATTCGCCGAAATACGATGTGCAGAGCTCTATAAAACTGCTTACAAATACACTTCTAAAGTGGGAAGCGTTCAGTGGCCCAGCTCAGCTCTTGTTTCAGGTTGCCAAACCTCTAAGTCAGCTCAATATCTTCTGTTTTTCTCATTTTGAACTGCTACATGCATAAAAAAGCTCAGTTCGTGGTTCAAAGGTTAAATAAGTGTGACACAGCTCATGAATAAACCTAGAGAACCTGTAATCGACTCTTGTGAGGTCAGAAGGTGAGAACCTGAAGAGATCTTTATTTTGGTGGACAGTGTAGGAAGTAGAGGTGGGAAGATACAGGAAGTAGTGTAAATGTTAAAGGGGAAGAAAGCTATTTAGAACACCGAGCGACACATTTATCAATTTTTAAAAGCGCCACATTTATACATTTTTCAGGCAGCGCAACACAGCCGGCCAACTTGATGCACTGAGTGAAAGGGCAGGATTGTGCCATATTTAACATCATACAGCGCATTCCTGTCCTTTCCCTGCTCTGGTGCACTCTTGGATGCCTAGGACCTATGCAGGCACCCTTGCACCATGATGGAAGGGTGCCTGTGTTGCATGCAGGATTGTTTTTGTGGAGGAAGGGACACCTTCCTGCACAAAAACAATCCTCTGAGACATTTTCCTCTTTCTATTCTCTTCCATACACCTCTCCTGGGGCGGCGGAGCATTTTGAAGCATTCCCAGGTCTACCTCTAATGGTAAATTTGCGAATGCGGCAAAATCCTTGTGTGGATGCATGGGAACACCCACGCTCCACCCACGGAACGCTTTCCTGAGGCAGAGTGATGCAACGCAGCAATCTGTGCTGCTCTGCGTTACTCTAGACTTATCAAGCGGCGGCTTGATTAATCTGACTTTATTGTTGCGTCACGCTCTCTGCGTGGCACAAAGGCGACACAACAATGATGATAAATATGCCCCAGCGTCTGTGATGCCTACTGCACTGAAGAAAACGAGTCAAGAAAACAAAACTACCCTCCTAAGTAAAGCCCACAAGTTAAGGGGAAGGAACATTTATTAGTTAGCACAAGTAGTTCTGTCTCTCCATGAGACAACTTTAAAGAAAACTATGCCGCTCAGAAGTACACTTAATGGCTATATAGGCATCAATGCCCCGACGAAATCAGTGTGTCCAACAGCCCTACCTTAGCAAGGCTGTTGGTTAGCTGAGGAAGAAAGCAGATGTCGTTTTTTCGTAGGAAGTTTTTTTTTTTCCTGAGGGCAGTGCGATCGGTGCCACCACACCGGGTGCTGACTTGGGGTGCGGGGGCCATGTTCATCCTTTTAAAGGCACCTGATGCTGCATACATTGCCTCAGCAATTTTCAGGCATCAATAAAAATGACAACTCCAGTGATTAATGATCTTCTTGGAGAGACTGGAGTTGAAAGTTTTGCCTCATCATTGCGCAGAGGGTTAATATGCCTGCTGCAAAGAACTTGTCCCATTCACATCGCAAAGTGCATATAATATAAATAGGTCAATGGGTTACAGCATTTGTCAGAGTTCCTTTTGTTACTTGTAGTTTATATGATACAATCCTAATATAGAGGAGTGAGCTATTAACTGCCATCAAAGAGCTGCAAGCAAACTGCAAGGAAAATATTAGAGCAATATGTTTTTTGCCCAGCCTTTCGTTGTCCTAATATTGCAAAAGGGATTAATTTGGGTAACAATCAATTCTTCTTATTAAAGAAAACCCCTAGCAATAGTGTTACATTTTAATTTTTGAATTTGTACTTTTCCAGTCCAAGCACTCTTAAACTATACTGCCTACCAGTATGGATGAAAGGTGACTCCTACTCCTTGTAGGCCTCTTTTGTATGTAACATTTCCTATACACTGATTTACACACTGATGATTGTCTCTGTGCATTGCATGTGTGATGTAAAGTGCTCTGACATCTTACACTGGTATGAGTGGCACTATATGAATCTGAGAGACAGTGGTTATGGAGACTTGAGGGGCACTGTTAAATGGTGGGGATGGTGGCATGATCAGGTACTTTGACTCGATTCTGCTTGCGAGGTGTGGTCGGAAACACAGTAATTAAATAAATAACTGACGGAGCAATAAAGGGGTTGGGAGCGCGCTCTCGTTCCCGCGCCTTGTCTCCCGTGCACAGGTCCCTGCCCCCCTCCTCGCGCCTCGAACACCAGGATCTCAGGCATTCCCAGCTCGGGTGTCTGGGCAACGGCCTGCGTTCCCGTTGGCGCCCTAGGATGAATGGCCGCCGGTGCCCTCACATTCACTGCCCTCCCAGCCAGAGCCCCTGGCTCCCCTGCTTAGCATTTTCTCACACACTGTAAAGGCTCAACCCGTTGCCCGTTTATTTCTCTCGCTTTTACTTGCTGTCTTTCCTCTTTCTCTCGCCTTTTATCATTTGGCTTAGTTCCTTCTTTCTCAGTATAAATCCTCTCTCGGTTTAAGTCGTACTTTCTCTCACCCTTCTAGCCCCCTTACCCCCACCGGGCTCTGACTCTCATGGCGCTTCCTTTGTACTCGCCGTGTCATCAGTCCCTTCCTGACTTTTGTCCCAGTTCCGTCTCTCTCCTCAGCCGAGCTCAGCCTGACACAGTTGCGCACACGCAGACACACATAACACCTCCTAACTTTTGGAAAGATTAGCTCTCAACTTCTCAAGGGTTGCAATCAGACTCGGGTGCAAGGTGAACACCCACAGTGGGTAAGGTTTAGAGCAATCATTACTGTCGTTTATAAACGCTGCCTTTAGCTCATTTCAAAATAAGAGCTTTTCATGTATCTTCCTTTCCTTGCAACGTAAGTCTTTCAAGTGGGCACCCGGCGCGTGCTTTAAAATGCACCATTTTTCATTAAAAAAATCATCCTCATGATTTCCAATTAATGCGACATCAGCAGTCTCCACGTTAGTGACACATTCTGTTTTTATGAAACGTCAACTCATTATGACATAAATTCCAGTGGCCCTGGATAAAAGTATAGCGTACACATCTCAAGATCTCTTGCGTCCTTAACGCTAGGTGGGTGTCTAGTCTTGACTGAGCAGGAGAGGCTACGAGGATCAGAAGGGAGACGCGTAAACTGGACAGATACACTGAAAACCTCGCTTCATAACTTCAAATAGACCCTAAGACTGGTCGAATAGGCCCTAAGGACTCTAAAGGGTGGTGGGTGGGGTGTAGGGGCCAGAGTTGCTGCCTTTGGAACTGGAGAACCAGGTTCTAGTCTTGGCATCAGCTCAACATAACTCTAATCACTAGTATATGCAGTAGACCGTTGTGCTCTCTTCCATTCCTATGTGACTCTTAGAGTATATCCAGTCTTACCCCCTCCCTATGTATATAGAGATAACTCTAATCACTAGTTTATGCAGCAGTCCGCTCTGCTCTCTACCATTCCTATGTGACTCTTAGAGTATATCCATGTGTATCCCCTCCCTAAGTAGATAGAGATTTCACTAGTATATGCCTAGAGTTTATCGATTTGTATCTCCTCCTTGTGTGACTTTATCTCTTGTACATTTGCAATTTTTCTCTGTTTGTACCTTTTTATAACGCATGTAATCCTAAATCCGTATGTTTTCAACTGGTTCTTATGTAAGTCAAAAATTTGCAAATTCTTTTTGTACCGTCAGTCCTTATGTTTGAAACGGGGTCCTCTGTAAAGCGCTCTGACACCTTCGGGTAAAGTTCGCGCTATATAAAATCGCATAAATAAATAAAAATAAATAAATAAAAACATCCTGTGATACTGGGCAAATCACTTAGGGGCTGATTAGGACCACGGCGGTCTGGGAACCGCCGTAACTTTCTGGCAGTCTGACCTCCCGCATACATGCCGATCCGACCACCGGATTACGATGCAGGCAGTGAGACCACCTCCTGACCCCCACCACTGCCAAGATCTGAGCTTCCTCAGTGGTGGGGACAGCGGCGGTCAATGTTTGCTGCGTTAGTGTGGGTATCACTGGGGGAATTATGACCTGCCTTTCCGCCTACCTTTTCATGGTGGGGACACCGCCATGAAAAGGTCGGCGGAAAGGTAGGTAAAGGGTCACAATAAAGGGCCACAGGGAGAAGAATAAGCCCACGTGGACTGTGGCCGGGGCCCATGTTGTTCCCCCTATGCCAGGACGGTCACTGGCGTAACGAAAAGTTGGGGCTGCGGGGGCCTGTGTTACGTCCCTGAGGACGGTCGGTGCACACACTGTTTGCCATGCACAACATGGTCCATTGAAAAGAGTGGGCCTGACTTGCAGGAGGCGTAACAGTGTGGCTGGCATTGGCTACAGGCTCTCACCTAGAGCCAAAGCATGCCCCTGCAGTGGCTGTGCCACCGACACACTGCCAGCCCCGCAAGGATCTCGTAATGCGGCGGTCAGATGAGCGCTGGCTGGTGGGCGTGTTCCCGACGGCCGCTGTGCTGGGCTGCTGTTGTGACCCCCCAGGGTTGTAATCAGGCCCTTAATCCCCCGCCTCTACCAAAAAGGAATGTGCCCTTGTGTAATGTAACTCGTGCATACGTGATGCGCTCCAATACCTTTGGTTCGAGTTCGCCCTATATAAAACTGCAAAAAAAACCACAACAGTGGTTCCTGCGTGTGCTTCTGCAACCCAGGGTCACCAGTACAGATCGCTGCTGCTTGTTGAATCCCACTGGGTTCTGCTCCACTTCCCCTCAATGAGGGCAAAATGGTTCTAGATGGGCAGGTACAACAGCACGAACTTCACTTCCCAATAGGGAGATGGGGAGAGCGCCACAGCGAAAAGAAACAGGGTAGAAGATTGAGGTAGGCAGAGGAAGACAGAAGGAAATTAACCCACGATGAGGAGGAAAGACAGAAGCAAGAGATAGGCTAATAAGTGAGAGGTAGTGACAGAGAAAGTATTGAAAATTGTGTGGAAAAATGGGAAAGTGGTGGGGTGCTGTGTAGATGTGGGCGGTAGGGGCTAAGAGTGCAGGTGAATGATAGAGAGAGAATGACATGTCAGGGGAAAGTCGCAGAGAGAGTGTAGGAGATAGAAAGGGTGGTCAGCGGGTGGTCAGCGAGTGGTTGGCCTGAGGAAGGGAGAAAGTAGAAAAGAATGATGTCACAAGGTGAGAAAGAAGAGAAGAAGGCAAGACCGTGAGCAGTGTGATCGGCAGTGGTCTAGCAAGACCACCATGGACTATAATGCAGGTATGGCCAAAGGATCCCTGACCCGGAATCCAGGTTTCGTCATGTGCCCCACAATGCTCTCATGCAGCTGGCATAGGGGGTTTAAAAATTGAAAGGAGATGTCTAGTCAGTTTGGGTTGCTCCTCTGAGGTGGCTCTTTCCATTCAGAATTCTCAGTACCTTTCGGGTTTATGAAAGGCATTGGAAGAATTTCTCTGGTTGGTGTTCATCAAGGGAGTTTGCCCCAGACTGTTGTGAGGGTAGATCTATTCTCGAGTTCTTAAGAGATGGGTTTTTAATGGGGCTGTCAGTCTCTACTCTTTGTAGCCAGTGGGCCTCCGCCATCAAGGCCATCAGGGGTGCCTCTCTCCTCCCATTTGAGTCATTGGTCTCTCGCCTTCTTCAGAGTTTCTACCTTAGAAGGCCAGTAGTTTCCTCTCCTGTTCCCTCATGGAGTATCCCACTGGTCCTTAATACTTTACAGAAGTCCACGTTTGAGCCCGTGCTTCAGTTTCTCTGGATTTTTCAACCCTGAAGGTGTGTTTCTGGTAGCTATCACCTCAGGGAGGCATTTGGGGGAGATTAAAGTATTGCTTGGTTACCCTCCTTACTTGAGGTTTTTTCCACACAAGGTTGTCCTTCGCCCTGACCCGGTACCCTCTCCTTTCCATTTGGCCCAGGATATTGTTCTTTCTGCCTTTTTTCCTTCCCCCTCTATGGCGGAAGAAATTCTGCTGCATTGCCTTATGGCTCTTGTTATTTATCTGGATAGAACTGTCTCTATTCGCCAGGTGGATTTTCTTTTTTTTCACTTGTGGGGTTGTCAAGTAGGGTCATTACCCTACGACAGCTACTATTTCTCGTTAGGTTAGGTCTGCCATTTTCTTTGCCTGTCTTCATTCGGGGTCTCTCTTCCTCCTGTGATTTAGAGGCCTTCTAACAGGGGTGTTGCTTCCTCATAAGCAACTTTGAAGGGCACCTCGTTGAGGAATGTTTGTGCGGTTGCAACATGGTCTTCCTCTCATACCTTCATCTCCTATTATAAATTTAGGATGGGGGAGTTTTTTTCTGAAGATGTTTTGTTCAGCTGTTCTTACTGCAGTTCACTGATTTATGTTCATCTGCAAATAAATTTGGTTTTCTTTTTTATTTTGTCTTGCTCTTTGGTATATGGTCAGTGGTGACTGTGACGAGGAAGACAGAGGAGGAAGGTAATGACTCAGTTACTTACCAGTAATCTTCCTCACTCTGAGTCAAAGTCTTCCTGGTCAAAGTCCTGAGTCCCTCCCTCTTGCTCTTGGTAGTTGGGAGAGAAACAAAATCAAAAACAGTGTCTTCTTTTCACTGGGCAAGTTGATGGGTCTTCTTGCTTTTTCTCATTTTATTTTCTTTCTTTTGGTTGTTAGTCTTTCTGATCTATTGGATATTACAGGATGTGGTTTGGGGTTGCTCCACCCGTATAGGTCAGGTGACAGGTACTTCCTGTCAAAGTAGCATGTTGGGTGGGGATTTTTTTCTATGGTTAAATGCTGTGCCACAAACTCATAGTGCTCAGTGGGGACAGTGACTAGGAAGACTATTAGTCAGAGTAATGAAGATCACCAGTAAGTAACTGAGTCATTATCAGCAGTATCCTAGCAGGAGTGCCTTGGCCCCCAATGCACGTTTGGAAAATAGGCAATCTAACCCTTCACTGGCCAGTAAAAGAAAGCCATAATTATGGGACAGTAGGTCCGGGTGGCACTGCACCTGTTACAGGTAAAGGGTGGAGGGGAGCAGACATGGCAAGGGATTAGCAGGAGGGGTGTTAAAGAGAACAGTATGGAAGAGAAGAGAGAGGTGTTATCATGCTATATACCTGGTAAAAACGAATTTCAGTTTCTTGCGGTATGAACAGGATGGAAAACTTACTGGCAGGAAAATTACTGAACAGCATTTGTGGCACACGTGTGATGCATAGGCCACCCCTTAGGACGTGCAACAGACATTTCTCTGGGCCCAGGATTTCGTTTTGGATAGTAGTAGATCTGTGCAAAAGGGCATTTGGTGAGGCGTTGGTGGGCAGGGCAATGCAGCAGATTGTGGCACATTTAGTGGCAATACACACATAAATTCTGTCTTCGGAATGTTTCACCTCATTGGTATCAGTTTAATACCGGAATACAGCAACGAGCAACTGAAACACGACCAGTTAATCTTTAAAAAGGATCTGCCACTGTAGGTCACTTCGTGTGGCACTTTTTTGTTTTACTAATTTATGATCTGATTGAGCTGCAAACAGTTTGTGTTGAAATCTGCATATTATGCGGTAGAGAGTGGATTATGTGTCAAGTGAGGTAAATGCAACATTATGTGTAGAACACATCTTGATGAACTAACCAGAATGAGCCAATGCTTATTCCACAATAAACAAACGTGATTATATCTACAACAAATGTCTGGTTTTAGTATGAATTTCAGTGCAACCGCAGAACCCATTCTTAAGGACAGAAGGGCCTCATCTTTCACCCCAGACATGAAGAGTGCCTGTCAGTCTAAGGAAAGGTCAAAGATACTTTTCTTGTGCAGGTCATTCAGCCAGATGCTATACACACCCTAAATGTGCAGAAGCCTGGGTGCCTGAACCGAACTTTCCTGTGGGCGTGACGTCCTCAGCCCAGCAAAGCACCTGAAGAAACTCTCCCTCCTGACAAGGGAGAGCGTCACTGATAGCCTCGGACCTGGGCACTACAGTTTGAAGCACTGGAATGCTCAGGGTCGAATGCGTATAAGTGAGGCTTGTCACAGAGTGGGGTGGGGTCAGCAGTCTCACTGACCCCATACCACTCTGTGATGAGTAATGAGAAGAGGTGGCAGTCCCAAACCTCCTGGAACCTCTGAGGCATCCCTCCTTCCACCTGTGATGCTGCAGCTGGTAAGTTTTATATGTTTTATTGTTTGGCGAATGTGTGGATGTATGAATGTATGTGTATTTGTGAGTGCCTGTTGTGAATGGGTGTGCGTGTGAATGCATAGTTGTGAGTGTGCATGTGTGGTCCCCCCATATCCAAATTACGGACCACCACTACACTGAAAACAATAAAAAGGGTTCAGGGTGATTGCCAGCATGAATCTAATGCTTTGTTTTGGTCTAAGGAGAGATTTGGGAGCAATGATGCAAATACCCTTGTATTGCCTAATGAGGACTATAAGGGTTGTAGGGGTGTCACCCTTCGGATTCATCCCACAGCCAAAGAAACCACAGCAAGACTCTTTCTCTGGGGCTGTTGCTTGCTCGCAGGCAGAGCAGCAAGAGACCCTTACCCTCCTCAGTAGTGGCACAGAGTGGAGGGAAGATTCTTTAATACCCTTCGGCCGCACCAAGGGAATATAATTAGATACATGAGTCTCTGGGAGGATTTGGTGGTCTGCTTTGGCAATGAAACCAAACTTTCATCCAAGAAATGCTATCACACCAATGTGTTTGAGTGTCAATGACTCTATTCACCATAAAGGACAGAGAGAAAATCTGTCATGTACACCATTGGCACCCAGCGCTCAACTGGGTAATTTTCAATCCGTGACAATAATCCATTATGCAGTGTATGCAAATTCTGTTCACTTTATTAGCTCCATGTTTAACTGGTACTCAAAAGGCTGTTCACTGCACTCCGCCTGTCTTCAGCTTTTTGTAGGGCCCAAAGATTAATATGTCAGGTTTGGAGATAAATTCCTCTGCATGGATAGATATCACCAAACTTGGAATTGTTTCCGGAGCAGACATCAACAGAAAAATGCATCTCCATTTTCATAAAACTTCAAAAAAAAAGTTGTTTACTCTAATCGATTATTCCTCCTACATTTTAAAATTTTTGGTTATGCTATTTTATTCTGTGGTGCCGGGCGAAAACATTAGACAAACATTGCTATTAATCAATCAAATAGAACATATACATATAACAAATAAAGGAGAAGCCCTTTCAAGTATTTGCCCTACCTATTTTGGTCAAAGCTTGCTTCTTTTTTGGGGGTGAGGAATGTACCACTCATCAATACTTGCAAAATACATGATTAAATTATTCTCAATTTTATAATCTCCACTTTTCGTTGAATTAATTAGGAACTTGCATTCCCATACATCACGTTCACCACCTCCGTCAATCTTTCTTGTCAATAAAGTGTTCAACTTATGTTCCCATTTACTTTTGAAGGGTATGTACCAACAATAATTTGCAGGGTACTTTTACAATATTTTCCACACGTCTAGGATTACCAATAAAAGAGCTACTTATGTTTATTACTGGTAGTTAAATAGTGCATAAAATGAAACTGATCATCCTGTTGTAATGGGTGGGTAAAAAAGGGGCTATACCCCTGGTTTTGAACATCTATGCATAGGTCATATAGTTCTTGTTGGGACGGGAATGTCCCCTGCATGGTATGTAATCCCTTGCCATAAGTATCCAGCAGTATCTTGTAAACAAGGTTCTCAATTTCTGACTCCATCCTCATGCTAAGTAGTTTTATATATATATATTAAGTTCTACATCTACAAGCTAAATCCAAATCTTTGTTCTAACATCCCACCAAGCATGTGTACCTATATGTATCTATATATTCTGCTCGAAACATGCATTGCGCTTGTCTGAATGAGCCCCGGTGAAGGAGGCCTGTTAGTTCCATTTTGGAAGCTCCTGGCCTATAATGTTAAAAAAAGCGATGTCTCTGAGAAAACTAACAGCAATTCACAGTCATTCCTTGACTTCCATGACTGTGACCATCATATCCTGCATGGTGGCTTGGGCAGGTTGATTTAGTGATAGTTATTTGCCTAAAAACGTGCGAGCCATCACTATGATCTGACGGAGTCTATGTGAAGGCTCCATCAGTGAAAACTTCAGGTTCCTCACCTCTAAATGAGGCATGGGATGCATACGTTTGGTGTGGAAAGGTGAAAATACAATTTATGATAGGTACTCTGCCAACCACTCTATGTCCCTATACAAAAAAATATGTTTTTGCTGTGTTTTTTTTCAACAAGTGTTTTTTTAATGATCTGTGACCACAGGAAATGCTCATTTTTCACAGCACCTAATCTGCGAAAAAATAACATTTCCTTTCAGAAATTGAGGTAAGTAACTATCAAGGAATGGGCTAATAATAATAATTAACAATAATAACCGTGACAATAATAGTAACTTTTTTTATAGCACCTACTACTGTAATTTGGACGTTTTGCATATCTCCAAATAAACAGATGTTGCTGTAACTCAATGCGATACCCAAGATTGGCCCTGTTACCTATTCAAAGACGTGAATAATGTCAGGCATTTTGTATTGTATAGTAATTTATATATTGCGTACTGCTCCTGATAATGCATTGAAACACTTTTCGGATGCTTAGTACACAACGCCCTGGAGCCCATTGTAAGCGGGTTAGTTAGACACGCGTGGGGTGAATTTAGTCATAGGGTTCCCATGCGTGTTATGCACTTAGTTTTGTTTTTCGGGCAGATTTTTTAGGGTAGTTCAGGTTTCAGAATAGTGATGTGAGGCGCTTCACGCTGTTAGTAGTTATCAGATAAACAACTGCCAAGCAGTGTATAGCAGGGGCGGCTGGTGACATTTGAAAGTGGCGGGGCGTAAAATTAGTGGTGGACACACCGCGGCGAGCGAGCGTAGCGATCAAGCTCGAACCATCTAAGGAGGGTTCGGGGTTTCACCCCCGAGAAAATTTTGAAAAATTAGTAGGCAAATGGTGCATTTTCAGGACTTTCAGAAGTCACTGTGCCAAACAGAAACAGGCCACTGCCTCCTCTGTAACTATCATCAGTTCCAAGGCCTCATGAATAAACCATTCTAAATTTCAATAAACCACTAATTAAATGTGCTAGGTGAGTATTCACTGTGCCATACGGTTCTTCACTGTGCTTTGGTACTACAGAGGGTGCAATAGCTGTTGCAAATAATGCTCTGATAACTGCACTCGAGGGTTGATCTTGCATGCTCAGATGTCATACAGCAGAGTTACTGTTTAGACCACAGATAAAGCATGATGACACTGTCCACAGTATTTCATTATGAGACACACATTGTCCCTTCAGATTACATATTTTCTTAGAGTATAACTGTTGACCTGCTAACTGTTTTAAGGTGGCATTCCTTGCTAATCTGATTTCAGTTTCTGAAGTACTATTTACCAATGCTAGAATAAGCCTCATGTTCTTGATAGTGTCCTCATTTCACCTAATAAGTAAATGACATAATAACACGCACATTTCAATATTTCCCTGTGTATAAAACACCATTCCAATGCCATGCTCTGCCTTTCCCCCTGAGTGGTGTAGCACCATTGCTGCCATGCCAGGAAAATATATAACATTGATTTATTTAAATAAACATAGGAAGATTTATTTTGGGAACATACAAAAATACATACCAAATAACAAAAATTGAAACTACTCCCCCTTGCTCTCAAGCAGATCTAGAATGGCTTTGATCGTTATTTACAGTGAAGTTTCACTCTTCCTTGAGAAACATGCGTAATCTTTTCCCATCAACGGGTGGGACGATCCAAGCTCTATTTTACTGTCACTGCACTATTTTATTTCTAGACGGCTGCAGTCATAATATTATTGAAAGTGTTGCCAGTGCGCTGTGAGCCAAGTGGTTTGGGGACAAAATTCTACTAAATTATTATAATTGTATGCATGCACCAAAGTTAAAATGCATGAGTGACAGCTGCACTATAAACAGGTAGCTTTCAACATGACATTCAAAATCCAAATCCAGAAAGACTACATATTTCTTCACCTTTGCTGAGACTGATTCTTAGAAAATCGGTTGTCTTCAGCCTGAGACTCCATCACCACATCAAAAGCCACAGAGGTCTTTTACACTTGTTCCAGCACCAATACAGTATGCATCCTCCTTGCCGCAGCCTTTACCAAAGAATGCCTCTTAGCCTATGCCACAGCTGCATGCTCCTCTACTGTTGGCATCATATCTAAACATTTCATTTTTCCCACAAAACCATATCCAGCTGCATGCTTTAAACAATTCCTACCTGTGATTGTACCAGACATCACTAATATGGAATGCCTCTCTTACCATGGGAGTTGTCCATGCCCCCCGATCAAGTGACCCCGGTCGTTTATAATCTAACAGCAGATGGGCCTGTCTCAGGAAACGGTCGGGTCAACCCCGTGCATGAAAAGAGAAGTTATAATACACATCCAAAAAAGTTTTGGTACAGAACCAACTCCACCATGATCGTCAGTTAATATTCTGAGTGACACAACTAGGGCACAGAATCCATATTAGCCAATATCACAGAATCTCACTCTTAGCCTTCATTTTAAATGATTTGGTCTCCCTTACCCTGCTCTGCTTGTTCTTTGTCCCAATGCACTGTCTTTCCTAGCTTTCTCTTTCAACCCCCTTATGATTGCCTTGCACACATTCTCTTCTTTCTATTGCCTTCTATCTGTATCATCTCGTCAGGTTCACCGGTTTTTGCCCCTCCCTCCAAGTCGCTCTTTTCACTGCCTTTTCCTCAACTTCCTCGTTTCTCTCCCCTCTCACAATCCTTTAATACCTCTCCTCTTCTTCCTTGCCCCGCTCCTCCATCGCTTTCCTATCTCCGATTCCTCTGTCCAAGCTCTCAAGATCTGCGGATTTACCATGGCATACCCAGGAGAAATGCGGCGATCCTATGCCTAAACTTCTGACACTATGTTATGTTATGTTATGTTACTATTTTCCTTGTATTTTTTTGTTGCAGTTTTATACAGTCATCTTTGCTCACCGCCCTTTGGCACCTCACGTCACGCACGTATGGGGACTGGCAGCCCCTCGCAGCCAATACTGGCGCTTGGGGCACAGGTTTCTCTTCGCCAGGAGCACGCCCATTAGGAGCCCAAATGGCTCCTAATGGGCGTGCATTGCCGTCCATCGCAGAAATTTATCGCCCTGGTAACGCGCTATTAACAACACGTTACTCCAGGCCGATAATATTCCAGAGAAATGGGCCAATATCGCTGGAAAACCAGCGATGTTTGCACCCAAAACGGAGAAAGCATTGGTGATACGACCCTGTGGTCGTATCACCATAATCCACCTCCCATGTTAGCTATGCCTTAGTCAGGAATTTAACAGATGTTAAATTCCTGCGTTAAGGCATAGTTAACAGAATTTAGAATATAGCTACCCCTCATTGATGATATCACGAAGCTGGGGTAGCGATATTTTTCCATGGTGTTTTGTTAGGCAAACCTCCTTTGCATCTCATTAGAGATGCAAAGCAAGTAGTGAACAAAACGGGAGCTGAAGCAAGGAAACACGCGCTAGCGTGTCCTTGCAAATAATGCGATATAATTATCGCTGCTTTTTGCCCGAAAACAGACGCTAAAGCGGCGATAATTATATCTTCAGGCCCTTGATCAATTGCCCTTAAGGGGCATATTTACTAGGACGGCGATAAATAAACGCAAAGCGCACTTAGCGCTTGTTTATTTATCGCCGTCCATCGCAGGAATGTATCGCCCTGGTAACGCTTTATTAACAACGCGTTACTCCAGGGCGATAATATTCCAGATAAATGGGCCAATATCGCTGGAAAACCAGCGATGGTTGCACCCAAAACGGAGATAGCCTTGGTGATACGACCCTGTGGTCGTATCACCATAATCCACCTCCTATGTTAGCTATGCCTTAGTCAGGAATTTAACAGACGTTAAATTCCTGCGTTAAGGCATAGTTAACAGAATTTAAAATATCGCTACCCCGCATTGATGATATCACGAAGCTGGGGTAGCGATATTTTCCCATGGTGTTTTGTTAGGCACGCCTCCTTTGCATCTCATAAGAGTTGCAAAGCAAGTTGTGAACAAAACGGGTGCTGAAGCAAGGAAACACGCGCTAGCGTGTCCTTTCAAATATTGCGATATAATTATCGCCGCTTTTCGCCCGAATACGGACGCTAAAGTGGCGATAATTATATCTTCAGGCCCTTGATGATATGCCGCTAAATTTGTTAAATTCGGTGGCTAAAATGGGAACTGCTGAGAAGTGAGATGTTAATAATTTGAATCCATTATTGTGCTAGGCTTTTAAGAATGCCCACGGACACCTAAAAACTCAGCTGACCGGCATTGAAATGTAAACTGTCGAGGGAAAAAAAATCCACAAACAGACGAACCTCATTTTGAACGCCTCCAGTACCTCTCTCTCTCTCTGAGCTGCCTATCCGGCCCTTTGGTAAATGTGTCGTCTTGGACAGACAGCAGATATGGTGTAGGGAAGTCATAATACCACACGGAAGATAGTTGAAGCAGACAAGATTTATTCCGTTCCTTCAGTCATGAAATCCAAGTCAGTAATAACGATAACTAGCCATGTCCTAACAGTAGGCATTCTACATGTTTAAAACATAACACAACGTCCCCATAAGCACGCCCGTGTCACGAGCTGCCTGACACAGCTGAACGCTCGTGACACGGCTCGTGTGAGCATATGTACAATCCCAACACATGGCTAGTAAGGAGAGTACTTCTCTCAGCCTGCAGTGCTGACACAAATCTAATAGCTCCATTTCCGGCCTCTGATGGAGCACTGTATCCCCTTCACATGATCGGGATGACGCAGCTGCTAATGAGGCTCTGGCTAAGGCGCAGCTCCCAGATTAGTGCGCGTGAGCGCACGTCACCACTGATCCAGGGAGGAATTTACGCAACCTGTAAACGCAGTTTTGTAGGCGGAGATCCTGTTCGAGAGCGTTTTGTTTGCAATCCCTGCGGCCTAGTGGGACACCCTCCATTCAGATTGTCATACTTCTAAATATTAGAAAGTTAGGGATACATGATGACCGTAGGGCACTGGATTCGTTTACTTTTTTCAAACCATTTTAATCGAATAAATCAATCCAATTTGCTCTTTTAAAGTGAACCAAGGCAGCAATGTCCCAGAATTCAATAGGCTGTAAAACGAAAGTATTAGCACATGGTGAAGTGGAGGCATTTGGCAACTCTCGTAAAAGTAGTTCACTCTGGTGGGATACCAACGTCTACTGTACATTTCATTGGGACAACCAGAAGCGATCCCCCGTCCACCATCCCGAGTTGTGATGGTTGCTCTGTTCATTATTCTTATGAATGCTAATTGTAGAACAGCCATCGGCAAAGATGTGAGTGCTGAACTAGCAACACTCGCCACGCGACATGCAGAAACTGGACGGAAGAGAAGTAGAGGTTTGGATCATTTATTCTCACTAGCTGATGGTGAAAAGTGGATCTTGCAAGACGAAAAAACAGTATTGCAAAAATTGTGAATTTCACATAGATGTCCACCCTCACACAGCACGAGCAACACCTGTAGTTTTCAGGAGAATTACACATGCTTAGTAGGAACAACCTGAACGACTTCAAACACCCCTAAATTTGGTTCCAAATTTTTGGGGTACCTTGGGCGTTTTCCATTTTTGAAAGTAACGTAGCATCATCCTCCTACAACAAATGGGAACTGTTACCAAATGGTCAATCATAATTGCGCTGTTTGGGATCAGTCTTCAAATCCTTTAGAACTCATTGAGCATTGGAAAGCCACAGTGCAGCTTTGCGTGACCCACTTGACAACATTGAAGGTGCCATACAATCTCCTCTGCAGCCAAAGCACACTGCAGCTGTGATATCAGAACAAAACGAGAAACATAAACTCCACCCTACATTGCCTAGAGCTGGCCTCCATAGTATGCTGCTGACACAGTCAAATGGCACTTTGAGGCCAAAGAAATAGTTTGTTTTGTTGCTTGCTACGCTGGACCCCAGGAACATTCTTTTAGGTATGACTTGACAGCAGAGCTGTCTGGTGACTTATTGTAATCAGTTATTTAAAATATATGTAGACTGGGCTTTGGCTCGACCCAGAGGAATATTTTCCCTTCCCCTCATGCTACTGAGTGTTTGGTATATCATTCTGCTTCAGATGGAGTCCTTGCATTACAAAGCGATACAAAAGGGGATGATGGACGGAGCGTTTGAGCAAATCAAACACTCACCCCCAGTCAACTGATCTGGGTTTAATCCATCACCATTCTTTAGCTCACTCAGCCACCCCAGTTCAGACATGGCCATATGCAAATCAGTCTGACCCTGTGCCTCATAGGAACAGTCCAGCCCGAACTGCAAAGCCATGTCTTCCCTGGACCGGAAACAAGCACCCTGGGACCGGTTTCGGATTCATAATCCTCATCAGCCAGGCTATCTGAAATCCAGTGGCCAAGTGAGCAAGGGACTCACGTCTGAGCATACTTAGCCACACTTAGGGCGAACAAAGCGATACAAAAGGGGATGATGGACGGAGCGTTTGAGCAAATCAAACACTCACCCCCAGTCAACTGATCTGGGTTTAATCCATCACCATTCTTTAGCTCACTCAGCCACCCCAGTTCAGACATGGCCAAATGCAAATCAGTCTGACCCTGTGCCTCATGGGAACAGTTCAGCCCGAACTGCAAAGCCATGTCTTCCCTGGACCGGAAACAAGCATCCTGGGACCGGTTTCGGATTCATAATTCTCATCAGCCAGGCTATCTGGAATCCAGTGGCCAAGTGAGCAAGGGACTCACGTCTGAGCATACCCTGCCACACTTAGGGCGAACAAAGCGATACAAAAGGGGATGATGGATGGAGCGTTTGAGCAAATCAAACACTCACCCCCAGTCAACTGATCTGGGTTTAATCCATCGCCATTCTTTAGCTCACTCAGCCACCCCAGTTCAGACATGGCCATATGCAAATCAGTCTGACCCTGTGCCTCATGGGAACAGTCCAGCCCGAACTGCAAAGCCATGTCTTCCCTGGACCGGAAACAAGCATCCTGGGACCGGTTTTGGATTCATAATCCTCATCAGCCAGGCTATCTGAAATCCAGTGGCCAAGTGAGCAAGGGACTCACGTCTGAGCATACTTAGCCACACTTAGGGCGAACAAAGCGATACAAAAGGGGATGATGGACGGAGCGTTTGAGCAAATCAAACACTCACACCCAGTCAACTGATCTGGGTTTAATCCATCACCATTCTTTAGCTCACTCAGCCACCCCAGTTCAGACATGGCCATATGCAAATCAGTCTGACCCTGTGCCTCATGGGAACAGTTCAGCCCGAACTGCAAAGCCATGTCTTCCCTGGACCAGAAACAAGCATCCTGGGACCGGTTTCGGATTCATAATCCTCATCAGCCAGGCTATCTGGTATCCAGTGGCCAAGTGAGCAAGGGACTCACGCCTGAGCATACCCTGCCACACTTAGGGCTCTCCACACCACTGGAGTCAAGCTATCCAGGCTGAATGAAGGCTGATAGCGAGAAACCGGTCCTTGGATGCTTGATTCCGGTCTGGGAAAGACATGGCTTGGTAGTTCGGACTGGACTGTTCCCATGAGGCACAGGGTCAGAGCTGATTTGCATATAGCCAGTGTCTAACCCAGGGTGGTGTGGAGTGCAAAAAAACGATGGATTTAGGCCCAGATCCTTGTACTGGGGTGAATGTATGACATTGTTCTACATTCTGTCCATCAACTTTGTTTTTTGCAATTTTTACCCCGAGTGGGCTGGGTATGCTCAGACGTGAGTCCCAGGCTCTCCACACCACTGGAGTCAAGCTATCCAGGCTGAATGAAGGCTGATAGCCAGAAACCGGTCCTTGGATGCTTGATTCCGGTCTGGGAAAGACATGGCTTGGTAGTTCGGACTGGACTGTTCCCATGAGGCACAGGGTCAGAGCTGATTTGCATATAGCCAGTGTCTAACCCAGGGTGCTGTGGAGTGCAAAAAAACGATGGATTTAGGCCCAGATCCTTGTACTGGGGTGAATGTATGACATTGTTCTACATTCTGTCCATCAACTTTGTTTTTTGCAATTTTCACCCCGAGTGGGCTGGGTATGCTCAGACGTGAGTCCCAGGCTTGAGGAAAAACAGCCCAAATTACAACCGATGCCCAGGCTGCTGGCACAAGACGCCTCTTAGTTCCCATTTTGATCAGTTACCAAATAAAGAGACGGGCGCTGGAAGCGGGAGTGCAAGAACAGATTTTTATTTCTCATGAGGAGAGCCTGTCATTTCGGACACGCGCACAATGTCTTCAAGAGGTGCTCTAACAAGTTTCTCTGAGGCTCCGTCTTTTATACACAGGTTTATGATGCACAAACATTCCTTATTGCAATAAAGAAACTTTGAAGTACGAAAAGGCACGTTTTGAATCCCAGCTTCAGGCCTATTCCCATACCTGCCGCTCGGATGTCGTTTCCCCTCCCAAATGTAACATGTGATTGTAATCTTGCAGCCGGACATTCCAACAGGACACGAGGGCAAGAGGGGGTGGTCAGATCTAAGGTTAGGCAGGCGATAAGATCGGGCACTTCGGTTGGTGTATCACGTTTTACTATGCGGGGCCGGGGGGGGGGGGTACATCCATGAGGCTTTGTTTTATGACTTGGAACCGGGTCGAGAGGCCAGGTGTAGCCGGGGGGGGTCATCAGAAGAGGGGAAGGGTGTTCCTGGGAGGAATGCAGGGGGTGTCGGTCAGGCAGGGGTGTCACTTTTAGAGCAGGGTCGCGCAGAGGGAGAGGGTTTTATGGCCTATGCATGAGAGAGCGGGGGTGTTCAACGGGGGGGGGGCGTGCTGGGGATTTAACAAACGGGCAGAGAGGCCTTGGTGCCTAAAATGGCTGTCGTGTACGTGCGTGCGTGCATAGGCCTATGCTGGCGGGATGATGCGGTCAATGCTTCGCGGTATTCGTTCTGCTTACAGCGAGGGGTATGGTGAACACAAATGAACGCCGCTTATGTACATATACATTGTCATTTTCCACAGTCGCCGCTTTTTAACATAAGTTAGTTCATTTCCGTGTTTATCATAACTGACGGGGTGTACATATAGCCATGTGTGGTCAATGAAATAGCGTTTCTCAATACTGGCGGATTGCATATAACCATGTGCAGCCGATGCGATAGACGAGGTGCAATACAGATGAATTTACATTTGTCGTGTTATATATACGAGTCTAGAGATTGGTATACTACTCAGTCGGAGTCAATCAAGGAAATGTTCCGACACATTATGGAACCATGTTCTGACTCTCTCTCCGGCGGTATCAATGTACAGTCAAGAGTGACCGATGAAACATTTTGAAAGCAATACAAAGTGGTTGAGGGAGGAATTCAGTTCAATACAAGCAAGTAGTCAGGGGGGGGGTAGAAAGTTCAGAAAGGGGAGGGGGGGTCTTCGCCACAGTGTCTTTTTAGCAGCGAGCCATCACTGGTAGGCTCTAGTAGTTCGTTTTCTTCCGTTGGCGCTGTTGAGCACCGGCGGTGGAGCTATAGGTCCAGCTCGGATCCATCCTTACACGTCGCAGGGTGCGATCTGTCCTCTGCTGTTAGACCACAGTCCTGTTTCCTAACTAATCTTTTTAAGGGTGCCTCATGCTGGGCACCTGCATTTCTTTCTCCTTCCGTGGCAAACCCTATTCTACCTAAATGCTGTTCTTCTGCTCTGAGTCAAAATCCATGTGAAAAAAGGGGGGGGGGGGGTTGTCGGATAATCGAGGGAAGAGAGGGCGGAGTGGGATCAGATCTTTGAGACAAACCAAGGGAGCAAAGGATAACGAGCAGGCAGGCCCATCAATCGGGCTCAAAGGGGCGGGGACTTCTGGCACGCGTGGGTCAGCAAGCAGAGGGCTTCAAGGCAGCCCTCCATCCTTTCATTGTCCGTGTTTGAGAGTGGTGCCTCGTCCCGCGTCTCGTTGCTCTGCGGCTCCACCTTTGGTCGAGGTCACATGTGCTTCATGATCTGCGGCTAGGCTGTGCGTCACGTCCGGCCCCTCTCCTCCGGTGATTGTGTATCTTTGAATGGGTACAAAACAAGCTTTAGAGAACTGGCAGGAGAAGACATTTATACATTTCAATTCCGCCCCCAATCTTAAGTAGTTGGGGATACGTTCATCGGTCACGGTCAGAAGTTATCACTATGGAGTATGTATGCGGGCATTTCTACTGAGTTTGTACTAAGTCTATTTGGCGTTCATTCATGACGTATATGGAGAGAAGTCAGACTCCTATCAACTGCGTATTCCATCAAACTCGAAATCGGATCCTTCAGTAGAGACTCGTCTTTCTAACCCAAGCCCTGGCAGTCTTCTATCATCATGAGAGAGGGACAGAGGCTAAACATTCTTTTCTCGGGGAGCAACGGTTAATCACGGTCATCAGTTATACTTCGGGGTATGGAGCTGGGGTCAATCGGGAGAAACGAGGATGCTTTGGACATCCGTACTTGGGTGCAGAGAGGTGGGGCAATCAGGGCATTGGGGATTGTGTTTCTAACGAACTGAGAACAGAAGGCCACTGACATATAGTCCCCCTATAAAAAAAGGCCAGATTAGGGGACATCAGTCGTCTTACCTGTCCTTTCCTTCTTAGCCAATTCAAGGTTCATCATTTTACAGAAAGGAGAGGTAGTAATATGGCAAATTACAATTGTTTTAGTTTCTGTCAATTTTGCCGAACACCTTTGTGTCCAAAAGCCAATTAGGCTTGTGCCGGCGGGGCACAACGTTACCCCACAAAGGAAGAGGGAACAGGGGGACCCTCAGAGAGAGAGAGTCGTCCGCATTTTAAACGAACTATTCGGTACACGTACGACATGGAGAGAGAGAGAAAGAGAGAGAGAGAAACGTGTACAATAATAGGCCATTTAGTGCGCACACAACACAGAACAGCAGGGGTCAAGTTATATAGAAACACAGGCTGAGGGACGACGTAGATCCATACATTACGTACACATGAATTCAGGCGGGGGGGGGAATAGTACATGTATTATATACAAAAATCCAAGACAAAACATAGAACAGTACTTGGCCAAAAAGATTTCTTCCTGCATGCTACGCATCCTTAGTATCCTACTTAATTCATCTGGCTGCCTTTGCTGGTGGCCTCGGTTGCAAATACTTACACCTTTGTCAATTGTTCGGGAACTAACCTGGTTGGGCTAATACTCACGGTGGGATCTTCGAATCATTTTTAGCGAATGGGTATCCAGGCTGAGGCAACGGAGTGTGTCAGTCGGGAGAACAATGGGGCAGCTTTGAGTTTCATGTCTATGAGGGTGCAAGAAGGAGGTGGTAAATCTTAAACATTGACAATATTCCTAGTCTTCCAGGAGGAGGGTACTTGGGTAAACCTCACCCCGGAATATTCCTGAACCTTTCCCTATTTAGTTACCGTATGAATTTACTCATGGGTGCACGTCATTCTTGGTTGCATTATTTGGGGTGCCGGTTGGAGTCATATTTTGTCATACTGCAATAACCCGCCAAGTTTCTGCTTCAGGCCACCCTCCCAGTCACTGGGCTCAGAGAGAGAGAGAGTCGTTTCTAAGTAAGGGAGTGCTATATCTTTGTTTGTTCGTCGTGTATAGGCACCATATTCAGACCCCTTTTCCCCATTCCATCGGTCGTTCGATCATCACTTAAGTCATACATAAAACATTTCTCTTATCAATCCAAACGTGTGCAACGTGTATTCGGTCGAGCTATACACATCAGGGCATACACGCGTGCATTCATATCACACAAATTCGTCACGTTCTCAGGGGCAGTCCCCATAGACAATATACAATTTTTCCGTGCGGAACCATGGCGTGTTGCTTAGGTCTTCTCCATACTCTAGTCGACGTTCCGATGTGACCTGCAGAAAAGAAGGGACAAAGAAGGGGTGGGGGCAGCGTTTTAAAACACATCAGTGCGCATAAACCCGAAAATGCTTTTACTTACCACATACTCGACCTATCTCCGCGGGATGCAGTCCCTTTCATCTCGGCGTTTAAGCCCAGAGGGACTGGTAGTGCGGGAGAGATAATCATTGATGGACTGTGTATTGCATAGATCGCCCAAGTGTGGTATTACGGATCGTGTGTAGGGAAGGGTCAAAACAAAGGGCAGTCAGTGTAAAGTGGGGGGTGAACTCATGCTCTCCTTCGAGGAGGAGGGATGGTCTACAGTGGTACAGGGTCATTTTTGTTCATCAGGCACGGAAACTAGAGGGGCTAAGTGGCATTCCTTCGGAGTGGCTTAGGGGCATCTGAAACAACTTCCCTGATACATGTGGCACATAAAGTAAAGGCTAAATACCGGGACCTATATCGATTGCTTTTACGTTGCACAAAAATAAAAAATATATATATAAAAAAAACACACACACACAACAAACCTGGACCATTCACATTTGCAATATTTCTGTGTACTTTGCTTTTTAACCTTTAAGTAATCGAGTTGCTTCATTTCACCTGTATTTTACTTATATCGGAAACAGTGGCCATTTATTCGAAACTTACCAATCTAAGCGCTACAACTATGTTTGCTTTTCAAAAAAACCTTTATTTAAAAATGTTGGCGCACAATTACGGGCCTACAACCACGTGGGCCGGCCACGGAGCAGACTGGAACTGTACATGAGGGGATATTTATTTGAGGAAAACGTAACGGAGTTGGTGGTCGTTGATTTCATAAAGGTGCGACAAGTGCAATAAAATCATATCGAAAATTCATTGTGGGCAAGTACCATAAGTGTCGAAAATTCGAACTTTCAATAATACGGTAATCAATGACGCGTCAGAACTTAATATCAATTCATTGTCCGAATGTTCAATCAGTACCCATCCCCTCCCGCCATGCGCTTCAAAAACTGCATACATATCTCATGATATCAAGGCTGAGCAACCGGAACACAACAGGGAGTTGCGAGTTTCATTTGTACCGGCGCCATTTTGGGTGAGGTCAGGCAGGTCCAAGTATAGTCAAAATGTCTCCACCAACTCGTGGTTGGACCAGAGCCTCTTTCGGCAGTCCAAAAGTTTCGTTAAAGGGCAACAGAAGGGGCCGTCGATATGAACCATCAGTCAAAGGGGGGAGGGAGGCAACAATCTTTCCTACCGGGTCATACTGGTGTTCCACCGGAACTGATCAAATTGGTAGTCTGCAGGATTTTGGTCATTCAAACTGAGGCTGGCGCCAGCATGAGAGCGCCAACATCTCGTGGCTACGTCTTGGTCGTTCCGCGGGCAATCATGGCAGTCATTCCCCATCGGGGGGCCCGCGGGGGTCGGGGGCCCCTGCAGTTCTCGTAGAATCTTCAAAGCTGAGGAGAACGCTTCTGGACGGGGGACTCATTTTCTAGCTGACAAGCGACCAGGCCATCTTTGCACGCCAGGCCCAATCCTGTAGAGTCGACCGGTATTTTATGAGTTCCGCGGCAACCGGCAGTCGCTGGATCGCAAGAGCAGACGGACTCCAGCCTGTCGGGCGTGGCGTTGCACCGCAAGAGGGGTGGGCGCAACTCAGCTTGGTGAGTGAGGCGCAGGGGTGCAGCGCTGTGTCCCAAGAGTGGGAGGAACTCAGCCGGTTCGGGCGAAGCGCCGTTGTATCACAACAGTGGACGAGACCCCGTCGGGTGAGTGGAGCGTTGCTGCACCGCAAGAGTGGACGAACCCTTGTCGGGTGAGTGGAGCGTTGGGGGTGCAGCTGAGGGGCCTCCACCTGGGGAGGTGGGAGAGGCTCGTCCGCGCCGCCTCTCCCTCCCAGTGCACCCCACGCCGTCTCCTGGCGCTGACATTCGTGATGGCCGGACCAGGCGATGAGAGAAGGGGGGGAGTCGGAGGCATAAGCAAGACATCCCCCCGCCGTGGCCTGCAAGGCGCCAGAAGAGGATGGGAAGACCAGTACATTCCGGGCCATCCACCCCACGACCTCTCCGGCCGATGGCGGCCAGCCGGGCCCCGCCCTGCACGTGTCGAGGCCTCGTCTTCCGGATGGGCGTAACCGTGGACCTGTTGCACTTCGGGAGCTTCCGGAATGGGGGTAGGTATCTGCTGACTTGTATCTATCTTATGTTACCGTTATTGGGCGTGGCGGGCGGTGGGACAGACATGTTTGGAGCAGTGAGGGGCGGCGGAGCCTAGCTACCTCGTGACTGCCGTGATGTCAAGCTTGGCTTCTCTCACCACTTTCATGTTTCTTATTGCGGGCTATTTCTAACGTTTCTTATTTCTAGCGAAGTCAAAAAAACTCATCAGTGGCCTACTGATTTTGCTAGATTTCTTTTTCCTTCCTTTTCTAGTGTGTTTCGTGCTAAAGTTTCTGTTAACAGGATACGGTGATTACTTCGTATTTTACATATGTCCTTTTTATTAGGGGCGCCCTCCGGTTGAGCCAGATGATCTACCTCTAATAAATGGTCCGGGTGGAACTAGTTTACCAATCAGTGGGGAGTAGATAGGCATGACAGATTACAACGGGGGACAAAGGTCCGCATTACCTACCCTTCACTACTTGCAAAGACTAGACAGAACATTTCTATTCCACGTTATTTGCAAACAGAGAATACCTCAAAAGAACTATTCCTTGAACAATAAATGTCCAGACAATCAATCAATCAGTGTGGAGAAAAACAGGCATGACGGATTACAACGGGGGACAAAAGTCCGCATTACCTATCCTTCGCTATCTGCAAAGGGAGACAGAATATTCCTATTCTTCTCTGTTTGTAGACAGGGAATATCTCAAAAGAGCGATAATCGATAAAAAATCGATAACAAACAATCAGTGGGGAGAAAGATAGGCATGACAGATTACAATGGGGGACAAAAGTCTGCATTACCTACCCTTCACTATCTGTAAAGGGAGACAGAATATTCCTATTCTTCCCCGTTTGTAGACAGCGAATGTCTCAAAGAGCAACAGAGCAACCAATCAATCAGTGGGGAGAAAAACAGGCATGACGGATTACAACGGGGGACAAAAGTCCGCATTACCTATCCTTCACTATTTGCAAAGAGAGAGGAACGTTCCTATTCGTCGCTGTTTGCAAACAGAGAATGTCTCAAAGAGAACCAATACTTCAAGTAGCAACCAAGGCTAAATGAACCAATCAATGAACAATACCAGTATTTAAATACCGATTCCAATTTAAACAATCAATCACTCAATCAATCAGATGGATAAAGTCATCCTATCAATCAGACGTAAAGACGTCCTACTTAACCTTACCCGGACCGGACCGCGTGGACAGTTCTTCGCCTTCCCTTTCCAGCGCCCGATCGTTCTCTTACTCCATGTTTTTACCGCAGCATTCCTGTGGGATCCCAGTCAGGACAGTAGGTCGCTTGAGAGAGGTCCGTTCGGAATCGGTGAAGTTCATTCAATCGGCAGCCGGACGAGGGCAATCTCAAGGCAGGTATACTCCAATCGTTCAGATGTTCACCCCATCGTCTGGACCTCTCTTACCGGACCTTATGTCGCTGATGGGACCCCCGTTGGGACGCCAATTGAGGAAAAACAGCCCAAATTACAACCGATGCCCAGGCTGCTGGCACAAGACGCCTCTTAGTTCCCATTTTGATCAGTTACCAAATAAAGAGACGGGCGCTGGAAGCGGGAGTGCAAGAACAGATTTTTATTTCTCATGAGGAGAGCCTGTCATTTCGGACACGCGCACAATGTCTTCAAGAGGTGCTCTAACAAGTTTCTCTGAGGCTCTGTCTTTTATACACAGGTTTATGATGCACAAACATTCCTTATTGCAATAAAGAAACTTTGAAGTACAAAAAGGCACGTTTGGAATCCCAGCTTCAGGCCTATTCCCATACCTGCCGCTCGGATGTCGTTTCCCCTCCCAAATGTAACATGTGATTGTAATCTTGCAGCCAGACATTCCAACAGGACATGAGGGCAAGAGGGGGTGGTCAGATCTAAGGTTGGGCAGGCGATAAGATCGGGCACTTCGGTTGGTGTATCACGTTTTGCTATGCGGGGCCGGGAGGGGGGTACATCCATGAGGCTTTGTTTTATGACTTGGGACCGGGTCGAGAGGCCAGGTGTAGCCGGGGGGGTCATCAGAAGAGGGGAAGGGTGTTCCTGGGAGGAATGCAGGGGGTGTCGGTCAGGCAGGGGTGTCACTTTTAGAGCAGGGTCGCGCAGAGGGAGAGGGTTTTATGGCCTATGCATGAGAGAGCGGGGGTGTTCAACGGGGGGGGGGGGCGTGCTGGGGATTTAACAAACGGGCAGAGAGGCCTTGGTGCCTAAAATCGCTGTCGTGTACGTGCGTGCATAGGCCTATGCTGGCGGGATGATGCGGTCAATGCTTCGCGGTATTCGTTCTGCTTACAGCGAGGGGTATGGTGAACACAAATGAACGCCGCTTATGTACATATACATTGTCATTTTCCACAGGCTCTCCACACCACTGGAGTCAAGCTATCCAGGCTGAATGAAGGCTGATAGCCAGAAACTGGTCCTTGGATGCTTGATTCCGGTCTGGGAAAGACATGGCTTGGTAGTTCGGACTGGACTGTTCCCATGAGGCACAGGGTCAGAGCTGATTTGCATATAGCCAGTGTCTAACCCAGGGTGGTGTGGAGTGCAAAGAAACGATGGATTTAGGCCCAGATCCTTGTACTGGGGTGAATGTATGACATTGTTCTACATTCTGTCCATCAACTTTGTTTTTTGCAATTTTTACCCCGAGTGGGCTGGGTATGCTCAGACGTGAGTCCCAGGCTCTCCACACCACTGGAGTCAAGCTATCAAGGCTGAATGAAGGCTGATAGCCAGAAACCGGTCCTTGGATGCTTGATTCCGGTCTGGGAAAGACATGGCTTGGTAGTTCGGACTGGACTGTTCCCATGAGGCACAGGGTCATAGCTGATTTGCATATAGCCAGTGTCTAACCCAGGGTGGTGTGGAGTGCAAAAAAACGATGGATTTAGGCCCAGATCCTTGTACTGGGGTGAATGTATGACATTGTTCTACATTCTGTCCATCAACTTTGTTTTTTGCAATTTTCACCCCGAGTGGGCTGGGTATGTTCAGACGTGAGTCCCAGGCTCTCCACACCACTGGAGTCAAGCTATCCAGGCTGAATGAAGGCTGATAGCCAGAAACCGGTCCTTGGATGCTTGATTCCGTTCTGGGAAAGACATGGCTTAGTAGTTCGGACTGGACTGTTCCCATGAGGCACAGGGTCAGAGCTGATTTGCATATAGCCAGTGTCTAACCCAGGGTTGTGTGGAGTGCAAAAAAACGATGGATTTAGGCCCAGATCCTTGTACTGGGGTGAATGTATGACATTGTTCTACATTCTTTCCATCAACTTTGTTTTTTGCAAAAGTCCTTGCATTACAAAGCCCGAGGGACTATTAACACCACAAAAATGCACTGAATACCAGCAGTTAACCTGTTAGGTGTAGCTCTCATTGATTCTAAGCACGATTCAAAATCTTGTTATCCACTACTATGACTTAGAAACAACGGGAAATAAAAGTTGCTTCCCACTGTTGCTACATCATTTTTTTGTTTTTTTAAAAAACACATTTTATTAAGTTTTCATTTTTAAATTGGTACAGTGCTTAGGTACGTGTCGTGTTACAAATAGAAGTAGAAATCCAGTAAGACATTCAGAAAGTGGGATAAGTTAGCATTTAATATCTGTTCATATTTGGTTAACCATCCTAACAATCCGGCAAATTGAGACTACAACTTCTAAACAATTCGTTCTCTTTCTAGACAAATATAATAGGAACGTAACCCAATGTACCGCAATCTGCAATTAAACTAAACCCCTTTTGCCACCCTCCCTCCAGTCCTGTATAAGAGAAAAACACATTATGTAATGTCTTATTCGTGGCTCAGACCAGCACCGCACATCACTTTATCTACAGTTAAAGAACATCAACTTTACATGATAAATCTATCCCTCCATACATATGCATACATTTCGTTCAGGTTAGGACTGCGAGTTAATGTAAGTGCTGCTAGGGTCAAGTCCAGTGTTTTAAGGGCTTCCAGCATGATGTCCTAGTCCATAGCTATTGGGATTTTACATAAACCTTTTGCTTCCTCCCTTCTTATTGTAGCACTTTCTGCGCTGCCCCAGTGAATTAACTCGCTATGCCAAGCATGTTCCGTGGGCGGTTTCTTTGATTTCCATCGCATAGTGATGGCTCGCTTTGCTAGAATGAGTGCCAGATCTACAAATGTGTGTTGTACTTTATGTTTGGATGAATTCTTATGTAGGCCCAGAATAAAATCTATATTGTTGCCTATTTCTCTTTTTGTAGCAGCCCGTGTATGTCGTCTGATAGATTCCCAGAACCCTCGTAGGTGGGGGCACGTCCGCACCATGTGTGGTAGGTCATTACCTTCCAGCTGGCATCTGGGCAGTGATGTTGTGTCTGTGGGAACATTTAGTCTAGTCTTTTAGACGTGAGATAGGCTCTCTGGAGTAACATGGTCTGTATAAATTTAAATTTTGAATCTCTGGATACCTTCCTGGGGTGCTCTATGCTTTTTGCCCATTCCTTATCTTCTAGATCCCGCCCTATGTCTTCTGTCCAAATGTTAAGCAGTGTATTAAGTTTGGTCGCTGCATGTGTACGTATCCCTACATAAAGCCACTTCATTAATTGTCTGCCTCTGCCCATATAGTGTAGTGCTCTAACTAGTTCATGTGGGGGGTTCCTGTCATTGCGGAGCCCACTGTGTTTTAATATATTGTAGCAGTGCAGCGTGTAATAAGTATAAATGATCAGATGCCCCTGTTTCTCTCACAAAATTGTCATGGTCCATGAGTGTCCCATTATTAAATAAGTCAGTCACAGTGCTAATCCCTTCTTCTAGCCAGGGTGCAATACTGCCCCTTGTTATTCTTCCAACTGTCAGTGGTATCCCCAGTAGTGCAATATTTCCGGCATTTGAAGGATGCAGACGTGTATATGGTAACGTCGTTTTCCAGCACAGCAATGCTGTGCACAGTAAGGGTGGGAGGTTCTGGGGGGTTTTGCAATGAGGTAGTAACAGAGTATGTAGGACTCCCCGATCTATATCTTGTGTGGTGTATCCTATTTCTTGTAGATTATGGCAACCTGTCCAATATGAAAGCCACTGCAGTTGGCATGCATAGTAGTATGCTCTTAGGTCCGGTACTCCCAAGCCTCCTCTGTCTGTGCCAAGTTGTGGTTTTTTAAGGCTTATTTTCCATTTACCATCCCCTCATATAAGGTCTATAAGCACGGCATTCAATCATTTAAAGGTAGGATGTGGTATTAGAATTGGCAGATTGGTAAAATAATTTATCAGTCGTGGGAGTACCACCATTTGATATGGCCGCTCTGCCAATGACAGACAGCAGTAAGGTAGTCCAGAAGGCAATACTAGAGCGTATAGCTCTTATCACTCTATTGAGATTGCCCTCTAGCATGTCTGTATGTGTCCTATATACTTGCATACCCAAGAATATGAGCGTGTGTTGCGCTACCGGGAGTGGGTAGGATCCAAAAGCAATTTCTGCAGGGGGCACATTCTCTTGCAAGAAGAAGGCGTGTGACTTTGTTGGGTTGATAGCTAAGCCTGAAATTTGTTTAAATTTCCGAAAAATATCAGTGATAGGCTCCAGGGTGGCCCGGAGGTCTCGGATGTAAAGAATGATGTTGTCTGCATAGGCGGAAAATAAATGTGTTGTGGCCCCTATCTTTATACCCAGATCCTGTGCTTCTGTGCATAATTTAATTGCCAAGGGTTCTAATGCCAGTATGAACAGGAGTGGCGACAGTGGGCATCTCTGTCTCGTGCCCCTATATAACGAGTATTCAGTAGAAATATGTCCCCCTGTACTAGCTCGAGAAGTAGGGGCGTCGTATAATAAACTATTTGAGATATTCTGCAGGTAGCCCAAACTTCTCCAGTGCCTTGAACATGTAATCCCAGTTGATCGTGTCAAATTGACATGAGATGATGTAGCCGTCTAGCGTTCAGTGATGTGCTACGGGCAGGGAGAAAAACATTCTGGTCTGTGTGAATACGTTTATTTAGAGTTGGCAGAAGTCTGTTAGCTAGTACCTTACTGAGTATTTTATTCTCCGTCACCAGTAATGACAGTGGGCAGTAACTCGACATATATCTGTGGGGTCCCTACCAGGCTTCGGAAGTGATACCACCAGAGTATGTGCCATAGAAAGGGGTAATCTGCCCATTTCCAGTGCTTTATTAAATGGACTTCCAGTTGGGGGATAAGGGAGTCTGCATATGTGTCAAAATTCTGCAGGTAGCCCGTCTAAGCCAGGGGTTTTATTGCTTGCGAGTCCTTCTATTGCAATTTCAGACTTAGTAATGGGGCCTATTAATTCCTTCTCGGCTGCTGCAGTCAGTTGTGGGTATGATAGGATATACAAGAATTCCTCTGTGTGTATGCTCTCTATTCTATCAGGTTTACTATATAATGAGGCGTAATATTAGCAGAAAGCCGCATTAATGCCGTATTGGGTATGGGCTTTACCGCCCGTGGCGGTAGTGACTTCGTTAATTATAAAAGTGGGGGTGGGGGGGGCGTCCCGTAACAGTTTGGCCAGTAGTGTCCCGGATTTGTCCGCTTCTGTGTGGCCCATCTGCGTATACCTTTGGTGGTCTATAACTCGGAGGGTCACTAGTAATTCTGCATGTTGGATACGTGCTTCTTGTAGTGGGGCTTGTTTGCCAGTGTCATGTGTGGCTTCCTGTTCCATTTTATTCAGTTTGTGTTCTGTATCAATGAGATTTCTGTGTACTTCCTGCCTGGCACCCACTATCGCACTAATTGCCTTGCCCCGTATAACCGTCTTGAAGGCATCCCATTCAGTCAAGTTCTTGGAGGCAGTGTTACTGTTTTTCGTGAAGTATTGAGTGATTGTATCAGCTATGGTGGTGCGGAATACTGCGTCTTCTAGTGTTTGTGGCCACATTCACCAGGTGGGTACCGGGGTGGGTACTCTACCCCAGTTTATGGCTATTTCCAATGGGTTGTGGTCTTTGCCAAGTAAGTGGCATGTGTCACTTGCATTGCAATCGTGTTTGAACTGTAAATTTTGTCTATTCTTGTGTGCAACAAGTGGACTGGGGAATAACAAGAGTATTCTCTATATATTGGATAGCACATTCTCCACACATCCCATATGACCCAACCTTCTGCCCGCCTGTTTAATCACACCTGCACCGTGTAGAGGGGGGTGAGATCTGTCCAATGTAACATCCATTACTGTATTGCAGTCGCCACCTATAATCCATGGATGCATCTCCCATCCTGCCAATGCTAGATTAAGGATGGACAAGAATTTGTCTTGCTCAAAGTTTGGGGCATAAATATTACCAAGGACCACATGTTGACCATCTAGTGACCCCCGTATAAGAATGTAGAAACCCTGTTTGTCCACTCTTTGTTCCAACAGTATGAACGGTACCCCATGTCTGATCCATATTGTGACTCCCCTTGCAAATCCGGAGTAGTTAGTGGAGAAAATCTGACCTCTCCATTTCTTACAGAGCTTCACTGCTTCCAGTTCGACAATGTGGGATTCCTGCATATATACTATCTGTGCCTTGCGTCTCAGCAAATGTGTGTGTACCCTGTGTCGCTTCTGTATGGTTCCTAAACCTCGAACATTTCACGTTATTATGTTATATGTATTAGGTGTATGTATTGCAGTGCAAGGACAGACCACTGCTCTGTCTGTGATGTATAAGTGTATTCGAGCCTCTCTGATCTAGCAACTATGTCAGTACTACCTCCCTCCCTCCGTATGATTTCCAATGCTAGGTCCAGGTGGGGAACTGTACCGGACCATACAACTTAACATACGTTGTAAAACTGTGTTATGTACATCGAGTGCGTTCGCAAGTACGGGGTAGTTGCCAACGCTTTTATGTCGTGCAGCCTAACACTACTATATGTAGTTGAACTCTATCGGAGCCCAGGGCTAAGAAATAAGACAGAAATATGCTGCTTTAAGACACATAAGAAAAGGATATGGTAGCTGCTTTGAGTTCCTGTATCGGGGCCAGCAGTGTTCATTGTCTCTTAATCGAACAAACCATCCTCCGTCTGTGAGGTTACTCTAGGGAACAGTGCCACACTGCCCTCAGAGTCCAATCTGTTCATGTTTTCATCTGAAAAGGCTGAGTCCTTAGCACGTGTACCATTTCAGAAGGTGGAAGCTGTTGCAAGCGCCTGTTTCCTGTGCTGTTGCATCTGCTGTTGGGTTGGGTTGGTCAGCTGAGTTTTCTTGCATATCTGTCTGCTACGACGGTAACCTGTGTCTCCAACGCGCCTAAAGCTACTGGATGAGCGTTGAGGGGTGGCTTCCATTAGTGTAGACAGCTCCATCACTTCTAACCACTCCTCAACATCGTCTGGGCTCTCAAAGTAATGTGTTTTCTGCTCGTGGATACTTTTTAATCGGGCCGGGAAAAGTAGTGCATACTTCAGCTTCAAGCCTTGTAGTTTCTTCTTGACTGTCATGAAATAAGATCGTTATTTTTGCACTAATAGTGTATAATCAGGATACAGCGATATTCGACATTTCTCAAATCTGATCTGGGATAGTTCTCGTGCCTTTTGAAGTAGTATGTCCTGGTCTCCATAATTCAGCATCCTGACTATGAGAGGTCGAGGAGGGGCACCTGGTTTTGGCCAGTCCGGTTATTATCCCCGGCACCAACTACAAAAAAAAAAGACCAGAAGGAAGGGAACAATTATTGACTGAACAGCCAAGTTTTTAGGCTTTAACGGAAATCCACATATACAGTTTCATTGCGAAGCGGCACAGGGAGAGAGTTCCACAAAGTGGGCCTAAGTAGGCAAAGGATCGACCGCCCATAAGTAACAGTCTAATTCCAGGTACAGAGAACTTCCCTGAGTGGCAGAGCAGAGCGCACGTGAGGGCAAGTAGTGGTGAACCAGAGCATGCAGGTATTGAGTGCCCACTCCACTTTTAATTTTGAACATGTAGCTCAGAGATTTGAACTTCATTCGGCTCTCCACCCTGAGCCAATGAAGGTCACGCAGAGAACCTGAGATTGAGGCAGTTCTGGGAACCTGACAGATCAGTCTGGTGACAGAGTTCTGGCCTACCTGTAGCTTGCGCGTTACCTGCTTGTTTGCCCCCAGATAGAGGATGTAACCGTAGACCAGTCTTGAGGTAACATGAGCTTGAACCCCGGTTCTATGGGTAGAGTTGGGCAACATACAGATAATCTTTTTAAGCCATTTCAGCATGGTCAAACAAGTTGCAGCCACCTTCACTGCTCGGTTTTTCATAGATAATAAATAATCTATGATGAAGCCTAGATTGCGAATATGGCGAGAAGGCTGAGGGAAAGCACACATTTCAATAGGCCAATGTTGGGGGCCCCAAAGGTCTTTATTCTTTCCCAGGATCAAGACCTCAGTTTTCTCCCCATAGAGTTTAAGAAAATGAGCCTGCATCCAGGATGCAATATTACGCAGACCTAACTGTTGAGCCGATGTCATAGATGCTTTTTCAGCAGAGAGGGAGAAGATAATCTGGGTGTCATCCGCATAGGAGAACAAGGACCACCCAGCCTCTACTGCAATGTTGGCTAAAGGTCTGACATACACATTGAATAATAAAGGGCTTAAAATGGAGTCTTGAGGTACCCCAACGGGGGAGACATGCTTATTGGAACAGGCAGCTGGAGAAAAGACCTGGAACGTGTGATCAGTGAGAAAGAAATAAGCCAGTTAAGTGCTGGTCCAGTAATGCCCAAGGGTCGTAAAGCCTCCACTAACACGGTGTGAGACACCGTGTCAAACGCTGCGCTTAAGTCAAGTAGTGTGAGGGCCACCGTAACTCGTGAATCTAGATGGTGTTGCAGCCTTTCCGTGACTCCAAGGAGTGTCGTTTTGGTCGAAAAACCTGCTCTAAAACCTGACTGTGATGGATGTAGAAATTTTTGTGATTCGACAAACTGGGCTAGTTGAGAGTTTATGTGCCTTTCGAGAATTTTTGAGAAGGCCAGAAGCAATGAAATAGGCCGGTAGTTAGAAGGCTGGCCCGTATTAGCATTGGCCTTCTTCAGAAGAGGAAGCACCATTGGGTGCTTCCACTCTGGGAGAATTTTTGCTTCCTGTAAGGAGGCATTCAGAAGTTTCATGATTATCAAGCTGTTGAAGCACTGCGATTGGAAGAGGATCACCGGGTGAACCAGATTTAATGCTATCTAAAATCAGTTTGAAGGAGTTCATATCTAGTGGGGACCAGGATTCAAATGTAACCCTAGATACGGTTGCCTCTTTATCTCGGTAAAAGGTGGATCTAGCTGCAGGAGAAAATAAAAATGTTTGCAGAAGGAGGTTATATGGATTCCTGTCCTTCATTTCGGAATATATTTTCTCTACTTTATGGAGAAAAAATGTAGGCAAATCTTCACATTGCTGACCATTCAGGGCAGGAGGCATGGCTTGGGTTTAAGAGCCCGAGAGCTCTTTGACCATTTAAAAAAGTATCTTGGAACAATTCAGCGCGCTAGAAATAGTCGAAGTGACATATTTGGCACGAGACGATTTACAGAGAGTATGGTAGTCCTTTTTAGCCATTTTGTATGCAAGTTTGGTATCAGAGGCATAGTTCATCCTCCACCGTCTTTCCAAAACTTTGCATTTTGATTTTTCCAATTCTAAGTTCTCAGTGAACCAAGGTGCAGGAGGACAATGGTTGTTCACCTTCTTAATAGAGGGAGGAAGACAGGTATCAATGGCCTTTAAAAGCCACTTTTGAACGGCACCCGAAAGAGTAGTCAACATTTGTTTAGTTATAGGGACATTGGAGGATAAAAACTTATTGAGGACTTCAATATCGAGTCTTACCCAGTTCCTAGTAGGTTTGCTAATATTAGGCGCAACTGCAGGTACATTTGCTAAGATCTCAAAGCGGAAGCTGACCGCAACATGGTCAGACCAGCATAAAGAAAGGGCTGGTGAGCATTGAACGCTGGACAGACTGGAAAAGATAGGGTCCAGTAGATGGTCAGTAATGTGAGTGGGGTGCCGCTCGAAGTCGTTGTCTGCCAAAGCGGGACGTGCCCTTCATTTTTGTGACCCAATCGCTGTGGAAACTGTGGGCATCAGCGGGAGCCGGCGTGCTCCATTCCTGGGTTTCTGAATCCGGTGTCAGCAGAGGACTACAACAGCGCGAGCGGGACTGCGAGGCCCACAGGTAATTGCGCCAGACCAGCGCGCACACCTGCTGCCTCTTCCCGCTCGCTCCTCCCTGAAGTCTCCCAGCATTCAAATACGACTCGCGGCCCCCGCTCCGCGGGAGCCGCTCGAAGTCGTTGTCTGCCAAAGCGGGACGTGCCCTTCATTTTTGTGACCCAATCGCTGTGGAAACTGTGGGCATCAGCGGGAGCCGGCGTGCTCCATTCCTGGGTTTCTGAATCCGGTGTCAGCAGAGGACTACCACAGCGCAAGCGGGACTGCGAGGCCCACAGGTAATTGCGCCGGACCAGCGCGCACACCTGCTGCCTCTTCCCGCTCGCTCCTCCCTGAAGTCTCCCAGCATTCAAATACGACTCGCGGCCCCCGCTCCGCGGGAGCCGCTCGAAGTCGTTGTCTGCCAAAGCGGGACGTGCCCTTCATTTTTGTGACCCAATCGCTGTGGAAACTGTGGGCATCAGCGGGAGCCGGCGTGCTCCATTCCTGGGTTTCTGAATCCGGTGTCAGCAGAGGACTACCACAGCGCGAGCGGGACTGCGAGGCCCACAGGTAATTGCGCCGGACCAGCGCGCACACCTGCTGCCTCTTCCCGCTCGCTCCTCCCTGAAGTCTCCCAGCATTCAAATACGACTCGCGGCCCCCGCTCCGCGGGAGCCGCTCGAAGTCGTTTGGCTGCCAAAGCGGGACGTGCCCTTCATTTTTGCGACCCAATCGCTGTGGAAACTGTGGGCATCAGCGGGAGCCGGCGTGCTCCATTCCTGGGTTTCTGAATCCGGTGTCAGCAGAGGACTACCACAGCGCGAGCGGGACTGCGAGGCCCACAGGTAATTGCGCCGGATCAGCGCGCACACCTGCTGCCTCTTCCCGCTCGCTCCTCCCTGAAGTCTCCCAGCATTCAAATACGACTCGCGGCCCCCGCTCCGCGGGAGCCGCTCGAAGTCGTTGTCTGCCAAAGCGGGACGTGCCCTTCATTTTTGCGACCCAATCGCTGTGGAAACTGTGGGCATCAGCGGGAGCCGGCGTGCTCCATTCCTGGGTTTCTGAATCCGGTGTCAGCAGAGGACTACCACAGCGCGAGCGGGACTGCGAGGCCCACAAGTAATTGCGCCGGACCAGCGCGCACACCTGCTGCCTCTTCCCGCTCGCTCCTCCCTGAAGTCTCCCAGCATTCAAATACGACTCGCGGCCCCCGCTCCGCGGGTGCCGCTCGAAGTCGTTGTCTGCCAAAGCGGGACGTGCCCTTCATTTTTGTGACCCAATCGCTGTGGAAACTGTGGGCATCAGCGGGAGCCGGCGTGCTCCATTCCTGGGTTTCTGAATCCGGTGTCAGCAGAGGACTACCACAGCGCGAGCGGGACTGCGAGGCCCACAGGTAATTGCGCCGGACCAGCGCGCACACCTGCTGCATCTTCCCGCTCACTCCTCCTCCTACTTAACCCCGCCCATCCGCGCGAACGCGGGACGCGCGCGGGCGAAGACCGGGCAAAGAGCGGGCCCTCTACGGCCCTCATCGGCTAGAAGAGGCTGGGCTGGGCCCAAGGTCTTGTTTTTTTTTTTTGTTTGAGTAAGTAGTGATCCATTTACTACTATAGTTCCACCATTGTTACCTCTGCATGATGGCCACAGCTGCTATTAGCCCTGCTATTGTTGGATTGGACAAAAACGGGGGCATGTTAAACCGAACCCTGGATGACTATTTTCCTAAAATTGCTCCTGAGGGCAACAAAGAACTGCTGTTAGCTGAGCGGCGGGCAGATCGTCGCCGTTCGATTGAACGTATTAAAAACAGGACCCTGTCTGAACCCATTATGTCTGTCACCTTGGATGATGATTTAAACACCTTATTGACAGGCAATATATCACTAACTGCTAGTGTGCCCCTATTACTTAAAGAATGTCTAGCCCCTGCTGTGTCACCCACGCAAACTCAACCAGACCAACTAACTGTGACACATGATCTTCCTAGCACACCTAAAACTTCTAACACTATGATCTCACCTACTATTAGGCCAGGCAAGGTAGTAAGAGGCAAAAACACGAGACCTTTGCCTCATAAAATACACGGGCCTCCACCTGCCAAAAGGAGACGGAAAAAAACTGATACCAACAAGCCCAAATTAAGTCATACCGAATTTGGGAAGAAGGTGAACCCTGCTACTACCACGACTATGGGAGAACCTGCTACTAAGCAAGTAATAGCGCCTGCTCCGACGACCCCAATACTCGAGATACCATCTTCCCAAGCAGCCATAGAGCCTGACATCATCTATACCCCAATGGAAGAAGGGCTGCAACCAGCCTCTCCTAAGACTCTCTTGGATAATATAGAATTGATTGTGCGAAGTTATATGCTTGCCTTAGCTGAAAGATTTAGGGGAATGGAATTAAGGTTGGGGAAAATAGAGGGGGATCTGACTATACTTGGGAATTCTGTCAGGTCATTAGGGCCCTTGAAAGTGTTACACCCTCAAAAAACCTTAACACCACAGCCCACCCTCTTAAAAGATGCGGTGGTTGCAATATCCTCTACCTCTAATATTGGCAATAATCAGACAGCAGCTATTCCAGCTGCTTCTAATCACTTGCTTACAGGTGTACTATCATCTGTTAGCAAACCTTCTAATAAACCCAAGCCAAAACAGTTAACATCAACTATGGGTAGACCAAATATAACATCAATCAGTAATACTGATACCCCAGCCAATATACAGGTAAGGGAACCAAGTATCCCCTCAAACAGACCCCCGAGATCAGAAGTGAACGAGATCAGCCATGCAAGAGGGGGACAGGATAGGAGACCACCTATGGAACTCCCGCCGGAAGCTCTACCGTATGTGGTTGTACTTACCGGGGTTCCTGAACTGTCAAATGGTAAACGGGAAGGTTATTCTCAATTAAAAAATAAAATAATGCACTGGCTATCATTGTATAGACCCAAAATTAACCAGGTAAATGGTGAAATAGTCCATGTTCGTCGCTTGTCTTGGCTGGGTGGAAGAACAAAGGACATAGGGGGTGATATTGTAGTTGTAAACTTTAGGGATAGAAAAGCAGTTCAATACATTCTGAATTGGCCCTTTGGCAATGAAAATAATTGCATTGTACCCCGTCCTTTGACCTATTTCTACCCAAGATCCACAGTATTTCCCCCCCAACATTTCACCAATAACATTCATCTTACCAACCACTTTTTTAACATGGAGACTGCCATGAACCCCGCATACATGCATCAATTAGCTCCACCTCCTGCGATGCATGGGTGGAATACCGTACCGATAAGCCGCAATATAGGAGAAAATGAAAACATGATTCATTTGGTGCCATTTACCCCTTTAGAGTTATCAAATAGGTTTGAGGCATTTAGTGGCATGGAGGAATGTGATTGATGCCTAAAGAGCACAGAGGATGTTGGGGGGTTTGAAAATGTTCCATGCACCATGGGGTTTTACGAAGAAAAAGGAACTAGCAATTTAAAGATAGGACCATGTATAGTTGCAATATGTGATGATGCGAATAGTAGTTTGCCTGTTGTTTCACCTGCAGTGTCTCTTGGGATTAATGAGGGATTCCCATTGCTTACACCAGCCATAAGGCTAGAAAGTAGAGATGACGCCAGGGGAAATGAAAACGTTTCATGTATAGTGAGACATAATGAAGGAAAGGGGACTAGTGGTCCTATGATGGGCTCACGCGCTGTTGTTTCAGGCAATGATGAAGTTAATAGTAGTTTGTCTGTTGTTCCACCTGTAGCGACTCATGGTTCCAATGAGGGACCCCCCTCGCTTACACTTGTTTCATGGAATATAGCAGGGGTGCGCGCGAAATTATGTGATCCCGATTGGAATGAATACATGAACACTTTTGATATCTGTGTATTACAGGAAACATGGTCCACAGTACAGATGCACAGGGTTGGCTATAAAACTTATCAAATAGAGGCTGTGCCCTCAATAAGAGGTCGCGCATCTGGAGGTCTGCTAATATGGATCAGTGTTTCCATCAAAATAGGCATAAAAATGCTTAACACTGATTCTCCAGACATTCTTGGTCTGGAAGTAACCACAGCAGACAATAGGGTGATTTACCTTTTTAATGTGTACAACAGCCCCCAGTCTTCCCACAAGGAATCAACATGTATAGGGAAGCTAGAGTCATTTATGGATTCATTAAAAATAGGTGCAAGCATTATCTTATGTGGGGATTTGAACTGTAACTTCGAACCAATCACAGACATAGTTCATCTGTTTGAAGACGAGGATACCGCCAATGGAATACCAGCCCTGAATGAAAATAGAATGGTGGCTGGTACTGCATTGGCTCTGCAGATCACAAGGTTGCTGACTTCTCATGGCCTGAGAGCATGTAACGGGCGCATGCCATCTGACAGCCCGAAAGCCCCTACCTTTAAGAGACGGGAGTATGAAAGCAAATTAGATTATGTTATAGTCTCTCTAGACCTATGGCCATCTACAGAAGACTTAAAAGTCAAAGAGAGATATGAAAGTGACCATTTCCCTCTGGAAACGAGCTTCCAACAAAGTATGTTAAAGGGGATGGGAGCCAAGGAGGGAGGCCATAGCCAAGCATCCTCGTCTATAAAGGATAACATTGTCCTTAGTAACAATCGCAGGGCGGTTAAATGGGCTTATGTATTGGATAAAGAGGATCTATTGGCCAATATATACTGTACCTTTGCAGACACCCTAAACTCATACTGTCCCTATAGCTGCGACCCCAAAGAATTTATTAAATTGCACAAATCCCTCTTCAGCAAACTATTAGAACTTCTCACAAAAATTCCCAAAAGAGGTGCAGGTATGACTAATGTAAAAGCTAGAGGTAAACCTTGGTATAACAGGGAATGCCGCCTTGCCAAACGTGCACTGATTAATGCTGTTAAAAGGGAAGTTCCATTAGAAATTAGAGTTAAAAGGAAGGCTTACAACAAAATATTAGTAAGAGCGAAATCCTCTTGGGATGAGGAAATATGGCTCAGTATGCTAACAGCCGCCAAAAACAAGAACCAGAGACAATTTTGGGAATTAGCAGCTAAGGAAAACAATCGTGAGACAGGTTCTAGGGAGGTCTACTTAGATGAGGATACTTGGGTCAATCATTTTACATCACTTTATGCAGCCAAAACTCCAATTGATGTTGTTGCATTAGACGTACTCACTGTCACAACACCAGCAAACGCCCACCCGGTAGTGTTTAATATACATGAAACAGAGACAGCGATTGCCATGGTAAAGAAAGGGAAGGCACCTGGCCTAGATAAAATTCCGGGCGATCTCTATTTGTCTAACATTGATGTTTGGGCACCCTACCTGAACCACCTATTTAATATAGTTGCGGCTACCGACCATATTACGGACACATGGAATGGCGCAGAAATCATTACTATTTTTAAAAAAGGGGATCGTGGCGACCCAGCCAATTACCGCCCCATTAGCCTTTTAGACATAACACAAAAGATCTATGCTAGACATATTTTAAATCGGATAAACTCATGGTTGGAGGATGAGTCAGTTTAATCTAAATACCAGGCGGGATTTAGGAACAAAACAGGTACTATAGACCAGGTACTTAGGCTATGCTGCTTGTACTGGAAATACGTTATCATCCGCAAAGGTCACCTGTATGTGACCTTTGTAGATCTGCGAGCAGCATTTGACCTAATTCCTCGCGATTTACTCTGGAAAACCCTGAATAGGCAAGGGCTGTCAGGCGAATTGCTAAAACTCGTGATGGGCTTGCACCAGGAGAATTATGCCAAGGTTAGGTGGGGCCCAAATGGGGAACTTACAGACCCAATCCCCATAAAGCGGGGAGTACGTCAGGGATGCGTACTGGCCCCCACACTTTTCTCCCTCTACGTAAATGATATTGCAGCCTATATGGAAAATTGTGATAATGATTCGCCCCGATTGGGAGGGGAACGTGTTGCGTCCCTCCTTTTCGCGTATGACACAATTTTAATTTCACAAACACCACGCGGCCTACAGATCCTTTTAGACAGGTTCCAACAGTATTGCACATTAAAAGGACTAGAAATTAATACAAAAAAAACAAAATACATGGCACTAAACCCGCACAAAACTTTTAAAAGGAATTTAATGTTAAACGGACACAAATTAGACTACGAACACAGTTTTACATATCTGGGAGTCCTGATAGATTCTTTAATGGGATGGGGCCCACAACTAGAAAAATCAAAACTGGTGTTTAAACAAAACTGTTTCCCAATATTGCAGAGACATAACAAAAGTGTGAATAAGGCGGTCACCCCAGCAGTAGAGCTTTTTAGATACAAGGTTCAATCAGCCTCACTGTATGGGGCGGAAATTTGGGGGCCAGTGTGTAAGAAAACCTTTGAAGCACTTGAGAACAAATTCATTAGGGGTCTTTTAAAAGTTCCCATAAATACCCCACTGATACCCTTATTTCTTGATCTAAATATTAAACACACAGACCATCATGCAATATTGAGACCAGTACTGTTGTGGGTTAGATTATGGACAACTATTGAACTATCTGATTACAAAAATGGCTTGAAAGAAGTCATTGAGCTCGATAGCGACAGGAATTTTTTTTGGTTCAAGCATGTTAAAACCTGGTTAATGAAGCTCGGATTAACACATTTTTGGAACGAGCCTGGTTCTTTAAATTCAGTCTCCAAGAAAATACTCAAACTGTCCTTTTGGTCATATGTGAGTCACGATTCCGTGTATACAAGAACACACGGTCCTCTTACAGAAAAATTCCTAATGGTAAAAAATGAGGCATCATTCGAACAATTTCTTGATGAAATCGAGCCACCACTGGCCAAATCTCTGTATATAAAATTCAGATATGGTACATTGAGGTCTAAGGCAACAGAGAAAAGATGGGGGAAATAGATAATGACTATTGCAGTTTATGCACCAATAATCAAAGGGAGGACATTTATCATATATTGTTTTTCTGCCCTAGCTACGCTAAGGCAAGGAAAAGATGGATACTCCCCTTGTGCCGTAATATTGGTTCTATCTCCCATAGGGAGGCTGGTAGGATCCTTAGTACGGACACCAGTCAAGTAATTGTGTTCGGAATCAGTAAATTTTTATTGTGCGTTTATCTTATTAGACGGAAACTAAACCTTTCATTCTAAATAAGGAAAAACTGCCATCCTGAAATCTAGCAAATCATGAATTGTGTCTAGCTATTTGTGTCTTCTCAAATTTACGGTTGTTATAACCAGTTTAATGTTTTTAATTTGATCTTTAAACATTTTAACATATTTATTCATTTTCTGTGTCAAACATAAATTTGTAATTTAGTGTGTCCAAACATGATGAAATATAGATTTATAATAGGGTGCTTAACTATATTGAATTGTAAGTTCTATGTGGTGAATCTTATTTTGTTTTGTTATATTTTATTGTATCTTTTATGTTGCAAGCCAACGAAATACAGATTAAACTTGAACTTGAGTGGGACAAGAGTTGCAGAGTTTGATGTTCAATGCTGTCAGATCAGAAGTAAAGATAGTGCTATTCACACATGCAGGATCATCCAAGTGCAAATTAAGGTCCATCTGTCTATTATCTTTTGTTTTCCTCCTTTGTTTTCAAGTAAATAAATAGCTTTTCCAAAGCCAGTAGGTCTGGCTTCAATGAGCCAACACATGCAACAAATGCTGATTGAATTTGTTAGCACATTAAAGCTAGATACGGTGGCTTTGCCAATGCTTGTTGCTTTTGAGTTATTGATTCTGATTGGAATTTTTTATAGCTAGTTTGTTGTTGCCCTAGTATAATCTGAATACTACAGGAAGAGGATTGGTCAACTGCATATCCAGGGAGCATCCTGATATTTATTTGTTCAACATCCTTGTTTAACAGCTGTAACAGTCTAGAATGTTTCTGAACTTAAGCACTGTACTGGGTATGAGTAGGTACTTGTTTTTCTTAGCTTTTTTTAACTAAATAACTTCTGTGTCTCTTCAATTCCTTTTTCTCCATATGGACAAGACAATTTTCTTTCCAGAATAATGAGCTAACTCATCTCATCTAAAACAAAATCGATGAATAAAAGAAAAAGGCTACAAAGAGAGCGTTGATATTCATATGGGCACATTTTGCAGTAATTTTAACCAGGACGAAATTTAGCTCAAAATGTTGATAGGCTCACTTGACTCTATCACTCCTGGTATGACGCTATGATCTGTTTTTCTCGGAGTCATTCAGTCTGGTTGTTTAGGATAATGTTGTTAATCAGTTGGCCAGCTGTACTCCTCTATCTATCAGTTGTGTCTGTATTTTCTGCCCTGTGTTGATCTTCTCATGTTGTGATTCATCTATAAAATTGTAACCAGTGTCAGTGTCTGTACCCTGCAGACAATTTTTAGAATTCCAATGGTCTGAGATTGAATTTATCTGACATCATCCTTTCTATAGCCTTGCTGATTTGCCTAAAAATAATAAGTCAATAGTCTTGCGTACGGTCAGTGCTTTGGACAAGATCTGGTTCTTGAACCTCTGCTGGATTTTATTTTAATATCTTCTGTTTTAGAAGATCTTACCTTTGATCGGTGTCACGCATTACCATAATTCTAAAATCAATTCTGTCTTCTGTTTGAACTCTATCTTCTCTGGCCAAACTATTTTTTTATTTGCTTTGGGAGTGTGGACTGTCTTACACATTGTGTTTAGGGAACCGAACCATGTTTTGAATACATTTCTCAGTGGCTTTCCTTGTGTGGATGGGTTTGTCCTTGGTCTTGAAGGACCAAATGCAGCATGGATCCGCCAAGTTCACAATGAAAATTCCATCACAAACGTGAGATTTTGTCTGCTTTCCTCTAAATGTTTTGACTTCTGTGCATTTATCTGGAGTGATCAACCACTCACCATCTTACTCACTGTTTAATTTTTCTCATTTCAATACAGTTTTATTACTGATTTCTGTGATGTTGCTCTCTGTTTCTTGAGCATCTGCTTTTTTGATATTCCAGATCAGTATGTTGGATGGTGGGCCATTTCTGCTTGCCGTCAGATGACTGTTTTGTTCAAATTTCGGAAATATGGCAGTGCCGTACTGATGGTATATACTCTGGATGTTGCTTGACTGCTGCAGAAGATTGGTGGTGGCTGTTAGCCGTTGGTACTTTATGGGTAGCCTAACATGTCTAGATTTCTTTAAAACACACTTTTTAAACTTTTGTATATATACTACGAGGAAGGTGTGGGCATTAATTGCTATTCTAATTTCTTGGCAATTTTCATTGTCAACTTCCCAGAGACCCTTTTTAAAGCCATTTTTCCTAATTACAGGACATTTTACAATTGATTTATTTATGTGCCCTCAACTTTTCAAGTTCCCAGAGGAATTGCGTCAAATCAGCTGCTCTCGTCTAATATTCATGTACAATTAAAATGTATTTGAATTGTTGGCCTGGAGGATGTGTGTTGACTTACTGTGCAGATGCTGATGTTGTATTTATAGGATCCATTTTAGGAACAGCCCTGTCCTAACACTTGTTTGAAAGATGCTGTATTTTAACTTTATCTTCTACCATATCAGCTTCATAGTGTGTTAGCTCTCCTTCATTGGCATCTCGATTTACTGTATAAGCACCATAGCCATTTCTATAAAAAAGTTATTAAGCACAGAATCATTGGCCTTTTGCAAAGTCTGGTGATGTTACATAATATGAATTTTAAATGTTGCTGCTTCTAGGGTATCTGTTTTCCAAGTCAGGATGACTGCTTCTCACTGTTCTTCCCTGTTTGCTAGTTTTCTTTTTCTTTGTCTACTCATGTTGCTACATTACCATGATGTGTCTTTTTCCCTTTTATGTTCTCTCTGTTCTGCTTCTGCTAAGTGGAAGGAACTGTAGACCTCAATTGAATTAAACCACCTCTTACTGAGTGAATGGATGAGAGAAAAACTTCTACTCCTTACGGCTTTGATCATGTTGTGTGCCTAATGGAGGCTCGTAGAGAATCATTTGATATATAATCTGATGTATAAGGCTTCCACGACAGACACCGCTGCTCAAGAAAAACACTGGTGCTGTCACATTCTGCATGTTGTACCTTTCCCGCTAAAACAAACTATTCCACCAACCACCCCTATATCTATCTGAAACAAGATTTTTTTCTCATATATATATATATATTTTTTTAAATATTTATATATAAAGTGAAAGATCAGGTTCATACGCAGCTGGCACATTGGAAAAGGGAGGGTTTGATTAACAAAAAAGAGTACTTGTTCTTGAAAAAGGATCATCCTATCACCCCAGCCCTTTATTTCCTACCCAAGGTGCATAAATGTGTATCACCTATACCTGGGCGTCCGATTATTTCCGCTCAAAATGGGCTACTTGAACCGATGTCTAAATATGTAGACTTTTTCCTGCGTGAATATGTGGAAGCCCTTCCTTCCTACATTAGAGATACTGGCCATTTCCTCACCAAATTGAAGGAGGTTCCTTGGAACTCAGAGTATTATTTTATTGTAATGGACATCTGCTCACTCTATACTTCTATTAAGCATCAAGATGGATTGTATGCTATTCAACAATTTTTATCAGATAGAGACATTAAGTTCAATGAGCACAACAAAATGTTAGTGAAAATGACTGAGATGTGCCTGTGTAACAACTATTTCCTTTTTAATAATGAGGTTTATCAGCAATTGTGGGGTGTGGCTATGGGGGCATGCTTCTCCCCCAGCTATGCGTGTTTACACGTAGGCTGGTGGGAGGGGCATTTTCTTGGTCACACCCTTAATAAAGATAATGGAACAGGTTTCATCCATATGTGGCGTTTCATAGATGATGTGTTCATAATTTAGCATGGGTCTAGGGAAACCGCTGAAAAGTTTGTTGTTGACATTAATACCAATACGCTCAATTTTGAATTTACTGCCACAATTAGCAATGAGAGAGTCGAGTTTTTGGACGTCGAAATTTATGTTGCAGGGAATGATGTTCATACTAAATTGCATAGGAAAACGACCGCTGAAAACACGATTTTACATGCTTCTAGTGCCCATCCACGTCACCTCATTAAAAGCATCCCTTATTGGGTGTTTTTAAGGATTCATAGAATATGCAGCGGTGAAAGTGATTTGAATATATGTTTAAATGAATCTATACAAAGATTTTTGGCTCGTGGTTACAAAATGACTGATCTACAAGCAGCTATGAATAAAATGCACATAACAGCAAAGGAATCTCCCCTGGTTCCCAACTCTGATGTTGCTATATCTAATGCAGATAGATCCTCTATCAGAGATGATACAGCAGTCAGGTTGATTACTACATATAGTTGTTATGAGAGGAAGGTTAGGAATATTCTTATGTCCAATTGGCCTATACTTAAAACGGATATTACTTTAGCTCCACTTTTTAGTGAGTTACCAGCTATCACTTTTAGAAGGACACCCTCCATGAGGGATGCTCTTGTTAAGACCAGCCCAGAAATTGTGAAATCCTCTTATTGGCTCTCCAATCGATCTGGTTTTTATAAATGCAGTTCCTGCAGGGCCTGTAAATTTGGAGTCAATACTCAAGAATATCCAGATGCTTTTTCTCAAAATGTATGTAAAATCAAGGGGTTATTCACCTGTAAAACGGACTATGCTGTTTATGTATTGCAATGCACTTGTCACCTTCAGTATGTTGGGAGCACTAAGCTCCAGGTTTTTAACCGCATTCTTCAGCATCTCCGTGCCATTGTCAACTCTGACTCCAGCTACCCTGTGGTGCGTCATTTTAAATTGGTACACCATAATAATCTTAAGGATTTCAGTTATTTTGTTATTGACGCAGTCCCATTGTCTAAAAGAGGTGGTGACAGGGACAGGAAATTAAGGCAGCTGGAGAGTCAATACATTTTATTGTTGGACACGAAGATACCTAATGGTCTCAACACTGGAGAGGATCTTTACAATTTCTTATAGGGTCTTTTGCAGCACAGATCAGTCTATGGGGCAGGCTTGTCCAATTACCTATTGACTGTTTTTTCATGTAACCTTAGCCTTGGAACTTATAAAGCGTTATCTGTTTGCTGCTATGTTTATACTGAGTGAATTGTAAGTCCCTTTTTAGGCTGAATGGTTTTTATCTGTTTACTTTTTATGCCTTGTTTTTATCGGATTTTTAGCTGGTTTTACTAGTTTTCTAGTTTTACTGGTTTTAATTCGGTAGGTATGAGGTGTAGGGATCGGGTATTTATCAATGGGGTAGGAGTTGGCTTAATGCAATGTATTGTTGAGTTTATTTATTGCTGTAGTAGGACTAATTTTTTGGTCCTTTCTATTTATGAATTTTGCGTCTTTTGCACTTTGCGAGAATATTGATGCACTTTTTCTATCTATTCTCTTGCTGTATATCAATCTGGTTATATATTTTGAATTTACTTTTATAAATTCTTTGCATTTTTTGCACTGTATTTAGGCACTGTGCACTTTTTCTATTATGGCGACTTGCTATATACTTTTAACATATCTATTATGATTGAATAATTTGATATGTATACTTTTATTTTTATTTTGCACTAATTTTCACTGTTGTGTGTTTTTAATTGCTCATGCCTACCTGCACTTTTAGCGATCCTGACTATTTGGTAAATTTTCTATTTCGGCATTTGCTTCTTGTACTGCAATGAATTGGGCACTTGCCCTTTATGTTTTATAATTATCTATGAATTTAGTATATTTATAAATTCTGTGACGTATTTATATGTGTGGTTAATTAGCATATCTATTTTGGATGGGTTTAATTTTACAGCTTAAAACTACTGCTGGCCACATTACAATTGAAGCCTGTATTTCGGTTTTACCAATAGTATTTTATTGCTGTTTATGAAATAGTAGGTGGAGAATCTGTTCAAAGCACCACAGTATTTAAACACGTTTGGTCTTGGGCATGTCATGTGATCAAAACCAGGTTCACCCGGTCGAAACGCGTCATGCTGCTGTTGTTGGAAAATAAAGCACTGCATCTTTAACCCCTTCAGCGCTAATGACAAGGGTAACTCGTCATGGACTTTCCATTGATTTCAATGGAAAGTCAATGGGAAGAAGAGGGAGTACCTTAGCAGCCAAGTGGTTAATGAACCTACCGAGATTTCTGTAGCTGATTTTGGAGTCACCAGCGTTGCTTCAGGATTATATATATATATATATATATATATATATATATATATATATATATATATATATATATATATACATTTTTTGTGTGTGTTGTCGTATAGTTCCTATATACCCTATACAGGATCTGTGCGTACAGATAACATAAACTGTGGGGTTGGTGTCAGACTGGTTCTGAGCACCCCCACTAGATATGTTAGCCTGTCTGTATCAGCTAGCTCACAGTGCCACTAGAATCTCCTCTTATGGGGAAGAGAATAGTTTCTGGCAACCTCAGAACATGACAACTCTCATCCCCCAGGATCGTGGATACAATATACCACCTTTCGTTCAGTCACTCATGCTCACTTAGTTTGTCTCAGAGATACACAGAATAAACAGTCTGGGCGTTTCAATAAGAATTTATTGAACAGTTGTTATTCTAGTGTAAAATAGATGTGCTGTAATAACCATTAGACAGTAGCAGAGATATATGATTAGCAGTACTACGAAAGTAAAGGGATGGTACAGTTCTACCATTTTGCAGTAACCAGGAATATATACAAGTACACAAAACACATGATAATAAATGCGTACTCCTACAATGCCTCCCTATCTAGATGTACCTAAATGTACCCAGCATCTGTGTAGGTGTTATGCCAAGAATCCCTCTAGGATCTAGTCAACCCCATTACCTGTCCTGGTCTCGAATTTGACACCCCGCGAGGGATGTTAGTCCACTGCGAGATGGAGTGTCTGCATGCAGGAACCTCAGTGTCTTTAGTCAGTGTGTCAGCCGGGAAGTCACAGTCTCCTCTGTCTTTCTAAGCAAGACATGATGTATATATACCCACAGGTCACCCCAGGGGTCCTACCTTGCTGTGGTACTGTGTCGGCCTAAAGGATGACGTTGGGCCTGAACTTTATACAGAGATAATATACAGGAGATGTTTGTCCTGCTGTTAGTCCTGCTGTGCTTCCAAGAAGCCTCATGCATAATGAGTGAGTTTCGAACTAGGAAAAAACCTGTGTTCTGAATGCAGTGTCGTATCTAGGTAAAAGGTCAGTCCCAATGAACCGTTATGTATGCAATCTAGGGAAGGATATAGATGAAAGGTTGCAGCGTTATCTGCACCTATGTAGGGTACCTATATGGAATTAACAGTGTGACTGCACTAAAGAAAGAAAACAATTTCCAACTTTTCCTAATTTTTCTATACTTTGAGCACATATAGCACCAAAAATTGCCCCAAATGGATGCTAACTAAATGAATGGCTTTATTTCGATATATAAAATATCATGAAAGCAGAAATACAGCATGTTAAAAACAATAAAAACAATCACATTCTGTTTATACAATAAAAAGACATAAGAACAAATAATACAAGCATTAAATAGCCAGGGAAAGCCTATTCAAACGGATTAACCATAACCATTTAAAAAATGTGGACACCCCGCAAACAACTAAAGTGCGTGTGTCAGATTTTAACATGCGGAGTGCCTCTCTATGCTGCCGGGTACCTAATAGTCTACATAGGGGTTTAAGCCATCTCCGCCTCGGCAATGCATATGCTGGGCACTCAAAGAAGATGTGGGCGACCGATTCTATGCGGGTTGGGCAGGTCACACAGAAGGGGGAGGACAAGTTGGACTGCCAATGGGCAGTGAATTCGCCTATGGGTAGTGTCCCCACTCTGAATTTAAAATACAGGGCTCTGTCTGTTGAATTAGAAATAATATCAAGATAGGGTTCATATGCCACCACATCCTTCATTTTCAAAAATTCATCGGTAGATTTACAATGGTTCACATCAATGGAGTTTTTACAATGGACCCAACTCCAGTAGAGTTTCTTTAGAGCAGCTTTGGGGGGGCGGTCCTGGCTTCCCACGCATCCCCAAGACCCAAGGCTCCTAGCAGCCAAATAACATCCCTCAGCCACCTGATCTTGGACCAGCCCTCCAGAGACATGACCTCATCCAAGGCCTCTGCATATGAGATCAACTCGGGCACAAGCCGCAGACGCACCCAAAGCCATAAAGGGCGAATTCGGGCTTGGTCCCTGACCGATCTGCAACCCAAATCCATTAACACAGGTACTGATGGAGTGCTCTGCGGGAGAGCCATCAGATCTTTCAAAAATTTTCTCTCTGATCTGGCTAGCACGTCAAGGTTACACATACCCCACAATTCCGCCCCGTACAAGGCGGCGCTAACCCCTCTAGCTTTATAGATCTCCAAAACTGGGGCAATAGGCTTGAGTGTAGAAAAACGTTGCTCCTTAAGTAGTGCACCGCCCACCCTTTTGTAGCTCAATAGCATCTTTTGAATGTGCAAATTCCAGTGCATTGAATCCGAGAGACGGATGCCTAAATAGTCAAATTCTGACACCCTCTCCAGGGGCACGGAATTCAGCACCGGGGGGTGGCCCATTTTTTTGGGCGGGTTCATAACCAGGAACTTTGTTTTATTGGAGTTGATTATCAAGCCCGGTTGTGAGCAGAACTCCTGGTAGCTATTTAGGAGACTCTGCAAGTCCACAGGAGTCTTGGAAATGAGCAGGGTATCATCCGCAAAGAGCAGAGTGGGGATGCGCTTGCCCGCCAGGGAGGGTGCATCTGCAGGGTGTTTGAGCAGGTGCTCCACCACTCCGTTCACATAAAGTGAGAAGAGAGTGGGGGCAAGCACACAACCCTGATGGACACCCCTTTAAACCGGGATCCTATCAGTTTTTTCGCCACACTTACCCCACCGCACCTGTGCGAAATTATCAGCGTGAAGCCTGACTAAGAGGGACATGATATATGGGGGCAGCCCCATCTCAGACAGGACTCTCCACAACCCCTCCCGTGGTACTAGGTCAAAGGCAGTCTTCAGATCTATAAAGGCCAGGTAAAGGCTGCCCTTGCCCAGCAACACCACCTTCCAGTAGAGAAGAACCAGTCTGAAGGCCTGTTCTATGGTCCCTGTCCCAGTGCGGAATCCGGCCTGGAGGTCCGATAAGATGTTATTCTCATCTATCCACTGGAGAACCCTTCCCAGAATTACTTTACCAGCTACCTTTTGGGTTGTGTCAATTAAACTTATGGGCCTGTAGTTGGCTGGGTCGTCCCGACACCCCCTCTTGAATATCTGGACGACTTCTGCCCCTTTCCAGGATTCTGGGACAGGTGCACCGTTGTTAATAGCGTTTAACAAGGATGAGATCAGCTTCCCCCATTCCTTTTTGTTGGTGCGTAACAAGTCGCCCGGTATCCCATCAGGTCCGGCTGCTTTGAGGGGCACCAGCGACTTTATTACGCTTTCAACCTCTCTTGGGGTGAACAGGTCGCCCAATAGGTCCCCCGGGCAATGGGCAAACGAAAGACTACTGTTGGTAAGCACCTGTGTATTCCCCTAACTAAATGTTTTCTTCTCTGGTGTGCCTATCACGGTGTAGACACAGGTGTGCCTATCACCTCTGACAAACAATCTCCAAAATGTGATTCCCTGCGTTAAAAAAGTTTCGGGGTAAATGTTGTTTACCGTCTCAAACGGACTGTGCACCCCGCCTGTTGCTGACTATCAGTCCATAAGCCTTTTGATTTAAAAGCAGTACCACTACGGGTCCGATCCACCCTCCACCAGTAAACTCTGTGCTCCGCACCAATCACTGCCATCACCAACAAAGAGCAGCACTCTCTACACGATCTCCCCACACCGATCAGATCTCACAGTTGAGGTGCCCTCTTCCACAGTATCTTTCGCTTGTCGCCAGTGTAGCTTTCAAAATGAAGATACCACACAAAGGTAAACGTGGTAAGTGGGCTTTATTTGAACACCTCATCCAACGACTTCCCCGCACCAACTGCCACCGCCTCACATCAAACTAATCCAGATTCTATGTTCCAATTTCATAGAATCCATGTTTGCCTCCTATTCTTTGACTACTCACTAAAGCTCACGTAAAATGCCAGTCAAGAAATCTGGGACAGCAAGAAAGGGAGTCAAAGTGTTCTCAAACCTCTTTGGGTCAGGCAGCTTCACCGTCCTCCCAAAGGTCAGGTGAATAAAAGTGTGCTCCGATATACTATGTGAGGTAGTGTAATGGGACACTAATAACCAGCAAAAGGAGGCTGGAGCTGCACAGAGGAAGATGTGCAAGAAGTTACTCCACTTTCCACAGTTAACACCAACCACACCCGTAGAAATCAATTGTGCTTACCAGGATAAAGCTACAAGGCTGCAAAATCAAACCTAGGATATCCTGAAAAAAGAACAATAATCACCTAAAAAACTAAGTAACGACTGCTGGATGGAATAAGCTAATAGAAATGGGGCACACAACAAAAACCACAAATAGAAGGATAACAGCCGCTGAATGAGTGTTCCAACAAATCTCTCTTCTATAAATAAGAAAGTGATACTCCTTGAGCGGCATGAAAGTGGTTCTGCGCAAATCAATGGGAAAACAAGGCTGAAGGAATAGCAAGAACAGATGTAAAAACTGAATGGAATCCTCTGATGGAAATCTTCACCTCTCAGAAAGAAAATCATTGGTTCCAATCAACAGTGAGAAACCACTAAAAGAGTATTTGCCCAATCAAGAACCAATGCAACAGACACCCTGGTATGAAGCAAACAAACAGTGGCAAAGAAAATAGATCGCACCTTTGTAAACTACTGGCTTTGTCAATGCCCTATGGCTTTTTTTCTGATGCTGTGCAGCATTGTCAAAAAATAAATATTTTAAAAAGATGCAATGACAAGACCACCTCATTCAAGTGGTAATTCATAAAGAAAGAGGTAAAGAGCTTGAAAAGACATAACACCTCCATGGTGTGCTTAACCATGAAGAAAAAAGTTCCTTAAAAGTGAGCAATGGAAGAACAAAATCCAGGGGACGGGCCAACACAAGGTGTACAAGCTGGAACAAGGAAAGCCACTGAATAAGAAGCAAGCACCTGAGAGTGACAATGAAGCCAGCCAATGCTAAATTGTGAGTGGGCTGTAAGCCCCTGTAATTTCTTAGTAAGCACACAGTAGGTATTTTGCAATCAGACATCTTGCGCTGTCTGGCAAGCTCAACCTAAAAATGAGGCCTAAAAGAGCATGTTACTTGTTAGTAAAATCTAGTCATGAAGAAAATATACAGCATACCCTATATTTTTCTCAAAACCCTCACACCATCCAATAACCCTCTTAAATCCTTGCCAACCAGTTGAGATTTGTAGCACGTTCATGTTTTCACCTTTGTATTGCATGTATGCAAACCCAACAGGGGTATAATGGTAAAGAAAAAAGTGCATTCGAATTGGACTGATTTAATTTCATTCAAAAGAAAGTTTCTTTCCTCTTCAATTATTTCCCTTTTACAGGTTGTAAAATTAATGTTATTTTCTTTTTCAGCATTTTTTGCAGCCTGTCGTTCTACTGCTTTTCTTCTTAGGGCTTAAATTCAAGCACATCTCTTTGAGTAAGCTTTTGCAATGTTTTAACACACCTCTCCCCCTTTAAAAAAGGAATAGGGTTAAATCTGGTATGAAGTTTCACCCAGATGGCGTTGAGAAATTTGATTATGATCTCGGATAATCTTTGTCTGCTGCAATTTACAGATTGTGGACTTGAGTATGAGTTAGGAGTAAACATGTATGGAGATTTGCAAGTGACTGGATTTAGCATTTCTAACCCTAGCTCTGCACATGTGTATTCCTATTATGAGTTCTACTGAATGGGAAATAACTATGCACACCCACATTAAATGTTCCCTTGTGTTGTAGAATAGTAAGGGTGGAGTAGGGGGTGAGGCATGGCTGCTGTTGCAGTCAAATCCTCATGTGATTTCACTATATGGAAATTACTGGTAAAATTTGGTTCTGATACAGTTGTGAGGAGGTCGAGCGGTAGGCCACTCAAGGACCTTTCTTTACCTCATTAGTAATCAGGCCTTAAGTGACTGTGAAGTGATTTTCAAACTTTTTTGTTTCTCGCGCCATCTTTCTGGTTCTTACTTTCCGAGGTGAGATGTCTGGCGCATATGGTAAGGGTGAGACTTTTTATCTACTTGATTCATGCCTGTTTGGATTGGAAATGTATTATGACCTTTAGCCTCGCCATCCACACCTGCTAAGGGATCTGGGTCTCACTCACTTTGTGGGCTCCAACTCTCTCGGCTTTATGGTTAAATGTTGTTCATAGTCCCCTTTATCCAGGTCAATTCAGAGTCAGGGCACCTCTTTGAATTGCCTTGGATGGGTTTTTACACCCCTTGATAAAATGATGGTTTGAACTTTTGCAATATTTGGGTGTTTTATCCAATACTCTTCTGTCTGCCAAATCTTGCTCACTATTGCAAAGGTGCTTTGCCTAGATTCTGAGTAAAGCTGTTGCAACCCTTATGTAAGCAACAAAAAGAGCTTTCAGTGTACTACAGAGAGAGGGGCTTAGGATCCACCCACATGTTTGTTTACCTGAGTATAGAATATGATTGGGCCGAAGTTGTGTGCTTCCACTGAAATAAGTGCTTGTATTGCAGTTTTTGGCTTGTGGCATACTCCAGACTCAATACAGTAAGACTAAGTTGTTTATAGTGGCAAGCCTATGATGATGGCTATAGGCCTTTTCTGTTTATTATTGAAATGTTGCTATAAAGGCGTTAGGTCTGACATATTTAGTTGGACCTGTTAATAGCAATCAAGTTAAGGGTGAATTGTTATTATTCTGTCTGAAAGCCTGTCGAGAAGTATTTTGTTACATTGAACCTCACAGAGTACTGTGGTGTGCAGGGGTTTCTGGGTTAGTTATCCCATCTGACAAACTGGGTATATAGAGGATTTGCTGTTTGAGAACCTTTGTTAATCCCTCTTCAGAGAGCTAGTATTTTGCTTAGCAAACTGTACGTTTGTGTACATTTGTAATTTTATTACTTCGTGCCTGATGATTTCCTGTTGGAAAGTTTACACTCAAAACAGTAGGACTGAGTTGGGTATGATGACAAGCTATGTGCCATATTGATGCACTGAAAAAAGTTATGTCTGTTGACAAATGTTAGATCTGCTTTACATGGAAAATTGTGACAAAGGCAGGAGGCCTAGCTTATTTATTGTGAAAAGCATTTATTTAAGACAGTAGGCCTTTAACAATGCAAGGCAATCACATTGTGTAAAAACCCTCTAGACAGGTATTTTGCTATTAGTAATCCCACACATATCCATAGTAGGTAACGGTTTTGGTGTTGGCCACCCACTCTCAAATACCCTAATGGTTTTCACTGTGATCGTTCTTGTTATGCCCTATTGAGAGCAGTTGTATATTTGTTGGACCTGGCCCTTTCTGCATGGTCATCCCAAGGTTTTTTGCCTTCCTTCTCCTATTTCTGCTGAATTTGTTTTTGTTAGCCATAGCACAATTTACCATTGCTAACCAGTGCTAAAGTGCACATGCCTTCTCCTTTAAACATGGTAATATTGGCTTACACCCAATTGGCATATTTAATGTACTCATATGTTCCTAGTAAAGTGGTATTATATGTGTCCAGGGTCTGTAAATTAAAGGCTACTAGTGGGCCTACAGCACTGATTGTGCCTGCCACTTAAGTAGCCCTTTAGTCCCAGGCTTGCCATTGCACAGCCTATATGTGCAATTTAAACTGTCATTGTTACCTGGCAAATAAAACCTTTTACCAGGCCCAAACCTTCCTTTTAAATACAGATAAATCACCCCCAGGTAAGGCCCCAGACAGCACCAAGGGCATGGTGCAGTGTATTTAAATAATTGGACATATAATTTTACGTTTGACATGTACTAATAGTGAAAAACTCATACATTCGTTTTTCACTACTGAAAAGTCTATCTTCCCGCATAGGATAACATTGTAGTTACCTTATGACATTTTATAAGTGGAATTTCCAAATGGGAAGAGATAAAGGGTGCATGTTTGGTGTCTCTGGAATTCTAATTTAAAATCTTAATTTATGGTGAAGTCAGATTTTAAATTACAATTCTGAAAATGCCACTTTTAGAAAGTTTGCATTCTTGTGCCTTAGCCATTTGGCGCCTGTAGCCTGTCTCTGGTCACATGACTCTGTGTGGGTGATATGTGGGCTTTGTCCTCCTAGACAGCCACACACAATAGAAGCTTAGGTGTGACTGGATGCGCCATCACTAGCTGGATAGCATGGAGGAGCTGGGCACAGCCCCACTAACACTTGAATAGACTGTGTCCTGCCTCCACACAAAGGGCTGTAGTAAATCTGTAGCCAGGGCCAGGAAGACAGGGTATCTGTGTACTTCAAAGACATGCCTTTAGAAGCTTCTCCCCACTTCAAAGGCACAACTTTGTATAATAGAAGGACCTCAGACATCAACTCTTCAGTACACTTCTGGACCCGTGGACAATTTGCCAGGAAGGACTGCTGTGCTCCTGGACCCGTCAGCAGCAAGTGCTTGACCCCCAAATTGTGCCTCACAGATCCTGGACCCTTGATGTGGCTCATAAGCTCTTGAAATGAAGCTGTTAGTCTATTTGCAACTGAAAACTTGTCCCTCGCTCCCAAAATCATTGGGAGGCACTGCCAGCACATCTCTTAACACAGCAGCATTGGCAACTTGAAGGTGACCCCCAAAATGCAGCACCAGCCTGCCCGTCCATGAAATCCGGCCTGCTCTTAGTACCACATCAACCACCGCCTGTGACGCTCTTCTTGCTCCCGGTGAACCTCTCCAACATTAATGGGACTCTTAGCACCAAACTTGAGAAGGTGAAACATCAGCAGGACTAATCTTGACTGTATCTAACCAGCGCTCCATTGCGGTCAGCCTGAACATTTGACTTTGACCTGGTCCAGTGCGTCCAGATAGCCGCTGTTGGAGCTTTATGCTTTTTGGTGCAACATTGCAGTACTGACTGAATGTTTGTCATTTTGGTCTTGTTTTATTTATTACATTTTGCTCTATTTTTCTAACTTGTGGTGTTTTCACTGTTTATGGATTGTCTCTAAATTAAGTCTTAATGCTCTGTGCCAAGCTAATATGGGGTGGAGCACAGGTTAATTTGGGGTTTGCTTGTACCTTACCCTTACTAGGATTGTGTTTGCTGCATGACCAGGTCTCACACCCTAATCAACCAACAACCTTATTTCTAACAATATTGCTTTGCAAGCTGTATGTTTCTACATGTTTGTCATTTTATAACTAAAAATGATGGTTGCCAGTTTAAGTGCATCTGAATACACTTGTGTTGATTATAGTATCAATCCAATGGTGAAGGCTCTAGGCCTTATTAATTCACTGGGAAAAGTCATTCAAGAATCCATTGGTTTACGCTTTTTATTATGAAATGTTATGACAAAGTTTGTAGGCCTGATGTACTTGTTGTGAAAGGCATGTGTTAGAGGCAATCACCTTCTAATGATAGATTGTTATTACACTATGCCTAAGCCTGTAAACAGTTATTTTGTTATGTGGAATCTCACACATTACCGTAGTGGGCAACGGTTTTGGTGTCGGTGACCTAACCAAACAAACCGTGAGGCTAGAAGATGCGCACTACGATAATCCTTTTTAGGTTGTTTTAGGGGGAATTTCATATTGTTTTTACAACTGTAATGTTGTGCATGTTTGTAATTCTATTACCTATACCTGATCATTGCCTTCTTTAAAAACCTAAGCCCAACACAGTAGGCCTCAAATGAGTATGGTGACAAGCCAATGAGAAAGCTGATTGTTATTAATAGTTTACCAGTTTGTGAAAAGCATATGTTAAAGTCAATAGACGTTTATGGGTGGATTGTTATTACTCTGTATTAAAGCCTAATGGTAGGTATTTTGTTGATTGGAATCTCACTGATTACCGGAGTAGGCAAGGAATATAGTGTTGGTTACCCCGCTGACAAACTATGGGAAAATAAGATTTGCACTATGAGAATCACTATTAGGTCCTCTTAGGAGAGAGAGTATTTTGCTTTGCCAACTTTAATTTTATATACATTTGTAACTTTATGACTGTTTGCTTGATAGTTGCCTTGTGGGAAAGCTTAAGCTCAAATTAGCAGCACTGAGTTGGTCATAGTGACAAGCCAGTGATAACAGCTAAAGACCTTATTGGTTCATTAGGAAAAGGTATTTCAGATGCTATATCTCTGACATGTTTATTATGAAAAGTTAAAAGAAAGGTAGAAGGACTGAGGTATAACTATATAGCTCATATATTAACGCCAATAGGCTTTTGAGGGGTTTATTTGTTTAGAGTGTTAAAGCTTGAATTCAGCTGTTTTGTTATATGCAATCTCATGTATCACCTTTGTAGGGAAGAATTTTAGTGTTGGTTACCTCCTCCCCATTAGGCAAACACTGGAGGCAAAAGATTTGCACTGTAATAATTTTTGCTAGAATCTCTTTGACTGGACTGACAAGCGTAGCTGCCTGCTAGGATCTTTTAAAAAAATCATACATACATTTATATTTATCCATATAGATACAAGATGAGCCTTAGGGTTAGTCCTCTTCTGCCATTGGTCTAGCTGAGTGTTGTTTACTCTCTGCTTCCATCCAAGACAGCATAATGAATGGGATAATGGCTCATGAAGTTCACATCAGTCAATGGCCCTCTTGCACTGTGAATGAATGCATTTTCTGATCCCTAGTGCACATCCACCTGAAAATGAGAGCACTTCACTGTCAGGGCTGGTTGACAAGACCTTTAGTTTTCAATTTCTACCTTTTATAGTTCCCTTTGTTTTCTGTGCGTCTTCTCTTTTTATGTTAATTTTACTTAAGAGAAGACTAAAACTCCCCCAGGTAATGCTAACAGGCCGCTTGCTTGCCGCTTAATTCACCTGCAGTAGGTTTTGATTTATTTATTTTGAAACACATACATTAAAGTGAATAGGCCATTAAGGATGGATTGTTTTTACTCTGTGTTGAAAGGCTGTAGAGTGCAGAAACTTAATTGTATACAGATTTTCACGTATTACCATAGCAGGCACTGGATTTGGTGCTGACTAACTCTTGGGGTAGAATATTTGCACTTTGGTAATCCTTGTTAGGCCTCTCTAGTCGGGATGGATATTGTTTGCCAACTGTCATTTTTTACATATTTGTAATTTTATGACTGTATGCCTGGCGGGGCCTTCTGAGAAAACTTAGGCTCCATGCAGTAGGGCTACATTGGTTGTAGTGACAAGCCAATCAAAAAAGCTGTAGTCCTGATTGGTTCAGATGTAAAATGCATATCAGATTCCACAGTTCAAGCCTATTTATTATGAAAAGTTATGGCAACATTAGAAGGTTTAATAGTTTTTGTTGAAAAATGCATACGTTAAGGCCAATACATCTTTAGGGATGAATTATTATTACACTGTGTTAAAGGCTGTAGACAGGTATTTTGTTACATGGGATCTCAGAGATCACATTAGCAGACAAAAATGTTATTTTTGTGATCCGTTTAATATAAAATTTTACAACAAAGACTGTAGGCCTCACTTATTTATTTTGAAGTGTGTATTTCAAAACGCACAGGCTTTTAAGGGTGGAAAGTCATTACAACAGGCATTTTAATAGATGGGAGTTCACAGATTACCATAATGCCACCTCTGACTTACCCTGGTTGTAGAAGATTTTGCATGGGGCAATTAGTCAGGCCACATCTACCTGAAAACTGAATGTATACCAGTGCCAATCATTTAGGGTAGCACTTTAGTTTTAATATTTCTGCTTTTAGAGGTCACCATCATTTTTTTAATTCTCTTTTTAGTTCTCGCTAGACGAAAGCAAAAGCAAAGCTTTTGCTGTCTATGCGAGACAACTTATGTAATCACTTTTGGGGGAATGTGGACAGCAGACTGTCACGAGCTTCTCCTGCCGGAGATTTGACCTCGTGAACGCGCACGCTTTCGCGTTGGTGAACAGGCAGGCACACACATGCACGCAGGCAGGCACACACACACACGAGCGCAGGCAGGCACACACACGCGCGCAGGCAGGCACGCACGTGCACACACACACACACGCACGCAGGCACACAGACACACACATACAGGCAAACTCACCCCCCCCCCCTTACCAGGCTCGCACCACTGTGGCCAGCGTGTCCAGGTCTTCCAGCCGGTACTGCGGCGGCTCCTCTGGAAGCGGCGGAGGCGGCTCCTGCAGAGAGGTAGGTGGGCACCAGGCTGCCTCCTCTCCTTGTTTTATGTTCGTGCCTGTGTAGCTACTGCACTGACCCAGCGCACTACTCTCCTCACATATTGTGCGCGTGGTCGTGAAAGGAACAAGCCAGGTGGGCCACGCGCACGCGCCTCCCCCCCCAAGGAACTCTAACCGCCGCCCTCGCCCGCTCGTCACAGCGCCTCGCGCATGCACGCCGCCTCGCGGTGGCAGCCGACGTCATGAGCGTCCTGCTGCCCAACATGGCGGACTTCGACACCATCTGTGAGCTGGATGAGGACGAAGAGGAGACAGCTGCGACGGGAGAGAGGGGCAATCGAGTGGTTAGCGACGAGCACCTGCTAAGATACGCACCGGATCCCTTTATCGTCAGGGGCGCTGGACATATCACGGTGTAAGAAGGAGAACGGGGAGTGAGGGGTGGGGGAGCAATGGACAGAGAGGAAAGACTGCAATAGCAGCTGCCTCGTTTAAGCCATTAGGTACACTTGTTGGTGTATGTTTTTAGTTTTTATTAATCACCATCTTCGTCAAGGGGGGATAGATTGTGACTAGATTTATAATCACTGTTCACCACTCTTTCCCAGACCCCTCCTCTGGGCTCCTCTTCTGGGTTATAGGGGATTTGTATACTTCTGGAGCATGAGTAATATGCACAAAGTTATCTTCCTCCCTGCCGCTGCTCAAATACGTATTCGGGCTAAAGTACAGAAAAGCAAGCTGACTGGGGACACTGACTCCCGGCTGACACTGTATCGCCGATAGTGCTTGCTTAAGTTCCGCAGGTCCGGATCCACGACTATTCAATCCTGACACCGGCTGGGTGTTTAGCAGTGGGCACAGGGTGGCGTGGAGCAAAGAGCACACGCACACTGGAGCAAGAGGTGCACAAGAGCAGGAGCAGGGCAACCTAGTTGGGGCGCCTCCGCGGATGCACCCGGGCACTACACTCTGGGGCCTCCAGTAGCCTCCAGTAGGGAGACCACGCTCCTACTCCCGCTTGTGGCACCCGACTCCTGACACTCGTCGAGACCTGCTCCTGTGTGGGGGAACCCCCGCTGCAGACCACAAACCGCAGCCTACACCCCCCAGCACGACACAGTGGTTTTCTTCAGTGTAGCGGGAATAGCGGCGTTCTCAGTCGGCCAATTCTATTTCAACACAGGTTGAATTGTTCACCTGTGTTTTTTTTTGTTGTTTTTTTTTACATTTATTTTATTTTTCCAAATTTTCCATATGAGAAAAACATATCTTCTGTGAGTTTGTTTAAAACAACTCAAGCTGCCTGTTGATGGAACTAAAGCCCACACTTCTTCCAAAGACTTCTATAATACAGTGGGCGTGTGGACCTCCTCCAGCAAAAAGCAAGCCACTACGGCGTTTATCACCCTTGCACTGGACTTTTGTTTACTGAAGGTTGATAAGGTTGAAGTCTCACTCAGTAAGGTGTTCATAAAAGTTCTATTTCTTTGCTTGCTACGTGTTCCCTTGAGTGTAATCTGGAGACATCCAGTCGCTTCTCTTTGCTTACTTATCTATACTCCTGTACGTACTCTCCCAGGGAAACATTAATAACCAACAAAAGGGTGAAGATATCGTAGCCATTAATTAATCACAGCTACTTTCGTAATATTGTTCAAGATAACATAATTATTTCAACATTTTTTTTTTTTTTTTTTTGCTACAGGTCTATGTAAAGTAGATACCAACATAAAATGTTACATTTAAAAATAATTTTTGTAACTAATATCAGGTTTGTCAATATTTGTCCTCGCTAACATATAATTGTTGTACAATCTAATTACATTTCTGTGAGTCATAATGTACGTTTTTCAACCAATGTATAGTGTCCTAGGGAGTAAATATTGAAGAGCACGTAGACCTGATTTTAGTTTATTGTGGTGCGGCCATCAAAAAACTGAATTTTTGTCCCAAAAAGTAAATGTAAGAGACAGCAGACCTCTGTCCCTGCATTTGCTCTCTGAAATAGGGAAACTGCCATTGGCATTGTAAATGGCAATGTCTTTTATTTAGGTGTTGGTTTTTAAAACGTTAAATAAAAGGCATGCCTTTTATTTAACGTTTTAAAAACCAACACATAAATAAAAGGTAGTGCCATTTACAATGCCAATGGCTCAAACTCTAACAACTGCGAGACCTATTGCATTGCAAATGCTTGTTTTATCTGTGGTATACCGCATCCCGCGTAGTCACTGCTTCTAAATCAAGCAACTATCTTAGAATCATATTTTTAATAATATATCATTGTTTTACTGTTCGAAGATGGGTGCAATGTTTAGAAGTAGCATTTTAGGCCTTCTTCTACCCTATGTACAATATCATTCCAAAATAGCTGCCCAGTGTGATGTTTACAGAAGAGCCATCTTGGATTGATATAGTGCATAGTGTTTCATTGTTTTACTACTCCTAGATGACCAACACATTGTTTCTAAGCATGGCGTTCATACTGCAGCATCGCAAAATGATACAGAATGCACAATTACATTTCAAGTTAGCAGTTCAAGTTAGTAGGTGGATGAATTTAAGCATCATTGTGTGGCTCAAGTCAAATTTCCTTAAAAAACAGAAGACAAGAGGCATTTTGCAAAACAGTAACAGTTTGTTCAATTAAACAGTTCAGCCAGGAAAACAGTTACAAGCACTTAGTCGGAGGACTGTCTCAATTTACATCGAATTTGAGGTCTCTTAATATACAATATTACAGCAAGCAATACAGGTTTCTGGTGTACCATATATGATGAGGAATGTTGCTTGGTCCTTTCAGGATCATAAATGTATGGTCAATGGTTACTACAGGTGGGTCTTGACCTGCGTGGACACAGTGTGGCCAGTGGTGAATGTGTCCAGATGTCCGGAATGCAGAACGTGTGATCACTACGTGTGCTAGGGCTGGATTGGCTATGTGTTCCTAACTCATGTGGCATCTGACTTTATGGTGTACTTAGGAGTGTGTACACCCACCGGCCATTTGTACTTTATGGGGGTAATCTCCCCTGATCATTGTAATGTCGCTGCGCCTATCTGTATCACCAGGCGCAGTTTCCAAGAGGGGATGAAAGACGTCGCAACCTGGATGAGCAGCAGCTGCTTGAAGCTCAACTCAGAGAAAACAAAAGTCCTCATCCTTGGCTCCACCCCCTCCTCATGGGACAACGCCTGGTGGCCCCCTGCCCTCTGAAATCAACCCACCCCAGTGACCCACACACCCAACCTCGGCATTATACTCGACTCTTCACTCACCATAAACTGCCAGATCAACTCCATGTCCTTCACTTGCTTCAACACCCTCCACATACTTCACAAAACCTTCAAATGGATCCCCCGATGCCAGGAAGACCGTCACCCATGAACTCATCACCAGCAGACTGCACTATGGGAACACCCTCTACGCCGGAATCAACAAAAAACTCCTCTGCAAACTCCAGACCTTCCAGAACACCGCAGACAGATTGATCCTCGACATCCCATGACATAATCACATCACCCAACACCTCCACGAACTCCACTGGCTCCCTGTCGAGAGAGGAATATCCTTCAAACTGTTCACACATGCTTACAAAGCCCTCCATAACACCAGACCCCAATACCACAACAAACAAATCCACGCCCCAAGAGTTACCTCTGCTTTGCCGACCTTGCCCTTGCCCCTGTCCCCTGCATCCACAGGGCCGGAGCAGGTGGCAGATCCTTCTCCTACCTGGCAGCCAAGACCTAGAACAAACTCCCCCTCCGCATCCGACGAAGCGTGACAATGCACCAATTCAGAAAGGACCTCAAGATCTGGCTCTTTGAATGATCTATGGAGCTGCTTACACCCCCCTCTCACACCCCCAGCTCCTTGAGACACTCAAGGGTGAGAAGTGTGCTTTAAAACCCCTGATTGATTGATTAATTGAAGGGATGGAATCCGGACAGGGGTGCACCCGATACTCTGCGATCATTCTGAAGAAGAGGTAGAGACTTGGAGGCCTCCGACCCTTGCAGTCCCTCAGGCCATACCCCTTGTAAGGCTCACTGAACACCCAACCGGAACCACAAGCTCGTCATTACATTGAGGTAGGGTGAACAAAACTTTCCCAAGTCCAAATTAGGTGACATGTTTGCTAAAATGGGTGATGGAATAAAATTCTTATGTCATAGAGGGGCGCAGAATTCCCAGAAGATGGTGCTTACCAATGAAGCCAACACTGACTCCTAGGCGTTATGAGACATAGACTAAATATGGGCTGTACAGGCCAGCCCGGTGGGGCCCCCACAACCCTGGAAAGATCCTCTGGGACGGACGACTCCAAGAGAAAAAACAGAACTGTCCAGGCAAATCTGAGATGTCTTATCACCCCACACAAATGTGTCTAGTTTTATTGACTCCTGCGTCTGAAGGGGAACTGCAGAGTTTTAAGAGCTTGCCATCTTAGGTGCAAGATGAGCATTAATTGCCGTCACTGTGGATAGCTTCATTCATAGCTGACTGGGAGGCCTTGATGCAGCGGAGGCCTTTAAAGCAATTTGGGAGCATTGTTGGAACTGCAGGCCATGAAGGAAACATCAAGCTTGGGCGTGAGGCCCGAGGAAATGGGGACCTTTTGACTTGGTAATTAGATCCTGGAAATATGTAAAACTTTTGGACCCCCAAATACTGTCTGTGGTCTTTATTGTTCTTGAAAAAGGGTGAAGGGGGTGCTGTTTGTCTTTACTATTGGAGGTGACTGCTGGGGGTTAGGCTATTGGTATTATTATTTCCTGTCTTCATCTACTAAGGGGGCCTACTTTACTGTTGATTTTGGCTTTGTAATTGCGAGGAGGTGCTGCCGACCCATACTGTCACCCCTTCATGCTGGGGTTGTGTGCCCAATCCGGGTTCCCGGTCTGTGGTTGCTGCTGCAAAATGTTTGCCCGATTGCTGGACCCTGCTGTGGTTGTGGGGCGACCGGCAGATCTCCTTGTGGCTTAGTAGGGCACGTCCTGATTATCCAGTGCTTGCTACTGAGGAGGGGCATTTGTGGTCATTTGTGGTGACTGGCTCTGTTTTACCAACCTCTGCTGTTTCTGCTTCTCATGGCATGCCTTTATCCGGCACCTCTCTACCAGTTGAACCCGCCTATGGCATTAGTAGCACTCTCTTGGGTCTAGCTGGGACCAGCCTCTCTGGCCTACACTACCATAGCCTTGTAGTGTTCCTGGACTGCCTGCTTGGTACCCCCCAAAGTTTTGCGGTGGAGCCCCCATTGTGACTGGTGCCATCTTCGCGGTTGCGGCCATTGCTTCCCCCTTGAGGGTGGTCTTTTTCAACTTGTGTTTAACAAGTTTTGCTGTGTCGCTTTGGGCCCTGGTTCTCTCTATCCTTCCCTTGCTTCTTCTTGTGGTCGTGGAGCTTGTATATCCCATCAGTTTGGTATCTAGCCCAATTTCGCTGTTCATCCTGCTATGTATCTTGGTGAGTAGCTCTTTCTTAAGAATATTGTACAAAAATGTGGCTTGTGGGCTGTCCGGTTTCTTGTCCCCAACTTTCTCTCATTCTATTCAGGAAATTGTTTATGCTTTCCTCTGGGTTCATGGTCTCTGCCATTAGCCCTGTTACATCTGGGTGGTCAGGGAAGAATTCCCTCAGGGCTTTCTAGATCCGGTGTCAGCACATATAAAATGTGGCCCTGTCATGCTGGGTATCTTTTGCCGTGATTAATGGAATGCGAGCTCTGGCGAACACCGTCCTCAGCTTCTCCCCAATTAGGCTGCTTAGCAGGCTCTTAATGTTTCCTATCCTATAACTAGATTGATACCTGTGCTGTTCTTCTTGAAGCATGTAATCCACGTACCTACCCATCCAGCAATGGCGGTAAAATGGTTCTCAACCCCTCTTTATCCATATGGGCCAATGGCACATATAAAATTCCCGCTGTGCCCTTCTAGTAGTAATTGGCACACTTTCCTGCTAGATGACTCTACGGGTTTACCATCAGCTTGGCGTTCCTATCTCGTAAGGCATTGCTAAATGTAGAGGAAGTCTCACTTAGGGTTTTCTTCTTCATCCAGACTAATATTATAAAGAGAGAGCCCAAACCTCTGAGGCGGGTAATCTCAATAACCACAACACCAATCACAACACCAAATACAGCGTTGGAAAGGGCAGTTGCAGCAGAAGGACAGAGGCCATATATATATTTTTTTTTTGCAGAGTTTTATATAGCGCGAACTTGACCCGAACTGAATGAGGTTTCAGAGCGCTTTACATAGCACCAGTTACGTTACATGAGGACACACATTCATTTTTGTTAGGCAAGGGGAGATTAAGTGATTTACCCAAAATCACAGGATGTTTGGCGTCGTTACCAAGACTCAAAGCCAGATCCCCAGGTCCGTGGTCGAGCGCCTTAGCCGTTAGGCCAACTCCACTATACATTTAAAAGGTAAAAGTGCCAGCAAAGTAGTCCCTTGTGGGCGTGTCTGCGTTGTGCTGTGGGCGTGGGCTGGAGGCGTGACTAACGCTGGGGGCATGTGGTACGGCCATCACATCGTGGGCTGTGGGCGTGTGCTGGGGGCGTGACAAACGCTGGGGGCTTGTGTCAGCCCTTCATGCCATGTGAGTCGTACATACAAGCGCCAATTACGTTGCTGCGCAGCATCAAGGGACTCACTGGGGGTGTGAAACGCTGGGGGCGCGAGAAACACTGGGGGCGTGTGTCCGGCCTTCATGCCATGTGAACGCAATTGCGCCGCATCAAGGGGCACGCTGGGGGCGTGAGAAACGCTGGGGGCGTGTGCTACGTTCCACCCTTCATGCCATGTGGGTCGTACATTAATCAGAAGATCGTCTGCTGTGGCCGTGTGCTGGGGGCGTGACAAACGCTTTCACCTGGAGGCCTGGTAAGTAACGTAACCGCAGCCTCTCCTGCGGGCTGTTACTGAACTCTCTCATTCAACGAAATTACACGCACCTGCTACCATCAATCTGGGCTCTAGCCGGGCTCAGGCGGCGGATCAGTACACTAATTACACGCGCCTGATAACATCAACCAGGGCTTCAGCTGGGCCTCAAGCGGGGGAACACGCGCCTGCTAACATCAAACAGGCCTGCATCTGGGCCTCAAGCGGGGGAACACGCAAATGAGCGTGTCTGCGGGGACAATTACTGCAGCCTCTCCTACTCGCTGTCACTCAACTCTCATTAAACGGATTTACCCGCGGCTGATAACTCTCTCATTCAACGACATTACACGCGCCTGCTAACATCAACAAAGGCTGTAGCCGGGCTCAGGCGGCGGAACACAACACCAATTACACGTGCCTGCTAACATCAACCAGGGCCGCAGCTGGGCCTTCTCGTTCCCTATTCTAATGAAACAAAAAATGTTGTCTACCGCGAGATTTTAAAATAAATTGCCCTTGCCAAATACACACATAACACACATTCTATTTCATACCCGGACATTGTCCGGAAGCGCTGCTAGTGCTTTATAAAGTCCTCCGCTACTGCCATGTCCTCTGGCTCCAATGATCCTTCCCTCGGCCAAGGTCTGTCATTGTGGTCCCTCTCTTCAGTCCAATCAGCTAACAAGTCACAGAACTTGTACACAAAGGTCTTGCCTTTCGTCTTAGCTATTATCTCCTTGGGGTTTGCCTACCTTTGTCGTGCACTCGTGAGGAGCAACGCGTATCCTAGTCTCTGCTCTCCTTGTGTGCATGCACTGGTGTCATCTTGTTTTTTCTACATCACGGGTGGGTAAGTACCAGGCTGCCTTGTTCTTTTACCTCTTGGTCAGCCCCTCTCCTATGCCTGAATGATGTGGCTATGAGCCCTGCTAACAGCCGTTCATTGACCTCTGACTCTTCCCAGTGTGGGGCCCTGTACCTAGCTTCGCTTCCCTCATGAGGAGAGTGTGCTGCCCTGTAGCCTCGCTCTAACTCCCTGTTGTATGCCCTTTCTCTCTCAATCCTCTGTTCGTGCCTCTCTTCGTCACACCGTCTGACCTATTCCCTTTGCTCAGTGCGGCGTCTGACTTAATCCTCACTTGCTGTGCCTCCTCAGCTCAATGGGCAAACCTTTTAACCCCAATGTCATCGTCAGTACCCTGGGGACTGGGTCTTTCTTCATTTCCTTAGCTTGCTGAGTCACTGTCAAGAACCACCACAAACTTCCCTGACACACTTTTGTGTTTGCCTGACTCAGTGGGAATGCAAATGTTACCCACCTTTGAGGTGTGGTGTCTCAAGTGTGGTGGACGAGCTTTTGGGGACCTTCCCTAGAAACGTGGGCTGTGCTGGCGGTGTCTGGGCTCACTTGCTTTTAGATTTCTCAGGCTTGGACCTGTCTGACTTTCTTCTGGTGGGGGACTCGTTGTCTTCTACCACTATTGGGTTTGAATATCCTAATATAGGGGGGAGCGGGTGTTAGCACATTCATCCTGCATATGGTGGGGGAGGTGCCGATGCCTCGCTTGCTATCAGCATCTTGGGGTTATCAGATTCAACCTCTTCAAAGAGAGCCCACAATTGTAACCCTGCCTCCCTTTTGTCTTTTTTCTGTCCTGTGTATCTGGTTTTTATACATGTTTTAGTCCTCAATTGTATTTGTGTAAAATGTTCCCTCCTTAGTCCAGGGAAATGTGTGTGCCTTTGTGACTAAATGCCACTTTTGGTAAACTTATTAAGTCTTTATTTGTTGGGGGAACTTAGTCTCCATGTGCTTTAGTGGGAATCAATGACAATTTTAGTATTTTGGATAATACAATTCAATTGATATCCTAATTTGGTTTGCTGAAACATAGAGGCAATTTGTATGTGGTGCACTCTTACAAATTACATACCTCGGGCTCCGCAATTTCTCCTTTTACCTCAAAACAGTTTGAACAAGCATTGCAATGAAACAAGATAAACATCATATTTAGTATTGTAACAAAAGGTGAATATGCAATATGCTAGAAGAAAACCTGCATGAATTCAAATTGTCACGTAATAAAGTTTTCAAATGCAATCAATGCAATATCATCCCATACAATAATAAATTTCAATAATGGTCGACAGAAAAAATTACTTTGTTTGTTCATCACAAAGAGAAGACTACCGTGGAAAACGATCCTAAGTGAGCCGGATAGTCTGCCACTATTCGCTCCTAGACAAAGGTGGTAATCATAGACAACGTTTAGTAATAACTCTGGAATCACCAGCCCCTCTTGGCCACACACGAGTTACGCCCAGTTTCCTGAGTATAAGTTTTCGCTACACGAATTCTGCCCTGTAGTGTCAAGGATAAAACAAGATGGTCCTCCCACACTCCTTCCATATACTACAAGTGTTAAAAAAAACACTTTAGCCCTGGGAAACCTTTGAACTAAAAAACTATGAGACTGAGGTGTCAACACTGCCAAATCAAGATTAGCTATGTTACAAAAATCAGCGTCCTGGGACTTATCAAGGGCTGTAGACAGTATTACACTATATTCACCTTAGCTAACGGTCAACTATCGAACCAAGGTGACTTCTATGGGAATGCCTCCATGGGCGCCTTACGACTGATACAGTTTGGACATATAAAATAGGTAATATGCCAGAGCTCATCAGTGGCAGGGCGCTCAGGTTATCTTTTTACGCTTCTCCCTAATTTGACATACGTCAAATGCTTTAGACTACGTTTTATGTTCAGATGTAGTCTCTTACCCTCTGTGACGGCCGCTTCGGGATGGACCACCAATCCCGGGGATTCAGCAGAGCTTCCAATCAATTGTGGTGTATGCCCGCCTTTGTCGCTGTGCAACGTGAATCTGCCATGGTGGGGTCACCCTCTTTTGGCTACATTCGGGTACAAGGTCCCAATCCTCCAGGCTGGCTAGCCAAAATGTTGCATGAATTAAATGTCCTTAAAAAACAGAACGGAGACTACTAGGAGGAATGGAACCCGTGGCACTACTCACAGCGACAAAACACCCCGCGATTAAACAGAACGCAATCCTCAGGAACACACGACTGGCCCTACTAAAATTAGACAAACTACTAGACATCAGCGTCAGACAAACTCAGCTAGAGTCGCTATGGCACAACCCCAGAATTAAGTACAGGAATAAAACACTGGATATGCACACCTGGTACAGGCAGGGCATAACAACGGTGAGCCAGCTACAGGAGACAGGGAATCAGACATCGTTTGACGAACTCAGACAACAATACAGCTTCGACAACATAGAGCTCTATAACTTCCTTAAAATAAGAGTGGCAATAGCCAAAGCCAACATAAACACGCTCGCCCCATCAATAACACAATACGCTAACAGCCTGAACATCACGGGACACCAGGTAGCACACATATACAGAGCCATGACCCCCAAAACGTCCAAATTGAACAACAGAACTGTAAGCCAATGGGAAGAAGCAGCAGGGAGAGAGCTAAGCGAGAAGGAAAGGGCAGATTTATGGTCCTCCACATCAAGGAGGAAAGTGACAACGATCCTTGATCAGACAAAATTCTGGCTAGTACACAGGGCCTACTGGACCCCAGCACGTCTTGCCAACATAGGCATCAGAGAGACTGACTCCTGCTGGAACTGCAACAGGCAGAAGGGAGACCTAGCACACCTCCTATTCCACTGCGCCAAAACAAAGAAGTTCTGGCACTCCATAATCACTCTAATCAATGACATGACAGGAGCCACACTATCAATGGACTTCCACCACCTAATACTGGGGTACACTGACCCTTCCATAACATCCGAAAATGACAGAGACCTGATTGACCTCCTGCTTACAGCAGCGGTCAAAACGGTGTTGAATAACTGGAAGGACACAGCAAAGGCCACCTTTAAAGCCTGGTTCAACTGGGTCATTTTCCTAAGGGGAGCCGACACCATAACGTCCAACAGCCAAAGGGACTCAGGGAAAAAGAGCGAGTTATGGCTGTCACTAGACAACTACTTGTCCTCTCACAAGCCACCCTAAACACTCAGACCAGACAATACTACAGAACGCACACATGCACCCTACTCAACAACATAATATGCCTACGTCTCTCTACCTCGGACACCTTTTTTCTTTTAATCTTCTATCTCCTCACACCACCAGGGGGGCGGAAAGATAACCATACCGGTGGCAAAGGGACACGGGGGAAACTGGAACATGCAAGAACGGAGAGAAGAAGATGTAACAAACTGCAGAATGGACTGTCAAGAGCCAAACTAATTAAAGCCAATGTATACAATGCTTGACAACCTCCCCCCCCCCCCCGGCACTTTTTCTTCTTTCTTTTTCCCCATGTGTTCTTCACCCAGTATAATGTAAATATGCTCTTTATTTTCAATAAAAAAATTACTGAAATAAAAAAAAAAAACAGAAGACAAGAGGTGTTTGGCAAAACAGGAACAGTTTCTTTTAAATAAAAAGTTTGGAACTAGGTTACAGGACTGTCTCAATTTACAGGGAGTTTGAGGTCTCTTTATGTACAATATTACAACAAGCAATATAGCCGTCCGGCGTACCATATATGGAGAGGAATATAAGGATTGCTTCCTTCAGGGTCATAAATTAATGGTCAATGGTTACTACAGGTGGGTACTGACCTGCATGGACACAACGTGGCCAGTGATGAATGTGCCCAGATATACGGATGGGACGTTTGTGATCACTATGTGTGCTAGGTCCTGATTGGCCATGTGTTCCTAACTCAAGTGGCATTTGACTTTATGGTGTTTTTAGGAGCATGTACCCGCTCGGGCCCTGTATACTTTATTGGGGCAGTCTCCTCTGACCATTGTAATGTTGATGCGCCTATCTGTGGAACTGATCAAGAGTTTCCTGACCGAGGAGTCTTTGCACCCAAGTTACGCACCCTCCCACCTGTGACCCATCAATCAGTAATACCGGGCCGAGATTGCAGGGCCTGCCTGCCAACATACTTGTGTGTCGAGGTAAATGTGGAGTTCCAAACGGGTGATTCTGTTATTAAGGATGATAGTTCATTTTTATCGACAAATGCATTGATTTCCATATTAACAAGTACAAGGTTGAGTAACAGAGTACATACATGATAAGTTATTGATTTCCAAAAACTCACCATTAACTGAAGAGGCACTTTCAGTTATAAACAACACATATTAGAATTACCAATCCTTGTTTCCATATGAATGGGTGACACCCTTGAATAGGAAATCTGATTGAGGGATTTATAGGGACTGAGCAGAATGTGTTTCTTTTTGGCAAGTATAAAAGCTCACACGTTCTGCACAATAATAAACTTCTTAAATTTCAATTCACTAATGTTGATTATATTTGTCTAGAAAAAGAAAAAAATGTCTTGTGTCTACATATTTGCCAACTGAAACAAAGGTTTCACAGAGTTAGGAGGGGGCAGGCCTTAGAGGGGCAGAGCCTCATGCTGAATAGTGTCTAGGCACTTTTGCCACCACCCCTACCGCAAGCCCCCTCCTCCGAAAAAGAAGAAAAAAACTTACTTAGGCTAATGCTGAAGTCCTGTTTTTTTTCACATCCCTTAATGGACATCGGCAGTTCAAAGCCTCCAAAAACAAGCTAAAACTCCTCTGTTTACAGTGGTTTTTCAGCTTGTTTCCCCAGTTTTTTGTTTTCCCTGCCACCGTGTGATATCGGCTCCTCGCCATGTGACTGACAGGTACTTGGTGATTTCCAAAAAGGAACGAAAAGCATTGATTGGGACTGTGTTTGGTTTTATACGGGGAAAAAAAGAAGTTTTGTACTGAAATGAAGACAGAAACATTTCCATTAATACAATTGGACTTTTGTGGATCATTGTTCTGTTTTTTGGGGGCCCCACTATGCTTAATCTAAAATATCTCCTGCAAGTGATAGTCTATGCACGCGGTATTAGCCAAGATCTAAAAAAAGAAGGGTTGTAATTACAGGAAGATGGAAACTAAATGAGGCATCCCCTTAGGGATCAGCGTGAAAGTGATTTTTATTTTATTTCTAAGAATTCAAGGTGGAGGAGGCGGCGGTAATATTTAATCATGAAATGTTAGCTTTCTTACTGACTTCACGCTCTTCTTTAGGTATTGTCTCTCGGGGTGACCAATACGCCGAATATCATCCCATTTCCAGGGAAAGAGTATCTGGAATTACAAATGGCCTCTGAAACTAACTGTGTCTAACATATTCCGAAACTGAAAACCTTCAGTGAGAACATGCACACAAAAAGAGAGGCTCCAGGTACCCAAGGCATCACGCTCCTCCCTCGTGCTCTTCACGGCCTGTGACTTAGCCGGGAGATTGCCCTCTAAATGCCCCCTCATGCAACAGTAAGATAACTCATAGGGTTAAAGCTCTGCGTGTAACTTCCTGGCTGAAAAATCAGGAACTGGGCAGTGCCAGCTCAGCTTTTCATCTCTTCCGAAACCCATAAATAGAGTGCTACTGCTTTGAAAATAATTGTGCTTTAACTTAAGAGCGAAAAGACAGTTCAGCTTGTTGTGTTCGATATTTATGGGCACTGTCCAACACATTCGTAAGCATACATGCCAACATTTTAGGACAGAGGCGTAGGAGATTTAAAATAAACAATAGGGGGAATGAAAATTCCCCATTGACTTCTATTGTAGAAAATGCAGTTTCAGACGGAAGACAGATAAAAGAAAGGTATTTTTGGCTTGAAAAATCGGTAGCCTTCCGCCTGAATCGAGTCTATTGGCATGTGTGTTCGTAACGTTGGGTAGGAAGGTGACCCGGGGCTCACACATTTTTTGCACACGCACACAAGAGTTTCGTTTTTTGATGGAGCCCTGCTTTGGGCGGGGATGGGAGGCAACATGCATTTACAACATCTGGGATATCCGTTTCCCTAGCATGCGAGTCCGCTCCCAACAAGAGCGGTATTCAGGGAATGTTCTGTGGTGGCCCTTAGTGGGGGGGCAGGGAGGGTTCAAAGCTTGCCCTCTTTGGGAGGACACACCCCAGTGCAGCCATGTGCCCCCTGGGCGCTTCATGTCTGAGGATCGCAGCAAGTCCCTGGCGATCACACACAGGACGGGGGGCCAGCTGGGAAGTTCATTAACTCCAAGAACAAAGGGGCTGTGAGGAGGGTGGGGGGAGGCAGGGGCTGAGAGCTCTGGGGTTACCCGGGGGCATGCCTGCAGTATGTCTTTCATGTAAGGGCTTTATTAAGGGGACAGAGGCAGGACAGGCCTCATAAAGTCTGTCTGTACAGAAGCATCAGTCTGCCCATGCAGGAATGTGTGCGTGTGTGTACATGAATGAAGTGTCTCCATGCCTCTCTCACTTGACTGCCCTTTATATATGCAATTCTTACATAGGATGTTATAGGACTACAGTTTTGGACATGGGCATGTTCAAGAAGTGAAATGGAGCTAAATGGGTACTTTCAAGATCTGGTGATAATTAAATAACGGACTATCGTATGTAGATCCTGTTCTGGTATGATATATTTCATGGTGCGAACTCTGCGCCTTTGCAAATTTTTAGCAATGCTGTTAACGCCACTTAATGAGAAGCTGTTTAGTATAAAACCCAAGGACATGACTTTATTTACTAGCGTTTCTCTAGTTCTTATGATAACGCATTTCTGTATTTAAGTTAAAAAGTGCATTACTAATAGTGTACAGGGTAATCACTCTATACTTGAAATCACATGTGTATACTGACATGACACTATTGCAGTAGAAACACATTTGTTGTGACCAATTAAAGTGTGTTTTCCTGGTTTAAGCTAACTAGGCCTCAACACCATCTTCTTCAAAATGGTTGTCACAACATCATGTTTATTCTCTATTTATTATATCTTCAGTACATAGTTCAGCAAGATGTGGATTAGTTTATTTCTGAATGACACTGTTTTCGAAGAAAGCCTGCTAGTGGGCCTACTGCAACACTTTTTCAAGGACCTTCCGCTAGAATGCGGTATTGCTTTCAGTCACACTGGTTCACTATTGTTTATGTAACTAGTTTATTCTGATGCCTCTGGATGACATTAGGTGACAAGGCCTGAATCAATATTCATGCAGTGCATTAGTATTAAAGTGATAGGGTTATATGAAGTTTCATATTTCTGTTATTTGATTTGTTGACAAGGTAATTCGTTGCTCCCACTCTGATTAATTTGCAGTTTAATGCTTTCTAATGAACAAAATGGCTATATTTGGGGGTGAGACCGAGACTTTCCTGTGCTACTAGGGATGCTGTCCAATTTCTTAGTGATTTTGAGGCTTGGATTATTTTTTATTTTGGCTAATATTCTGTATTGTTCTTATTAGTGAAAGCCTCCGTGGTAATGATTTTATACATTTAAAAGAGATTTGCTGCATCTGCACTTGAATATTTCTGTATGTTATTCTTTTGCACTTTGTAACAAACCTTCATAGTTTTCCTAAAGTCCGCTCTAGAACTCACTTTTTGAGCCAGTCTTTTCCTTGTGTGACTGTATTTGGAAATGCTGTTTTAAACGCTGGCTCTTAGACACATTGCCTCTTGAGTTGATTTGGGGTGCAAAATTGTAGGGGTACAGCATGCACACACTTAAAGGCATGTGGGTAGGTGTCGATTTGATGTTGGGTGAAATTCTGAGAAATTCAGTCCTGTCCGGTTTTAGCCATAGAAAGTATTTGGATATCCAGATCTGATTCATTTCAAGGCCTTTCTTTAAGTTCTCGTTCATCACTAATTTTAAGGTAGAACTGAGTGTCGTCAGCGTTTTGATGTATGTTAAGGCCATTTTTTCTGATTGCATCATTGAGTGGTTTAACATTAAGTTTAAAGATTGCAGGGACTCACTTATAGAGCCTTGCTGTATACCATGGGGAGATGGATTAGGATCTGAGGAGAAAATATCACTTAGCGGTAAAGTATCTGTTACAAGGTAAGGCCATAACCATTTCAGAACTGTGCGATCCATCCCTAGCGTTCTATGGCTAATGGTGAACAGGGACTAATAGTATACTGTGTTGGAGGTTGCTTTAAGGTTGAGGAGAACTAGAAGGTAGTATTCTCCTTTGTCTAGTATTTTCTGTACACCATATTTGACAACTAGGGTTGAGGTCTATGTGCTGCATCCTTTACTAAAACCTGACTGGTTGAAATCTATTAAGATATTATTCTTAACATTGTCCTTGCTAGCCACACTCGTCAGTGTTTTGCTTAAGAAAGGTAGCCCAGTTACTGGCCTACCTTTGTTTAGCTCTTCAGTGACTGTAGAGAGCTTCTATATTAAGGGTTTGATTTGGCCTTTTTTATGCAATGAGGCAAAATTCTCTGTTTCAAGGATCCATTTATGAGTTTAGTCCAGTAAGCTGATTCATATAGGTGGGTCCGCAGTTGTGTAGGGCCTTGAATGCATTGGTCAGGGGTTGATCTGGCATCGTTTCTGTACCGGGAGCCAGTGGAGTTCCCTGAGGTAAGAGGTAATGTGGGTTCATCTAGGGAGATCAAGGACGAGTCTGTCTGCGGTGTTCTGTATGATCTGAGGAGGAGGAGGAGGTGTGCTGTGATGCCTGCATAGAGAGCATTGCAGTAGTCCAGTCGACTGGAGAGGAGGGGCTGGGTGATAATGCGTCTTGAGCTTTGGAGTAGCCATTTGAATAGCTTGCGAAGCATGCAGAGAATGAAGAAGCAGGAGGAGGAGACGGGTTGACCTGAGTCAGTATGGTTAGCTTTTTGTCCAGGAGGATACTTAGGATCTTAGTGTGGTCAGTGGGGGTAGGAGTAGGCATGAGTTCTGAGAGCCACCAAGATGCTTCCCTTCAGGAGTTTTTGATTCCGAAAATCTGTACCTCTGTCTTGTCCTAGTTGATCTTCAGGCAGTTGTCCTTCATCTAGTTGGCGATGTCTGTCGTGCAGTTGTGGAAGTTAGTCTTGGTATTGGTGGTATCTTCAGAGAGGGAGAGGATTAGTTGTGTGTCGCCAGCGTAGGATATGATGTTGATCCTGTGGGTTTTAGCAATGCTGGCCTGAGTTGTCATATAAGTGTTGAATAGGGTGGGGCTGAATGAGGCTCTTTGGGGTACTCCACAGATGATTTCCTTTGGTTCAGAGGTGAAGCGGGGGAAGGCAACTTTTTGCGTTCTCCCAGTGAGAAAAGAGGCGATCCATCTGAGAGCGGCTCCTTGGATGCCTGTTGTGCAATCTTGTGATGAGTGTGTGTAGGGAGACCATATCGAAGGGAGGATCAGAGACACAGTCTCTGATCAAGTAGGGCTTGGATGTTGTTAGTAGCCGCGATGAGGGCTGTCTCAGTGCTGTGGTTTCTGCAGAATCTGGATTGGGTGAAGTTGTGTAGGAGATTCCATTGCAGGTGTGAGGAGAGATGTTGGTTGATACCTTTTTCAAATACTTTTGCCAGAAACAGGAGCAGGGAGATCTTTTGGTAGTTGTTGAGTTCGTTGGGGGTCTGGCGATGGTATCTTTAGTAGGGTGTTGACTTCTGCGCATTTCCAGTTCTCAGGGAAGGTGGCCATATTAATTGAGGTGTTGAAGAAGGTGAGCACAGTCCTGGGCACACGCGGTGGGGATCTTACAAAGTTGCTGTGAATTTTAAGTGTTACATAAATGTAGCGGTCGACACTGGCATGAGTTTGAAATGTTTTTTATCATGAAACAACGACTGTGTTGAACCAAACAACCAGCCGACACGTGTTTCGTCACCAGTTATAGTCCTGTGACTCTTCAGTGCTGGGAAGGATACAAAACAATGGGTGATGGAAACAGGATAAACAGAGGGTAATCTTGTCGTTGTTACACACCGGGAGCAATGGTGATCTAAGGAAACTTATACTGTACACAGTGTAAGGTGAAAGGTGACAGTAGTGAGTGTGCCGCTCTCATGGAACAGAACTCATGATAAATGCGCGGGAAAACTTTATAAATGCAGTGACTTTTAGTGAATGTGCCGCTCTCATGATTATCGAGATCATGATAAAAGGCGCGGGAAGTCACAGGTTCATCAGGTGAATTGACAAAATATATCAGTGTGAGCAATAGTGTTTGCCTCAATGTGAAATCAACCAATGCGGCGCATTTATCATGAGTTCTGATCCATGAGAGCGGCACACTCACTACTGTCACCTTTCACCTTACACTGTGTACAGTATAATTTTTGTTAGATACTTCTGGGGGGTGGCTGGCTCTGGTTCCTTAAGACAGTCTACCAGATGATCCCAAGCTCGGGCCCTATCGATTGATCTGTGCCCTTTCCTCACCTCTTGAATTAATCCAGCACCTTCCAATCCTACCCATTTATCGAGGTTGTCCCTTCATTTGGACAGTCTAGGGTTTCTGTTGGCCTTCCAATGCATGGTTATTTTTTGCTTTGTGAGGATAAGTGCCAGGTCCACAAACCTAGTAGTAGTTTTAAATGTATTGGGCTAGGTAACTCCCAGAGAAAACAGTCCATAGGAGTACAGGGGATTGTTTGTCGGGTAACTTCCTTAATGCAGTGTATCACCTCCTCCCAGAATTCCATTAGAGAGGGCCAACCCATACCATATAGAGCAAATCAGCAACATGCTCATCACATCTGGTACAGGTCGTCTCAGCTATTCATTAAAGCTTATTGATTTTACTGGGGGTGAGTTAGGCCCTTGGAAGAAATAGAAATTGATTCAATTGAATCTGGCGTTTCAAGATGCTGTATAGGTGCTGGCCAGGATTAAGGCCCATTTTGCCTCCTTGATTGGGAGTGTTAAGTCCCCTTCCCATTTCTTGTGCAGCTTTACCAATGGTGTAATGATGTCAGCCCGCAAAGCTTGATACAGGCATGTAACTGCTTTGGTGCAACCAGTCTTAGTGCAGAGTTCCTGGCAGCATTTATGAGTAGGAGGTTCAGCAATCCCTTTCCCCCATTGGTCTCGCAGTGTTGCTATTACAGTCCAGTGCAATGAAAATTTGCCCCCCCAGTAGCGCAAAAGAAGCTGATAGGTCTTCAAAGAGGAGAAGTATTCCATCTCTGTAGAGATCTGCCATGCGGAGCACTCGATATGCGGTCCGTTCTGCGAGCCCCCTCAAGGCCATTTGTGCGAGCTCCCACCAATCCCAGCCATTACAATAGCAGGTCCTGCAAGTATGGCACCTGAGTATGAGTTCATTGTAGGCAGTGCTGGCAGCAGCACCGAATGACCAGCAACACTTCAGAGCCCTCCCGGAGAGGTTGTCTGGGATTTAAGAGGGCCCAATAAAGGGCTGTGGAGATGGGTATCGAGCAGAGGGCTTCTTCCCCAGGCCTCATCTGAGTACGGATCCACTGTTTGAACCACTGTATCTGTGCGGATAAGCAGTAGGCTTCAAGGTCTGGCACCGCTAGAACCCCGTCCGTCACTGGGCACTGTAGTTTGGATATCACTTCTCTATGCCTGCCTGTCCCCCATACCAGATCAATCATCAGTGATTCAAGTTCTCGAAAGAGCCAATGGGGAACGATGAGCGGCAATGTCAAGAAGAAGTACAGTAGCCGAGGAGTGCCACCATTTTGGCCACAGCCACTCTTCCCGCCACAGACAGTAGCACGTTTTTCCAGAAATCCACAAGAGTGTGGAGAGCACAGACGACAGCTCCAATATTACTGTTTAGGAGATCTTGAGGATCATGATAAATCTTGACAGACAGATATTTCAGGCAAATCCCTTCCCGAGTAAGGCCATGCAGATCACAGGGCTGAAGCACGTCAGTACAGAGTGGGAACAGATGATTTTTCACAATGCCCAAACAATGCACAAGCCTGACACACTGCTGAAGCACTCCAGCAGAGCTATCTCTCCCGGTAGATCTGAGCCCACATCTCTTAGGAACAGGAGCCTATTGTCTGCATATAAGGTGGTATAATGTGAAATACCCTGCAGTTCCAAACCCCGATAGGACTCTCCAGAGCATGCATTACTGGCTAATGGCTCCACTGCAAAAGCAAACAGCGACAGAGAAAAAGGGCACCCCTGTCTATTCCCCCGCCCCACTAAATGTGAGTCCAAAATCAATCTACCAGTACGTACTCATGCCGTAGCTTCCGAATAAAGAAGCCTGGTTCATTGAATTGGGTGATTCCGATGTTATTCATGCTGTCGAGGAAGTTGGTAGTGTTGATGTTGTTGTGGTCGTCGAGGTGGAAGTTAAGGTCACCAAGGAAAATGTAGTTGTTGGAATCTATGACGATGGGGTCGATGAAATCAGCGATGAAGCTGCAGAAGGCTGGACGTGGTCCTAGAGGACAGTAGGAGAGGGTGCCCCTGATGGTGGTTGTGCTGTCAGTTTAGAGTCAGAAGTTGAGGTGTTATATGGCTGGGGTAATGTTGTCATTTGTGGTGCTGCATTGAATGGATTCCTTGTATATGATGTTGATCCCTTTGCCAGGCTTATTGATGGGGTTACGGTGGGTGATCTTGTATCCTTCGAGTACTGCGGTGTCAATGTCGTGCGCAGAAGTGGGGTTGAGCCAGTGGGGAAAAGGACATCGGGTAGAAGGGTGAAGATGACGTTCCAAATCTCAGTGGTGTGCTTGCAGAGTGAGCGTATGTCGAGAAGGGAGCATGCAAGTTGGTGTTTTTGTTCATGTGGTGTCTATCTTGGGGTGTGGCTGGTCAGTGGGCTGTGGGTGTGTTGTGGTTGGTGAAGTGGCAGTGGATGCAGGTGAAAGGTCCTACCGTGGAACGTGGGTCTGCATGGTGGCAGTGTTTGCTGAGGTGTCCAGGATTGAGGGTGTAGAGCTTGGCGATGGTGTATCTGCAGAGGTGGGAGGACCAGGTGTTGTGGTGCTGGGGGCGGTCCAAGCATGAATGGGCGCAGACGGCCTTCCCTTTGGTGCGCCAGTGGTACACTTGCTGCACGCACCTGCTGCCTGGTCATATTGTGGCCTGCATTAAGTGGTTCCTGGGGTATGTGGGGCTTCTGTAGGTGGGGTGAGTGGGAAAACCCGGTCAGGAAAACCCGGGCAGGAAAACCCAGCCAGCGGTGGTGTCACTGGATCAGACTGGAACGAGCAGGAACTGGAGGTCACAGGCAAGTGGCAAGCTAGGTGCCCGGGTGCCTACTCAGTTAAGTATTGGGCGTAATGAGATGTGTTGTCTGGATTGCATATATGAATATTTGTATCTTATCCAGGATGAAACTAGTGAATTGGTCGCATTTGGCCTTGAGTCATCTGGATTGGTCAGTTCAGCGATTTTTTTACCATGTCAGAAAGTATATTTTAGACTATTTTTTGCTTCATCTAATTCTAAGTAGAAGGCAGATGCGATGGCCTTCAGTATATCTTTTTGTAAGATTTCCTGGCTCATTTGAAATTGTTTAGGCTGGAGATCAACTTTGACTTCAAACCCCTAGCAATTTCCTCAGTTTTTCTTTGTTCAGTAAGTTCTTTAGAGAACTATGTTACTGATTTTTAAAAATGTTTTTCTTTTGAGAATCATTAGTGTGCTAATGTATTGAGCACTGCCAAAGTGTTGTCATAGTTTGATGTTATTTACTCATAGAGATCAGGTTGTTAGTTATATTCTGGCCTAGAATATCAGTGTTTTGGGATTTTAGATTTCTGCACTTCATGCAAGCACATTTGGGTGTACTTTAAGAGAAGGGAAGAAGAAGAGAATTTCAAATGGGGACTATAGGGTTTTCATTGGAATCTGCATCTGCCCTTCTTTTGTGAATGTCTTGCTTTCTAATTACTAGAACAACTCTAGTTATGTGGGTGAGTTTATGCACATTCACTTGTTTTTAGATACCTCACCTGCCTCTGGTTGCTTGAACCTGTCTAGGGGTGTCTGTCAGACTTTGGCTGACTACACTGCACCCTGGATCCCTGGACATAGCTGTGTCTTTATCCAACTTTCGTTGTCTGTCTATCCCTTGCTGTCTCTGTGACTGAACACATCTTTTGATGTATGTATCTACCACTGTGCTGATCTGGATACGATTGTGCCAATCTCTATATGAATGTGTATCAGCCTCTGGGTTGGCCTATAATGATACCCTTTTCTGTGCATCTCCAACATTTGGTCTGTAGCTTATACATTCATAATTTTCGCTGTAGGCTCAATTTGCGTGGTTTCCCAATGTTTGTCCTATATGTGTCTCTGGCATGAGAACTCTGAGCACTTTATCTCTGTTAAACGGGAGTAAAGTGCCTGTGCTCCACAGGTAAATATGTCGAAATTGGCTTAAACCTGATTGGTACAAATAACTTTACCACAAGGCCAGAGTATATGATGTGGAATGGTAAACAGCCATTACAATGCTGTCTTTACCGTGCATGATGTTTACCACACTGTCTTTACCACGCTGGTAAGTACCATGAAGGGAAGTACATGATAAAAAGGTTTTTCCTTTACTACACATCATTTTCCATGCAGTACTTTACCCCATAAGATTCGTTTTTTTTTTTTAAATAACATCATTTTTTAAGTTATTTAAAAATCACGGGTTTAACTTGTGGGTAGAGGTAAAGATGGGTAAGGGTAATTTTAGAGTTATAGGGTTGGTAAGAATAAAGAGAGGTAAGTGTGATTCTAGAGTTTTGGGGTGGGTAGAGGTAAAGAGAGGAATAGATAATTTTAGGGTTATGGGGTGGGTAGAGATAAAGGAAGGTTTCAGCCTCTGGGATGGCCTGTAATGATACCCTTTTCTGTGTATGTATAACATTTGCTCTGTACCTTATACATTAATACATTTCGATTTACGCTCAATTTGTGTGGTGTCCCAATTGTTGTCCTATTTGTGTCTCTGGCATGAGAACTCTGTGCACTTTATTTCTGCTAAAAAGGAGTAAAGTGCCTGTGCTCCACAGTTAATGATGTCAAAATTGGCTTAAACCTGATTGGCACACTTAACTTTTTTTACAAGGCCAGAATATATGGTGGGGTAATGGTAAGCTTGCTTCCCAATTATCTATGGTCTTCCTAATTGTTCAAAACTTTCAAGTGACCCAGCAGGGTTGAAAAAACTGGTTATTTAAAAAAAAATGTTGCTACTCCGTTTGCTATAGTGGCTGTCGAAAATATTCAGGGAAGCACATGCATATCAATGTAAAGTTCAAGGTCTAATTGCAACCTTTAAAGATTGGAAAGTTAGGTTCATAGTCAGTTCCAAACGTAATAACCACAGTCAACCAAGTAGAGATAAGAAAACAGCTTTACGAGCGTTCTTCCAAGCCATGAACACAAGAGGGTAACGGTAAACACCAAGTGGTGAGGATATTGTGGACTGGGGTTTCTAGATAGTACATGGTTGAGCATATAAAAGGGAGTCCACACATGACCACAAGACTTAGATTCAGGCTCACACCAATCAAAAGTCCTGAATGTGGACCCGCGTAATCTTGGCGCAGTGAACAGAGTCCAGGTGAGGGGGAAACTGTTATTGAGTCTCTGAGATGTAGCCCCCACAGTGATCCATCATCCTCTGATGCTTGCTACACACACTCGGTCTCCATGCTATGCAAGCCCACACAAGCCACACACGCTTATGGGGAGGTGAAGGAGAGTGGAGTTTGAGTTGGAGGGTAGAGTTTGAGTTGGAGGGTGGAGTTGAAAGGTGGAGTTGGAGGGTGGAGTTTGAGTTGGAGGGTGGAGTTGGAGGGTGGAGTTGGAGGGTGAAGTTGGAGGGTGGAGTTGGAGGGTGGAGTTTGAGTTGGAGGGTAGAGTTTGAGTTGGAGGGTGGAGTTGGAGGGTGGAGTTGGAGGATGGAGTTGGAGTTGGAGGGTGGAGTTTGAGTTGGAGGGTAGAGTTTGAGTTGGTGGATGGAGTTTGAGTTGGAGGGTGGAGTTGGAGGCTGGAGATGGAGGGTGGAGTTTGAGATGGAGGGTGGAGTTTGAGTTGGAGGGTGGAGTTGGAGGGAGGAGTTGGAGGATGGAGTTGGAGGGTGGAGTTGGAGGGTGGAGTTTGAGGGTGGAGTTTGAGTTGGAGTGTGGAGTTTGAGTTGGAGGGTGGAGTTTGAGTTGGAGGGTGGAGTTGGAGGGTGGAGTTGGAGGGTCTGTCTCCAATCCAACGCAGAGCCCAGTCGGCCTTCTTTTTAACACAAGGTAGGGTTTCAATGGCGTTGAAGAGAAACTCCCTTTCTTTGGAATCCTTAATGTAGGTATCGATGAGGAGACTGTACATTTCGGAGTGAATGTTCTCCATAGCAATTTGAAAACCATAAAAACAACGGGCTTCTGTGACTTGCACTTCTTGACTAAAACGCTATCTCCCTTGGTCGGTGTATCGGCGGATCGCGATCCCTGCTGCCTACAGACAGACAGGTCGGTCACGAGCAGCACAGGAGCGCACAGACATAAAACATGTTGACATCTCCCCCCAACCCTCCCTCCACGCGAGTTTGTGTCATATGGCCCTGGGCAGGGCTGCGCGCAGCATCGTACAATGGAGGAGTAGAGCGAGGAGGTGGAGCGGGAGGCGCGGCGGCCTGCGGCGAGCAGCGCACCCCGCACTTGCCATGAACAGAATGACACCCAGGCAGGCAGCTCCGCTCTGCCCCCGGGTGCCCCGCGTCAAAGGCCCTCCCTGTTTCGCCTCGCCTTCAGCACCAAACAGCCGGCCAGTGTGGAGATCTGCTAGGAGAAGGACAAGGGCAGGATGATACCTCAAACGGCCACCCACCAGACAGGGCGCCACCGTGGCCAGAGCAGGGGACTCTCATTGTGCCGTCTGAGGGAAATGGAGGGGGTAGGCTTCCACTGCATGCTGCCTTATGGCCCTGAGTGACAATACACACCTGCTAAGGGGGAACGGAGGCTGCACGCAGCCAGCTACATAAAATAAAAAAAAACACACAGCAGCCGCTCCGCCTCGGACACTCGTGACGGCTTCTCTACTCACTTGATTTATTGCGGGCTGAGCAGACCGCAGTACCTTCTGTATCGCGCTATTCGGCAAAGAAAAAAGTCATGGTGATAGAACGAGGCACAGCCGCTGGCGCCCCAGGGTTTCCCTTTAAACTGAAGTTTCCCAGAAGCGGACTAACTTGAGAGGCAGCAAGCCCTGTCCTTTTCAGACTGGGGGCGTGTTTTGGACTGAGGACGTCATAGAGATAAAGAACCGAAAAAACACGCCCCCCCCAATCCGAAAAAGACGGGGCTTAAATTGAAATACAAACCTCTTCTCCAATGGCTGGCCGCCGTTTAGGAAGCCAGCCAATGGAGAAGAGGGGCGGGTTTAAGCCTCACTACTAAGAACAAAAAATCTTGCCAGCGAGGCTACGTATGTGCGCAGCCTACGCTAGCCGAGACCTAAAAACAACAAACTGGCAAAAAATCAATAACAAAACAGTGCAGCTTAGAACTTAAACTCAGTGCATCACAAACCACAAAATAACAATTTTAACCAAGCACAACCACAGAACCATGGCAGGATGGAAACAAAAATCAGTTGTTGTGAAAATGTGCAAACCAGGCCTACACTGTAGGAGGTTGTGTCTAGAATAGGGTGACCGGGTTCTCAGCCCATGCTGCTCTGAGAGAAGACCATTTATCTACAGCCTACTGGAGAAATGTCGCAGTGACAGACTGGCCAGTCCGGCCTTGCCCAGAACACTACACACATCAACATTACACAATACACAAGTGTTCAAACATAACCTACCCAAAAATGCAACAGAAGTGCATTGCGATCTTGTGTAGTGCTATGTTAATATATTGTGTTTTGTTGCTTTTGGGCTGTATTAGCTTGATTTTTTTATGTTGTGCTTTGTTCTTGTGTTGATGTATTTAAGTGGTGTGTAGGTTTGGTGTGTTGTGTTTTGTTATATTGACTAATTGATATGTTGAGATTTTGTTGTCTACCTTTGTTGGTATATCATTGTGTTGTGGTAAATATTGTTGTGTTTGGTGTGGTATATTTAGGTATTGAGTCAGTGTACTGTTTTCGTAGTGTTTTGTGTTTTTATTGATATGTTGTGTTATGTTGTTAGATGCAATATCATGCTGATATGTTGTGCGGAAGTTGTTTTTAGCTGGTGCTGATTTTAGAAGTTGTTACATCTTTTTAGTGTAGCGGTGTATTGTTGATGTGTTATGCTAAGGTTTTGTTTGTTTGGTATGTTGTATTGTTCTCTTATGCCATATTGTTCTGTGTTGATGTGCTCTTGTTATTTTGTTGCGTTGGTGAATTGCTGGTTTGTACTTTCAGTTATTTTGTCATATGTTGTGTTTTGTTGTAGTGGTACAGTTTTTCTGTTCTTTTCATATACCAGTGTTGGATTAGTTCGTGTTATGTTGATGTTTTATTGCTACATTGTGATGTTGAGGTGGCATGATGCATTGTTGGTGTTTTCTTGTGTTGTGGTGTTATTTTGTTGAGGTGCACTGTTATCTCGTGTTGTCCTTTTCAGTGTGCTGTTGTGTTGGTTAGTTGATGTATTATTGCATTATTTTGATCATTCTTTGTTGTACTGTGTACTTTTGGTGCGTTGTGGTATGTTGCTATTGTGTTTTGTCGAGGTTTTGCTGTGTAGTAGTTTGTGACTTTTGTAATTGAGTGCTGGGTGTTTTTTATGATGTAGTGTTGGTGTATTGTGTCTTTATGTTGTATTTTTCTTTTTTGTGCTTCCATAGGGTATTGAGATATTTCGGTACTGTGTTGTCTCAAAACTGCAGTCAGCCTGCTGAACATGCACACACGCTCGTATTTCATAATACCATTTCCTCAAACCCACGTTGATGAAATGGTATTAAAATATGTTTACAAAAAATCACTCTTTTGTTTGCCACCACATATCTTTGACTGATCTAGCCTATACGTGTGTTAAAAAGTGAGGCTCACTTTAAAAATCACAGACCTGCAAAGAACTGTGTTTAAACAGTATTGGATATAACCTGCAGGTCACAGGTTCACTTAGTAGTACAATTTCTCACTAGGCTAATGCTTTTGCTGGAGAGAGTTAGATCAATTATACTTTGGTGATTTACACATCTTTGTTTTTTGACACCAAGACACTATCCATAAAGGACTGGGTCCAATCTAACAGATCATCTTCCCTAATCAATTAGCTGTAGATGTGGAATCATCTTTTGCCCAAATCTGTGTACAAAATCCTTCCATAACAGTAAAAACCTCGAAAACAGGCCCATCTTGGGTGGTTTATCTTAATTCTACATGATTAACAAACGTGTGTGCCCTGTAACTGAATAGCCTTATATGTTAACTAAAATCCATATAGAAACTGGGTAGATATCTTACAGAGACAGGGTTCCCCCGGGTATATTTCATGAACTTTACAGTGTTCAAACATCAGTCTTAGCAGTCAAGGGATAGGGAGGAATGGTAATACTTGACTTATTTCTTTCTTCAGAGGCTATTATTTTCGGATTTATTGGTATGATACAAAAGGAATAGAAACAATGGTATAATAAAGCGTGCAGATAGGGCAGCGGTCAGTAATAACATGGCTAGTGTAATATGGATAAAAATAGTTAAAAAAAACAGCACAATAATTTTATACATCGGTTATTGTCAGCAACATTAACAATAATTATTTGATATATCTTTAAAAGTAGAATTTGTTGGTACTAATTTGTAAATGCTTCTCTCCTATTTAACTAGGGTGATCATCAGGATGGAAATGCAGGGGTAATTAATGATTGTTATCATCATGCAGTAGATTTTGTAGCAGGGCTATTAGCAACAATAGCGTGGCCACCAAATTGCAGGTTGTGAAATTAAATTCTGCAGTGTTAGAGTATTCAGGACGATGCATGACTGTAAAATAGTCATAAACATGTCGTGAAAGACTTGTTATCGCTGTTCTGTCATGAAGCATGTGAATGTTGATAGAGCTGCACTATTTATCATCACTAACTTCTCTTATCATTTACTGGATATTACTGATGAGTCAACATTGTAATGCAGCTTTTCACCAAGAAAGCCCGGCTTTATAAAATAAAAACTCTAATAGGATAAAGCACAGTGCAAAGAGTTTTCTGCTCTGTCCATCAAAAAATTGTATTATCCACTGTGCAGTTTTTTCAATTTCCCTATATTCTAGTTTAACGTTTGATTGTGGGTCCCTCAACTGAATATTTGACTCTTCTAATGTATCATGTTTCTTTTCACAACATCTGTTTGGATTGTTCCCTCAACTGAATATTTGACTCTTCTAATGTATAATGTTTCTTTTCACAATATCTGTTTGGATTGTTCTCAGAGTTTGTTACATAACCTTATTCTGAATCAGAAACCATTCTAAAGTTAGAGCGAACACAGTCAACATAACATATCAAAATCTTCCAGCTTCCCCCTCCAATATTTATTAAAAATATCCTTTTCATTGCAGTCTGATATGTTATCTTCTACACATTTGTCTGTCACTTTTGGTTATCTCTTTTTCAGACTCTTGGGTACCGGTTGATCATTCCATATGTGTTCCATGTTTGCATATTCACTGCACATTCTTTCATTGCTTATACTTCTATTGCACATAATCCACTGTCACTCTAGGTTTTGTCCCTTTTACCCTTTCTATTCTTTGTCACCTGAGATATTTACCTTTGCTCTCTTAATTGTGTGTTAATTCTAAGTTAACTGACCTTTTGCGCCTTCATCTATATCACACATTATTGTGTGTTGCACTTCTATGCATACATGTGTAAAGTCAAATGGTAAACTGACACTAGAGCAAATTATATGCAAAATAATTTGGTCTCTGATTAAGCCTTCTGTGAAGCTGTGTAATCTGCAGGTTATTGCAAGATTCCTTGACCTTAATAACGTATCTATTAAGTTAGACTGCCCCATGGCTGTGGTATACAACAGCAGTTTTTATATGACTTCCAGAGTCTCTTTAATCATCTTCGCTATGAACTTTACAATATTATAGACACCTTCTAGATATAACTAGGTACAAGCACCATAAGACAGAACTTCACTGACTACCCTTAAAGACAAAATTGGCGTTAAAATGTCCCACATCACACATAAAATGCTATATCTTGGCCTTCCCAGCCACTTGTGCACCTCAGAAGGCAAAAGAGACACTAGATACAAATCCAACCTACAACTGAAAATCTCAAAAGCCAAAAAGAACAAGCCAGGCATCAGCAAATAGAATCAACTATCAGAACACTTAAAACTAAACTCCAGCCTGCTGGCATTTCCCAAAAACGTATAACTCACCACTGTTGAATATGCATAACAATCGAAAAAATATTTTCTCAATCATATGCTATAATTTTACTGCATTTTGTTCACTGTTATTTCTCAAGCACTCCATTTCCCATGTGGATGTGTCCACACAATGAAAAAAACTAAGATATGGTGTTTGTTAGAAAGAACATTAATAGTTGGGGTGGGTGACTACCTATCTCAAGGAATAATCACAATCCATATCAGGGTGAACCATTATAGCTACTAAACTAACTTTAGCTCAACCCCCTTGATAGCTACAGCAAAGAGCAGACAAGCGTCACTCAGGGGTAGTGTGTCAAGTATTTATGCAGTACTAAAACAATAATAAAGTTCAAATACAAACCAATACAAATCCCAAATCAAATGAGAAAAATAGAGAAAATGAATTAAACCAAATAACACCAAAATGACAAAAATCCAACAAGGGAATGGAAATATGGTTTTTGAAAAAGTTTTATGTCGGAATAGCACAAAAAGCACAAAGTGCCTATGACATTTATTAGTCACCGTAGACTATTTGAGGCCGACCAAGATGAAGCATGAGTCGAGTATACCGACCAGGTTCGTGATGGGTAAATATTTTACCTCCTGACTTAGTCTTTTAAGTCCTCATATGCTGCAAACCACTTACCTATGTCACCTCAACCACATAGCAAGGCACGAGGTCTTTGGGCATGTGAACTGTTTTACCTCTCTTCGGCTCTTCACTGTCACTGCTGGGATCATCAATGGACTCAGAGGACCTTTTTGCCTTCAGGTCTAGCTTTCTCTGGATTCTCTCATGGGCCAGCAGAATTTCCTTTTCTTCAAAAGCCTACATTTTCTGCTGTCTTCCTTTCCTCCAAGGCCTTTTGTGCTGCGCCTTCTATTCCTCAAAGGCTAGTGGAGGCAGTTTCAGCCTCACCTCCCTCTGAGCCCACTTGCCCTCTATCTCTGATTTGGTCAAGCTTTAAGAAGACACACTGCTCCCTGCTCTAGGCACTGCAGGGGATATAGACCGTGTGAGCTCATCCTCCTCTGGCTTTGGAGCCTCGTCAATGACAATTTTGTTTCCTTCCTCCACCTCCGACGCTCTAAATGCTCCTGTGGGGGGACTACAGCATGCATACTTCCTCCCATGCTCTTCAGGCAATCTGTTATTCCTCCGTCTTGGATGTTTTCACCAGTTTTAGTCCCCTTTCTTTCCTTGCTCCTCAAAACTACTATGCTGTTGCTTGAGCTCAAATCCCTTCTTTACAAAATCAAAGGTGTCAGAAGTTGAGGGAAAGAGTGAATTTAGGAAAAATTAAAAATTACCAAATAAAAATAAAAATATTCATAAATCACAAAGTCTATTTTTATTGTCACTTTAAGAAGCAATTTCTGATTCTAACTTAAATCACTGATTGGTACTGCAAAACACAAGTCCTGGATCACACCCCTGAACACCTATGTAAGAAATTGGATTATTAATTGGGATGGGTGACTACCTACCTCAATGAATAATCACAACCCTTTTGAACCACTAAATTCACTAAATAAACCTGAACTCAATCCCCTGGTAGATATGGCACAGAACAGACAGGCTTAACTTTGAGGCAATTTGTAAAGTATTTACGCAGTTCCAAAACAGTAATAAAGTGAAAATGAAAAACAATGACTTTCCCAAATTGAATTAGAAATATTGAGTTAAATTTAACAAACAAAAAGAGACCAAAATGACAAAAATCCAGCACGGGGAATCTGAGATATTGATTTTTAAGGTATTCATTAGGTATAGCTCAAAGAAGTACAAAGTGCCAATAATCAATCTAACGCTAAAATACAGTTTGAGTGAGTCAGTGTGCCCACAACAAACCCAGAGACGGAAGTCTACTACAACCAGACAATATATACAAAATAATTGTTTTGGCATCCTTTTTCCATTCCTTTTAAGTGTGCCCCCAGTAATATATGTAAAAGCCAGAGAGTGAAGTCTGATTGCTGAAGGACCTCTACAGAAGGTCCTTCAGCAACCAGACAGTAGATACATAAGAATTATCTTGTCATCAGGTTCTCTTGCCCAAAAGTGTAATAAGTTAACCCAGCAGACCTATCAGGCAGGGTTTGGCCCTCAAGCAGGATTTGACACTGCAATGTCAAAAAGATGTCCACAGGCCACACCTTGCATATTCTGTCTGTGAGGTTCAGTGGAGTCATATCTACCTATGCAACTCAGCCTATTGTTTGATCCTAGTAGACACTTTGCACATTTTCCACACCTATTTAAATGCTAATTACTGGCTGGCAGAAATGTGACAGCAGATGCAAGTTTAACCTCTGTTAACTTTAGACGGTGAAAAGATATCTTTCTAAAAGTAACTTTTGTTTATTATCTTATTATTTAGTAAAAAGTCTTACTTCACCTTTAAATTGAAATTTTAATAAATATCAGAAATAGTAGTTTAATTATTTTATAGCTAGTCCAAATCATGGGATACTGTATTAAGATTTTAATATGTTATGTTATGTTATATTATGTTAATTTATTTTCTAATGCGCACAGCTACCCAACCAAGGGTTTCTCAGCGCAGGCCAGAAAAAGACTCTAAAAATCTGAAGTTAGAATTGTTGAGTGAACAGCCAAGTTTTTAATTGCTTGCGGAAATTGGAATACAGCTTCTCATTCCGCATCGCGTGAGGTAGAGAATGCCACAATGTTGGCCCGAGAAAAGAGAAGGAGCGTTCTCCCATTCTTGTTAATTTGATCCTGGGCACAGTGAAATTCTCTTCTAAGGAGGGCGAATCAGGCGAGAAGGATGGTAAGGGCGTACCAGATCTTGTAGGTATTTCGGAGCTGAGCCAATCTTAATTCTGTACATATAACACAGGGCTTTAAATTTAGTTCGCTGTTCCACCTTGAGCCAGTGTAACTCTCTCAGGGCATTGGCCGTACTGGACATTCTAGGAAATCCAAGCAGCAATCTGGCAGCAGAATTCTGCACCACCTGAAGCTTACGTAATACATCCCTGTTTGAGCCCAGAAAAAGGACGTTACCATAGTCCAGGCGAGATGTTACAAGTGCCTGGACTACCGTCCTCTGGGTATCAACAGGGAGCATCCAAATTATTTTTTTTAACCATTTTAAGATGGTAAAACAGGTGGTTGCAATTTGGACCGCCTGTTGTTTCATTGACAGTTTATTGTCAATGATAAAGCCTAGATTGCGGACACGAGAGGAAGGCGTAGGTAAAGGCCCCATTTCAGCTGGCCAATGTTGAGGGCCCCTATGTTCAGAATTTTTACCAAAAATAAGCTCTTCCGTCTTATCTCCATTGAGCTTCAGCAAATTTAATTGCATCGACGATGCAATATTGAGTAAGCCCAATTGCAGAGCAGAAGGCCTCAGTCTCTTATCAGCCGATAGAGAAAAGATGATTTGAGTATCATCGGCATATAAAAAAAGTGCCAACCCTGCTTCCTCAGCAATCACTGCCAGGGGTTGCACATAGATGTTAAAAAAGAGTGGGCTCTGAATTGAGCCCTGTGGCACCCCAAACAGGGATGTGTAGGATTTTGAGGTTGCCCTAGTGGAGAAAACTTGGAATGATCGTTCTGATAAAAAGGAAGACAGCCAGCCAAGCGCCGATCCAGTAATGCCCAATGCCCGTAAGGACTGAGAAACCGTATCGAACGCGGCGCTTAGGTCTAATAATATAAGGGCCACTGTATCACCTGCGTCCAACTGTTGGCGTAGCATCTCCGTAACGCCCAACAATGTAGTCTCAGTTGAGAACCCTGCTCTAAAGCCCGATTGAGAAGTGTGCAGGAAGTTCGAAGATTCCAAAAACATAGACAACTGGGCATTTACATGTTTTTCCAAAACTTTGGAAAACACCGGGAGCAAGGAAATCGGCCTAAAATTGGTCGGGATAGCAGGGTCCGCATTTTGCTTCTTCAACAGGGGCAGAACCATTGCATGCTTCCAAATGGCAGGCATCTCTGCTTCGCTAAGAGAGGCATTCAATAGCTCCATAACAACTCTTAAAGCAGGCTGTTCCATTTGTAAGAGTGCTGTTGCTGGAATAGGGTCGCACGGAGAGCCTGATTTAATGCTCGCTAAGATTTTAGTAAAAGACCCAATGTCCAAAGGAGCCCATTTCTCTAATTTTAACCGAGAATGCTCTACAGTGGGTGCCAGAGCAAGATCGGGCAAAGTCGGCCTTATAACACTAGTTCCTCCTAAAGTCTGATGGATTTGTCCAACTTTAGTTATAAAAAAGTTAGCAAGCAAATTACATTGTAATTCGTCGAGAACAGGCGGGCTAGGTTGCGTCCCTGAACCTGCTAGTTTCTTCACCATGGAAAATAGCGTACGAGAACAATTCTACGCCCCCAAAATAGTGTGGGAGATGTAATCGGCTCGTGCTACTTTACATAGAGCATGGTATTTTTTCAGTGAGGCTTTGTAAATACCCTTGGATTCGGGAGAGTAATCCCTTCTCCACCTTCTTTCTATCGCTTTACACTTGCTTTTTTCAGTTTTTAGCTGCTCTGTAAACCAGGGCGCCGGAGAACGGTGGTTTTTGAGTTTTTTCACAGTGGGTGGCAGACAAGTATTGGAGGCAGAAGTGATCCATTTATAGATACTGTCCAGGGAGGCCAGTGATATAGAATTCAAACAAGGAGCATTGTTTAACAGTAAGTGGTTACATTTTACTGCATCCAATTTGCCCCAGTTTCTGGCCCGACCCGGTATGTTAGATAGCAATGGGACCATTTTCAATGGACTTCTGTGTTGAAATTTGACCGCAAAATGATCCGGCCAACATAAAGGCAATGCAGGAGAACAATTAATGTCAGACAAGTTAGAGAAAATAGGGTCCAATAAGTGACCAGCAATGTGAGTGGGGCCTTCTTTGCAAAGAGGTAAGTTCAGCGCAGAAAAGTCAGCAATCAAAGCCTGACTTGCTAAACATTCCAGGTTTTCCAAATGAAGGTTTAAATCTCCTAAAACTGTGAAATTAGCCAATTTAAGTAGCCAGAGCGCCAACATGTCTGACAGTAAGGGCACCCAAGAACCAGCCGGTCAAGGGGGTCGCTAGTTCAAAGTCCCAGATAAAGTAAACTGGGGAAAGCGTAAGTTTAAAAAGTGCGGCTTCACAATCCACCAGAGGGAAGTCTAACTTACATAAGAAGCTTCTTTTAAAAATAATCGCAATCCCATCACCTTTCCTGAGGATTCTACATCCAGGCCTGAACAGTCATTCAACCAAGTTTCTGTCAGAAAAATAGCGTCAGGTTCTTCACTATTTAGAAAATTTAAAATGTCCTCCTTGTGTTTTGTCCAAAAATGATAAGTTATATTATTACTAAAGGGTTTATGTAACGATTCTTGCTCACTCAAAGCTTCAACAATAGGACTAATATCCACATTGGAACTCGAATTGTTAAAACCGTAGTTACAACCATTACATAAAGAATTAACTTCTAAAGGACATAATAAACTACAGTTTCACCCCCTCCTGCCTCTCAAGCTAAATAGTTGATTAGACAAATATTGTGTAGTTGATTTAGAGACAGGTTTTTTTAGGCATAGGTCCTGGCCCCTGGACCCGGTCGGTCTCGGATGGTCGCAGACGGTCTTGCCTTTGTCGCGCCTTCGTTGCGACATTGGCGCGACCGCTGCGCGTTAATATGTACGCTGGTTTTCTAAATAGGTCAGCCAGGCCTGCCACAGTCAAAAATATTTTTGGGATGTTGGCCGCTGTAAGGACATCTTAATATTAAATTTCTACATGGCCTGATTTTAAATGCCATGCTTACCGCCTTGTGGGTGACAAGGCCTATGTATTTGTGACTTATTAATATTTTTGACAGGTCAAACTGCAGTTTTTACACTGCTACAGTCAGGCTTCAAATGCAGTCATGTTTACAGTGTCACTGTAGTGGATGCCACAACGGGTGCGGCAGTCCAGTAATGGCATTTAACTTACAGAACCTGGGTACATTTGTTAAATACACTAGGGACTTATAGGTGAGTTAAATATGCAAATTAGGTGTATGCCAATTCCATAATGTTTAAAGTGGGAGCACAGGCACGTTACCATTAGTTAGCAGGTGTAAAGTGCACAGAGTTCTACAGTCAGGCAAAATATAGGGTCCAGCAAAAGGTCTGTATGACCAAGCTTAAAAGGGGGGTTTCCTACAGTGTTCCTTCCTTTCATCAAGTAAGAGTTTCTTTCCTTCAGTGCTGTATAAGACTGTGAACTAATTTTATGATATAATGCTTACACATGATGTCCTGCTTAGCTCAAACTCCTGCATTTTGATAGGGACACTTCTAGCACAAAGTGCGCACCTAATATGCCACCAGCACTCGGGTGATAAAGTGCCCATAGAAGTAGCAAATGTGGAGGATAGATGGCAATAGATAGGCTAAAATACTGTGCCTAAAGAAGAACCAACTTTGCATTGGCTGTGCTTATATGTGTGACCAACAGGCATTAAAATGAACTAAAAAGCACCAGCTACTTTTAGATTTAAAATACTTTACACCTAGTCTAGATTATATTCTCATACCTTGTCCTTATTGTCCGGAAAAAAATTATCTCAAAGAATCCTTCACAGTTCCTCAACTCAAGAATTGCTCATTAGCCACTTCGATCCCTCTGCCTAAAGTATGAAGTGTTACAGCCCTTGTGGGAAAGGAACATGTTGCTGGAAAGTCAAAATATATTAACGTGCTAATGCTTACTGAGAAGACGGAGAGCCAACTGCTGATGGTTTATACATATGAAACAAGAGTACAAATGATAATGCTTTTTTGGCCTTGTTCTGGTACGGCAGATACAAAAGGAGTGGGAAATGCTTCTTGATTCACTTCAACTCACAAATGGGTCCCTTGTAATTGGCTTCCTTGTCACCTAACTATGGAAACACAAATTATGCTCATATTTGTTCCAACTGCTACTGGGGGACGAATATACGACGTAACTCCGCATACAAACACTCCGAATACCATTACCACACATTTTTCTCAGCGCAAATGCAATGACCCGCATGTTTTTATAACAAAGCAAATACAACAAATTTTGTATTAAAAGTACCTTAACAATGCATTTTTAAACAATGCATGCCAGTACAACGAAAAATATATCTGTCAATATGTTTAGTCTTATAAATTAGTCACTTACCAACTGGCACAGGACGCCAGGGAAACAGGGGTTTTGGGAGGGGTAAGTAATTTAAAAATGGCGGTATTTAAATTCATCATTTTTTTTATTAATACTCTAGTATTAATTTTAAAAGTGTACATCTCTTATACGTTTTAAAACATTTTTTACTTATCCACTGGGACGGGATAGCAGGAAAGCAGGGGTTTTGGGTGGGTAAGTAATTTAAAAATAATGTAATTTTAACTAATTTTCGAGTATTAATTTAAAACTGTACATTTCTTAATACACTACCCTAAACCACTACCCTACACTACACAAACACCACAACACTACCCTAAACCCTAATACACTACACCCTGCACGACCCTGCCCCTACAACCAGTCCCGTCCCTACACTGAAACACTACCCTGCACGACCCCCCGACACTACCCTAAACCCTAAAACACTACCCTACACTACACCACTACCATAAACCCTAAAACACTACCTCCAGCACGACGCTCCCGACCCCCACTTCGCTCCATACACTCAAATACTACCCTGCACGACTCCCCGACACTACCTAAACCCTAAAACACTACCCTACACAAACACCACAAAACTACCCTAAAACACTACGCCCAGCACGACCTTCCCCCTACCTCCAGTCCATTCCCTACACTGAAACACTACCCTGCATGATCCCCCGACACTACCATAAACCCTAAAACACTTCCCTACACTACACAAACACCACAACACTACCCTAAACCTTAAAACACTTCCCCCCAGCACAGCCCTCCCCCGACCCCCACTCTGCTCCCTACACAGAAACACTGCTCTGCACGCCCCCCGACTTTTCCATAAACCCTAAAAAAGTAACCCTCACCCCAGGCACAATCTCCCTAACCTCTCTCTCCTCGTGGTTCCTCCCTCCTTGTTCCTTCGTAGTCTGAGGGGCGGTGCACGGTGCACGTCGTTGTGAGGAAACAGAAGAATCTCAGTGTGGTAATCTGCTTTGGTTACTATTTGTTATGATTCTATCACTGAACTCTATGATGTCACCTGTAGTGTTCCTATGCTCTGAGTGTTCCTATGCTCTGGCATTCTACTCCTTGATTCCCTGCGTGGCAGTTGCAGCTGCTCGTCTCCCCTTCAGGCTGGACGGCTCTCTTTTCTACAAATAAACCTCTGACCTCCTACACCTGTCTGCGCCTCGTCTTTACATTGGCGACAGAGGATGGTCAGCTGTTTTTCCGATGTCATCTAAATTTCTACGACGAACATCGAGTGAAACACTGTGAAAGTAAGGACACAGCGCTCAGCGCTGTGAAACTGACGACGACATTTCCTTCACAAGGAGTACGTGAGTACTTTTTCAAATTATTAACTTGCCTGCCGTACTCACCGAGAGCCGTCACAGCTGCACGATTTTTTTTCCCTACTATTTTTATGCTGTTTCTCGTTAAACCTGATCTACGCCCAGCCTAACAGTGCACAATCTTTCACATACCAACGCGCATCATTCCTACCAACTTGTTCAGCAGGCTGTGACTCTTTTTTTTGTAATTTACTTGGCTTTTACCGCATTGCGCACATCTGCCTTACCAGCTCCTTCCTCTACGAGCTGCGCTTCGTTTTGATGACGTTCTAACGGACATCAACCCAACGTCATCACGCCACGCTTGCTGGTTGCCATAGACGCTGGTTGCCATAGACGCTGATTACCACAGACGTCCGCGCTGCTTGTCATTCGGCCACGTCACAACACGCTCTTGCGACATGACGTTTCTTCTATCCCTCGAATATTAAACGTCACAAAGCCTTCACACAAAAGACTCAGTTGCAGCTTCCAAGCCTCCATTGTCTCTGTCGTCACAAAGGCTTCATCTGCTGCCCTCAAGTCATTGTTTCTTTCGTGCACAGCCAACCAGGAATCCTACATCTTCGCTGATGCACACAGCAATTCTCTATTCACACGCTGATGTACACAGCTATACATGTACAATTCTCCACTGCTGAAAAGAGCCTTGTCACGCTGATGTGCACAGCTTGCGCACACAGCAAATAATTTTGTTGTTCCTGTTCTGATATGCTGATGTGCACAGCTATATACATATACATTCAAATATCAAAACAACTACGCATTCATACAAGCTTTTACTTTCTAAAGTGACATCTACTTACTGAAATGTACACAGTCTTCACCTTCTAAAGTGATATCTTCACGCTGGTGTGCACAGCTTTTCTACACGTTAAAACTTTTAATAAATTTTTTTTCTCGCTTCAATTAATAAGAGAAAATAGAGGATTTTACAATGCAAAACGTTACTGCTCCAGCTCCATTTCTCCAGACTCCTGGCGATCCTCCTCTCGAATGGAAACTCTGGTTGAGATCCTTCATGGCTTATTTAGGTGCCATTGATGGCTTAAGATATCGTGCAGAAAGAAAAAAAAATCTTATGTATTATCATCTTGGCGTAGAAGGCCAAAATGTTTTTGACCATTTACCCCCTTATACTCCACCTCCTGGTGAAGCTCCAGATGAATTTGATATAGCTATAGCCAAACTAGACAAATATTTTGTCAAAACTAAAAACATGGTGGTACATCGTTATAAATTTTTCACCAGAGCTCAAAAACCTGAAGAAAGCATCGACACCTTTGTAACTGCCTTGAAAATACTCGCTTCCAAATGTGAATTTGATAATTTCACCTCACAACTTATTAGAGATCAACTAATTGCCCGTTGCTCTTGCAAACAAATTCAAGGAAAATTATTATCTTGCAAAGATCCTTCTCTAGATAAAGCTATCGATATAGCTAAAAGCATAGAGACATCTTTAGAAGATTCTAAACAATTAGAAGTTTCTCTTTCTAACACTTCTATTTCAGGTGCTGTCTCCACCAAAATGCCTGTTTCTATCAAGACACCTAACTTCATTCCCCGTGACTCACGTGGTTATTTTAGAAGAATGGGTACCAGAAGACCTTTTATGCCTAATAGACAATTTAGTCAAAGTACTTTTTGTTTCAGATGTGGTTCCTCTTACCATGTTTCTAATTTCAAAAATTGTCCTGCTGTTAATCAACAATGCAGCCAATGTGGCAAAAATGGTCATTTCTCAAAGGTTTGCATGAGAGGTAGAAGAGGCAATGTGCGATGTGTTATGAATGAGAATGATTCTTTTTCCGATTTAAATTCTCCAATGCTTTCCACTGAATATCCTGATTGTGATGTAACTACTCAAGAATATGTTGTTGTGGTGAAAAATAGTGATGACTCCAACTTTACACTTCATGTTCCTGATCCCGAAGTCGACACTATCATCGATAATTATCATGTTCAATTACTTGTAGACACTGGGGCTCGCATTACTATCGTTTCTCATGACAAATACTCTCATTTTTGTCGAGACAAGTGTTTACTTCCTCCTGATGTTCTGACTGTAGCCTTTGAAGGGAGCAGAATTAATCTCTTAGGATACTTCTGGGCTGAAATCTCAATTTTTAATAAACATATTAAAGGGAAGGTTTATGTTGCCAAACGAGGCATTAATGTCCTCGGTCTCCTACATCAGGCTGAATTCGGTATTACCATCAAACCTGGTCTACCTAATCCTGTATTTATTGAAGGATACAATTCCCCTTGTTCTATACCTTCACCTCCCGTTCCTGTATGCAACATTTTAAATAGCAAATGGTGGGAAAGTAAATATGAGAAAATTTTCGAAGATCGTCTTGGTAAAATCACCAATTTTCAACATTTCATTAAGGTTAAAGACAACATTACCCCAATCAAACACAAACTTAGAAATGTCCCACTTAGCATTAGAAATGATTTATCTAAACATCTTAAGTCACTATGTGAACAAGGAATCATTGAGAAAGTAGAATCCACGTTATGGCTTTCTCCCATTGTTTTGGCCAGGAAGAGATCTGGTGACCTTAGGATGTGTGTGGATTTACGCAGTCTTAATGAAGCCATCTGGATCGATGGTTTTCCCCTTCCCCGTATTGAAGATTTGATAGCTAAGGTGGGCTCTTCTACTTGGTTTTCCAAACTTGATCTTAAAGCAGCTTACCACCAAATTGAATTACATCCCCTCTCACGACATCTCACCGCTTTTGTAACGCCTGATGGTGTTTTCCAATTTCGTCGTCTTCCTTTTGGCCTGGCTTCTGCCGCTGCTGTCTTTCAACGAATTATGTCAGAAATGTTTGAAGGACTCGCTAATGTAGTCGTTTTCCAAGATGACATTCTCATTTTTACTCAAACTGAGACTGAACATGAGAAAGCCATTGACCAAGTTTTCAACATTTTAGAACAAAGAGGTGTAACTTTACAGAAGAGTAAATGTATATTCAAAACCAGAGAGGTAGAATATCTTGGTCATATCATTTCCGAAAATGGCATTAAACCCAGACCAGGTTTAGTCAAAAGCATTATTGAAGCCCCCCCTCCCTCTAACAAAGAACAGCTTTTGTCATTTCTGGGTCTTTGTGAGTTTTACTCCAAATTCATAAGGGACTATGCCAAAACTACTGAATGTTTTAGACTTTTACTTAAAAAAGGCGCTACCTTCAGCTGGTCTGATGAATGTGAAAGAGGTTTTCTGCTGATTAAAGAGCATATTACTAAAGCTCCTGCTCTTCAGCCCTTCAATGGTGATAGAGAAACTGTGGTCACTGTTGACGCCTGTGAATATGGCTTAGGAGCTGTCCTTTCTCAATTAGCTTATGGAAAGGAATTTACAGTGGGGTTTGCCTCCAGGCCTCTTCGTCCTGTTGAAAGAAAATATTCAGTAATAGAGAAAGAGCTCCTAGCGTGCGCTTGGAGCGTTGAGAAATTCAAATCTTACTTATGGGGCCGACCATTTGTTCTTCAGACCGACCATCGACCCCTTGTCGATATCTTGTCAGGCAAGAATATCAAACGCACCACTGCACGATTGGCTAGGCTTTCTACTAAATTATTAGAGTTCAATTTCAAAGTTATTTACATTCCAGGTGGCAAAAACAAACGGGCAGATTGTTTGTCCAGGTTACCTATACAAGATTCTGAGGAAAATGATTGGGAAAATGAGATTGAAGAATGCTTTGTGGCTAACATTTCCGAAGATTCCATTTCCTTTGCTGAAGGTGATTGGATCAAAGCAGTTGAAAATGATGTTGTACTTAAAGATGTATCTTCTTTCATTCAAAAAGGTTGGCCCAAAGAAAAATCTCTTTCTCCCGAACTTCAGATTTATTGGAAAATTAATTCAGAACTTTCATTAGAAAATGGTAAAGTTGTTAGAGGCAATAAATTTATTCCTCCTTCTGTTTATCGGGAGAAAATAATTAGTGATGCACATTCTGGACACCTAGGAGCCACCATTACCAAGAGAAATGTCAGATCGAATTTTTGGTGGCCTAAAATGGACAATCAAATTGTTGAAGCCATCAAAGTTTGTACACGATGCAACACCAGTGATAAGGTTCTTGTTTTAGAAGGTGTTAGTGATTCTGCTGTTCCTCCTCCTATTAGAGCCTGGCAGAAAATTGGTCTGGATTTTTTAGGTCCATTTCATGTTCTTCCCAATACTTCCAAATATTTCTTGGTCCTTGTTGATCATCTTTCCAGATGGGTTGAAGTTGAACCTATTAATGTTCCCAACTCTAAAAGTGTCATTAATTGTTTGAGTAAAATATTTTTGAGGGAGGGTTGTCCGGAAGAAATTCTAACCGACAACGGTGTACAATTTATTTCCAAAGAAATGGGTATTTTCTTAAAAAATTGCTGTATTAAACACACTAGAACTCCCTTATATCATCCCCAGAGCAACGGCAAGACCGAGAGATTCAATAGAGTCATTGTTGAATGTGTGCAAGCTGCTTTCAGGTTAGGCAATTGTATTTTTCAAGCTGTAAAAGATCTAATTTGGTCTTATCGTATTTCCCCTCATGTTGCCACTGGTTTTTCTCCCTTCGAGCTCATGAGAGGAAGAAAAGCTTGCTCCCAAGCTTTCCCTTTTTGGATGGCTAAAAGTTCCCACCGAGGCTGTGATTTGGAAGAGGTGTGGCAATGTGCTAACAAAAAATCTTTGAATTCTCTGCCCAATAATGAACATTTATGCAAAAAGTTCCTTCCCAGTATTCGAGCGGGTGATTGGGTTAGAATTAAGAATCCTGTCACTGTAAAAAAAGGTTTCTCAAAATTTCTTGACTCTCAACAGGTTGTGGAAGTTCGCAAAAATGCTGTCAAATTGTCTAATGGTAATTGGTGGAGCACTTCTCGTGTTGCTAAAGATCCTTCCCGTGCAACTGTTCTTTCTCCTAAAATTGTCGATGTTGGGAATAATTTAAGGAAGAGTTCAAGAGCGACTGTTAGACCAAACAAGTTTCGTGATTACATTTAATCTGTTTTTTTTTTACTGTTATTTTATCCACAGGATTGTTTTTTTTTCTTCAAAAAAGGGGGGAGGTGTGTGGTAATCTGCTTTGGTTACTATTTGTTATGATTCTATCACTGAACTCTATGATGTCACCTGTAGTGTTCCTATGCTCTGAGTGTTCCTATGCTCTGGCATTCTACTCCTTGATTCCCTGCGTGGCAGTTGCAGCTGCTCGTCTCCCCTTCAGGCTGGACGGCTCTCTTTTCTACAAATAAACCTCTGACCTCCTACACCTGTCTGCGCCTCGTCTTTACACTCAGTTTCCCCACAACCAGGTGGATCGTCATTACATCGCATGCGTTGTAAAAGCGCATGCGATGTAATGACATGCAGAGTAATAGTATGCGTCGTAGGTGCATCATGTGGAGTGATGGTATGCGGGGTGAAAGTATTCATTGTGAAGTATTCGTTGTGAAGGATATTTACCCTGGGGGACTAGTGGAAGATCTGGAAATACGACTATTCTCCAGCCAAGGTAGCAGCTCAAGCTGCCCCAAGAAGACTCTTTGTGAACAGGTGTTTGGAGACCTGATTCATGAAGCTGCTGCCTATTTGCCTTACCTATGGAGTTACTGCATAGTTTGAATGAGGTCTTTACCAGAATGGAACCCTGGTACCCCATTACACCTGGGTTTGGGGGTAGCACCTTAATACTCAATTTAGGGGCGTTTAAGGGGAGTAACATGTAGTAGCCAATGGGCTACCTACCTTCAGGGTGTCAACACCCTCTACATGACCACTTTCTGTGGGAAGTGGGCCTAACCCTGACCCCAGAATTCTAATTCAATCCAAAACAACAAGGAGGAATCTGAAAAGTGTGGTTCACATCAGCTGGCCTGCCCTAAAGGTGATGCTGGCTGAATGTAGACACACCTCCTAACCTTACTAGTTTTCCTGCCTGTCTTGCCGCCAAAACGTGGGGTCAGGACACGGAGTGTACATCTCTATTTGGAGAGGCTTGGGTTGTATAAAAAAGGCAGCAGGGCCTCTAAAGCTTCCCACCCTGGAATGCACATCCTGCGTGGAGGCCTCTACCCTCAGACTTGCTAGAGCCCTGACCTGCATCCCAGTTTGAGCATTCCACCCTGACAAAGCAGGGTGACCCTCCAGGGGCCTGCCAACCACCGCCCGAGGTACTTTGCAACACAGTGGGCAGCGAATGGAGTCCAGGCACAGGGAATCATGTCTCTGGGCCTGCTGCAGCTCTGACCTGGGTCCCCGTTAGAGCTTTCCATCCCATCAGAATGAGGGGCTGGCCATCCGGTTGTTTGCTTGTACAGCTTCTCTCAAGCCCTTGCATTGTCCACGGCAAACAACCAGTTGAAAGCAGGTCACCCATACTCTATCCCCACTTTGTGACATCACTAGCCACTGAAGGGAGCCTCAGCCCGGGGGACTGCACACCATTCGCCTGCTGGAGCTCAGGCCCAGGTCCTGGTCAGAGCTTTCCACCGGGGTGAAGGACAGAGGCCCTGGAGCCTGAAGAGCCGTGACCAAGGCACTTTGTAACCCAGCAGCTGGGCCGATAAAGCCCCAAGTCCAGGGGACTGTGCACTTGGGCCTGCTGAAGCTTTGTCCCGGGTCTTCAGTTAGAGCTTTCCTGGGGTGTTTAAGTGAATCTATCTGACCTCCTGGACCCCTGGCTGGGCCTAATTCTTTAAACAAGCACTCCTCAGGTCTTCCAATGCAGCTCAGATTTTTGACCATGGAGTCACATGTGTTGTTTGTTTATTTGCTTGTGTGTTTGTTTGTTTCTTTTTAATCCCAATGTATTCATGCAAAATGTCACTGTTGATGTTGGTGTACTAAATTTTCGTACGTACATAGGCATGTGATAAATGCTGCACTGGCGTAGTTTCACAGTCACACAGGCATAATTTTGCACACCTCTATTTTGTGGTTAATAACTTTTGTACCCTTTATCTCTTTTTATTTACTGGCTGCTATCATAACTCCGAGTCAACACACGTTTCTCCTTCTCCACTTTACAGATTTTTGTATCAGACTTTTTCAGTGCTTATTATCAGAGATGTGGTGTAATTATATCGATATCAGATTTAGGTCATTGTTTATTAATCACACCTGGATACTTTGGGGATTCGTTCTGCATTGCCATATTTAAAGAAGCATGTTCCAATATTGAGGTTTTGTATAAGTGTGATTATCCACTGTGGTCATGTGAACATCCAGAAGTAACAGGAGGTGCAGCACTAGCTATGGGATAATGTGTTTATTTCATAGTATGTTGTTATTGTGCAAGGAAAATTAGGCTACTTCTATTGTAATAATTAAGTAAAGGAATTGTGGCACATAATGCATGCTATTTTATTGATTATAATGAAGTAAAATATACAATAAAAGAAAAATCAATACAATACAAATAAGCATTGGCAAGGCCAATAGGGGCTGGTCTTGGCAAACAGGTGTGATGGTTAAAACCTGTGAAAACATGCCAGCCATATTTTAAGAATACAAATTTAAATTAATGGAAACAGTCATTGCATATGATTTTAATACAGCAGTATAGTGCGTCCTAGGAGACAGGTGCACTTAGAACAGTAATAGAATCCCTTTTTATTGCACATTTCAAGAAAATATGATGCTTATCGGTGCATTGAAAAGGTAATACAGACCTCGAATTACATACACAAATATGACGGATACCCGGTCTGCCTTATTTACAGGTGTATTAGATACTAATGCACTTATAAGAAGGCAAATGGGATATCTGTCACATTTGTGATGAAGTCCATATTTGCAAACTCTGAATCAGGCCCTTAGTTTGAATACAGAAGGGTGAATAAAAAATGAAAAAGTGTAAAGAATGGAAGGTAAAAGGCATTGCCAAAGTAATGTAAAATGAAAGTGTTGGCCTACTGAAGTGCACTTCTTTTTAGGCGGTTGCGCACAAGTGGTTATAAAAAATGCCATCACTTACAGTGCAAGAGAGTCAATGGCAGAAGTGAGCTGACCCAGAGCCATATATTATGGTGGGCAGAAGCAAAATGGGAATGACAGGTGAACAGACCAATGGATAAACAGGGCAGACCTAAAGACCCCCTGTGTATTAACATATGTATGGATTTTTATTACAAGCATCTAGTGACACAAGAAAGGCTGTCTCTAGGCCAGATCTAAAGTTGCATATCTTCAAGTAAGGGATAGTGCACAAATGACTTACAGAAGAAGCTATGTAATTAAAAAGCCAGTACCAGAACGTTTAGCCACAGCAGTGCTAATACTTTGTGATTGTTTGCAGGTGACACGCTGTTCCAAATGGCAGAGGTTCATCGTCAGATCCAAGTACAGCTGGAAGAAACGGTGAGTACCATGGTGGTAAAATAGTTTAGTGGATTAAAAGGCTGCTAATGTGGTCATAAGTTGCATTCTCTGTGGGTCAACTAAGCATTCATTATACCACGGTTGATAAATGATCGTGCACTACTAAACAAACCATATTTGCAGATCGCGCCTAAGGTGCAATCTTATATAGACAGCTTATATATAAATAACATGATTATTTTTACAGTTAGCTTTTATTCTGACAAATAAAACTTCAATGGACACTTTATTGTGGTCTTCTATCATCACCCGAAAAAAGCATTTCATACCCGTAGGTTTAGACATTTTCAGAAAGCAAGGTAATTTCCACATTTTACTGTCCAGGTGTTTTCAGTTAAAGGTGTCTGTTTCGTTGACCCTTGGCCAGTGTTATTATTGTGGCTCCCGATCAGCCAGCACGTGTTTCAATCCCTTAAACTAACCCTTGTTAAGGCTTCACATGTGTATTGATGCAGCTCGATTCCTTTCAGAACTCCACTTCGGATGTCATCAGGGTGCTCTGACAGGAACTGCACTGTAGCAACAAACATTTGAAGCCAGGGCAATAAGTGACATTGACAATACAATTTATAATGGGCATTGTAAAAGTATTCACATTGTAGGCAGAAAGTGTTACCAATTTGAGTAGCAGTGTTCTGCAGATGTGCTTATAGGCCTCCCAGAAGCCCAAGACCTAGGTATATATTGCTGTTTGCTCTTCTATGGCTGGAAGGGCTCCCACAAACCTACCAGGTATAGGATAGTAAGATTCTATAAGTCCTTGTCCTAAACAGTGGAGAGTGGATTGAGGTGGACACAGGCGCGCAACACCCATTGGGCTCAGGGGCTTCAGCCCCCTCACCCCCCCCCCCCCGTCGTGTCCGTCAGCCCGGGCAGAGACAGCTTCGCGGGCTGGCGAGTATCTTATTGCAGCCGCACCCGAGTACTTAACAGGACTTTAAAAGACCATTTACTTGCAAATGAGGCTTTTGTTGTGTGTTGACCCCTTCTTACAGCCACTCTGTCTAAGGTGGAAGAATTAGCCCCCCCCCCAAATATTTTTTCAGCCCCCCCTCCCCCCCCCCCCCGAAATTTGGCTCTAGTTGCCCACCTGGGTGGACAGGACTTCCATGTTCAAGATAAACTTCCTCTGGGCTGACTCCACCAGACATTCGGGTCACAGCAACAACCAAGTACCCCTCTCCAGCTCATAGGTGTCTCCAGGTTGCCACCACGGTTAGTGTAGCATCATCAGTGTAAGCACCACAGCTGGAGTGCAGTGTGGATTCTTGCTACAGTTCCAGTCTGAGTCACTGAGATGCCAAAACCTGCATATTAAAGGTGGTCACTATGTGAGGTATGTTGAGTTGATCTGAGCTAGCATTGTGCCTCGGATAACCTAACAATATTAATTAGAGGTAGAGCCTGCAGCCTACATTGGAGCAATCTCTGTTGTGAAGTGTCACCTGCAATTCTATTTCCTACGCCATAGCCAGGGCACAAGATAATTGTGCTCCAGATGTGTAAAAGTCATCATGGTTTAGCGGGATGTGCTTACATGTTTAGAATTGTTGTCTTCGGCATTGTCCCTGCACTCTTCCTAACAGAAGCCTTATCCTCTGCTCCATGCTATCCAAAGAATAGAATACGTTTGGTGCCCTTAAAGCAGTTTCTATATTTTATCTTTATTTCATTTGAAGCTGGTGTAAACTTTCCCATAGGAGATTTACTTGGAATACTGCACTTTGAAGTCAGCAAGTCAATCCTGGTGTCTCTGGAGATGAGTAGAAAACTTAAAACTAGATATCTGTAAGTGTTCACCAAAAAGCCCTTACAGGTCTCTAGTTAGAGATTCAGTTAACGCTCAAACAGTTTGAGCACAAGGGACAAAGTGTCATCAGAAGATGTGTTGGGTACAGAGCAATGATTTGGCAGAATATTATCTCTGGCTAAGAAAGTGATTGAGATTTATAATGGAGATCACGTTTAAAGAATTTCGGTGGCCAATTCTCAGAAGAGTGAAAAAGATGCAAAGGTAAGTTTCCTCTTTATGAATTTAATCATAAACATCTGAGGTTGATGTACACCTCATTTTGGGCTGAAGACCTGGTCGTGGTGACTTTACGTGGCTCTCTTGGATCCTTGTTGTAAGTGAAGTATGAAATCCTCACACAGGAGGACATGGATAGTGCAGATAAGGACCCTAAAAGGGTGGTGACACTGATGATGGGAGAGAAGGAAGTTGGTAAGCCAGCCACGGAGCTGTATTACTCTCCGTGACAACTTCGAGTCTAGACACCGCAAACTGAGACACTCATCCTTTAGAGACTGATGTATGTATGTATGTGTATGGCATTTGTATAGTGCCAACCTAGCCAAAAGGCAGCAGAGCACTGTAAGTGTCAAAGGCATATAAAGAGTCAACGAGTAATAGAAGAGGTAGCTGGGTTCAAAGAGTAGAGCGTCTTGTTACTGCACTGAGGTAGTGTTCCATAAAGATGTACGTCTTCTAATCTTCCTAAATTGGAGCATTGTGGGGGCCACAATCTGGGTACACACATGGGTCCTACTACATTGGTTTTCTTTTTCACACTTCTTAGTCTCTGATATCCTGCTGTGAGTGTGCAGAGTCACCATAGATGGTGAGCTTATCCACAAGATAAGCTTGAATACCATTTGTGATGGCTTTGTAAACTGAACATGGTACATGCCTGAAAGGGATTGTGATGGCTTTTAAATGATGTAACTGAACGTGGTACATGCCTGAAAGGGTAGCCAATGGAGTTCCATCAAGATGGGGGTGATGTGATCATATTTCTTCAGGCCCCGGCTGATGAAATAAATTCCATGGTCCAGCTGCCACTGCATAGAGGCCATTGCACAGGATAATAATACAACCTATCATTAAATGCATCAAGGGAAAATCATTAATTTTATGTATTCTGTAACTAGTCTGAGGGCAGTACAGGAGATCCCGGTAGGATAGAAGGATAGTGATTGCTTTGAGGTGGAAAACTGAAGATGGTGACAAAAGTTAGGAGCTCCGATAGTCAGCCACAAATTAAGATATTGTTTTTTTAAAGGAAACAGATAATTGGCAAAATATTTAGCATTTACTGTATCCTAAAGGCAGTAATTTTATAGGCGAACAGGAAGATTTAGGCCCTTGTGTGACAGTCCTTTCTTGCTGGCTAGTTGTTACAGCTTCCAGAGGAAGCCATCAGTGTGCATTTTATGTAGTTCTCTGAAGTGTGTAGAGAGGATACTTAAATTGTACTCGGGGATACTGGAATTAGGGCTGCAGGGAATTTTGTAATGTGGACCGATGACAATCTTGCTGGAGTACAGGAAGTTTCCAATGTTTTCTAACACAACAAAATGTAAGTACTTCTAAATGAACTTGACAAGTAATTCAAAATCTATCAGCTGCAAGATAAGTACAAATGAGGCGCCTTATTTCTTGTAATTCTGACGTGATGGACATAAAGATTGCACGTGAAGAACCAGAGGGTCTTAAAGGAAGAACACCCAGCGGTGCAGGGAACACCCAAGTCTGCAGCTTCCACCAAGTACGTTAAAATATGGGAGACCACACCACTGGGAGTGAAGGAACGCGGGTTTATTAATCTCACACAGGAATCTATAGAGACGGAAAAGTGTCCGTGACCCAATGGAGGTAGTTAATGGGAGAATGTTCGACTTGCAAGGTGCACGCAGCATCCTTTATAGGATATGGACACTCCCCTCGCAAGAGAAGGAACGCAGAAAGTCCATATAGCTTGCGGGGATGGAGATACAGATCACCTGCCCTTTGTCACGGAGCTTGATGCAGGTAAGGGGCAGTCTAAGCCTTAGGCACATCACCTGCATCTTGCTGTGTAGTTGAAACAGGAATGGAACCCACGGGCGAGGTCATCTATCATCTCAACATTCCTGGCACATTTTAGCATGGGTGCGGTAAAAAGGTCAGCTCGAGGTGCAGGTCAACATGTACGTGGTCTGTGAAACTGAGGTGAAATGGATGCTGTAGTCATAAAATGGTGGGGCACATGGCAACTTAGCAGATTCAGTTTTCACAGTTCCTCCTTTTGCCATGAGCAACACCTCAGTCAATATCGATCCGCATAAGTTCGTCTACAGCTTGTTGATACAGTATTTTACTATCTTTGATGCGTTGAAGCATGGTAGGTGGTGTACATCCGACAGCATAGATAGAACAAAGTGCGGGGCAGCAGTGGATGCACAGACAGCAGAAGAACAGAAAAGCTAGTGGAATCAGTAAGCCGTTACCATTTTCCAACCCCAGGAGAAGAGCAGTTGCCAGAGCCCAGAGCTCCAAGACCAGGGAGTTCCAGTTTCTTGATGGATTTCGGAGGCAATTCAGTGAAGCTTGGAGATAGCATCATATACTGACGGTGATGAATCAGGAATATACACACAACAGCTTGCACCGATGATGCAACAGGCTCCTCCCTTATCCGCTAAGATGACGTCTAGCACCAAACGATTTTGAAGAACAACCATGCGGGTGGCATAAAGTTCGGCGGAGTAGTTCCTGCAGTCACATTAATTGTTGCTTCAAGGACTCTGGTTAATCTTCTGATCTGGAGACTGTTGGACATAGGACCCCAGTACAGCAACAGTCCTTTCATAGCATCTGTGGACCAGACAGTGGTGTCTGTCTGGTCCACATCTGGCAATTGTCTTTTCTGGCGGTGGTACATATTGTCTCTGTTGAAGGCAGGGTGGTAGGAGGAAAGCAATGTAGCATGTACCACTCCAGTCGTAACCACGTGTAAGCTTTGTTTCCACACACAAAATGCAATCCTGTAGGAAGGCGGAGATATGGGGTGAAATTGTCATCAATCATTGTAGTATTGCATAGACTGACTCCTACAGGTATTTTCCCTCGACCTTGTAGACATAATGTACCAGGACATGATGTAACAGAAATGGCAACTGTTTTAGCTCAAATGGTAATGAAAGTGTAACCCCCATGTACCTCGCATAGGGGTGGGCATGATGGTATGCATTGGTGCTGAGTCAGAGGCATTACAGATGGTATTGTTGTGGGCATGGAATGTCCAAAGAAAGGGCTGGAATGTGGTAAGGTTGTCAGCGTCGCCACGTGAGGGAAAGACGTTTGTCAAGTTGTTCATTAGAGCACAAGTATAAGTAGATGAGGCAGGGAACACTAAGAACTGGATGGTGTGTTGAGTTGCATAAAGTAGAAGTCCACAAACATAACAATCAGTTGCACCTGAAACTTTATTAAACAGGTGAAGCATTTGCATGAAAGTATTATTACTGAATTCAGAATGTCTGTTAAAGTGAGAATCAGGCCACAAAGCATGTGAATGTTCAGATGGTTGTGGGTGTGAGGCAGGACAGTATGATGGACTGGAGCTGTTTCTTCAATAATCCAGAACACTACACTGAACAGAACAGCAAGCGTAGTCAGGACAAACAGTACTATTGTCTTAGTACTGTAAACTCTCATTCTAGCTTTCTTCAGTGTGGTGGTAGTACCATGGGTGTATGCGACCTCTGGATCCATACCGTTCCCATGTCGTTGACTGTTTTCCTCATCGAGGGGAACATTGGCATACCTGGATTATGGCAGTTGTTGGTATCCATTTTTCAAGGTGGTGCGTAGTCTTTGGAACATATGAATAGGGAGGATAGTGACATATCTGGGTTTTGGGGTTATAGGTCCCACATCATAGTAACCTCCAGCCATAATAGCTCTACAAGTGTCCAGAGAGTACTACAATGTCCCTAATAGCCGCGATAGTTGTTGGTTGCTTCACTGATCAATGTCTGGCCCGGTAACCCACTACCAGGGGTACCCAGGACCCTCAGTCAGATTTTACTACCGCCCTGCGGCAATGGACGATGGAGTGCTAACGGCCCTTGTTCTTCAGCTTAGCCTTGGATCGGAGGTAGTATCCGTCTGTTCCTTCGTCACAAAGTTCTAGTTCAGGTTCAGAATCTGAGTCACAGTCTATTGGTTTGTTGTGGGTCAGGAATTCTTTGTGTACTTTCAAGTTGCCTTCAGTTATGGTATCCACCTTTCGGCAGTGGGAAGCATGAACCCAGGATTTCTTTCCCTCTACTCGCAAGGCCGTTCTGGTCACCAGCAGCACCTGCAGGGGACCCTTCCAGCGAGGCTGCAGAGACTGGTTGTGTGCAAAGTTCTTCACCAAAACGAAGCTTCCGGATTTGATATGGTGGCCAGGGCCCTGAGATCTGTCGGTGACGGAAGCCCGGACCTGTTCATGGAGTAAAGACATTGTTTTAGTGAGTTCGTACAGATAATCAGTCAAGACTTCCTGAGGAAGGTCAGACAGGAATTTCGAAGATGGGGCATTCCAAATATTCATAGGTCTACCAAAAACTGTCTCATAGGGCGTAAGGTGTGACTTAGAATGTGGGACTGATCATATAGACAGCAGAGGTAGAGTGATTACCCAATTCAATCCTGTCTCAGTTGTTATGTTAGCTAATTTCTCCTTCAGGATTCCATTATAACGTTCCACTAATCCTGCTGCCTGGGGCTGAAATGAAGCGTGGAATTTTTGCTTAACTCCCAGTCCCTCTAAGATATGTTTGACTGTCTGGCCGATGAAATGTGATCCTCGATCACTTTGCATCAATCTGCAGAGGCCATACTGGGGAAACAATTCCTTCAGGAGTACTTTAGCTGTAGTAATAGCAGTATTATTCTAGGTGGGGTATGCTTCCACCCATTTACTGAATGCACAGACCACCACCAAGACATACTTGTAGCTGTTAGCTCTGTTCATTTAGATATAATCCATCTGGAGGACTTCGAAAGGGGCAGAGGGCAGTGCAAATCTTGCTGTCGGAACCTTTGTTCCCTTTCTCACATTGTATCTTAAATAGGTCAGACAGTGCTTGACAAATCTCTCGGTCAGGGGTATCAATTTGGGATGGTCCCATACTTCCTTGAGCATAGTATACATGGCTTTGGACCCAATGTGTGCAGGTAAATGTGTCATTGTAAGTAAGGGAATAACATATGCTGTTGGTAGTTTTCACCTAAGAGTATCCTGGGATCTCCAGCATCCCTCTTCATCTAGCATACCATTAGTTTTCCACTGTTCTTTTTCTTCTATGGCAACGGATTCTTATGTGTCAATAATCAGTTGTCTGACATCATGCCATTTCTCAGCTTGTGATTTTAAGACGTACATTGGTGCCGGTATTATTCCTAATGCTGTGTTCCTGGCCGTGCTATCGGCCAGAGCGTAACCCTGTCCTACTTTGTCAGTAACTTTCTTGTGTGCCGAGCATTTGATCACCGCCAACCTAGCAGGGAGAGTGATGGCTTCCAAAAGGGCGTTAACCAATTCACCATGTTGTATAGGCGTCCCATGAGAAGTGAGAAACCCTCTTTCTTTCCACAGTAGTGCAATATTGTGTACTACCTCTAAAGCATAGTGGCTGTTGGTGTAGATGTTTACAGTCATGCCTGTACTGAGGATGCAAGCGCGCGTAAGTGCTGTTATCTCTGCTGCTTGGGCTGATTTCTGTAATATTCGGGCAGTCTCAACTACGGTAAGTGCCATTTTGACAGAATAGGCTGCAGATGTGGTGCCATTCGAGAGTTTCAGGCAAGAACCTTCTACCCACAGGTGACCTTCTGCATCTGGTAAGGCTGTGTCTTTAAGGTCCACCCTTCCCTTGGTTTCTGCTTCTGTTCGGAATACGCAATCATGATGGGGTGGCTGAGTGAGGGGGTCGGTGTCAGGTAGGGGTAAAAGTGTAGCGGGATTCAGAGTCGTACAGCGTTGACTAGTTATGTGTGCATTTAACAGGGTGAGTTCGTATCCATACAGTCGGGCACTAGTAAGGTGTTGGGTTTTGGTTTTATTCAACAGAATGTCAACAGCATGTGGTATCAGAACTGTTAATGGGGACCCTAAAACTATACCCTCTGTCTGGCGCATTGCCACATCAGCTGCTGCTACAGTGTGCAGGCAGATAGGCAAAGCTTGGTCGACTGGATCCAAAACGGCAGAAAAATAGGCACAGGGTTGTTTGTGTGTACCATGCATTTGACAGAGAAGTGAGAGGGCACAACCTGACCGTTCGTGTAAAAAGAGAAAAAATGGCTTTTGATAATCAGGTGTACCTTGTAGTGTAGTTCCTATATTCCCAATAGGCTCTGCGCATTGTAGTAATATATCCTATAGATTAGACATAGGACTGAGGTCGACTAGGTCTCTATCGAATATAGTAGACTTAATTGTGTGTGCCAGCTAGCTCAGAGGTCACTAGAAACTTTCTCGAATAAACAAGAAGGGATTAGTTTCTGACAACCGCATAAACATGGCAACTTTGTTTCCCAAGAATAAGAAATGTATCTCTAGAGTCGCGGAAACAATAGATAGTTATTTCACTCAGTCAATCGTGCATGCTTTGTTTCACCAGAGGTGCAGAGAAATAGAGAGACGGGCGTTTTCAATAAAAGTATTTATTGAACAGTCTTCTGTCTCGTGCAGGAGAAATGAACTGCTACAATCGTAATACTGGTTGCAAAGTACAATGCGTACAGTACGAAGAGTATTATAAAATAATACTGTAAAAGCATGCTATGGTTTCTAAGCCATAAAATACATAGAATACATACATTAATAAATAAAGACTAAAAAGTACTCAACTGGTGCTTCTAAAATACGCCTACCCCGGTACCTAACCTAGGTCTAGTACAAGGGAAGAAGTACGGTAAGTGAGGTGTAGCTTAGTTTCAGTATTCTTTGCCAAGAATCTATCCAAGAATTCTCTAAGGGTCTAATCAGCTCCGTACCTTGGTTTTAGAATGAAGGAGGTCTGGTATCTCTCTCTCAGGACTCGATTTCTCAACAACCCGCAAGGGTAGCTTGGAAACACTGGAGCTGGATTTCTCGGAAAGAGAAAAGACAGCGTCTCTCTCAGTGCGTCTGCTGGAGGGTCGGCTTCCTTCGGCACTTGCTTCGGCGAGCTGTGTCGTGTAGGTAGATGGTCTAACTGCTCCAAACCACCGTGTGTTTACCTGGGCAAGTGTGGGCATATTTATACCTTGAAGGTGCCTAGTTTGACGTAAGGTTGGACATAATAACGTCATCAAAGACTCAGTTCTTTGAAAACTCCATGAGTTCTTGGATAAGTCAATATTCAAGCAAGGGGAAGTCCCTGACTGCTGAAGGCGGGTTTTTCCAAGAAATCGTTGTGGATTTTTGGAACTAGGGGAAGTATCCATGCCATATTTGGACAGCATAGGCTAAGTCTAAATATGGTTATGATTTCTATGCTTATATAAGGATAGGGTGATTTATACCTATATATGGGCATGAATCAGGAAAATTACACTAGGGTCCTAAATTCATATACAACAACCTAAGACTGGGGCTGAACACAGAGCCTGTCGTAGGGTCATGAATGCTTCTGCATGCTGTGATGTCCAGGGAATAGGATCAGAAACATCTTTAGTCATCAGGAAAGAAGTGGCTTGATAATGAGTGAAAAATTTGGGACCCACTGTCTACAGAAGGAGGTGAGACCTATTAGTGCTCTCACGTTTCTTTGGGTGGTTGGAGTAGGGAAGTTCAAAATAGTCTGAATCCTGTCTGGTGTAAGAGTGCGTCCCTCCTTAGACAACAGGTGACCTAAATAAGTCACCTGTTTTCTACAATACTGCAATTTGTCTTTGGATACTTTGTGGCCATGTTCAGCAAGGAATTTTAGGGTCATTAATGATGCCTGTCGGGTCAAATTGGTAGTGTCTGCTGCTAACAAAATGTAGTCTACATATTGAGTAAGAGCCACTCCCTCTGGGAGATGGATCTGGTCAAGTAGTTTTTTTCAATGCTTGGCAGTAAATGCTCGGACTCTCTGTATAGCCCTGAGCGGCGCGACAGAATCTATACGATCTGTTCATTAGGGTGAAGCCAAAAAGAAAACGTTAGTCTTCATGAATGTGACCGTAAAGGCTTTAGCTGTAGGTGGAATCATGGTGAGGATAGTAGTTATGTCGGAAACTACCGGAAATTGTGGTACTACAATTTTATTAATGGCCCAAAAGTCAATCACAAATCTGTACACCTTTTGGTGTGTAGCCGATCGTTTTAATACCGGCAAAATGGGGTTGTTGCAGACATTGGAAGGAACCTGTTTCACCACGCCAGCCTGAATGAGGTCTGTTATGATTTTTTGTAGTGCGAGCTCTCCCTCTTTAGATATTTTATACTGTGGTAATCTAGGCAAGTGTGCACCTTCCCTGACAGTAATGTGAACTGGTGGCATCTGGATAGTACCAACATCAGTATCAGAAGTGGCCCATAAGGTGGTTGAAATGGTAGCTAAATCTTCCTGAATGTCGGGAAGTTGGAGTAGCTGTACAGACAGTTGACACGGGGAAACATTGTCATACAGAATGACTAACATTATCTGGGGAATATCTGATAGTGGCACGGTAATGTTTTAACAGATCCAATCCCATGAGATTCTCAGGACAAACTGGTGATAGCAAGAATGTTGCAGAAGTGTCAGCACCGTTGATAGAGGAACGCAGAAAGTCCATTTAGCTTGCGGGGATTGAGATACAGATCACCTGCCCTTTGTCACGGAGCTTGATGCAGGAATGGGGCAGTCTAAGCCTTAGGCACATCACCTGCCTCTTGCGGCGTAGTTGGAACAGGAATGGAACCCGCGGGCGAGGTCATCTACCATCTCAACAGTCCTGGCACATTTCAGCATGGGTGCGGTAAAAAGGTCAGCTTGAGGTGCAGGTCGACATGTACCTGGTCAGTGAAACAGAGGTGAAATGGACGCTGTAGTCATAAAATGGTGAGGCACATGGCAACTTAGCAGATTCAGTTTTCACACACGTGTGTGGGGCGCAGATTTTAAATATGATCCAAAGTCCAATTTCCACACGTTATTGTGTGTGAACCATATATACGGTTAGCAGTAAAACCGCATGCCTGATGCAGATGTAATTACTTCAAGGAGCTACACTGTAGCGCTATAAGTCACATCAATTATAGATTTCCTTCGCCTTGAGAGAAATTCTGCTTAAGGGAAAAGGATACTATTATGTGAAGTTTTTTATTTAATCAAATATTTTGTTACATATTCCACAAATGAAATTGAAACTTAGCTCTTCTTACATTTGTCTATATAACAGAAAAACCCTACATTTTTACAATGTACACATTTACAGTTTTTATGGTGGTATTTTTTTAATATACAGGCTCATTTTCTGTTACTTAAGAGTTAAAAATCATTAGTATTACGATTTTCTTTTTTATAAAGATTTCAAAAGTTACAATTGGTAATTTGAATGTTATTACCGTTACTTGGGATTCAATGTTACTTCCTAATGATAGAAAGGTTTGCCTTTCATCAACAAGTAAATAGTCTGCTGAAAATAACTGAGCAATATTTTAGCAAGATCTGTATTGCACAATTCAAATTTGTTAAGTAAAAAAAGAACCATTAACTATTTGTAAAGCCTTTCACTGAAACTCTAGAAATTGTATAATTTCAAAAAGGAGAAATTCGTACATCTCTGTTATTATGAAGTTGATGGTGTCCATCCACACTAAAAAGAGTTTTCAGATTTGAACATGAACCACAGAACCCTGGAATGTAATGCTGATTAACAGTTATTGAGCTGATGATGAAGAGTGGCTTATGTTAATAATGGGGGAAAATACAGAATGATCAATAACTGACTTGTAGGGGACAGCAATAGATTTCCCAACAGGTCAGTTGCTCTGAAAGTCCAGGAAGGCGAGACTAGAGTCACTACTGTATCAAGTTCTCGCCTAACATCTCAAAATCACCCAATAGGCCAGTTGACTTATACATCTAAGGGCTTAAGAAGCTGTATAACAAAAGGAATAGTTTCTCTATATAAAGTAATATTTTTGTATTTTGTTTCACCCTATTGCAGCTGAAACTTTTCCATTCAGAACTCCTGGCTCAGCTGGAGCACAAGCTAGAATTGGACATCAAATACTTGACAGTGAGTAGACAGCATTGATATGTGTTCTCCCTAACCTCTTATAATGGTTTTTTGTATGCACATCGTTATTTTTGTTATTTGTAATAATGATAGTACTTCTGATGACCTTCTGAATTTTAAGTTTTCACTTGGTCTATGGATTTTCACATTTTATACATAGTTGGCATGCCTTTTCTATATTAAAGGTAAATGTAAATATCCTTTTTTAGGTTTGGCCTAAGACAGTATATACATTGTCTGTTGCAAGACATCTTGTGATTTTACAGCGGTCTTGGAGCCCATCCATTGATTACCATTGGTTGGATTCTTTGTCACTCTCATTTGCTCGCTTTTTTTCGGTAGCTGTGGGGGCTTTCTTTGCTTTTCTTGTGTTTGTGCAGCTCCTGGAGTTTGGACAAATTACTATCTCTTTCCACTGCTCACTTTTTCAGGTGCTGATTTTTCCTTTTCTTTGAGCACTCTACGAGAGTGTGCATGTTTTCCTGCTGTCTCCTCTTGTGCTGCTCTCCCCCTCCATTATCCTCTCTCTCCTCTGTTCTTCTTCCCACTCCTGCTGTTGCCTTGTTGCCCGTGGGTTTGTTTCCTCCACTGGCTCTATGTTGCTCTCTTTCACCAGTTTGGTCCTACACCTGTGACCCATGTTGCTTTTTCTCAACCGCGCAGAGTGGGGTAGTGTGGCGTAGAGTAAAGTGGCATAGATTGGAGTGGCGCAAGGTAGAGTGCATAAATGTAGAGTAGAGTGGTGTAGAATGCAGTGGTATAGAATGCAGTGGTATAGAGTGCAGTGGCCTAGAGTGCAGTATCATTGAGAGCAGTAGTGTAGAGTGCCGTAGAGTTGCGTAGAGCTGAGTGGTGCAGAGTAATGTGCAGTGGCATGGACTGTAGTCATGCAGAGGAGAGTGTCAGAGTGCAGGGTCGTAGACCATTTCAGAGTAGAGTGGTGCAGAGCAGAGAGATTGTTGAGTGGTGTTGAGGACAGTGGCATAGAGTGAAGTGGTATATAGTAGATTGTTTCAGAGTAGAGTGCAGTGGTGTATAGTGGAGTGGAGCCGTGTAGAGTGAAGTAGTATAGAGTAGTGGCGCAGAGCAGAGTGCAGAGGCTTAGAATGCAGTGGTGCAGAGTGAATTCATGCAGAGTAGATTGTCACAGAGTGCAGTGGTGTAGAGTAGTACAGAGAGCAGTGACATAGAGTATAGTGGTGCAGAGTACAATAGAGTGGTGGATAGTGCAGAGACATAGAGCACAATAGTGTATAGTGACGCAGCATGCAGTTGCGTAGAGTGCAGTGGCATTGACTAGAATGTTGTGTAATGTATAGTAGCATAAACTGCGGTGGTACAAAGTATTTGGTATAGGTACAGTGGCGTAGGGTGCATTGGATTTGAGTAAAGTGGTGTAGAGTGAATTGGCATAGAGTACAGTGGTTTAGAGCAGAGTGGCGTAGCGTAGAGTGCAGTGTGTAGATTCGGGCAGTGTAGAGTGCAATGGCATAGACTGTTTCAGAGTAGAGTGAAGTGGAGTGGCATGATGCAGGGTAGAGTATAGTGGTGCAGGATAGAGTGCAGTGCATGGAGTAGTGGCTTAGTGCACAGTGGTGTAGAGTGGTGTAGAGTGGTTGATTACAGTGGCGTGGAGTAGCACAGAGTGGAGTACAGTGCTGTAAAGGGAAGTGGCATAGAGTGCAGTGGCGTAGAGTAGATTGGAGTGATACATGGTAGAGTGGAGTGGTATGGAGTAGTGGCATAGAGTGCAGTATTGCAGAGTAGAGTGGTGTGGAGTGGTGTAGAGTGAAGTGGTGCAAAATAGAGTGGGGCAGAGTGATGCAGAGTAGAGTAGAGAGGTGTAGAGTACATTGACGTAGAGTGCAGAAGAGTGGTGTAGAGTGTTGCAGAGTAGAGTGCAGTGCATAGAGTAAAGTGGTGCAGAGTAGAGTGGCAAATAACAGAGTGGCAGAGAGTTCAGTGGCAGAGAGTGCAGGGCTGCAGAGTAGAGTGTCAGAGTGCAGTGGTGGAGAGAAGAGTGGCATAGAGTGCAATGATGTAGAGTGCAGTGGCGTACAGGGTTGCAGAGTAAAGTGACAAAGAGTGCAATGATGTAGAGTAGAGTGGCGTAGATTGCAGTGGCACATAGTAGAGTATAATGGCATAGAGAGCAGTGGTGCAGAGTAGATTGGCATATATTGCGGTGGTGTAGAGTTTATTGGTTTTGAATAAAGTGAATAGAGTGCATTGTCTTAGAGTGCAGTAGAATAGAGTGGAGTGATGTGGTGTGGAGTGGTTCAGAATGCAATAGAGTGGTGTAGACTGCAGTGGCAGCGTAGATTGTTTCAGAGTCCAGTGTCATGGAGTGCAGTGGTGCAGAGTAGATTAGAGTGACTTAGAGTTCAGTGGTGTAGAGTCCAGTGGCGTAGAGTGCAGCGGTGTAGAGTTCAGTGGTGTAGAGTTCAGTGGTGTAGAGTGGCACTTAGTAGAGTGACGGAGAGTGCAACAATGCAGAGTATTCGTTCATAGAGTCCAGTGGTGTATAGTAGAGTGGCTTGGAGTGCATTAGCATAAAGTGTAGTTGTGCAGACTAGAGTGGCATAGAGTGCAGAGGCACAGAGTAGAGTGATATAGAAAGCACTGGCATAAAGTACACTGGCGCACAGTAGAATAGGGTGGCGTAGAGTGCAATGATGCAGAGTAGAATAGAGTAGCGTAGAGTGCAGTGTTGCAGAGTAGGGCTGCATAAAGTGCAGTTGCGTAAAATTGTGTGGGTGCAGTTGGGAAGAGTGCAGTGGTGCTTAGTAGAGTAGTCTGGGATAGATTGCATTGGCATAGAGTAGAGTGGAGTGGTGTAGAGTAGAGTGCAGTGACGCAGTGTGGAATGGTGCGGAGTAGAGTGCAGTGGCGTGCGTGAAGTGGTGCAGAGTAGAGTGGGGTAACGTGGAGTATAGCATGGTATGGTAGTGTACTGCCGTTACAGACAACACATCTTCAATTGAAAATACCATCACATTTGCCCTCGCATATAGTATTACTGATACAAGTATACAGCGCACAAACGATAATGTGTGGAAATGTCATCACCCAATGTATTGATTTGGTCGTCAGCACAGTTAATTTACAGACATTTACATTGTATTGTGTACTAGAAAGAAAAATAACATTGTACAGCCTTCCTCAAGTAGACCCCCAGTAGGCCGCATGATTTTCACAGAAATTCTCTCACCTTGAAGTCAGAGGAAGACAAATAAACACCAACATCCCTGGTAGTCACAGCCTGACATTTTACCTCTGTCTTTGAATGCATGCACAACAAAAGTGACAAGACAAGAACAATATTTAAAAGCATGTTTACAAAAATTGGGGTTTGGGCAACAGAAGCATAGCCTACAGCACATAAAGCCAGCAAATAAAAAGCCAGAAAATGTGAGTTACATACCACATAGCCAAAGGTAAGCACCGGGCAAAATGCATTCCTAGGACAACAGTCTAAATGTCCCCAAAATGTCTTTAGCAAACCAGACAGCACAGCTATCTGGTAGGCTGTAACCTAATAAATTCTCATTTGAAGCAGCAAAAATGCACTTAACACTGCTAAATCTCTTAATTATTAGTTTTCACAATGCCATTCAAATCTTCCAAATCAAGGTAGGACATTCTTTTAACCAAGAAATGAATAAAGCAGTGAGTGTGCAAACTTCTCTACCAAGTATGATTATTGAATTACTCAGTAAGAACACCTGCAATATATATATATTAACCATTGTGGTGGTTGCGGTGAGATTACGAACTGATCTCTCCCTATGTTCCAACTCGTTCACTCCGATCCCTTGGACAATCCTTGGTGGTTGTTCCCCGTTTTAGACTCAGTCGGATGGGGGGACGCTCCTTTCGAGTGAAAGCTGCAACCCTTTGGAATGCGCTCCCCTTGGAAATCCGCCTCTTGGATGATTTAATATCCTTTCGTAGGGCCCTGAAAACTTTTTTGTTTTAATTTTTCTCTGTTTTAAGTTTCCTGCTTTTTTGTTGCTGGTTTTAGTGTTATGTTACGTCTACCTTTCCCTGCGCCAAGACGCTCCTTCGCTGGAGCATCTGTGCGCATTAAAAATGTAAATAACATAACATAACATAACATTTGCACTGATGCAAATAAATGAAAATTCAGAAAAACAGTTCTCTTGGAGTGCGGTGAAATTATTCGTTGGTGATTAATAGATGCAAGGGACTATCCACCCTCTACACCGGCACCTGCTGTGCAAAGAGTGCACTACTGACGGACTACATTGTTGTATTATCTACTGGTGGTTGCCAGTAGTTATAGTTAGGACCTAGTTTCCATAGGAAACTCGTTTTTTTGTTTTCCCAATAACTTTGGCGCGGTTGACAAATCTTCACAAAATTGTCAAAACGTATGGCCCGCTCCGGTCTGCTCCTATCTTGAAAGTGTCGGGGTGATTCGGCAAGCAGGGCCCGAGAAAAAAGGGGGGTCCCAAAACGTGTTTTCTCCATGTTAATTCCCATAGGAAACTTTAGACACAGCTACAGCCCGAACTGCAGAACGGAATTACACCAAATTTGGCAAAAAGGTAGCCCTTGGTTCAGAAAGAACTCTTTTTGTTAAATGGTGTAAATCCGTTCAGTAGTTGCTGAGAAAATGAAAAAATAAAAATATCGATATATAGAGGCACCGAGGAACCGCGCACCCTGCCGATTACGAGCTGTATTCTAATTGGCTGTCAACACTTCAAACCAGGAAGTGTTGGCAGCCATCTTGAGGCACAAAGAAAAAATAAAAAGAAACGTGCATAACAAGAAAAGGGGGCAGGGTAGAAACACCCTGACCCCCTAGGCCTGCTAAGGGGATCCCACAAAGACCCCCAGGGCCAAACAAAGCATTTTTTTTTAATCGGTAAGATGCACAGAGGATCCCCGGATCCAGCAGCGAAAATAAAAAAAACAAAGATGTGTGGGGGGGCCCCAATGCCCCCCACACTGCCCTGGGGACCGCCACCCCCCAGGGCTTTGCAACAATATTTGCGGGGGCAATCGGCCCCCCCGCAGCCCCAGGGACCGCCGCCCCCTGGGGCTTTTTTTTCTAAATTTGAGGGGGGGCTTTGGAGGCCACACACAAACCCTGGGAACGGCAACCCCCGGGGTTTTTATTCATTAATTAGCGGGCCACACGGCCCACCGTTGCCCTGGGGACCACCACCCCGGGCTTTTTTTTAATACAAATACCTGTGTGTAGAGGAGCTCGCACCCCCACACACCCTACTTCCCCGGGCACTAATATTTAAATGTGGAGGTCCGTAACGGACCCCCAAGCCGAACTTTTTAGATCTTACAGTATATATTAACAAAGGAAGGATAGCAACCAAGCTCTACAGGAGCAGATTTTGCTGTCTACATCTGCAGTGCCCATGTGGTCTGCGGTACGTGGGCAGCACTATTTTAGAGGTGCATGAAAGAGTGTTACAGCATCTAAGGGCAATCAAAAATGGAAATCGCACTTATCCAGTGGCTCGCCATTTTGAGAGATTTTACCACAAAGATGTGGCAGGGATTACGTACTATGTGGTAGATTCTGTAGAAAAAGAGATTCGAGGTAGAAACCGTGAACAAAAGCTCAGAAAGTTAGAATCCCGGTATATAATTGAAATTAATTCGAAACAACTGGAAGGCCTTAATGTGGAGGAGGATATGTACACATATATGTGAAACAAGGGTACATGTTTTTTATGTAAAGTTTTTAATTTACTTAATAGACAGTAGAGTAGGTAGGGTATTCTATGTTTTGAAGATACAACATAGAGGTATGTGAAAGGTAAATTGTTGGGTTTGACAATGAAATGTATAATGTTTCTCTTAAAGCAGTTTGTAGAGCAATGGATTGTGATCACCCACTGGGGTATGATTAGATATGAATAAGTGGCTGCTGTTCAAGTGGACAATACTGCTGTGGCATTCTGCCCACAGGGGCGATATGGGCAAATGAAATGTTTTGTTGTTTGTTGTGTGTCATTTTGCCCACATGGGCGTAATGGGTAACCACGCAACTAAGATTTGTGAGTCACGCACAATGCATGCTGCCTCTAGAAGGGTTGTGGCAGCGCATACCAGGAATTTAAGGTTAGCGATCAATTTTGTAAAAATATGGGAAGCACTCTGCTTAATGAGATTTTTTAATTTCGATTTCAATATTTAATGTGAAGCTGTCTAAGAGACGATGTCAAAAACTAAAGACATTAGTGTATTTTGTAACAATACCCGAAAGAACTACCAGTCTGTCTACACTGTTTATGAGATTGTAGTTTTCACGTGACACGCATTGTAGTTTATTTAAAATGGCTGCTGTCATCCTTTGAAATTTTCGGTGAGCAAGGCTGAAAAGTCAGCTGAAACGTGTTCGAAAGAGACCGAAATAAAGTGATTTTAACCAGCTACACATGGCGTCGTCGTTATCCTTTGTTATTACAGAGGTATCGTCGAAGAAAATATTACGGGACCTACTCCTGTTGGGTTCGAAGAGACGACGCGACTCTCGAGAGGCAGGCAGCGGTATACTCACAGGGGAGTGGTTTGGAGAACTATATATATATAGTTATATATATATATATATATATATAGATATAATATATATATATATATATATTATATATATATATAGTTATATAGTTATATATATATATAGTTATATATATATATAATTAATATATATATATATATATATATATATATATATATATATATATATATATATATATATATATATATATACGAACAAGCAGGAACCAGCGAGACCCAGGAAGGTGCAAGTTTTTCTTTATTTAGATTTTAGCCCAGCACCAGTCCGCCATGACGCGTTTCGGCTAGAGATAGCCTTGATCACATGTCAACGTCATGGGGGCTGACCACCCATTTAAAGTGCAAGAGTGCCATCACATGTTCATGGAAAACGAGGAAATACTGTTGTTTCCAGAGTGTCCTAACATTACGTTGCAGCTTAAATGCCAGTATTTGCACATAAAATATACAAAGCAATAAATTGTGTTGAAATTACGGTAAAATACATATTACAAACACAACTTATAAAACCTCAGAGATCAAGTGTAAATGTAAGAATTCATGGCAACGGCTAGAACAACTTCTAAAATGAGTATAAAAGTTAAGAGCCTAATAAATAATTATAAATAATTATGTTGCCTTTAAAATCCCAAAAACCACAGTTCCATATACAAATTGAAACAAGTAACTGTGAAAAAAATGTGCAAGAGCATATCTGCAAATCCCTGTTGTCATGGATTCAATAAATTCAGTAGATGTTAAGCCCATGTGAACTATACACTAGCACTGAGGTAAAAAGTACATACTGTTATGTGCAAATAAGCAAAATTAGTGCAAAACATGTCATATGGCAAAAAAGTGCTACCAAAAAGAAGTGCAATTTTGTTAAATCATTAATCTATAAAAGATCATTTACAAAAAATAGGTCAAGGAGGGTCCAGGATGCATGTTGAAATATCATTTCTCTAGTCTAAATTCATAGTTTACAGGGCAATCACAGTACTGAGAAGAAAGTGCAATGTGCATACCACACGGTAAACAGGATACTACAGATAGGTGTGGCAATCCTCCCCAATGTTGAGCCCTTGCGGTGACTTAGTATCGAGTGATATGATGTATCGAGTCTCTAGCTTACGCAGCAAAGACTCTCTATCACCTCCCCTCCTCTGGGGAGGAACACAATCTATCACGTAATATTTCAGCAATGAGGCGTCTTTCCCGTGAGTTTTCTCAAAATGCCTGGCTACTGGATATGTCGTATCTGCATTGGTAATAGCACGCAGATGCTGTAGAATTCGCTTGTGGACTTGTGGCCTTGTACTGCCCACATATCTAAGCCCACAAAGGCATTCTAAAACATAAACTGCAAACTCAGATTTGCAGTTTAGTTTTTGCTTGATTTTGATTGGAAATGGGGAAAGTGGTGTACTAACCTCAATTTTGCTGATGCCATGTTTACAGGCTTTACAGGTAGAACACTTCAGGAATCCCTTGCTATCATCTAACCAGGAACCTGTGATTACCTCTGGGCTGCTCGAAACCAGGCTATCTTGCATAGACCGTGCTTTACGATAGGTAATGCTAGGGTATTTAGGCATGGCAGGGCCAATGACAGGATCACTGGATATTAAGGACCAGTTGTCCTTAATGATTTTATGGATACATTTGTGCTGATTACTGTATCCAATAATCAACCTAGTCTCCTCACAAGGTCTATGGGCAGGAGGCTGCTGTCGTTCCACTCCTGAGCCCAGGAGTGCTGACCTGTCCATTTTGTTAGCTCTCTGTGTGGCACTATCCAAGGTTTCAGATTTGTAACCCCTTATATATATCCACAAACACCCACTCCAACAGGAAACAGGTAGAGGCCACTCGGGGATAACTTTGAAGAAACTTTAATTAAAACAGCGTTTGCATAATGCATTTCAGCCTTGATGGCCTTCTTCAGATGCTGATGTGTAGCCAAGAGTTACTCCTCCCCTGCCTTTGAATCACCAGAGTCACTGCCATTGGCGGACGTCCGCTGACCAATGGTCAATAGAGTACAACTATACTGTAGTTCTGCCACAACTACAATTCCCATAATGCTGTAGGCTTGGGTAAGTGTTGCATGGCTGTGGCTTAATGTACTGGTAAAGTATAGGGTTTAAATCTGAAGTCTTGGTACATATTCAACCGCCGATTCTTCTCTGGTCCCCCTTAACATTCTAGCCTCGTTGCACATGTGCCGGCTGGATCGTGAGAGCGGAGTTGCAGTGAATCCGTTTCGCCACATCAGTGATATGCTGCTTTTCCCGCAGCCGTCCAGGGTACAGGTGAGTGCTTCGTGGCGGGCCGGAGTCCATTCAATCCCTTCAATCAACGACAAGCTGCACGCAGCGGATGCCAGTAAAGCTCCGGCCTCTTTGTAGAACGGGGCCTCTCACGCGTCTCTGGCCGATGCGAAAATATCCACAAACAGCCACTCCAACAGGAAACAGGTAGAGGCCACTCGGGGGATAACTTTGAAGAATCTTTAATTAAAACAGCGTTTGCATAATGCATTTCAGCCTTGACGGCCTTCTTCAGATGCTGCTGTGTAGCCAAGAGTTACTCCTCCCCTGCCTTTGAATCACCAGAGTCACTGCCATTGGCGGAAGTCCGCTGACCAATGGTCAATAGAGTACAACTATACTGTAGTATATATACATATATATATTCAATTATTCTTTGGCACTTCAGTGTATATATATATATATATATATATATATACATATATATACATACACTGAAGTGCAAAAGAATATTTGAATAATTATACTATGAGGAAACAATTGAGCTCTTATTTTAATTGTAGTGGAGCTTGGCAGCAACAGTCCTTCCTGTAAAAAATCTAGGAATGTATTTTTTATACATATTCTAGAAGTTTTCGCTTAAATGCATCACCTCATTTGATTTTGGCGTTTTGTTGTAATTTCTTGTCCTTGTTGTAAAGTAAGAGTGCTCAAACTTGAAAATCGTGAGTGTCTGCTCCTTAATCAATGGGCCTGAGTCACAAAAGGCCTCCGTCTCGTGGTGGAGGTCCTGCAGTCGTGTGGGAGTCTCCGCACTTGGGGTGGAATCTTTGTAATGAAAGTTTTCTTTGCAAACATCCCTGGGGCCAACTATGTGGTCCCCTTCAAGAAAGATGCTTTCAGTGTCTTCCATTTTAAGGGGCGGAGTACTATCCGGCATGGCTGAGGACTGAGTACATAATTTTCTTAAATAATGCTGCTCACAGTTTCATTAGATTAGTGCTACTACTTATTAGAAGTACTAATTTAAATAGACCTAAAGACCTTCCATCTTCTTTGGTGAGTTTGTTGTACACAGTGCCTTGCTGTCTTTATCTAATAATTGTAGTCAATGCAGGTACTGCAGTTGATAAGGTCCTATTATAGACGGTCTGACTCTGAGAGCGTGCTGCATATTAAATTTACCCAGCTGCTTCTCCAATCGAGAACTCTAGCAACATCTCTCCAATATGTTTGTTCTAGTGGGAGACACAAACAACTGGAGAAGAATAATTTAACAACAGAACATCTACTTTCTATATAATAATGTACTGAAATATTGAAAGTGGTGACAGGCAACACCATCAGTCATACTTAGAAAGGACACGTCTCTTCTTCTAGTGTAAGGACAGAACTTTAGGTAAATCAGACTCCGACCCACAACCAGTTTAGAATGTGCAGTATTGAAAGTGTGAGGCATGCTCCCTAATTATCATGTAGGTTCAAATGAGTTTTGACCTAATGAGCCTACTACCACAACCCTGCCTTTGGGTTTAAGTTTAGTTTTTCTCCTAAAATGACATTTTGTGGTTGTAGATCTACACAGATTTTTATTGTTTATGTGATGAAGTGTGAAAAGACTCTCTGACCTTTAGGAGTAAAGGTACAAATTCATCAGGTGATTCCTTCAGGAGGTAATCCTCAGATTGTCCTTTTGGGGATGGTAGATCATTGCTGGTCTGACTCTCAATCAAGAAAGGAGGGCTCGGAACTGCAGGCATCGCCATGAAAAAACAAGTTAAGGTGTGGTACGATGGAGGAATCGCTTTCCCACTCATAAAGACTTATTATTGGGCATCGCAACTCACTGCAATAAATCAGTGGCTGCCCGCATTCCGTATGGATCGCCATCTCCTGGACGTTGAAGGGATAATGGGAGCATTGTACAACAGCACTAAAAAACTACACTTCACGGGCCCCACGGCCCATACACTGCAAATCTGGCATGAGGCACAGAGGGGGATGGGGTCGGGAGGGACTCTTACACAGGCGATACCGCTGTGGGACACCCGACAACTTGGGAGACTGAGAAACACTAAGGGATTCCAACAGTGGGACCTAATCGGGATCTCCAGGGTAGAGGACCTGTGGTAGAAGGGGGAGGTTGTGCCGTTTACTCAGCTACAAGACACATATAAGATCTGCGCAAACCAAAACTTATAGATATGCCCTAATAAGACATGCCTTACTAGCAGCGATCCCGGCGTGCACACAGCTACCTGAATCCTCCCCATTAGTGGACAGGTTACTTACGCACCACTTCCAAATGAAAGCCATCTCACTGAGGTATCAGAAAGTAATAAATAATCAACAAGATCCAACACTAGCCCTGAAAAGGAAATGGGAGGCAGAAGTAGGCGACCTAGATGAGGAGGACTGATGTCCCCGAGGGAGGTGGCAATACCCTCCACTCTTAGGTTACTCCAACTGAAAATCCTACACTGCATCTATTACACAAGGACTCTGCTACACAGGATAGGTAAGGCAAGCACTCCATTCTGCCACCGACAGTGCGGTGCCAAGGATACTTTTTGGCACACACTCTGGGACTGTCCGCGGGTCGCTTCTTACTGGACCTCTGTTCTACGCACCATGTCCCAAGTCACTAACGTAGTTATCCCGCTCGCTCCAAAGTGCTGCCTTCTTAACATCTGGGAACCCACGGACTTGAATCATGCAGACCAGGACTGGGTAACATTAGGTATGACACTACCCAAATGCAACGTAGCACAACGCTGGGGTTCGGATCAGTGCCCGACGCCTCAGCAGTGGTGTTAAGATATGGACCACACAATGGTGATGGAGAAATCTATATACATCCACAGAGGCTGCCCTAAGAATTTGGGGCAAGTGGAATCACTTTCGGGGCGACATTTGCGAACCTCCGCCACCTGAGCAGGTATTGGATGACTAAACCATGCAGAATGATGAGGCAGGACCTGCCACACTACACTACACCCAAGGGGCACGGAGGGGTTGATAAAGTTGGGGTCCTAATATATGATATTATGCCATGTCGATGCATACCTGGATTATTATTGTTGTATGCCACTGATTATCAATTTTAGAATTGCATGTCTGTCGATCTATGTCAAATATTCAATAACATTTTCCAACAACAAAAAAAGAATGGAGGGCTCTTCAATCAGGTGTAGCTTGCTTCTAGTGGCACACTGAGAACAGGACCCACGTCTGGGCACACCATATGTCTTGGGTTGCTTGTGTTTGAGTTCAGGGACCTGGCCTGGTTGTTTGGACTGGACGGTTCCTTCTGGACCAGAGTCAAGACTGTTTTGCTTATTTCTGTGTACAAACTGAGGTGGCATGGTGGGCAAACGATTGGTAAGAATGATAGATAGCCAGTGGTTAGACTTATGGAAGCATTCCTTTGATTCCTTTTGTGTTTTTATGGATATCTACATATTTTCCTATAGATCCGTAGGCTCATCATGGGGTAGGTGGTGGTAGGCCCAAGACAATATTTATTATGTCTCAACTACCCATATCTCATAAAACTACCTTCAGTTTCCTTCTTTCTGCTTTGTTCCCCTTTTAATTCCTAGGCAACACTGAAAAAATACCAAGCAGAACAGCGGTCCAAGTCAGAATCAATTGAGAAGTGCCAGTCAGAGCTGAAAAAGTTAAGGAAAAAGTGTCAGAACAGCAAGAACCCACAGAAGTACGGCGATCGAGAAGTCCAGGTAAAGAACATCATCAAATAAATCTATTTCCAGTTGTGACTCCTGGTACAAGAAGTACGCAGGCTGCTTTTGCAGGTCTGACGAAAATTAGGGATTAGAAGTGACCTTTTCTGGAGGTGATATTTGGATATGTATAATCAACCGGAGAGAAAGGGTATATGAGGCCACTCTTCAACCCCTAATTAACAGATTACAACAACAAAAGAGTACCTAATGCTGTGAATTCGCAAGTGAAAGAAAACACAGTATAGAAAAACTAAACTAACATGTGTGGTCAAAAGACTAGGAAAAGAAAGAAAAACTATTTTCTTAAAAGAACCCTCACTCACCCTAGTGGTGACATGCTTCATCATGGGGTTCCCACAAGAGGGACCGAGTGTCCCCCCTGTGTGCTTCAACGCCTGCAATTTCAGCGGAGCGTTTTTTTTGTTAAGAAAGTGTTTAGAGAAGTGAGTGATCAGTGATACTGGTGATTGTTAAAAGATCACAGCTGGATCCAAACAACAAGAAATTGTCACTCTGATAGAAAGCTGAGCATAACACGCATTAGACAGCAGAAACATGTTGACCACCTACACCAGGACACTGGGGTTCTAATACAAACCACCATGTGGCCTCACTGTTTTTAATGTGAACAGCTGGTCCATTAATAAAGTTGTTTGGATCAGCCCTTGATATTTCTGTCATGGAAGTAACTGCCAGCATCAATGCAAGTTTGGGGGGTAAGGCACCGGGCCGGATGGGGTCCCTGTAGACCTATTCAAAAATAACATAGGCCTTTGGGCACCGATATTGACACAAGTTTTTAATGCCACACTTAAACATGGCTTACTGCCCTCCTGGTACAATTCATTGATAGTCCCCATATACAAAAAAAGGAGATAGGACAAACTGTCAATGTTATCGTCCCATATCACTCCTGGACTCTTCTATTAAAATTCTCGGGCGGGTGGTTTTAAACAGATAGTAATGTTGGGCAGACGAAAATAAGATTATCAGCGACTTACAGTATGGTGTTAGAAAAGGGCTCGGCACAATCGCACAATGTTTACATTTGTACATTTTAACAGAAAAATACACAAAAGCCAAGGCCGGTCGCATGTTTTTAACCTTTGTAGATTTAAGTACTGCATTCGACTGTGTGTCGCATAGTAAACTCTGGCTGGTGATGACGAAATTGGGGGTAGACCCCTCAATCATTAACTTTCTGCGTGAACTTTACTCTGCCGCAACCGCCAGAGTCAGGCACGGGAAAAATGGCGAGTGTACTGACTCCTTTGGCATTGCCAGGGGAGTACGCCAGGGCTGCGTTTTGGCGCCGTTCCTCTTTTCACTCTATATCAATGATGTGGAGAACACTCTTCTGAAGGAATGTAGGGACGTGCCGATGGTGGGGGTAAGACCAATTCCAGCACTGTTGTACGCCGATGATGCCGTCCTGATGGCTAGAACTCCTATGGCGTTGCAGAAGCTAGTTACGTCCTTTGCGGATTTCATGACTGGGCTGGACTTAAGGATAAACTGTACAAAGACTTTCACCATGACCTGTGATTCGGGTGCGCATAGAAAGAAAAAGGTGATAGTTATTGGCTCTTCCCCAGTCGATTCTACTGCAACTTTTTCCTATTTAGGAGTTTTGTTTGATCAGACGGGCCTATGGAATACCACAATCAACACTAGAAAACGCTTGTACTGTAAATCCATTATGGCTTTGAAAAATTTTAGGCAAAAAATAGGGAGAAAACCCATTGGTGAAATGTTGACTGTGTATAAAGCCACTTGCGTGGCAATTGTGACATATGGCGCAGGTTTATGGGGCTATGCAAATGTAACATCTTTACAGACGGTAGAAAATTGCTTTATGAAATATCTTCTAGGAGTACCTAAAAGTGTCTCCACATACGTCTGTCATGTAGAACTTGGAGAACCATACCTAGAGGATATCATAAAGATCGCCCCGATATTATTATGGCACAGAATTTGGATGTCCGATGAGTGTGGGCTAAATCGTTTGATCTTGAATAATGTGGTCAGTTTAGAAAAAAGCAATAAAGTAAAGTGGCTGTGTTACGTGAGGAAATTCCTCACTGACCTGGGTATGGGGAATTATTTCTCCGACCCGTTCGCTCTACGTAACATCTCAAGGAAGGCTTTGAAAGAAAAATGTATGCTTTATCTACATGATCACAGATTAATGATCGAAATGAAGAAAGTGTCTGTGGTAGCCCATGCACAGATTGTAACTTTAGGAAAAATTCATCCATATATTAGATTGCAAATGAGTGACCATGAAAGGTTTTTATTAATTCGTTTCAGATTTAATTTATCGTTTAGATTACTTAGTTTTCCTGTATCGAATGATTGGTCCAAAAATGTGCCTATGTGCCCTTGTGACGATCAGTCAGAGCAGTCGGACATGAATATTTTCTTCTTTAGTAAATTTTATCCTATGCCGCGTCATAAATGGGTAGTTCCACTATTGAAAATAATGGAAATTAATCGCTGTCGTCCTGCCTTTTTAGCTCTACAGAAATTGGACAATATCTTAACAATCGTATTTATTTCCTCATTTTTAAAGAATGTTTTTAAATCACGTAAATCAATTGTAACCTAAACTGAGTTGAACAGACCTTTTAGTACATTGGATAATGTTATGTATTTTCAAAATTGTGTTTTTATATGTACTTTTATGGTTATTCTGTCTTAATAACCAAATAAAGAATATTGATTGATTGATATCATGGAACCTAAGATGGAGGATTGAGAGAAGCCCTCGTGCCGCAGATGTGAACTGCTGGTGTCCCTCCAAAAACATTCAAGGGATCCTTTGTAGTGGATCAAACTATTTATAAGAAAAGCAGCGGCTGATCCCTTTGAAGCTATGGAGTTTCCCTCTGGCCTTTCCCAGCTCGATGTCATCTGGAGAAGCCAATCCCCACAGGTTAACATGTAGTTAAGTGGGGTAGCCGCCATTGCCTTTGTGTTGATGTTTTGTGTTGCTCCTTACTTGATAACTTCTGTACCTGCCAAGTTTTCCTGATCACACTTCTTACAAAGACCATGCCTGTACCAGTCTACATGGAAATAGCAAAAGTATAGAAATGTTTAGAAGCTGTCACAAAACTGAACTGTTGGAATGCACTAGGACTGTCTGCAACTTCAGTATAAAGATGGAGCAAAAACTTCTGGCCAGTGTACCATGATTTCTCTACTGGTATCCAGGGTCCCACACCAGTGGAGACAGAGGAAGTCTCTTGAACTCCAAGGTTTGGGTATCGACTCCTAACTCCACTTGCCAGGTTTGCGGGAAGAACTTGGGTAGGTTTGACTACTTGCTAGGAGAACCTGTTTTGGAGCTAACCGACTACTGGAATGTGCCCTTGCAGGAAGACCGCAAATAAAGTTTGGCTGAAATCTCCAGAGGTGAAGTTAACATTTCTGTGTATTCTGTGGCAGCATCTCACTCTCGGTCAACAATTATATGCCATACATCAGACCTAAACATAGGCAAGGTGAAATATGTATCACAATGGAGAAATTGGTGAAATTCCTGAATTTTGTGATATGCGAATTTCACAAAAATGTCCTCTTGCCTAATTTTGCCTAAAGTTTGACCATGAAAGTGGTTAGCAAAGAAAAAATTTCCTCATAACTTTTTATTTCCTTGCATTAAAAGGTGATGAAAGATACCAGCTAACCATATTTTTGGTCTTAAAGTGTAATTTTGGAAAATATGACATTTCAGAAAGAAATACAATTTTGCACACCGTTACACACAGTCTGAATAAACTGTGCTACTTTAAAAATGTACACAATTATCTTTCATATTTAATGGCACTCGAAGTAGGCAGTGTATGGCAAAACAATAGTTTGCAGTTCTGTTTGTAAACAGAAAAGTGTATTTTTTGGCTTTTATTTAAGTAATGTTAATATAGATGAAATTATATAAAACGTCAAAAAATTGTCACCCAGTTGTGTTCAAAACAATGCTCATAGTTTGTAACTTAAAAAATTTAATGTTTAACATCTCTTAAGGAAATCAATACGAAAACAAGCATTTAGGCACTTGCCTACATTTCCAACCTGGACACAATATTAAGTAGTTCCATCATATAATTGTTATTCTCCATTGAATCTCTTGAATAAGTTATTTGTTAAGGTCACAGAGGCGGAGGGGAAGGAAAGGCCAAACGGTTAAGGGCAGAAAACTGTAACTCCAAATAAATCAGAGGACATTGGGTCTAGTTTAGAGCAAGGGAAATGCAGGGCAAAAACAGCGGATGCCTCATCTGTCCCACTCATGGTTCGACTACCCCGATTAGAGGTAGGAAATCACAAGGTCTTTGACGGCACTCCCTCTGCCGTCATAAATCCTTGAGCTGACGAGTCAGGGTCAATGTTATTCTTTTTTTCTCAAAATCCCACTTTTAAAAATAAAAAAAAAGTGGAGCAGCCCAAAAAGTGTGGTAGCGCATCAGTGCATCCGTTGCATGCAAACGAAGATCTCCAAATAAAAGGGATGGTCATAGCAGAATGATGGGTGGCTGGTGGGCTGCCTGTCAAATTTTATCTGCCACCCACTATGTTTCTCCTTCCTTACATGCTAGTCTACATGTTTCAACCCTCTCTGTAAATCTATAAACAGGATCTTCCTCAGGGTTCACACCTCCTTAAGGAGGTGCTGCAGGATTGCACTGGACGCTATAATTGAGTGCCTCAAAAATAAATTGGTTTCTCATGGCATTCCTTTGTGTCTGAACTTCCTTCGCACAGTGACCTTGCCACTACAGAGTATTGCTGTGCTGCAATATATGTTTTCTTGATATTTCCTTTCTTTCTCAGGCTGGCAGGCAATCTTTCGATTGTGGAGTGTAAATAAAAATTCTATCTCACTTCTTTAAGGAGAAGGTACATGTCTAAGTCCTGTAAAATTTCAGTTAACAAATATCCTCACAGCAGTTAGGAGCCATGAAACAGTTTGGTATGCATTCACTTTACACCTTTTATTAACCCACATCTCCAGCTGCAACTTGCCATGAAGTTCTCAGAATGGAAAAGAAAAGCCCCCTGCGACCTCTTTGACAGATTCAGATCTCAATACAAAAATGTTTCAGCACTCTATACAATGATATTAATACTTCATATCACAGTCCACAAATAAGTAGCACATAAAGAACAAATGTCCAAATCCGGGGTATATTTTTCTTGATGCAGTATACACTTTATTTTTCATAGGTAAATCCTCTTTTCCATATTCCATTGATCATAACCTTTTCACAATTGCATTGATCTTAGCCATTGTCAATGCTTTTCGTCTCCTGAGAGACTTTTTCAGGGCTTCAACGTATGGCACAAAGTGTGTCTCTCAAATATTCGCAGTATTTCTAGTCCAAAAGGATTAAAGTACTTGTAAAATTCAAAAGCTCGAGAACGGCCTGATAACCAAACGTGGCAAAGGTCAGAGTATCATATTCAAATCTGTAACCCATTGCCCTGTTCAGAAGGTAGACCAAGCAGACTCGTGTAGACCTGCTTTGCATTAGTAATAGGCCGAGTGTTACCGCGATGGAGGCTAATTCCTCTGAACTTTAGGCAGCTAAACAGGGAGGCCTTCTGTGGAGTTGAATGGCCTTGGAGAACTCTGCTTACCTGAGACAAAGGTCTACCATTTTGAAGTGTGCAACTCCGGGGTAGCAGCATGCCACAAAACAGCATCACTTTGCTGCAAAGTGGTGAGTGGGAGGCCTGGGAATTGTCATCATGCTTGGCTAAATCTTACCAACAATGTCAGTCAGTTTTACTCTTTAAAACACCCTGCTTAGCCCACTTCAAGGAGAGAATCTTCCTGGACATGAAAAAGGAGAGGCACAAGCCAGTGCGGAAAATGTTTCTGTTTCCTCTTGGAACGGTCTACCCCTGATGTGCTGGAACAAGAATGCACTGCACTTTCTATCTTTTTAGAAAATGGCATGGTTTGTTCTCAAATCCTATGGAATTTGGCTTGATCTGAGTGCTTCAGGGACGTACATATTTTGAGGTCTTGTGCTGTGTGCTTGCGAAAGACATTTATGGGCATCCAAAAATCTTACAATGGTTTATAGCTTGCCCATTTATTTCCATTGGTTGGCTTTATTGTCACTCTCATTCGCTTACTTCTAATTTGATGACTTGCCTTCCTCTTCTTGCCTCTGTCCCTCCTCTGAGGCATAGCCTCCTTACCATTCTTTTTATTGTCTGGCATGTATCCTTCTTCTGCTCACTTTTAGGGACCTACTTTTTATTTTTGGTTAGGCACTTCTTGAGTGCATGTATGTTCCAGCTCTCTCCGGTGTGTGTTTCTCCCTCCCACTAAATACATGCTCTCCTGCTCTCTGTCTGTGTTGCTCTCTCCCTTATGTGCTGACCACGCTCTCTTTTGTGTGCTTCTCCACCACCATTCTCCGCTGCACTCTTGTGCTCTCTGTTGCCCTCTCCCTCGTATGCTGCTCCCTTAGCCCATCTGTGCTCAGTTTCGCTTCCTCCGCCACACAGCTTTATTTTTATTTCATCCACCTTGCCCACTCCATGTTACTTCTCCTCACCTACTTTGGCATTCCCCCAACCCAATGGTCCTTTTTTAAATTTCTTTTGAAGGGTACAGCAGGAAATTGCTGCTGGGTTCCCTGCCTTAGAAAAAAGTGCTTTTACATGACTCCAATTTAATTAATTAATGTATTTACTGATCTTGAATCAGTAAAAACAATTTTAAACGGTTCCCGCATTATTTCGTACCTTGCATGATGACGCATGCTCATGCATACCTCATCACACATGAATGTGCTTATGATTTGATATGGCCGCCGGACGTGGCTCCAATATTGCAGCTTTTCGTTTTCTTTTTCTTTTGCTAGATGCTGCACTTGCCAGTGCTGTATAGCATCGCCCAAAAACATTGGCCAAGCTAATATGCTCCAAAGGAGCAATCTATTGGCTTTGCCAATGTATGTTTTGAGTGTCCCCCACATGTCTTTACCCCACATTTGAATACAATGTTATACCAGCCTTAGATGTTTATCTTTTACTCTGTAAATCTGATAAAAAACTATTTTGGAAACAGTACATGCAGAGTTGTCACATAATTATAAAGAGGTTCCAGATATTTTTGGGAGCATGATTTGTTCTCTTCCCTAAGCCAGTCAATATCAGACCCATTTTTGTATTCATTCAAATAAGCTTTATTCGATAGCAAGTATCATAAAAGCAATTCACAATAACAAGAACATTATCAATTCATCCTAATATTAAGATTTAAAAGAATATTACAAAAAAGATAGAAAGATAAAAACCTTGCTATCGATAAATGACAGGGATAAAAATAACAATATAGACAGTACATCCGGGACAGCACTACTCCAGCAAGTGCAGAATTAAGACTTTGCTAATACAAATGTCTCCACGATGACAATTTACAACAATAGTTTTGTTTAACATTTAATGAGAGCATTCCTGTGTCTAAGTATGCACTCTTGGGCCTCAATGGCGAGTTTTGCCCAACTTCCTTATTTATTGCTTTGGTACGGATAATCCATGCGCAACTAAAAAACTTGGCGACACCACAAACAATCAAGGGCCTAGAGGAATCTGTTTTCAAAATACGTAAAGCCTCTAGGTAACTTCTAGTGCCCATTTGTGTACATATTGGCTTAAGCCATCGGAGCCTGGTCTGTCTGTATGCTGGGCAGACAAACAATAGATGGGATAGAGTTTCCTGCTCAGCATCACAGCAAGGACAATTGGATCCCATTTTGCCCTGGTCACGTTTACCGTAAGGGAACCAAATCTAAACTGCATATATAATGCCCTTTCTCTGGGTTTCCTAATGAAATCCAGATAGGATTCCAGAGAGCAAGCTGACTTATGCTGAAGAAATTCCTCAGTTAGTCTACCTTGGCTGATATTAACTAGGGACTGAAGGGAGACCCAATTCCAGTAGATCTTTTTTAGCTCGTTCTTGGGCGGGGGCAACTGAGTTGCCCAAGATTCGGCGAATCCCAATTTTTGTATTAAAAACACCAGGTCTAGCCTAACTCTTCACATGTGGGTCACAGGCAAGAATCTCTAAGCCCCAGAAACTCCTCAATTGAAAAAGCCTGGCATGTGAGTAATGTTACCCCAGCCTAGAGGGTCAGGCCTGTCGGGAAAGACACAATTATCCAACAGACTAATCTGTGTCAATGTACAACACACATCCTCAGAAATGTAAACAGAGCACCCCTCTATTCAATGAAAGTCATTACTGGACAGTCACTGCACTTCCCAGTGAAGCAGCAAGTTTCAAATCAGTTAACCTTTCTTGGTGGCGCCTGGAAGTGCACGAAACCCTTCAAGGGGGAAACACTCTTTTACAGCTAAGATGGGACGGCAGCCTAGAGCAACTTCCGTCAAGCCTCCCACCCCTGCTCTGATTGAGATCTCATTTCCTGTACGTCTCTGGACAAATGTAGAACAATGGAATTCTCCTGCTGCTCTTTGGGCCTGAAACAGGAAGTAGATCTTAACATCACTTCCTATCAGGAAACAGCGGGACAGCCAAACCTAGCAGGACAAGGGTTTCACGGAAAAATGTTTAAGGATAATAGCGTTTCTACTATTGCTTTGCTTTGCAACATAATTTGAACTTTCCAAATGTCAATACAGTAAAATTGAAGTGTAGATTACCTAGACTATAGATTCTCTTCAGTATTACCCTGTCAAGGCAGCGAGGACTGTATAAAACAGCAATGAACAGCATAATATTGAGATTGTAGGCTTTGTGAAACTGTTCGTAAAAATATGTATTCAGGGCTTAGTTTGAGCAGCCCATATACTCCACACAATAGTGAGGTTCCTGATTAAAGAAACTAGGACAGGAAGTGATGTAATTTGCCTTTAGAGTGCACTACTTTTTTCACACCCTGGGGAGCTCCTCAAGGCGGAGGGATGTGTGGTGGTTATGAAATGTTCCACAGTCTCCCATACCTGTCAATTACACGCATTTGGTGGGGGTCACCCACTTTTTACTTCTATTCACCTGCCTGTCTATCAAAACCGCCAGTGACTTTAATGGAATTACCCTTTTTGTTAAAGCTATGTCACCCTCGAAGAAAGCGTTCATTCCACATGGACCTTAAATGGATCAACTCTTCTGTTTTTAGCCTTCATCTCAGTGTAATGCCTTTCCTTGACCATAGTTTGTTTGTATTTTAATAGATGGAATTTCTTTAAACACCTCTCACACTCACTCTTCTTTCTCCTTAGTATCTGTTTTTATGGTGTTTCATTTATATAGCGGGTTGTATCCCTGATGAGAACCCTGGTGCAGGGTGTGTGCTTGGTTAGACGGGTCAATGTTTGTAGTGTGCCTTATGCTCAGTGTCTGCAGTGCACAAAATAGATGTGTCTAAGTAAGGAAGACACTCAAACCACACCCACTGTCCCTCACTCGAACCATGCTGTCATTCAGCCCTCCTTACAGAGGAGCAGCATCAGTGGCCAGAGTGCACCAGTGGATGAATTAGATTTGTACCAAAGGGCGAGAAGCAAATCAGTGAACCACAGACAGTTACTTAGAGCACCCATTTCTTGCAAGAAACAAAACATACATGTTGGGTCAAGAAGGGTGGGAGCCTCCATAATAAGTGGTGAACTAGTGATTTTAGAGCCAAATTACAAAAAAAGGACAGGAAAGTGCTTTTTTCTTTTGTTATTAGTGGATGGAGAGAGCCCCGGGAGCAAAATTATATGTTGCCTGGTGTGCAATACATCCTACTACCCTACCTACAGAGGGCCTCATTACGATGCGGTTCAGACCGCAACCAAGCTTGTCGGTTGTGGTCCGAACCGTATCTACTGCTGCGATCAGAACACATTAGGATACATGCGGTCGGAGGCAGCAGTCCGAGGGACCGACCGCTGCTTTCCAGTTGGTCGGAAGCTCCTCATAATCCCTTACGGATGTTTTTTCCACCGACAGGATTATGATGTTGGTTTACAATAGCCTTTCCATGTCGGCCTTTCCGACAGAAAGCGACATTGGGCCGCTTCCCCCTGGCCCTTCGCATCTGCGGGGCACCTATGGTGCCTCCCTGAAAATCCCTACATTGTATGCCAGGCATCGTAAGGTGTTTTCACTAACTCCTATTTCCCAATAGGAGCTTGTGCTGCAGGTGGTTTCTGCCCGCCGCACAAGCCACCCCTAGAGTAATGTGAGGTTGCGACCGCACCATGTGCTGTAGTATCGTAATCAGGTGTGCGGAACCACCGACCTATGGTCATGCGGTTCCCTCACTGAAACGGTGTCGGTCGGAGGCAACTCTGACTGACATCGTAATCAGGGCCAGAGTGTGTGGTGCTCAGTTACAGGCTTGCAATTGGCTCCAACTCAGTGCAAGAGAAGATATTACACAATAAAATCACAGGTTTGCTCGAGGCATGCGCTTGAGAGGATCTGACTAAAGAAGTCTAAAGGTTTAAAGAGTTTAACATTCTTTGTCTTGTGTGTGAATGCACGCCTTTGGTGCATGGGACCGGAGTCTTGTGAAAGGGCTTTACTTGTATTAGAGAACTGAGTGCCAGTCTCGGGTTTGGATTGCGTTTGTTTGCTCAGGCAGATTTCAAAACAAATGTATTTCATATGTCTGACCTCAACTTTTTCGCTGCAGGTTACTGAACAGCACAATTCCATCATGTGATGGTTACCCATGTATATATGAATGCATGATGCATTTATTTATGTGGTATTTCAAAACAGTCACTTTCCTTCCTTGGTTGAATTGCAGTCACAGTTTACTTCTCACACCTTGCAAACATCCATAGATAACCATTTTTAAGTGGGCTTTATTAATGCCAGATCTATTCCCAAGTATAGTTTTCAGATATGAGATATTATTAAGGCATTTCATTAGACATGCTATTGTAGATGAAACCTGCTCAAAAAACAAATATGGAGCCATTTATTATGGAAGCTGCACTGTCCTCCCACGATTTTTGCATATGACCAGCGATGGTAATAAGCAAGAAGGGTGTAGCCATTTTCATCTCAAAGACACTTCAGTTCTCTCCCATTCCGAGGTCCTTACCATCAAGATATTTCCTGATGTCATGCATGATTTGACCTTTCAGCTGTTTTATCATATTCCGAGCACCCCATCAGCATTCCATCAAGATGTGGTAGACATTTTATCTGATTTCATCACTAATTCTGCTATTAGAGCGCCTACCTGCACTCTAACTTGGTGATCCTCACCGCTGTTTGGCGGGCCATTTGCGGGTTGCTGGTCTTGGGGAAAGCGTGTCGGCCATCTTGGGTGGAGGTTGGGACGTGACTGGCCATTCGAGGCAGCAGTCTAGTGTTCGCCTGGACACACGAGCTCCCTACTTAAGGCGAGCTAGTGCTCTGAGTCGGCCTTGGTCAAGGCTCCCTGCATGACGCTGCCCTGCTCTTCCCAGCGTTCCTTATCATAGCTACTGCATTTTAGGCGCTTGCGCTTTTAAATTGCTCCCCTTGTTTTGTATCTTAAGTTGTATTGATTTTCTTTTGCCCCAGTTTTTAACGCGTCGTATTTGCTGCCACAATCGCCGTTTTTGTACTGCTATTAGAGCGCCTACCTGCACTCTAACTTGGTGATCCTCACCGCTGTTTGGCGGGCCATTTGCGGGTTGCTGGTCTTGGGGAAACCGTGTCGGCCATCTTGGGTGGAGGTTGGGACGTGACTGGCCATTCGAGGCAGCAGTCTAGTGTTCGCCTGGACACACGAGCTCCCTACTTAATCCTCACATGGAAACGCGCAGCGGTGACGCGCAGCGGGCGCGCCGTAATCGCGCCGGAGTCACGCCAGAGTCCAGCCCGTCTGTGCCCGTCTGGGCCCAGACGGGCTTAGGGCCTGATTCGCTGGTTCTTTCACCTGAAACACCGATAACGTATTCCCGAGAGGACATTATGTCGCTACGAGCTCCTAAAAAGTCTTCATGTAAGTACACCTATAAGGGTTCATCACCCTACACTGCCTGTAGGACATGCCTTACTATGCAACCATCTAAGGGAAAAAGCTCCCTCTCAATGGCGCTGCTTAATTGTAGATCTCTTCCGTGTCATGCTCTGGAAATTAATTTCCTGATTCAAGATCACGAACTGGACATCCTGTTCTTGACGGAGACCTGGATTGTTGCCAGTTCAGGCGTAGACATGGTGCAAGCCCTTCCCCCTGGCTTTTTGATATACCATCTCGATAGACCTAAGGGGCGGGGTGGCGGTATTGCCATTATATATAGAGACACATTGGTGTGTAAGGCGCAGAACAGCGACGTATTGGATTGTGAGAGCTGCCAGTTCTCTATCCAGGTGTCCCCTACGGTGACTGTGTCAGGCATCCTGATCTATCGCCCACCAGGAGTGTTAGGGAGTCTTATTGGCTCTCTGATGGAAACAGTTACGCAGTTGGCTTCCGCGACAACTAATTTTATGTTGTTAGGAGATTTAAATCTCCATTTTAATGACCAAACTGATTCTGTGGCAGCGGATCTGCTGAGTGATCTGAAAGCCTATAATCTCACCCTAAAAAACCTGGGACCCTCCCATTCCAAGGGCCACCTTCTTGATCCTATTTTTACGAATATTTCATATCTCACATCTCTGCCCGCTTGTCCGCTGCCTTGGACCGACCACTTTCTGGTCCAGGTCAGCCTGCAGGTTGACCTGAGAGTGGCCCCCGTTCCGAGAGTATGCACTCTGGAGAGGGCCTGGTCCAGGCTATCAGTTGATAATTGGATTGCGAGACTTGAGAGCTCATGCCCCCCGGTAGCAGCTGACCCGGCTACAGCCGATACAGACTTTGAGTTGTGGATAACTAACTCCCTGGATGCTATTCTCCCCAAAAAAAGAGTAGCAAAGAGGGGTAAAAGGATGGGTTCCGCCCCTTGGTATTCACCGGACTTACGCACCCTTAGGAAAGGATGCAAGAGACTGGAGAGAACCTGGAGAAAAAATTGGGAGGTGGCAAGCCGGGATGATTATCGCACTGCAATAAGATCATATAAAAACGCTCTTCGCAGTGCTAAGACGCAATTCTTTGAAGAAAGGATAAAAAGTGCCTCTAATTCCTCGAGAGAGACCTTTGCAGTGGTAAAGGAACTCCTCAAAATTCCGGAGCCTCCACCGTCACAGGATAATCCTGCGGTGAAGTGTAGAGAGCTAGCAGAATTTTTTCATCTAAAAATTGAGAACATCATAGCTGCCCTGCCACAGGTCGCACAGGTTATACAGATAGGAAATCAGACAGCAGGAGAAGGCCTCCGCTTGGATACCTTCGGTCCAATCTCTGTAGCTGAAGTCGTAAAGGAGCTGGGATCCATGAAGAGTGGTTCACCAGAGGACCCAGCCCAAATGAGATTTTTGAAACTAGCTACATCTGTTGTTGCAGCTCCTATAGCGAATTTGATTAATACATCACTCACTCAGGGTGTGGTGCCGCCAAGCTGGAAAAGAGCGGTCGTAAAGGCGCTTCTGAAGAAACCCAATTTAGATTCGTCAGACCTGGCCAACTTCAGGCCTATCTCTCTGTTGCCGGGCTTGGGCAAGATCGCTGAAAGACTGGTTAATCGACAACTATCCGTCTTTCTGGAATCCAACGGCTTGCTGAGGGATTCTCAAACTGGCTTCCGGCCAGGGCAGGGCACAGACACCGCCCTCTTGGCAGTCGTGGAGGAAGAAAGGAGCATTTTGGATTCAGGAGGGTCAGTGGCAGTGATCCTCCTGGACCTCAGTGCTGTCTTTGACACTGTAAACCACCAAGTGCTGATCCAACGGCTGTCCAATGTGGGGGTCACAGGAGTTGCGCTGCAATGGCTCAGGTCGTTTTTGCATGGCCGTACTTATCAGGTCTGGGAAGGCAGCGAGAAGTCTCCATCTATCCCCCTCCAGTGTGGTGTGCCACAGGGCTCTTCGTTGAGCCCTACTTTATTTAACGTCTATATGGCCCCCCTGGAGGATGTGGTGGCCCCTTTTGGGATAAAAATTATAAGCTATGCTGATGACACCCAGCTGGTGGTTGCTTTATCCCAACTGGAGAATAATCCAGACGTGCTGCGTCTATGCCTGACTAATGTACATACCTGGATGAGTGAATCGTCGCTTAAGCTTAATGGTGCTAAGACGGAGATTATGCTGTTAGGGCATAAGACTCCCTCTCTCCCCTTGTCCGCCTGGCCCAGCTGCCTGGGGGAGCGCCCCAGCCCCAAGCAGGAGATCAAGAGCTTGGGAGTCTGGCTGGAGCAGGATCTCTCTTTTAAAACTCAGGGTAAGAAAACAGCGGGGGGGTGCTTCGGGCTTCTTTGCTCAGCCCGTTAAATCTTGCCCCTCCTCCCTTTTCCATCGAGGAGGTTACTCATCCAGGGGTTAATTATCTCCAGGCTGGATTACTGCAATGCTATTTTCCTTGGTGCTCCGGAAGCCACACTCAGTAAGCTGCAGCAGGTGCAAAATGCTGCGGCTAGGTTGCTGACTAATACACCAAGGCGACAATCAGCTAAGCCCGCCTTAAAAGCATTGCATTGGCTCCCGGTAAGAGAGAGGGTCAAATTTAAGGCTCTCTGTACGGCCCATAAGATTCTTCAAGGGAAAGGACCCCCCTCTTTAAGGAAGCTAGTGGTGCCTTATAAACCCAACAGAGCTCTTCGCTCTGATCAAAAACTTTTGTTACAGGTCCCCAGAGTTCATAAGGCTCGCACTGGAGGTAGAAGATTTTCGGTGCATACAGCCACCCTGTGGAATTCGCTTCCTTTGCAGTTGCGTCGTGAGACTTGCTTTCTTCGTTTTCGGAAGCTTCTGAAAACTCATCTCTTTCCATCTTAAATACGCTGAACAGCTTTGCTTTGGTCTGATGGATTCCTTGACAAGCGCCGGGATGCTCAAGGGTAACCGTGCGCTATATAAGACTCAAATAAATAAAATAAATAAATAAAATTCAGGCCCTTCCTTTTATCGTTGGTGATTTTACCATTCAAATAGATAATCTTAATGATGCTCCTGCTAAATACCTTTCTTCTCTACCTCATCCTGCTTGTCACAAAAGTTTGTAAAAATGCTATTGGCTCCACAGGCCAGACTCTAGATTTACTTTTGGGCCTTCAGGATAGTATTATAAGTTACAGGTGACTCCTGTTTGATTGGACAACCACTTATTGGCAATATTTCCAAAACAAATACCACTAAGCCATTCTCTCCACATAAGAGTCCTGTTAGGCATTGTCTAAAGGTCAGTCCTTCCTTCTCAGAGAACATTATCACAGGTTTGCAATATGTATTGGGTGCCTCAAATGAATACAATCTTTATTGTTCTGCAATAGCCCTTGACAAAGCAGCCCCTATCAAATTTAAACAATATTGTTCACTAAGGAAATCTGCTTCCTTGATTAATGACAACCTGTGCACTCTAAAGAAATCAACAAAAAGGGCGGAGATGCAATGGGCACATCTTCCATATAATCTCTTACAGGATGGAACTCTACAAATATAAAGCTGCCATCAAATCTTCCAAGCAAATGTGTTATTCAAACAGAATTCTAACAGCTTCTGATGATAAAAAATACGATTTTTCAATCATAAGGGAACTTTCAGTTAATGTGTCTCTCCTATTTTACTCTGACTCTTTCTGCGAGGACTTAGACAATCTCTAAAATCTGACACTGTATCTTTATATTAGGTCTGTTCAATTAGTTCAAAACAAAACCCACTGCCCTTCCTCCAGAACTGTGATCTAATTTTTAGTTTTTAGACAGATCTTCCTTTTGCTCCTGAATGATTTAGTATACATTTGAGTCTACCTTTGATCCTAATGCTGTTAAATGTTTGTCCAAATTGGGTAACTTTGCTATCCTTTGACCTCTAGGACATAATCAACCCCTCTTTGTGCACTTGCACTGTGCCAGAGTCTTTTAAACAAAAGCATAGTAGTTTCCTTTGTTGGAAAAGGTTAATATGGACCTTATTTTCCCTTTTAATTAATGCTCTGTTAACACGGTTGCACAGCCCCTCAAGACGGTCACATTGCATCTCAACTCAGCAACTCTCTTGAAACACAATATCTGGGGTGAATTTCAGCTTGCGGTATTGATCTCTGGGGCGGCTGGTAAAGTTTCAAAGTGGTTAGGCGTCAGATGAACCCATACGTTCGCCTAAGAGAGTGAGCGCTATACTGCATTTAACGTATTTATATCAAAAGTGACTGCTTGTTGCATTAAAGGTTTTAGATATTTAGGTGAGCAGCAACCAAGGAAGCCTGATACACAACATATTTTTCAAAGGGAGAAGGCAAAAGATACATGTAGACGATAAAGTCTTTATGGACAGAGAGGGAGCGCCTGCAGGGAATATCTTATGTTTTTTTCACTGGACAGGAAGCAAAGGTTAATTATGCTGGTGGAATGAAATAATTTATGTGAATAAATTGACAACATGTGTACATTTAACTCAGCTCTTGCAAAATAACTTGTTACAAGGCGTGACATTTTTAAGAAAATTGATATAAAACTTTACACTGGGAAAACAAAAAAAAATGACTCCAAATAAGGAGGTACACTAACAGGTACCCCCACACACAAGAGGCTGCCCTTTCCCTTCAAGCAACAAAAAGTCTGCAGCCAGCAATCATGATTTAAGCCGGATAGGGAATGTTTTTTGGCAAAATGTGGCCACTACGTTTACCCTGGCCTTTATTTTGGACATTATTCACGATGTCTTTAAACTGTAAGTTTAATTGGTACATGTACTTTAATGACATGTTTTATGAGTCATCAGCACATCTCAACGAGATAAAAACATGGCTTTTTTGCTGCCCCCGTATAAAATTCAAACTAAAAAGGGAACGTTCTCAAGCAGGTTGTGTTTCACATATGTGATCCTTCTCCTCCCTTTGTCTCTGGAGTGGGACCTGCTGACATGACGCATAAAACAGGTCAGCCACACGTAGCAATTAAACATTCAGTGCTATTAATCTTGTGCACTACAAAGAAAGGCTTAACCCTTGTCAGCGCAGTGCGATGTGCTGGCTTCCGTTTGAAATAAATAAATAATCTTCCCGCTCCTCGCGCTCCTGCTCTCCAGTGTACTACGCTACTCTCGGGACTGAAACAGTGACTGTCCAAGGGCTCCGTCGCCACGCCCATGCATTTAAAGTAAACTGCAGAATCACAGCACTGGACCCTGCATGCAGCGTCTAATGACAACTCACGGAGCTAAAACAGCATCGCAGACGTCAGGCGGGGGTAGTCCATATCGTTGCACACTACAGCTTTGCTAGGCTGATTACCTCAGGGCTGTGAGATCATCCGCACGGTAAATGTTGATTAAATGCAACCTGTCCGCGCATGCGCATCAGTGCATTACAGCCGATGAGCAAGTTCTTTTTACAGTGGCCTCAGCTGGAATTTCTGCAAACTTTATTTATTATTTTTAAGCATATCGCCCTCTTAAAATTATTTTTTTAAAGCAAATACAATTTCAGGAAGAAAGAGAGGGGGGAGAAGGCCACTAGAAGGAGCTGCTGCTGACTGCACGGAACCCTTTACACCTTATTCTGCCTTAAGCTGTTATTGTTCCCACATCAAAGTATCACCCTGCCTGTAGATGCGTCTCACTGCTGTCAGTGATTGGACTACTACCTTTGGTCCTGGCCCCCACCCCACTACAGTGGTCTAAAGCAAAGGGGTAAATACTGATCTCAGAGATAAAAGGACCGACGTTACAGTCGCAGTGTAAAACCGTTTCCTGTTGCATTTCTCTCAGGATTCACGAATACAAAAAAATACTTATTTTTGTATTTTAATAGATTGCAAATGTAAATCCCCTTCTTCTTATATTTTCAGAGAGTTCACAAAGCAAAATCCCTCTTTATTGTATTTGCTAAGGAGTTACACTATACAATGCCCCTTCCTACTATCTATAAAACACGGTGCGTGTTAAAACTTCTATCATTTGTGAGTAATCGAACTGCTTCGTAGGTTGGAATGTTCAGTTTATATATACTTGAACATAGCATACTCCCTTCTTTAAAGGTTCTAAGCTCCTTAAGATAAAGAGGCCATACTAATTGTAGGAGCGCCTCGCTTTTCAATTGCTGTCCCTCAATCCAATAATGAATCATTGTGTCCTGTATGGTAAGTGCCCCAACATACATCTCCCACTGTTTGCTGAGTTATCGCCCCAATAGAGCTATTTGATACTACAAGCTGTTGTTTCTTTATGTCTACAGGTATCATAAGTTCCATCGTAGACGCTGATATTTTTCAGTGTGTGACCTTTGTAGTAAAGTAGGATCTTTCTGACTTTTTGCCTAGTGTCAGTTTGTTTAGACTGTAGTACACTGGGATACTGCTAACCAGGACCCCCAGTATCAGTGCTCTCTTATCTGAATAAACTGGTAAATACTTTGTACACCCCACAATTGGCATACTAGTGTACCTCTGCAAGTCCCTAATATATGGTACTAAAGGACCCAGGGCATTGGTACACCAGGGGTTTCCCATGGGCTGCAGCATGTATTATGCTACCTATCGGAGCCCATGCAAACTGTGCAGGTCTGCCATTGCAGCCTGTGTGAAATGGTGCATGCATCTTTCACCCCCTATATTAGGGTTACTTTATATCCCGTTCACTGCACTTAAGACATATAAGTCACCCCTAAGATAGGCCGTTCAGCCCAAGGGCAGGGTGCATGGTTCTGGTTCTAAGTGCGAGGGTACCTCTGCAGGAGCAGCTACACCCCTACAAAACCCAAACACCAATTTCTGGGCTTTCTAAGTGTTGGGAAATCATTTTAATGTATGTAGTGGACACTGGCAAACTCGAGATGTCGAACTACAAAATGTCTTCACCGAACCTGGTCATGTTTGGTATCAAACATGTTGGACTCATGCAACTACACAAATTCCAGTGTTAGTTGCATGATTCCATGTACTGGGAGGGTTCCTTAGTGGAGCTCCCCATGACTACCTGTGTAGCCTTACAGGGCCTGCGTGCAAGCCAGCGCTGCCGCCGACCCCAGACACAGTTCTGCCCTCCTGCTGATGAGCCTAACTTGGACAGGGAAGGCAGAACAAAGGATTTCCTGTAAAGGAGAGGCATTAGATCATTTCCTTTAGAAGTAAGTGTCTCTGGGCTAGGGTGGGGGTGCTTCTGAGCACCACCAGACTGCTTTGAAGGATACATTTGGTGCCCTCCTTGCATAAACCAGTTTACTCCAGTGCAGCGGCCCTTGAATTCTGCTCTGGTGCGAAACTACACAAAGGACAGGGAAGTGACCACCCCCCTGTCCAGCTCCTCCCCGGGGCAGTGCCCAGATCTCTACCAGGTGGCCACTTCATTCTTCCATCTTGAAAGCAAGATAAGCAGACGCCACTGGAAGCATCTGACTGGCCAGTCCACCAGAGTAGCATCCCTGACCCCCCTGATAGGTGGGTCACCACAGAAGCTGTCCAACCCCCTTCCTCGGTTACTTAAGGACTCCCCTGAGGGTGGGTCCTTCGTTTTGTCTGCCACGAATTCCACTGCAAGACTTGTATTCAGGATCTTCCACTGGGACGGACTCAAGACAAGCCTGCTTCTGGTGGGAGGACTCCTACGGCAACTTCGTCTCCGTGCTTTGCAGCCATCCTGCAACATCTGTGGCCATGCATCCTTCAGAGTCGCAAGGAATCTGTGTGCATTAAGGACAGCTGGAAGGAATCTCTCTTGGAGTGAATGAGTCACTCATGTGCATCAGCAGGCACCTCTATGACAACGACCGGTCTCCGTATTCTGCTGTCCAATGGAATCTTCAAGATTCTGCAACACAAGTGGCAGTTTGGTGGCCCTCCAGAGGCCTCACCAGCCTTCTCTACAGCTTGGAAGGCTGTAATCCCTTGTATTGCTACCAGAACTGTGTCCGTGTGCACCACGTCTGTCTGCTGTTGCCAAGGCTTGTTGACTCTCCAGTCCAAAGATCTTCAAGCTCCAAGAAGCCTCAGCCTCAAGCACCTCACAGCTTTAAAAGTGATGTCCTCTCTGCATCTCCTGCGAGGTGGGCCCCCATCTTCCGTGTGCTGCTAGGGCCTCCCTGAGACTCTTTGTGCCTGCTGGCAGAGGTGCCTCCTTGTGGCTCCATCAATTCCTGCTGGTGCTCCTGCTTGCTGAGGGTAGGCCCTGGCTTACCTGTGGTGGGTGAGTACCTCAGACCTTCCTTGTCTGAATCTAAGCATTTCTTCCTGCATCACGCCTGTTACATTTGCCAAGGCTTGTTGGTGGTACTACTGGCCACTGACCCTCCTGCAAATCGTCAACCTCTGTGGGACAGCTTGTGGACAGCTCCTGTGTTCCTGCAACACTGCCTGGATTCCACAGCTGCAACTTCTAGGCCTCCGCCCTACAGTGAATTACCCCCAACAAGGGCTGGATTCGTGATCCTCCTCCTTCTGGATAGCTCTGGGTGGTTTGGATTCTGTCTCGTCTCTTCACAGGTATTCCTCATCTGAATCCATGCCTCGGTTCTATCGACCTCTCCAAGGGTCATTGTAGCAGCAGGAAAGCAGAAGTTCTCCATTGACTTTATGACTTTAACGGACGGTTCCGACACCACTTCACACCTATGCACCCGGGCTCCCTGGTGTAGATATCCTGCTTCGCTGGGTATCGATAGGTAAGGGTGCTCTCCAACCTTCCTTGTTCCAACGGGTTTCCTTGGTGTCCCCTGGGAAGGGCCCTGAATCAGCAAAACACAAACTCTGACTTCCCCATGTTATCCAATGGACACTGACCCGGGGTATCACTTCTGCACGCTGGCTCCTAGGGACTCCTAATTACTTCTCTGTGGTGGTTCAGTGCTCCCCTGGCCTCTAGATTCTTGGGTGCTGTTTTGTTTTGTTCACCTCACATTCCATTTTTTTAGTATATGGTTTGACCCCCCGTAGTGGCCCATGTGTTTTATGTGCTTTACTTACCTATTTTGAAGTATATTTTATTGTGTATTGATATCTCCAGTGACGAGATATTCCAAAGTAGTTTTAGTGTTGGTGTGTAATAACACCGGTGTGGTTCTTTCTTATTTACCGTTCACTGACTGACTGTTTGATAAATATACCCGCTATACACCCTCCTGAATAAGATTTAGCTACTATCCACAGCTACCCCTTGATAGCTTTGATTATCAGGGACCTCTTACACTATCACTAATAGTTGTCTAGACTCAATGAAGGGTGTATCACCAATAGGTGGACACTATATACTGAGCCCGCCTCCTACAACCCTACCCTTTGGGACAAGCTTCCTAAAGAGCAACAGCTCTGCTCAAGCCATCTTACTGTCAGAAAGGTTCTGAAAACTTAGCTTTTCTATTAATTGCGATCAGTGCTTTTTCAGCCCTTGCCCTTACTATTGGCGCCAGGAGACCCTCGGGTTACAGGGTGCGTTAACAAATTAAAAAAAATGAATTAAAAAGAGAAAATAGAATTTATGTAGTGCAAGCCAACCCTTTTTTGGCTTTTTTGCATGTTTTATTTTCCTGCCTTGTGGTGTTCTGCCGTCAAAATACTGATTTACTGGAAATGAAGAAATGCAAAAAAAAAAGGTGAACCTGGCCTATCCCTAGAGCACATGGAATGACATTCCCATATACATCAGCATTGCATTAGTCCTTCTTCAGTTCATGAAAGAACTGAACATACACCTCTTCAAAGAACACTACGTGTCAACAGCATACATGGCCCCCTCCCTCTCTCTGATCTTATCGTCTTTTTCTACCCAGTCAGGACTTTCTGTAAGAATTCTGTTGCTTATGGCCATGTCCAGCACATCAGTTCCTGGGGCCGGACTAGAAATCAAAAGCAGCTCTTACAAAAATGGTCAAACTAGCCCGCTCCTTCCTGTATTTTTCTCATCATTCATATTAATTTTCTCTCTCCTTTTGCCCACGCTGCACCTGCTGCCATAGACCTCTGGCAGCTGGAGACAGAGGGCTCTATTGGGAGTCTGGCTGTCCACAGAACGCCAGACTCTTTGGGATATGGCAGTGGCGGTCTTATGATTACCCTACTACAATTAGGGTGGTCAGACCGCCATTGCCCCGCTGCAGTCGCCAGGGAACCTCCAATCCATGGTGGTGTTGTGGCGGACAGGTAGCCGCAATATGCTTGGCGGGACTGCCACGGTCCCGTCAAGCATATTACGAGTTTCCTCTCTGCCACAGTTTTCATGGTGGTTCCTCCTCCATGAAACCGTGGTGGAGAGGAAACAAAGGGGACCCTACAGGGCCCTCTTCTGCCTCTGCACCTTGGGGTGCATGCCGAGGGATACATGGGCCCGCTGTATAGATGCACCACAGTTCCTGCACAACGTGGACTATAAAGTCCATGTCGTGCAGGAACAGTTTTTGCGTTCCCATTGAAGTGCCCATTTTCAGGGCACCACAGTGGGAACGTAAAAAAGAAAAGACCACCAGACATGAGGAATACTTGTAATCTGGTGGGCGGCTCAACCACAGGTTTGGCGGTGCGGCGGCAGGGTGGGCCAGGCACCGCACTGCCAAACTCGTAAACAGTCCAGGAGGCAGTGGATGTGGAGTTTCCAAAAACAACCTCTTATGGCCCCAACCCTCTGGTGAATTGCCCATTGGAATAAAGTCTTTCCCAGCCATTTCCTCTGTTTAGATTCATGCTATATGAACACCATATAGATACATACATCGGCATAGTGGAATTCAGCATTGGCATTTCCATAGAACCGTGCAGTCTAATTTCTATCTCGCCACCTTAAGTTTTACACTTGTCCTGATTTTGCCAAGACTCTTTCGGGTAAAATGTAAGAATTCGATCTCTGCTGGCCTGCATTCTTGTGCAGTTCATTCATTACCGTCCATGGGTATTATAGACTTCTCCCTTGCAAGCGGGCAACCCAAAACCGACAGGGCCCCTTTTCAAAATCTGCTGATGGGCCCAAAGTGTGCGGTGCCAAAGGTGTACCTGCCCCTCCGTAAGCATGCAGAATTCCAAAATATTATCCTAAACTAAGAGTGTAGGCTTTACAGTACAGAGGGGGTTATTTACTAAGATTTTGTGTGGGTGTTTGTGTAAAGTAAAGCAATGCAAAGCATTGCATTGCTTTTCTAACCATTTAAATGATCCTTGCGTGGTGCAGTGCTGTGCGAGCACCTGCGCAACCCTTAATAAATCTAAAAGATAATGTTTTTCTGTCAAAGGTCATTTATTATTGGTGGTGGATGTAAGAGGGTTAAAGAAAGTACAGTTACAATGGACAGGCCGGATTGACTTTAAAGACTAATTTACGCAGAGATTGTAGTTTTCCCCTAGGGAACGCTTTAGAAAATTGCAAAGAAACAATTTACAATTTCCACTTTCCTCATTTAAGAAGACATTGGGCCTCATTGTGGTGTCGGTCGGAATGCATTCCGACTGACTCAGTGTCGGAATGTTTCCGCCCGACTTGGGTTCGGGGAGTCCGACAGACCGATTACAATGTTTCCGAACACCGTTCGTTCGGACACCCATTGACTTCAATGGGACCTGTGTTCCAACCGACAACACAGGCTCCCATTGAGGAAAGGGGTGGCTGCGGAAAATCAGGCACCCTGTGGCGGGCACCCCACGATGCCTGCTACTTTGTCATGGTATTGAAGAGTGTCCCATGGGTACCCACACGGGCCCCAAGCGGAGGACCCCGGGTGAAGGGGGCCTACTACGGGCCCCTAAAGTCGGACTCTGACAACCGATCTGTGTCGGAACAACCGATTCGGAAAGGCTGCTCAAATCCGATATCTTATTTCGTCGGTTGGAAACACGGTCTGTAGACCTGAATGAGTCAGCTCTGACCGAGTTGGTTTCTCTGAATGCCGTTCGGAACCGAGTTGCACAGTCTAACGGTTTCCGACTATCGTAATCGGTTGGTCAGATAGTTTTTTGAGTTATTTGGAAAGGCGGGTTCTGAATTGTATTCAGACAAACGAATGCCGTTCGGAGCCTTTCCGACCGACATCGTAATCGACCCCATAATCTGTTTCACATACTTATTAATAGTTTACAGATTGAACACTTCTTTCATTGTCAGTGACACTGTCTATATTCCCATGTCCAGATACTGCATATTTTTACATGCCCAACAATAGAATCAAGTATGCTAAAACTCTATGCCAAACACATACAAAGTCACTGCTACATTTAAGGGAGTACACACTGGTTGGCTATACTTACAGGGACCAGCCCACACCTGAACATAACCTGTGAAGGATATTTTTTTGTCAATACGACTTTACCGTTACACGTATACCAAGAACTGATAATGTTAATGCAAATGTCTTATGAAGAAGGTGTACATATGCAGAACATTCAATGAGCACCTGAGATGGCACTAGTATTTATTCCATGTTTCAAAGTTATGCTCAGAAAATATTTTCTATCCATTGCTAACAATATATTTCAAAATGGTGGAAATCCAATTGTTCTGAGTTAGAACTGAATATGCATTTATCGTTGATTCAAATTCTCAATTTAAAAGCCAGACAGAATTTGTCAGATTGATATGAGACTAATATATTGTATGCACAATCACCGGTTGACATAAATATTGTATCCTAAATATTGGCTACAAACATATTGTTCCATAGGAGTTAGTAATAGAAAAATATACTCAATGGGACGATATTTTTGAGAAAATTCTTTAAGCTACAGTATTAATATCAAACGATATTTCTGCATACAATTTTCTGACTGACAACTGTATGATGTCATGGGAATTGCAAGGTACTCAAAGTAATGGCAGAGTTTCAGTATACAAACGCTGCATACTCAGGTCCAGGAGTCGCTCCACGTTTTGTCTGCAAAGATTGCCAAAAATTAGTTGCCTGATGTTGGTGTCAGAACATTGTACTGTGGTGAATGGTAATTTGGAAAGAGTCAAGTATGCTGTAAGGATGCTGCAGAGAGTCTTCAGCATCCTGGTTTATACCTTTTCAATCTTAGCCAGTTCCAGATTTCCAAGGAAATATTATACACTTGTAAGGAGTCCCAAATCAACAAAGGTGTACCGCAGGAATGGACAACTCCCCATCCTATCAAAAAATGTAAACGCATACAAAAATCTGTTTACATTTAAAATAAATATATACAATTAATTTACTTTACTATTTAACATACAAATATGTTTGCTAATTTATTATGAAGTTTAGTAAACTTTAAAGAAAAAGGTTCCCTATAGTCTACCATAAGGAGAGATCCACCTCGACTTTGAAATGTCCCTATTGTAAAGTATAGGAAAAAGTAAAAACGTTTATTTATCTTAAATAAAAACAAAAGTAATAATATTTTATGTCAAATATTAATGTACATTCATTTTGTATTTTTATTTTAAATGTAGAACAAGCTAAACAATGTTACAACACTTTTAACTTAATATTCAATAATATTTTTCATTATATTAAATATATGAAATTCAATAAAAATATTTTTTCTGAAGTTTAAATTAAATAAATACATTTTCATCTAAAGTAGCAAAATGTTTATGCGTTAATTATTATTAAAAGTGATGTATAGAATTAATTGAAAGTAATTTAATTAGTGTAATGAAAAAGAATGTTCCATTAAGAGAAACATCCATTACAACGCAGTCATTACAATGACCTACCTTTACAATGCAACTGCCTTTACATCGCATGCCATTACAATGCAGCATTACAATGCATGTCACTACAACGCATGCCATTACAAAGCATACCATTACAACGCATGCCATTACAACGCATTATAAGGTAACTCATAGAGATTTTTTTTAGTATTAGTGTGGGTATGGGTTTTGGGATACATGGGAACAGTAGTTTTTACTCCTACACTATCCAACACTTTCCCTACTGTTGCACTCACTGGAGTGGGAATAGTAATTTTTAGACCTACACTATCCGACACTTACTCTACTGTTGCCCTAAAAGTATTATGCGTTGCAATGGTATGCATTGTAATGGCATGTGTTGTAATAGTATGTGTTGTAATGGTAGTTTTAAAAAATGCGTTGTAATGGCATGCATTGTAAAATTATACAATGTAATGGTAGTTACGATGTAAAGACTGTGTTGTAAAAGCATGCATTTTAATTGCATGCGTTGTAAAGTCATATATTCTTCCATTAATGTATACATTTAAAAAGGTTGCTGAACTATTTTATAATGAAATAAATATGTTTTTAACGGTAAATTATATTTGGTCATATTTTTAACTCTTTTAAATCATTTAATTTAATTTAACAGTATTTCCTATGGGGTTTTATTTCAAGTCCCTACCTCAATTATTTTCTACAGGAGGGTGTTGAAGAATCAGTGGTTGGCCATGTGTGGGGCTGAGCTAGAGTAATTTGTTACTGTGTTATGCCCCTTTGGGGCTGTAGTTACGTTAGAAGTACAGTTTGTGAATAGCAATGGGTTGACTCTTTTGAGGGGGAGGGTGCATGTCCCTCTGAAAACCCTGCCCTAACCCTTCCTAAACCTCTTCTTACTCCTCTCTAAACCCCTCCCATTTAGTAGTAAGTATGCCACTTTTTCCAACCTCTCTCCGTTCCTCTCTCACATTTACTACTAAGTAGTAGACTTACATGTGTGAGAATATTCCCATAGAAAACTTAGGATAGGTGAAGATTTACGCTCAAAGGTTTGTGAATTGCATTTTGTAGTACCATTGTATGCTACAAATGCAGTTTGTGAATAGGCCCTATAGTGCTGAACTGAAAGTTTGATTATATTCCCCTATTTAGGTCTATCTTGCCAGAGCAATTGTCTGAAGAACCTGTTGTTACCAATTCTTGCAAAGTTGTGTTGAACTCTGCCCATTTGAGTATGTCCTTTTCACCTGAGGCTGCTGACTGTTTATCATTCCACCTCCTATTGACTGCTTGGTTTGAAATGCTTGACAGACTATTTTACATCTCAAAATAAAACCGTGTCATTGCACATAAATTATGTCATGCATTCATCATATGCAGGAAGCAGTGTTTATTATTTGTTTTTTTCCCTTGCAGCAGGCACTTTTTTAATGCCTTAGTCAAGGCTCAAACACTGCCCGCTGAAGCACTTAATATACGCTGATAAACAAGCTGTCGGGTTTTAATATGTCAGCGCATGCATGCACAAACGCTATTTGTCATGTAATGTAAGGGAAGACTTTTATAGCGCAGCTGCCACCCAACAGGTATCCTGGTGCTGGGATTTGCATACTTTCAGCACATTATTTATACCTAGAACTTTTGCCTTTACTGATGCATGTTTCTCTGCACTGTCTACCTTACTATGCTGACCCCTAGAAACATTACGATACTGCAAGTGCTGAACTAATATATAGAAGTAAAGATAATTGTGAGAACTTCATCCAAGGATAAGATTGGGTCGAAATCTTTGATTGTGGACCAGTTCCTTGCAAAATATCCACCACTTATGAGATTTGTCCCCTGAATGTGGAATAACCACTCTGTCCAGGGAATACTGGGTTCTTTTCCATTGTTTTTTTCTCGATTTTGGGGACGATTCGCCTATTCAGAGTAGATGAAAATGTTAACAGGGAAGCCAGTGGAGCAATGGAGGTGGGGTAAGGCCAGGGTAGGGAGGTAGAGGTTTGGCTTCTTCCACTGTGCTGTGCTTTGGGACTCTGCCTGTGGCCTGGGGTTGTTCTTTATCGCACCACTCGGGAAGTTTAAAACCATCAGCCTTTATTCATAGCTGTTCATCCTCTGGATTGCCTTTTGCTGGGTGCAGACTTGCACCTGGCATTGCTGCCGTGGAGTGGGGAAGGTGGCAGACAGTGTGGCCCCTGACAAGCAGGCAAGCTGTGGGCTGCTTTTTAGGTCAAGCCCAGCAACGCATTTGCTGCCTCTGAGACATGCTGTAATCACTCTATAGGCTTTCAGCCTGCCCATTGACTTATTATTGGTTACTTCAATTGTTGTGTAAAAAGTCTTCCTTTCTATTGGCTAATACAACTTTTTTGTTTCTCCCTTTTGTTGTTTGTTACTGCCCAGAGAGTAGTGCCTAACTTCTTATAAATTTCCACTGCTGTGTTGAAGTGTTTGCTCTTGGAACTATTTTCTTTGTTCCCTGCTCATGTTGAACTTATGTGTATGTTTTGTTTGCAGCTCTTCATTGTTTTTTTTTGTGGGTAGTGTGCCTTTTATTGGATCAGTGCAATGGCCTTCAGCATGGCACCTGCTTTATGTCCACCACACTACATGTTTCAGCATGGAAGCAGTGAGCATAACTTTACTTTTATCTACATGGCACACGCTTGTTTTAACTGCTTCCTTTCATCATTGCTGTTTCCTTCATTGCTTGTTATTAAGAGGGCATTGTTTCTCTTAACCCAAGGTTAGCAGAGGCTTGTAGGTGTCCATATTGTCCTCTCATGCCCCAGCGTAGGCTAGCCTCAGCAGATGGTGGACAACATCACCTAAGCATGCAAAGCTGCCTTGGGGCGTTTCCTTATTAGCAGCAACCTCTTTATTTGTCTAAGTGGTCATGGTAGAAGTGATTCAATGCCCTTACAGTAGGCCTGCGTAACCTGGGTTCGAACCTCACTAACTCTCACCGCCTAGGGTTTGCCCTGTTCAAAAATGTCTCCCCTCTACTTCTCCTAATCATGGGAGGAAGCAGCTTGGCCTGCCTACCTCGAGGTGGGCTGTTATCGTTCAGGTTCATTTAACTTCGGGTCCGAAAATGACTGACTCACTCCGAACCACCAACCCAGCAAAACACTACTCTCTGTCCACACTGCACGGTGCCTCCTAAACTGTGTGACAATGCGTTTATATACTGCAGCGGCACATGCAGATTCAGTAGATAATGAGCACGTCAATTTTAGTGCAGCACTCTAAGATTGGCCAAGGAGCCTCCAATACTCCAATTATAGGTCAGTTTATACACTGAGAGTCCTTCTCACTCCCTGTCGACAGCCAAGATACGCTCGACCAGTGGACTGATTGTTGTGCGACCCGAAAGTTCTGAAATAACAGGAAAACATAATCAACTGAAAGAACCACAAAGGGAAACAGACAGGCTGAATTCATCTGTGATTTTCGTATGTAGTGGAGAAGAAGCCACCGCAGATAAATGTATTTGCAGTAGGTCATCATGTTTTTGAGAAAATAATATAACATCTTTAGCTACACAGTACCGCCTCTGCACTTCTTAGCAGAGATGCAGTATGTTAATATTTAATCCCTGCACTTTACTATAAGACTGTAATGTTTTTATTAGGGCACTTTAGCACTTCTCAACAGGGATGGCGCGTTCTTACGGACTTGTTAACCTCTATTGGCTTGTGATGACTGATAAACACCGATATTTAAGAGGGTGCTCCTAGATCCTGCCAAGTTCAATGAAGTCATTCGTTTTTGTACATTTTGGTCTGAAAAAGGCTGCAAGCGAAATGCAGAATTTCCTGCACACTCATCGGCACAGCCTGCGTCATAAAGCTAAATTTAGACACTCCCTGCAACTTTACAGGGGCCTTAGATGAAAACGGAGGCGGCCCGTGTCTCATCAGTATTAGAAGAACAAGCCTTTGCAATGCAATAGGTCTTGCAACTGCGAGTTTTGGAGCTATTGGTATTGTAAATGGTATTGTAAATGACAATGCCTTTCATTTATGTTGTACAAATCAAAACATAAATAAAAGGCATTGTTATTTACATCCACGAGTATCAGACATCCACAAGCGTCAGGCATCCACAAGCATCAGGCATCCACAAGCATCAGGCATCCACATGTCCAGCCTTGCTCTGCTCCACCCAAGCCTCCTCTCTCTGTCCAGCCCTTCTCTGCTCCACCCCAGTGCCCCTCTCTGTCCAGCCCTTCTCTGCTCCACCCTAGCCTCCTCTCTCTGTCCAGCCCTTCTCTGCTCTACCCAAGCCTCCTCTGTCCAGCCCTTCTCTGCTCCACCCAAGCCTCCTCTGTCCAGCCCTTCTCTGCTCCACCCAAGCCTCCTCTGTCCAGCCCTTCTCTGCTCCACCCAAGCCTACTCTCTCTGTCCAGCCCTTCTCTGCTCCACCCAAGCCTCCTCTGTCCAGCCCTTCTCTGCTCCACCCAAGCCTCCTCCCTCTGTCCAGCCCTTCTCTGCTCCACCCAAGCCCACTCTCACTGTCCAGCCCTTCTCTGCTCCACCCAAGCCTACTCTCTGTGTCCGGCCCTTCTCTGCTCCACCCAAGCCTCCTCTCTCTGTCCAGCCTTCTCCGCTCCACCCAAACCTCCTCTCTCTGTCCAGCCCTTCTCTGCTCCACCCAAGCCTCCTCTCTCTGTCCAGCCCTTTTCTGCTCCACCCAAGCCTCCTCTCTCTGTCCAGCCCTTCTCTTCTCCACCCAAGCCTCCTCTCTCTGTCCAGCCCTTCTCTGCTCCACCCAAGCCTCCTCTCTCTCTCCAGCCCTTCTCTGCTCCACCCAGGCCTCCTCTCTCTGTCCAGCCCTTCCCTGCTCCACCCAAGCCTCCTCTCTCGGTCCAGCCTTTCTCTGCTCCACCCAAGCCTCCTCTCTCTGTCCAGCCCTTCTCTGCTCCACCCAAGCCTCCTCCCTCTGTCCAGCCCTTCTCTGCTCCACCCAAGCCTCCTCTGTCCAGCCCTTCTGTGCTCCACCCGAGCCTCCTCTCTCTGTCCAGCCCTTCTCTGCTCCACCCAAGCCTCCTCTGTCCAGCCCTTCTCTGCTCCACCCAAGCCTCCTCTCTCTGTCCAGCCCTTCTCTGCTCCACCCAAGCCTCCTCTCTCTGTGCAGCCCTTCTCTGCTCTACCCAAGCCTCCTCTGTCCAGCCCTTCCCTGCTCCACCCATGCCTCCTCTCTCTGTCCAGCCCTTCACTGCTCCACCCAAGCCTCCTCTCTCTGTCCAGCCCTTCTCTGCTCCACCCAAGCCTCCTCTCTCTGTCCAGCCCTTCTCTGCTCCACCCAAGCCTCCTCTCTCTGTCCAGCCCTTCTCTGCTCTGCCCAAGCCTCCTCTGTCCAGCCCTTCTCTGCTCCACCCACGCCTCCTCTGTCCAGCCCTTCTGTGCTGCACCCAAGCCTCCTCCCTCTGTCTAGCCCTTCTCTGCTCCACCCAAGACTCCTCTTTCTGTCAAGCTCTTCTCTGCTCCACCCAAGCCTCCTTTGTGAAGCCCTTCTCTGCTCCACCTAAGCCTCCTTTGTCCAGCCCTTCTCTGCTCCACCCAAGCCTCCTCTCTCTGTCCAGCCCTTCTCTGCTCCACCCAAGCCTCCTCTCTCTCTCCACCCTTTCTCTGCTCCACCCAAGCCTCCTCTCTCTGTCCACCCCTTCTCTGCTCCACCCAAGCCTTCTCTGCTCCACCCAAGCCTCCTTTGACCAGCCCTTCTCTGCTCCATCCAAGCCTCCTCTCTCTGTCCAGCCCTTCTCTGCTCCACCCAAGCCTCCTCTCTCTCTCCATCCCTTCTCTGCTCCGCCCAAGCCTCCTCTCTCTGTCCACCCCTTCTCTGCTCAACCCAAGCCTCCTCTGCTCCACCCAAGCCTCCTCTCTCTGTCCAGCCCTTTTCTGATCGACCCACGCCTCCTCTGTCCAGCCCTTCTCTGCTCCACCCAAGCCTCCTCTGTCCAGCCCTTTTCTGCTCCACCCAAGCCTCCTCTCTCTCTCTGTCCAGCCCTTCCCTGCTCCACCCAAGCCTCCTCTCTCTGTCCAGCCCTTCTCTTCTCCACCCAAGCCTCCTCTCTCTGTCCAGCCAATCTCTGCTCCACCCAAGCCTCCTTCCTCTGTCCAGCCCTCCTCTGCTCCACCCAAGCTTCCTCTGTCCAGCCCTTCTCTGCTCCACCCATGCCTCCTCTCTCTGTCCAGTCCTTCTCTGCTCCACCCAAGCCTCCTCTGTCCAGCCCTTCTCTGTTCCACCCAAGCCTCTTCTCTCTGTCCAGCCCTTCTCTGCTCCACCCAAGCCTCCTCTCTCTGTGCATCCCTTCTCTGCTCCACCCAAGCATCCTCTGACCAGCCCTTCCCTGCTCCACCCATGCCTCGCCTCCTCTCTCTGTCCAGCACTTCTCTGCTCCACCCAAGCCTCCTCTCTCTGTCCAGCCCTTCTCTGCTCCACCCAAGCCTCCTCGCTCTGTCTACCCCTTCTCTGCTCCACCCACGTCTCCTCTGTCCAGCCCTTCTCTGCTCCACCCAAGCCTCCTCTCTCTGTCCAGCACTTGTCTGCTCCACCCAAGCCTCCTCTCTCTGTCCAGCCCTTCTTTGCTCCACCCAAGCCTCCTCCGTTCAGCCCGTCCCTGCTCCACCCAAGCCTCCTATCTCCGTCCAGCCCTTCTCTGCTCCACCCAAGCCTCCTCTGTCAAGCTCTTCTCTGCTCCACCCAAGCCACCTCTCTCTGTCCAGCCCTTCTCTGCTCCCCCCAAGCCTCCTCTATGTGTCCAGCCCTTCTCTGCTCCACCCAAGCCTCCTCTCTCTGTCTAACCCGTCTCTGCTCTACCCGAGCCTCCTTTCTGTGTCCAGCCCTTCTCTGCTCCACCAAAGCCTCCTCTCTCTGTCCAGCCCTTCTCTGCTCCACCCAAGCATCCTCTGTCCAGCCCTTCTCTGCTCCACCCACGCCTCCTCTGTCCAGCCCTTCTCTGCTCCACCCAAGCCTCCTCTCTCTGTCCACCCCTTTTCTGCTCCACCCAAGCCTCCTCTGTCCAGCCCTTCTCTGCTGCACCCAAGCCTCCTCCCTCTGTCCAGCCCTTCTCTGCTCCACCCAAGCCTCCTCTTTCTGTCGAGCCCTTCTCTGCTCCACCCAAGCCTCCTTTGTCCAGCCCTTCTCTGCTCCACCTAAGCCTCCTTTGTCCAGCCCTTCTCTGCTCCACCCAAGCCTCCTCTCTCTGTCCAGCCCTTCTATCCTCCACCCAAGCCTCCTCTCTCTCTCCACCCCTTCTCTGCTCCACCCAAGCCTCCTCTCTCTGTCCACCCCTTCTCTGCTCCACCCAAGCCTTCTCTGCTCCACCCAAGCCTCCTTTGTCCAGCCTTTCTCTGCTCCACCCAAGCCTCCTCTCTCTGTCCAGCCCTTCTCTGCTCCACCCAAGCCTCCTCTCTCTCTCCACCCCTTCTCTGCTCCACCCAAGCCTCCTCTCTCTGTCCACCCCTTCTCTGCTCCACCCAAGCCTCCCCTCTCTGTCCAGCCCTTCTCTGCTCGACCCACGCCTCCTCTGTCCAGCCCTTCTCTGCTCCACCCAAGCCTCCTCTGTCCAGCCCTTCTCTGCTCCACCCAAGCCCCCTCTCTCTCTCTCTCTCTCCAGCCCTTCCCTGCTCCACTCAAGCCTCCTCTCTCTGTCCATCCCTACTCTTCTCCACCCAAGCCTCCTTTCTCTGTCCAGCCCTTCTCTGCTCCGCCCAAGCCTCCTTCCTCTGTCCAGCCCTTCTCTGCTCCACCCAAGCTTCCTCTGTCCAGCCCTTATCTGCTCCACCTATGCCTCCTCTCTCTGTCCAGTCCTTCTCTGCTCCACCCAAGCCTCCTCTGTCCAGCCATTCTCTGCTCCACCCAAGCCTCCTCTCTCTGTCTGTCCAGCCCTTCTCTGCTCCACCCAAGCCTCCTCTCTCTGGGCAGCCCTTCTCTGCTCCACCCAAGCCTCCTCTGTCCAGCCCTTCCCTGCTCCACCCAAGCCTCCTCTCTCTGTCAAGCCCGTCTCTGCTCCACCCAAGCCTCCTCTCTCTGTCTAGCCCTTCTTTGCTCCACCCAAGCCTCCTCTCTCTGTCCAGCCCTTTTCTGCTCCACCCAAGCATCCTCTGTCCAGCCCTTCTCTGCTCCACCCAAGCCTCCTCTGTCCAACCCTTCTCTGCTCCACCCAAGCCACCTCTGTCCAGCCCTTCACTGCTCCACCAAAGCCTATTCTCTCTGTCCAGCCCTTCTCTGCTCCACCCAATCCTCCTCTGTCCAGCCCTTCTCTGCTCCACCCAAGCCTCCTCCCTCTGTCCAGCTCTTCTCTGCTCCACCCAAGCCTCCTCTCTCTGTCCAGCCTTCCTCTGCTCCACCCAAGCCTCCTCTCTCTGTCCAGCCCTTCTCTGCTCCACCCCAGTGCCCCTGTCTGTCCAGCCCTTCTCTGCTCCACCCAAGCCTCCTCTCTCTGTCCAGCCCTTCTCTGCTCCTCCCAAGCCTCCTCTCTCTGTCCAGCCCTTCTCTGCTCCACCCAAGCCTCCTCTCTCTGTCCAGCCCTTCTCTGCTCCACCCAAGCCTCCTCTGTCCAGCCCTCCTCTGCTCTGCCCAAGCCTGCTCTCTCTGTCCAGCCCTTCCCTGCTCCACCCATGACTCCTCTCTCTGTCCAGCCCTTCGCTGCTCCACCCAAGCCTCCTCTCTCTGTCCAGCCCTTCTCTGCTCCACCCAAGCCTCCTCTCTCTGTCCAGCCCTTCTCTGCTCCACCCAAGCCTCCTCTGTCCAGCCCTCCTCTGCTCTGCCCAAGCCTCCTCTCTCTGTCCAGCCCTTCTCTGCTCCACCCAAGCCTCCTCGCTCTGTCCACCCCTTCTCTGCTCCACCCACGTCTCCTCTGTCCAGCCCATCTCTGCTCCACCCAAGTCTGCTCTCTCTGTCCAGCCCTTCTCTGCTCCACCCAAGCCTCCTCCGGTCAGCCCTTCCCTGCTCTACCCAAGCCTCCTCTCTCTGTCCAGCCCTTCTCTGCTCCACCCAAGCCTCCTCTGTCCAGCTCTTCTCTGCTCCACCCAAGCCACCTCTCTCTGTCCAGCCCTTCTCTGCTCCACCCAAGCCTCCTCTCTCTGTCCAGACCTTCTCTGCTCCACCCAAGCCTCCTCTCTCTGTCTAGCCCTTCTATGCTCCACCCAAGCATCCTCTCTCTGTCCAGCCCTTCTCTGCTCCACCCAATCCTCCTCTCTCTGTCCAGCCCTTCTCTGCTCCACCCAAGCCTCCTCTGTCCAGCCCTTCTCTGCTCCACCCACGCCTCCTCTGTCCAGCCCTTCTCTGCTCCACCCAAGCCTCCTCTCTCTGTCCACCCTTTTTCTGCTCCACCCAAGCCTCCTCTGTCCAGCCCTTCTCTGCTGCACTGAAGCCTCCTTCCTCTGTCCAGCCCTTCTCTGCTACACCCAAGCCTCCTCTTTCTGTCCAGCCCTTCTCTGCTCCACCCAAGCCTCCTTTGTCCAGCCCTTCTCTGCTCCACCCAAGCCTCTTCTCTCTGTCCAGCACTTCTCTGCTCCACCCAAGCCTCCTCTCTCTCTCCACCCCTTCTCTGCTCCACCCAAGCCTTCTCTCTCTGTCCACCCCTTCTCTGCTCCACCAAAGCCTTCCCTGCTCCACCCAAGCCTCCTTTGTCCAGTCCTTCTCTGCTCCACCCAAGCCTCCTCTCTCTGTCCAGCCCTTCTTTGCTCCACCCAAGCCTTCTCTCTCTCTCTCCACCCCTTCTCTGCTCCACCCAAGCCTCCTCTCTCTGTCCACCCCTTCTCTGCTCCATCCAAGCCTCCTTTGCTCCACCCAAGCCTCCTCTCTCTGTCCAGCCCTTCTCTGCTCGACCCACACCTCCTCTGTCCAGCCCTTCTCTGCTCCACCCAAGCCTCCTCTCTCTGTCTAGCCCTTCTCTGCTCCACCCAAGCCTCCTCTCTCTGTGCAGCCCTTCTCTGCTCCACCCAAGCCTCCTCTGTCCAGCCCTTCCCTGCTCCACCCATGCCTCCGCTCTCTGTCAAGCCCGTCTCTGCTCCACCCAAGCCTCCTCTCTCTGTCCAGCCCTTCTTTGCTCCACCCAAGCCTCCTCTCTCTGTCCAGCCCTTTTCTGCTCCACCCAAGCATCCTCTGTCCAGCCCTTCTCTGCTCCACCCAAGCCTCCTCTGTCCAACCCTTCTCTGCTCCACCCAAGCCACCTCTGTCCAGCCCTTCACTGCTCCACCCAAGCCTATTCTCTCTGTCCAGCCCTTCTCTGCTCCACCCAAGCCTCCTCTGTCCAGCCCTTCTCTGCTCGACCCACGCCACCTCTGTCCAGCCCTTCTCTGCTCCACCCAAGCCTCCTCTGTCCAGCCCTTCTCTGCTCCACCCAAGCCCCCTCTCTCTCTCTCTGTCCAGCCCTTCCCTGCTCCACTCAAGCCTCCTCTCTCTGTCCATCCCTACTCTTCTCCACCCAAGCCTCCTTTCTCTGTCCAGCCCTTCTCTGCTCCACCCAAGCCTCCTTCCTCTGTCCAGCCCTTCTCTGCTCCACCCAAGCTTCCTCTGTCCAGCCCTTATCTGCTCCACCCATGCCTCCTCTCTCTGTCCAGTCCTTCTCTGCTCCACCCAAGCCTCCTCTGTCCAGCCATTCACTGCTCCACCAAAGCCTATTCTCTCTGTCCAGCCCTTCTCTGCTCCACCCAAGCCTCCTCTCTCTGGGCAGCCCTTCTCTGCTCCACCCAAGCCTCCTCTGTCCAGCCCTTCCCTGCTCCACCCAAGCCTCCTCTCTCTGTCAAGCCCGTCTCTGCTCCACCCAAGCCTCCTCTCTCTGTCCAGCCCTTCTTTGCTCCACCCAAGCCTCCTCTCTCTGTCCAGCCCTTTTCTGCTCCACCCAAGCATCCTCTGTCCAGCCCTTCTCTGCTCCACCCAAGCCTCCTCTGTCCAACCCTTCTCTGCTCCACCCAAGCCACCTCTGTCCAGCCCTTCACTGCTCCACCAAAGCCTATTCTCTCTGTCCAGCCCTTCTCTGCTCCACCCAAGCCTCCTCTGTCCAGCCCTTCTCTGCTCCACCCAAGCCTCCTCCCTCTGTCCAGCTCTTCTCTGCTCCACCCAAGCCTCCTCTCTCTGTCCAGCCTTCCTCTGCTCCACCCAAGCCTCCTCTCTCTGTCCAGCCCTTCTCTGCTCCACCCCAGTGCCCCTCTCTGTCCAGCCCTTCTCTGCTCCACCCAAGCCTCCTCTCTGTGTCCAGCCCTTCTCTGCTCCTCCCAAGCCTCCTCTCTCTGTCCAGCCCTTCTCTGCTCCACCCAAGCCTCCTCTCTCTGTCCAGCCCTTCTCTGCTCCACCCAAGCCTCCTCTGTCCAGCCCTCCTCTGCTCTGCCCAAGCCTCCTCTCTCTGTCCAGCCCTTCCCTGCTCCACCCATGCCTCCTCTCTCTGTCCAGCCCTTCGCTGCTCCACCCAAGCCTCCTCTCTCTGTCCAGCCCTTCTCTGCTCCACCCAAGCCTCCTCTCTCTGTCCAGCCCTTCTCTGCTCCACCCAAGCCTCCTCTGTACAGCCCTCCTCTGCTCTGCCCAAGCCTCCTCTCTCTGTCCAGCCCTTCTCTGCTCCACCCAAGCCTCCTCGCTCTGTCCACCCCTTCTCTGCTCCACCCACGTCTCCTCTGTCCAGCCCATCTCTGCTCCACCCAAGCCTCCTCTCTCTGTCCAGCCCTTCTCTGCTCCACCCAAGCCTCCTCCGTTCAGCCCTTCCCTGCTCTACCCAAGCCTCCTCTCTCTGTCCAGCCCTTCTCTGCTCCACCCAAGCCTCCTCTGTCCAGCTCTTCTCTGCTCCACCCAAGCCACCTCTCTCTGTCCAGCCCTTCTCTGCTCCACCCAAGCCTCCTCCCTCTGTCCAGCTCTTCTCTGCTCCACCCAAGCCTCCTCTCTCTGTCCAGCCTTCCTCTGCTCCACCCAAGCCTCCTCTCTCTGTCCAGCCCTTCTCTGCTCCACCCCAGTGCCCCTCTCTGTCCAGCCCTTCTCTGCTCCACCCAAGCCTCCTCTCTGTGTCCAGCCCTTCTCTGCTCCTCCCAAGCCTCCTCTCTCTGTCCAGCCCTTCTCTGCTCCACCCAAGCCTCCTCTCTCTGTCCAGCCCTTCTCTGCTCCACCCAAGCCTCCTCTGTCCAGCCCTCCTCTGCTCTGCCCAAGCCTCCTCTCTCTGTCCAGCCCTTCCCTGCTCCACCCATGCCTCCTCTCTCTGTCCAGCCCTTCGCTGCTCCACCCAAGCCTCCTCTCTCTGTCCAGCCCTTCTCTGCTCCACCCAAGCCTCCTCTCTCTGTCCAGCCCTTCTCTGCTCCACCCAAGCCTCCTCTGTACAGCCCTCCTCTGCTCTGCCCAAGCCTCCTCTCTCTGTCCAGCCCTTCTCTGCTCCACCCAAGCCTCCTCGCTCTGTCCACCCCTTCTCTGCTCCACCCACGTCTCCTCTGTCCAGCCCATCTCTGCTCCACCCAAGCCTCCTCTCTCTGTCCAGCCCTTCTCTGCTCCACCCAAGCCTCCTCCGTTCAGCCCTTCCCTGCTCTACCCAAGCCTCCTCTCTCTGTCCAGCCCTTCTCTGCTCCACCCAAGCCTCCTCTGTCCAGCTCTTCTCTGCTCCACCCAAGCCACCTCTCTCTGTCCAGCCCTTCTCTGCTCCACCCAAGCCCCCTCTCTCTCTCTCTGTCCAGCCCTTCCCTGCTCCACTCAAGCCTCCTCTCTCTGTCCATCCCTACTCTTCTCCACCCAAGCCTCCTTTCTCTGTCCAGCCCTTCTCTGCTCCACCCAAGCCTCCTTCCTCTGTCCAGCCCTTCTCTGCTCCACCCAAGCTTCCTCTGTCCAGCCCTTATCTGCTCCACCCATGCCTCCTCTCTCTGTCCAGTCCTTCTCTGCTCCACCCAAGCCTCCTCTGTCCAGCCATTCACTGCTCCACCAAAGCCTATTCTCTCTGTCCAGCCCTTCTCTGCTCCACCCAAGCCTCCTCTCTCTGGGCAGCCCTTCTCTGCTCCACCCAAGCCTCCTCTGTCCAGCCCTTCCCTGCTCCACCCAAGCCTCCTCTCTCTGTCAAGCCCGTCTCTGCTCCACCCAAGCCTCCTCTCTCTGTCCAGCCCTTCTTTGCTCCACCCAAGCCTCCTCTCTCTGTCCAGCCCTTTTCTGCTCCACCCAAGCATCCTCTGTCCAGCCCTTCTCTGCTCCACCCAAGCCTCCTCTGTCCAACCCTTCTCTGCTCCACCCAAGCCACCTCTGTCCAGCCCTTCACTGCTCCACCAAAGCCTATTCTCTCTGTCCAGCCCTTCTCTGCTCCACCCAAGCCTCCTCTGTCCAGCCCTTCTCTGCTCCACCCAAGCCTCCTCCCTCTGTCCAGCTCTTCTCTGCTCCACCCAAGCCTCCTCTCTCTGTCCAGCCTTCCTCTGCTCCACCCAAGCCTCCTCTCTCTGTCCAGCCCTTCTCTGCTCCACCCCAGTGCCCCTCTCTGTCCAGCCCTTCTCTGCTCCACCCAAGCCTCCTCTCTGTGTCCAGCCCTTCTCTGCTCCTCCCAAGCCTCCTCTCTCTGTCCAGCCCTTCTCTGCTCCACCCAAGCCTCCTCTCTCTGTCCAGCCCTTCTCTGCTCCACCCAAGCCTCCTCTGTCCAGCCCTCCTCTGCTCTGCCCAAGCCTCCTCTCTCTGTCCAGCCCTTCCCTGCTCCACCCATGCCTCCTCTCTCTGTCCAGCCCTTCGCTGCTCCACCCAAGCCTCCTCTCTCTGTCCAGCCCTTCTCTGCTCCACCCAAGCCTCCTCTCTCTGTCCAGCCCTTCTCTGCTCCACCCAAGCCTCCTCTGTACAGCCCTCCTCTGCTCTGCCCAAGCCTCCTCTCTCTGTCCAGCCCTTCTCTGCTCCACCTAAGCCTCCTCGCTCTGTCCACCCCTTCTCTGCTCCACCCACGTCTCCTCTGTCCAGCCCATCTCTGCTCCACCCAAGCCTCCTCTCTCTGTCCAGCCCTTCTCTGCTCCACCCAAGCCTCCTCCGTTCAGCCCTTCCCTGCTCTACCCAAGCCTCCTCTCTCTGTCCAGCCCTTCTCTGCTCCACCCAAGCCTCCTCTGTCCAGCTCTTCTCTGCTCCACCCAAGCCACCTCTCTCTGTCCAGCCCTTCTCTGCTCCACCCAAGCCTCCTCTCTCTGTCCAGACCTTCTCTGCTCCACCCAAGCCTCCTCTCTCTGTCTAGCCCTTCTATGCTCCACCCAAGCATCCTCTCTCTGTCCAGCCCTTCTCTGCTCCACCCAATCCTCCTCTCTCTGTCCAGCCCTTCTCTGCTCCACCCAAGCCTCCTCTGTCCAGCCCTTCTCTGCTCCACCCACACCTCCTCTGTCCAGCCCTTCTCTGCTCCACCCAAGCCTCCTCTCTCTGTCCACCCTTTTTCTGCTCCACCCAAGCCTCCTCTGTCCAGCCCTTCTCTGCTGCACTGAAGCCTCCTCCCTCTGTCCAGCCCTTCTCTGCTACACCCAAGCCTCCTCTTTCTGTCCAGCCCTTCTCTGCTCCACCCAAGCCTCCTTTGTCCAGCCCTTCTCTGCTCCACCCAAGCCTCTTCTCTCTGTCCAGCACTTCTCTGCTCCACCCAAGCCTCCTCTCTCTCTCCACCCCTTCTCTGCTCCACCCAAGCCTTCTCTCTCTGTCCACCCCTTCTCTGCTCCACCAAAGCCTTCCCTGCTCCACCCAAGCCTCCTTTGTCCAGTCCTTCTCTGCTCCACCCAAGCCTCCTCTCTCTGTCCAGCCCTTCTCTGCTCCACCCAAGCCTTCTCTCTCTCTCTCCACCCCTTCTCTGCTCCACCCAAGCCTCCTCTCTCTGTCCACCCCTTCTCTGCTCCATCCAAGCCTCCTTTGCTCCACCCAAGCCTCCTCTCTCTGTCCAGCCCTTCTCTGCTCGACCCACACCTCCTCTGTCCAGCCCTTCTCTGCTCTACCCAAGCCTCCTCTCTCTGTCCAGCCCTTCTCTGCTCCACCCAAGCCTCCTCTCTCTGTGCAGCCCTTCTCTGCTCCACCCAAGCCTCCTCTGTCCAGCCCTTCCCTGCTCCACCCATGCCTCCGCTCTCTGTCAAGCCCGTCTCTGCTCCACCCAAGCCTCCTCTCTCTGTCCAGCCCTTCTTTGCTCCACCCAAGCCTCCTCTCTCTGTCCAGCCCTTTTCTGCTCCACCCAAGCATCCTCTGTCCAGCCCTTCTCTGCTCCACCCAAGCCTCCTCTGTCCAACCCTTCTCTGCTCCACCCAAGCCACCTCTGTCCAGCCCTTCACTGCTCCACCTAAGCCTATTCTCTCTGTCCAGCCCTTCTCTGCTCCACCCAAGCCTCCTCTGTCCTTCTCTGCTCCACCCAAGCCTCCTCCCTCTGTCCAGCCCTTCTTTGCTCCACCCAAGCCTCCTCTCTCTGTCCAGCCTTCCTCTGCTCCACCCAAGCCTCCTCTCTCTGTCCAGCCCTTCTCTGCTCCACCCCAGTGCCCCTCTCTGTCCAGCCCTTCTCTGCTCCACCCAAGCCTCCTCTCTCTGTCCAGCCCTTCTCTGCTCCTCCCAAGCCTCCTCTCTCTGTCCAGCCCTTCTCTGCTCCACCCAAGCCTCCTCTCTCTGTTCAGCCCTTCTCTGCTCCACCCAAGCCTCCTCTGTCCAGCCCTCCTCTGCTCTGCCCAAGCCTCCTCTCTCTGTCCAGCCCTTCTCTGCTCCACCCAAGCCTCCTCGCTCTGTCTACCCCTTCTCTGCTCCACCCACGTCTCCTCTGTCCAGCCCATCTCTGCTCCACCCAAGCCTCCTCTCTCTGTCCAGCCCTTCTCTGCTCCACCCAAGCCTCCTCCGTTCAGCCCTTCCCTGCTTCACCCAAGCCTCCTCTCTCTCTGCTCCACCCAAGCCTCCTCTGTCCAGCTCTTCTCTGCTCCACCCAAGCCACCTCTCTCTGTCCAGCCCTTCTCTGCTCCACCCAAGCCTCCTCTCTCTGTGCATCCCTTCTCTGCTCCACCCAAGCCTTCTCTGTCCAGCCCTTCTCTGCTCCACCCAAGCCTCCTCTCTCTGTCCAGCCCTTCTCTGCTCTACCCAAGCCTCCTCTCTCTCTCCACCCCTTCTCTGCTCCACCCAAGCCTCCTCTCTCTGTCCACCCCATCTCTGCTCCACCCAAGCCTTCTCTGCTCCACCCAAGCCTCCTTTGTCCAGCCCTTCTCTGCTCCACCCAAGCCGCCTCTCTCTATCCACCGCCTCTCTGCTCCACCCAAGCCTACTCTCTCTGTCCACCCCTTCTCTGCTCCACCCAAGCCTCCTCTGCTCCACCCAAGCCTCCTCTCTCTGTCCAGCTCTTCTCTGCTTGACCCACACCTCCTCTGTCCAGCCCTTCTCTGCTCCACCCAAGCCTCCTCTGTCCAGCCCTTCTCTGCTCCACCCAAGCCTCCTCTATCTCTCTGTCCAGCCCTTCCCTGCTCCACCCAAGCCTACTCTCTCTGTCCAGCCCTTCTCTGCTCCACCCAAGCCTCCTTCCTCTGTCCAGCCCTTCTCTGCTCCACCCAAGCTTCTTCTGTCCAGCCCTTCTCTGCTCCACCCGAGCCTCCCCTCTCTGTCCAGCCCTTCTCTGCTCCACCCAAGCCTCCTCTCTCTGTCCAGCCCTTCTCTGCTCCACCCTAGCCTCCTCTCTCTGTGCAGCCCTTCTCTGCTCCACCCAAGCCTCCTCTGTGCAGCCCTTCCCTGCTCCACCCATGCCTCCTCTCTCTGTCCAGCCTGTCTCTGCTCCACCCAAGCCTCCTCTCTCTGTCCAGCCCTTCTCTGCTCTACCCAAGCCTCCACTCTCTGTCCAGCCCTTCTCTGCTCCACCCAAGCCTCCTCTGTCCAGCCCTACTCTGCTCTGCCCAAGCTTCCTCTCTTTGTCCAGCCCTGCTCTGCTCCACCCAAGCCTCCTCGCTCTGTCCACCCCTTCTCTGCTCCACCCACGTCTCCTCTGTCAAGCCCTTCTCTGCTCCACCCAAGCCTCCTCTCTCTGTCCAGCACTTCTCTGCTCCACCCTAGCCTCCTCTGTCCAGCCCTTCTCTGTTCCACCCACGCCTCCTCTGTCCAGCCCTTCTCTGCTCCACCCAAGCCTCCTCTCTCTATCCACCCCTTTTCTGCTCCACCCAAGCCTTCTCTGTCCAGCCCTTCTCTGCTGCACCCAAGCCTCCTCTCTCTGTCCAGCCCTTCTCTGCTCTACCCAAGCCTCCTCTCTCTGTCCAGCCCTTCTCTGCTCCACCCAAGCCTTCTCTGTCCAGCCCTTCTCTGCTGCACCCAAGCCTCCTCTCTCTGTCCAGCCCTTCTCTGCTCTACCCAAGCCTCCAAGCCTCCTCTTTCTGTCCAGCCCTTCTCTGCTCCACCCAAGCCTCCTTTGTCCAGCCCTTCTCTGCTCAACCCAAGTCTCCTCTCTCTTTCCAGCCCTTCTCTGCTCCACCGAAGCCTCCTCTCTCTCTCTCCACCCCTTCTCTGCTCCACCCAAGCCTCCTCTCTCTGTCCACCCCTTCTCTGCTCCACCCAAGCCTCCTCTGCTCCACCCAAGCCTCCTCTCTCTGTCCAGCCCTTCTCTGCTCGACCCACGCCTCCTCTGTCCAGCCCTTCTCTGCTCCACCCAGGCCTCCTCTGTCCAGCCCTTCTCTGCTCCACCCAAGCCTCCTCTCTCTGTCCAGCCCTTCTCGCCTCCACCCAAGCCTGCTCTGTCCAGCCCTTTTCTCTTCCACCCAAGGGGCCCCTCTCTGCCCAGCCCCTCTCTACCTTTCTCCTCTCTGCCCTGCCCCTCTCGATTCAGCTCCTTTTCTGTGTTACCCCCGCTGCCTCTCTCTGCCCAGACCCTCACTGCTCTTCTCTGCCTTGCTCCTCTCTGCCCTGCCCTCCCTGTACTGCTACTCTCTGCTCATCTCCTCTCTGCCCCGCTCCTCTCTGTGCTGCCCTCTTTGCCCATCCCCTCTCTGCCCTGCCCTCTCTGCCCATCCCCTCTCTGCCCCTCTCCCTCCTGCCCCGTTTGTGTTCTGCAGACAGTGCTCTGCAAGGCTGCACCTGGGCACTCAGGCCCTTATAGTCAGGCAACGATTTCACAAGGGAGTTGTCAAGGTGGCTGTGTGAACTGAGGTGTTCGGAGACAGCACCACCCCCCTTCTTTTGTTTACCATTCCCTCCTTCTTTCCTCGCACTATTGGCCCTCCGAGGCCGAGCCGCCTTGGTTTACCGCCTCATCCTCTTCACAGGGGGGCAGTAGGGGTCCTATTAATGCCCACAGGCTCCTCCGACTGGGGTGGGACAGTGGGGCACTACCTCCTGCCGCCACAACTGCCCGCAGCAAAGAGCACCCAGACTGCAAACAGTGTCTGCTCGGCGCCTCCTCCTTACGGGGGGGGGGCTGTATGGGTCTCATTATTGCCTCAGGCTCCTCCAAACGGTGATGTACCTGGAAGAAATAGGGGGTGGGGGGGCAGGGGACACCCAACTGTCCACAGCAAAGAGCACCCAGACTGCAAACAGTGTCCCCTCGGCGCCTTCTCCTCAGATGCGAATCCCCAAGTATATCACAGGCGCTCTTTTTAAACAGAAGGCGGGAGCTCCGCAGTTTTCACTTTCTTTACACATGCATCTTTCATTACAATGTATTGGTTTGATTTTTACTTTCTCTCCGAGTAAAGAAAGAAAATCTGCATTTCTTGCACGTTGGCATAAATATATACCGAGTATAACAAGTTACGTGTGCTCCGAGCTGGGAGGGGGCGGGGGGCGAGGATAGGCTCCCTGAGTGGAGGTGTGCTCCGAGGAGGGTGGGGGGCTCAAACGAGGAGAGGCTGCCCGTGCAAAACGCAGAGTCTGCCGGGATCCCTCTGTCCTCCCCGTGACCCCATGCGCCTCTGTGCTCGGTGCCTGCTTCGCAGCTGACGTGAAGAATGTTCTTATCTGCTTGTTAAATAAAAAAGCAGATAAGAATAGTCTTTTATGCCAGCATCAGAGCAGGCAACCCTGTCCGGAGGGACAGTACGAAAAGCGGACAGGGTGGCACCCAAAACCCCTATTTTCTAATGGGAAGCCAGCGTTTACCATCAACGCTGACGCTACCCAATGGAAAAGAGGGGCGGGGCTTACAGTACCCTTTTTTTTAACAATATCTCTCGCAGGACATGGCAACAGCTTCGCTGCTCCGACCATGCCTCTGCGAGACCTTAAAATGGGTGTCCTGATAATTATGCAGTTCAATTTAATTGGCTGATGAGTAGTACATCCTCAGGCCATCTAAAGGAGAGGTTTCATTTTAATTAAACGCATCCTAGTAGGTTTCGAATCAGCTCTCCAGAGATGCTCATTGCTAAATTCCAATCTATTATTCCCCCCAAAATAACATTTAGAATATAGAAAGAGTACTATACGCAGTGCCAGTAACATGTTCTCGTTATCAATTTTTATCAATGTTCGCTTGACGAAGAAGAACTAAAGAAAACAGATTGGCAGATTCGTCGATACAGACCACCAGTAGTACAAAAATCACACTTTAACCACTTGCACGCTAGCGGTTTTCCCGCTGTGCGCTGGATTTTCAAAATCAACATGTTGAGTGACGAGTTCACCTTGTCATCCGCACAGGGTAGGTAAAGCTGATGACGAGCTGTGCTCGTCATCAGCATGGAAGGGGTTAAATAAGTGCTTCGCAATGCAGTGCTATAATGTGCTGATTAGTGTCAAAGCTTCTTAGTTAAAGAAATCCACTTTTATGGAAATTTGAAGAAACTTTATCATATTTTCATTAAATAGTGATGTAGCCCATCCTTGGGTGTGTGTGTGGCCATTCACCAGTGGTACATGAAATAACAGTACATGGTGTAGCACCCACGCTAATGTGCTGCATATTTCTACTACACAACTTCACACCACACCACGCAATTCCATGCCACACAATTCCACAACAAACAATTTCAATCCAACTATCTTGCACTTCGAACAACCCAGTCAATCCTCCCCCACACACGCACTTCCACTCTCATCTCTCCCTCCCATTGCGACTACCCCCTCTCATCTTGCAATACCACTGCCCCCTCTCATCCCTCCCTCACACTCCCTGCCTGCTCACATATAAAAAGCCCAGTTTCTTTTCCGTGCCTTTTCAAGGTTTCTGTCGCTCAAATTCATGCTCTTCTCTTCTCCTTAGGGTGTCTTTTGCATACACAGGTCCTCCCTCTTTATGCATCTGCTGCCTGCTCTCCCCTTCTTTCTCTCTTTCTCACACACTCTTTCTGCTCCTCTGTCTCGAGTTCATTCACCACTTCCTACACAAACCACCTATCCTTCTCTATCTTCAGTTCTGCCTATTCTGTTCAGCACTCACCCAATCTATTCTCCATGCCACTTAATTCCACTACGCAAACATGGACATTTAGAGGTCACCAGGGGTTGCAGGTGCGCCCCTAACTTGCCCCTTGCTACCTTTTGCACTGCCTTTGTGACTCCTAGCCTGAGAAGTAGCAAAAATCAGTGTCAAAACAATGGGGTGTTCCGCATTATCAGAGTGAGGCTCTAACCTCTTTTTCTTCTCATTTTTATTACACTAATAGTGAATAATAGTTTACAATTCACTATTAGTGTAATAAAAAGTAGAGCATTAAGATGTGGACCTTCACTGGCATCTTAGATAACAAAAATAAAATGGTTTTAATGTATATTGCGTGCATGTGGGTGAGAGTAAGTTTGGGTGCGAGAGCATGTATATGTGTAAGCATGTATGTTTGTATATGGGATCGTGGATGTGTGCGTCAAAATGAGTGAATCAGAGTAGAGTGAGTGAGGTAGTGCGAATGAGTGATTCAGGGCGAGAGTGAGTGCACAAAAGTTGGTAAGAAATGATTGAATGCAAGTCAGTGCTAAAGATAGAATAAGTGTGAATAAGTGAATATAAGTGAGCATGTGTTGTTATGCTTGCTGATGTGTTGTTGGAATTGGCATACTTCTTGGCTTATAGAAGCACCCTTGACAAAATGTTGGCACGGGAATACTGTGGTATACCCTCGGCAAAATGCTACTTCTGGCACTCTATAGGTTAATTTTGGCATGGGGCACCCATGAAAAAGTGCCAGCGCTGGCCTCATAGAGGGAATTCTTGGCATAGTTGGCACCTGTGGAAAATTGCTTGCGATTGCACATTAGAGTAAATTCTTGGCATAATCAAAGCGAACTGTGGTAATTTCCTGGGGCCATCCATGACAAAATGTGGTCCTTGACATATTAGACATAACATTTGACATAAGGGACCACCATAGTGCAAGAGAAGCAGTATTTTGAAAATTCTGGCGCTGGCATATTGTACGTAATGTGTGGGCAAAAGAGGCCACTATGGCAAAAGGCTGATCCTAACAATGGAGGTCATCTTTGACTTAAGGGTACACCCATAGGACATTTTAAAAACGAGTGAACTCATGGGGACTGTCATATTTCAGTAGCTTGGCACACCATGAAAGGACTTGAATATTTAGTGAATTTATGTTAGAGCCTATGGCTTTTTAGCAAATTTATGTGAAATTTGGGTATTAAAATGCAGTAGTAAAGCCCATTTTTTTCAAAATATTCTCAGGGAAGTAAACCCCCCGCCCTTTTTTCTCTCCTAGAAGAATATATAATATTAATTATGCAATTATGTTAATTATTGTGATGTCAATAGGATTACGGCTATGTGACATCACTTCTTGGGACAATGCAAGTTCAAAGGTCATTAGATGTCACTTCCTTGGACATAATTAAGGTCAAAGCATATATGATATCACTTCCTATACCCCTGGCATTTTGGTAAACTGACGTCCATGTTCACAAATATAGTCCACACCACACAATTCCACCCCACACAATTCCACAACTATCAATTTCAATACAATCCACATAATTTCACTCCACACCACATACATCCACTACACTCCAAACCAAAACACTTAGGTAAAAGACGTTGTTATTTACAATGCCAAAAGCTCTAACTCACGCAAATGCGAGCCCTATTGCATTGCAAATGCTTGTTTTTTGTATTTTTTTTGCAGTTTTTATATAGCACGAACTTTAACCGACGATATTGGCGTGCTTTACATGAGCACCAGTTATGTTACACAAGGACACATTCATTTTTTGGTAGTTACTCGGAGATTAAGTGATTTACCCAGAATCACAGGATGTTGAGCCAACGCTGAGACTCAAACCTGTTTCCCCAGTTCCAAAGTCAGCAGTTCTGTCCGCTCTGCCACATCCACACATCTGCTTGGGAGTAGGGTAGTCTAGGACTGTTGGACTCTGGCTCAGATCTCGACTGTGGTGAGACCATTATATGGTCCTCCAGTGTGGCTGCAGGGGTTGGGAGGGGTCACAGCTCCATCCCTGTCTAGATCCCCTGTGCCTATGGCATTTTCACCAGGTGTGTATCTGCATGCTGTGGCCATGCGATTACTGGGTCTGATATTTACTGGTACGATAATGCCAGGCTTGGCAATAACAGGCTGCTTAGATTGGCCTACGGCAGTATCACCCAACCCCCCTCGTCTTTCCCGGAGTGGAATACCCCACTCGTAATGATGGCTTAAGTGTTATGGTTGCTTGATTTAGGAATATTCATTTTTCTTTGATTTTTTACCACTGGTCGAAAAGTTGTAGGGGAGGACAGTTTAGGATTTCTAATAAATGCATTGAATAAAAAAACGTTTCTCTATCTATGTGTGACATTATAGTCACTAGCAGGGCTTGAAATGGGAAAATAGAAGTGCAGTTACTCTGTAACAGAGTTCCCTGCTTGTTTCTGAGTAGTGTCGGTACTCTCCAATTAAAAGTATTAGGTACACTCTTGAGAAGTGCAGGTACTCTCCCTTCAAAATAAAAAAGTGCTAGTACTCCGTACCGGGCAGTACCGGCCCATTTAATGCACTGGTAACTTGGCTGTATCCACGCATCAAAATCGTGTTATATACATCTACGGCTTTCAGAGACTGAGATACAGGGTCTCACATGCATTTCTTTTTATAACAATTATACGCAAATATCTTTTTACTCCAACTTTTCTCGTATGAAAAAAGCGCAAGGAGGACCCTTCGACAGGCGGATTCCTGCAAGAGGGTGATTTGGCTCTGGTGGCTGAGAGAAGGCCGGGCCATTATCACTGTAAACACAGTTACTGCAGCAACCGTTACTTCTGCACCAGAGCCCGCCTTGTCGAGGCCCCGTGGGGAGGGGAGACGGGGTCTGGGCGGAGAGGAAGAATGGCAGTGAGGGAGCAGAGTGGTTATATTTTACAGAGAATGAAAAATAGCTCAGCGCTCCCACCCTACGCCCAGATGCAGCAGTGGCATCCTGTTAATCAGCGTAAATGAGCGCTAAATCTGTTGTCTGCTGGGGAGGCCTACAGTGAACAACTGATCAAAGTCCCTCCCAAAATATCCGCATTTAGTGATCGGTTACTAAAGTTCAAACTGATACAGCTATCTTCTCTGGCTGGCTTATTGCAGATTTCCAGATGATAACGAGTTCACCAAGCATCTCTGCATTACTGGACAAAAATGTGAGGCCTCTTCAGTGCACCTCAGAGTACAAGATGAACATAAGAGCTCCATCCTGAGGTTGGTCAAACCACTGATGCGTAATTTCACATTTAAATTTGCCAGTAATACTTTTAACTGAAGAGTACCGGCACTTTTCAAGAGTGATGTAATACGTTTGACTGGAGAGTACCGGCACTTCTCAAGAGTGATGTAATACTTTTGACTGGAGTGTACCGGCACTTCTCAATAATGATGTAATACTTTTGACTGGAGTGTACCGGCACTTCTCAAGAGTGATGTAATACTTTTGACTGGAGTGTACCGGCACTTCTCAAGAGTGATGTAATACTTTTCACTGGAGAGTACCGGTACTTCTCAAGAGTGATGTAATACTTTTGACTGGAGAGTACCGGCACTTCTCAAGAGTGATGTAATACTTTTGACTGGAGAGTACGGACACTTCTCAAGAGTGATGTAATACTTTTGACTGGAGAGTACCGGCACTTCTCAAGAGTGATGTAATACTTTTGACCGGAGTGTACCAGCACTTCTCAAGAGTGATGTAATACTTTTGACTGGAGTGTACCGGCACTTCTCAAGAGTGATGTAATACTTTTCACTGGAGAGTACCGGTACTTCTCAAGAGTGATGTAATACTTTTAACTGGAGAGGACCGGCACTTCTCAAGAGTGATGTAATACTTTTGACTGGAGAGTACGGACACTTCTCAAGAGTGATGTAATACTTTTGACTGGAGAGTACCGGCACTTCTCAAGAGTGATGTAATACTTTTCACTGGAGAGTACCGGCACTTCTCAACAGTGATGTAATACTTTTGACTGGAGAGTAACGGCACTTCTCAAGAGTGATGTAATACTTTTCACTGGAGAGTACCGGCACTTCTCAGAAACAAGCAGGTACTCTCGTACCGGGCCCCTGCACTTCTATTTTTCCATTCCATGCACTGGCCAACACTAAGGGTATCGGTACTCCATGATGCGGAATTACTGCAGTATTTCAAATTACCTACAAAAGCAATTGTGGTGGAAACAGTTGTTTCTGCCCAAATCAGTGGTAAGAGGACACTCAGGACGCGACGTGGGACCCGTGGGACATTGTGTGCCCTTGACGGAGGAAGGGGGAATCCCCGAAGCCGCGCACGGCCATGGGCAAGAGAGACACGCTCCCCAAAGCTCAGAAGCTAGGGCCTATAGATAACTTCGCGGCGCCGAGACACCAGGAGGAGTCGATTCCGGCGGTGACTGGGACCCGGTCCGACACTGCCATGCTGATGGAGGCCATCCAGGCATCCAGGACAGATATCCAGGAGTCACGGGCGGCGCTGGAGGTCAAAATAGGGGAAGTGGGCTCGGAAGTGACATTGCTTCGACAAGATTTCCGCAAGCTGTCCGACAGAGTGACGGCAACTGAAACGAGGATTGGTGACACCGAGGAGTCGGTTTCCTCCCTGAAGAGAGACATGGCGGAACTGCAAGCCTCCCACCGTCAGCTGATGTGGAAAGTAGACGACGCCGAAAACAGGGCGAGGCGCAACAACCTCCGCTTTGTGGGCTTTAGAGAAGGAATCGAGGGGACGAATATGGCGTCGTTCCTCCGCAAATGGCTGACAGAGACTTTCTCTGGTGCGCAGTTCTCCCCGTGCTTTATTATCGAACGAGCGCATAGGGCCCTCCTGGCCAAACCGCCTGAAGGAGCGAGACCGAGGCCGGTCATCGCCCGATTCCTGAACTTCGCTGACAGAGACTTGATATTGAGAGAGGCGCGAAAAATGGGCGAGATCCGGCTGGAAAACACGACGATTATGATCTTCCCTGATTATAGTCAAGAGGTGCAGAAGCAACGCCGCTCATTCGATGCAGTAAAGGCGAAACTGAGAACTCTGAATATCTCATACATGCTCCTCTTCCCTGCAAAACTTAAGGTACTGTATAAGGACAAGTCAATATTCTTCCCCCACCCGGAGGATGCGTGGCAGTGGCTTGAGGAGTGTCCCATCCTCAACAGCAGAGAGACCGCTGGGAGAGTGGAGCTGGATAGATCAGTGAGGCAGAGGACTCAATGGGAACAACCAAAGCCCCTGAGGAACAAGGCACGGAGGGTAAAGAAACAGACCCAGGACACTCCGTATCGGAACCAAGGATCGAGAGACATGAGGCGCGGGAGGTCGGCATCGACGGGAGATGACCCTATTCCGGGCTCCAGATTCAGTTGCCTCCGGAATGAGGTCCGGTCAGAAGGAGACGAGGAGGAAACCCTGGGAAATCCTACATCTGGTGAGGAGGACGAGGGAGGGGGGGCGCGCTCGGCCCACCCTCTAGTGGAGGCGATCCACCGATTGAACTCTTCAGGGCAGATCAGTGCCTCTGTGATGGACACGCAAGACTCGCATTCTTGATAGGTGCACCTGGACAACGGTGAAGGCAGCACACCTTAGGGACGCACGCAAGTTGGCACCCCCTTTCTGTTCTTTGTAATTTTTACTGTTTTCTGAAGGGTGGGATGCGTGGGTGGGCGACAGGCCTACTCCTACGGATAGTCTGGTCCTGTTTACGGGTGCGACTGTTTGGGGAGGGAGGTGGGGAGGGGGGAGGGAGGGGGATTTTCAAGTTGACTCAGGTTGTAGTTTCTGTTTGGCTCCTCGATTGGAAAGGGAAAGAGATGGGGAGTGGGGAGGCGGTACAGGTCTCCAAGTTAGTTCGGGTGGGAGGCCAAGGGGGATGGTTGGGGGGGACACAAGTTTACCGAAGTCATACAGCATCTCGAACTGAACCCACACACCGCTTGCTCACGACAGGGCCGGGCCGCACGCAGTTACCGCCTCACACAATGGCAAGTACCGTAGTCACTCAACGGGAGGGAGATAGGAGACTAACCATCCTTACTTGGAATGTTAATGGTCTGGGCTCAAAAATAAAGAGAAGCCTAGTGAACGCTTACATTAAAAGGATTGACCCAGACATTGCCTTCCTGAAGGAAACACACCTCAAGGGTACTCTATGCGCCTTTATAGCGAGAGGGAGACACAGGGTTCTGGCGCATGCGGGATATACCTCGGACTCTAGAGGGGTGGCAGTCATTGTTAAAAAAAACGCTCCATTCTGCATTACCCGCACTTGGCTTGATCCACAAGGGACATATGCTGGAGTGCAGGGCACCTGGAACAGACGCACTTACACGCTGGTCTCGGTTTATGCACCACCTAAACTGCAGACCCGTACACTCACAGCGCTTACACAGATACTCCTAGACACCTCTGATACGATACAAGTGGTGGGGGGAGACTTTAATGATGTCATGAACCCCGGGTGCGACAGATCTGGTGATGTATCTAGAATGGGACACCAAACCTCCCTCTATAATCGGATGTCTGCCGTAGGACTGACAGACATCTGGAGGTGGCTTCACCCGACGCGACAGACATACTCGTACTACTCCGGGGCGCACAAGGTGTTCTCGCGACTCGACTACATCTTCATGTCTCGCCAATACCTGAGGGCGGACGACACGGCAGAATACAAGGCCAGGGGCATATCGGATCACTCGCCGCTGTATGTGAAAATAGGTCGGGCCCGAGGTGGGGATACGGGCTCTTGGCGGCTGGCGGTCTGGGATCTGCAAAACGCGACACTACTAAGAGGTATCCGGGCAGATATTAAGGTGTATCTGGCCGAAAATGAGGGCACGGTGGACTCCAATGTTACTCTGTGGGAAGCCCTGAAACCGGTACTTAGAGACAGGTTAAATTCTAGGCTGGGTGAGGAAAGACGGAGAAGCCAGGCAGAGGTGGCCGCCCTAGAACAAGACGTCCTAAAGAGGGAAAGGGACTATCTGGCTCACAAAAACGCCGGGACCCTCAGAAAGCTTCTAGATGCACAGAAACACTACAGGGACCTTGCAACCAACGAAGCTAGGACCCAATCCCTTGCCACCCTTCACAGGCTTTACGATGTGGGGGACAAGTCGGGGAAGCTCCTGGCATGGCTTAGCAGGAAGGAGCGGGCGGCGAGATGGATTGATAGTCTCGAAGCCGTAGACGGCGCTACTGTTAACACTGATGCGGGAATAGCCGACACTTTTGCCACGCATTTTGAAACATTCTATAAAGCCCGTGAACTTGCCACCCAAGAGGAGACACTACAATATTTGGAAGATACAGTCCTACCGAACATCCCCCCGACTCTATGGCAGCCCTAGAGGCGGATATACGCGTAGATGACGTCACCGAGGCTATAGCCAGACTGAGACCGGGCAAAACACCGGGCCCCAATGGCTTCCCGGCAGAGTTCTTTAAGTGAACGACAGACCTCCTGTCACGCCGCCTGCGAGACCTTTTTAATGATGCGTTTCAGGAGAGGGAGTTGCCGCCCGACCTAGCGAGGGCCACGATTGTCCCGGTCTATAAAGAGGGCAAGCCCAGAGAGAGTTGTGCATCATACCGTCCCATCTCCCTACTGAACACAGAAGTGAAACAGCTAGCAACCATATTGGCGGCCCGTTTGAGAGTAGTTATTACAGATCCGGTACACCTAGACCAATCGGGCTTCCTGCCGGATAGAGCTACTATTTTAAACCTTAGGAGAACCCATAACTGGCTGCAAGAGGTAAGGGACCGCAATGACCCACATTGGTTCCTCTCCCTGGATGCTGAGAAGGCGTTCGACGCGGTGCACTGGCCTTTCCTCTTTGCAGTTTTAGGTAAGTTCGGCTTTGGGCCGAAATTTATTCAATGGGTCCGACTCCTTTACACTGCCCCGAGAGCCAGGGTACGGGTAAACGGGACCCTATCGCGTGAGTTTCGAATTCAAAGAGGCATGCGGCAGGGGTGCCCATTGTCCCCCCTCCTGTTCACGCTCACAATAGAGGTACTTGCTGCCAGGATACGGCAAAACGCTGACATTCGCGGCTTTACTAGCAGCGGCGCGGCCACGATCTCAGAAAAAATCTCGCTCTATGCAGACGATGTCCTGCTCTACATAACCGAACCGGAAGTCTCGATCCCAGAGCTCTTCAGAGAAATTGAAAGTTACGGAGGAATGGCGGGACACAAAATAAACTGGCATGAATCAGTACTTTATGACCCTGGCGGTCGCAACAGCTGGGGGTGTCTACCGGACAACCTGCTGACTACCACCGAGGGCTTCCAATATCTCGGGATATTTATAACGGTTAATGAGTCCCTCTCCTTCGATAGAAACCTAGAACGGATCATACTCAGCGTGGTGGCAGATATGAACCGATGGCAACTACTCCCACTGACACTCCTCGGCAGAGCGGCCATGTATAAAATGGTTACATTGCCGAAATTCCTCTATGCTTTACAAAACGAATATTACCCGATACCGGCGTCGGTCTTTCACAGGATCCACGCGGATCTGCGCTCCTTCCTGTGGCTGGGAAAGCATGCCAGGGTGGCCCTGTCCACGCTACAGAGGCACCAATACAGTGGGGGTATTTCACTCCCCAACCTGGAGGCCTACTATTGGGCGGAACACCTGACGCCAATCAACGACTGGCTCCATGCCCCGGCGGACCACCCGACATACTCTCTGGAGAGAGCGAAAATGTCGTCCAAAAACATACTATGCTATCTCTACGGAACCTTTAGAAGGACTTCCCTCCTCCCGGCTACGGCGGTAACACTCGCCGCATGGAAGAAGGCCAATAGTCGCATGGGGTGGGACAGGAAACCCACACGTCAGACTCCACTGTGGCACTGTCAGTGGTTGACGGAACTCCACAAACTGCGAGGTTTCCGAAGGTGGGACGACATTGGTATCTCTACTATAGGAGATGTAATTGCCAAGGGAGAGCTCAAGTCTTTCCAAGTACTTAAGTCGAACTTCGGGCTCCATGACACACAACGGTTCAAATACATACAATTGCAACACGCCTGGAGGGCCCAACGTATCGCACTCGCAGACATCCCTGAATATACACCACTGGAAGGGAGGCTCCTTCAAGAGCAGATAGCAGGAAAAGCGGTCTCACTGACATATAAGACATTAACTAACCATCTATTAGGGGACCTAACGAAGCTCAGGACCACCTGGGAGGCGGAGGTAGGCGAGATGGAGGACCTAGATTGGGAGACAGTTCTGATGCACCCTCGGGAGGTGGCAATCAAGTCCAGACTGCGACTGATTCAGTTGAATGGACTCCATAGAACATACTATGACAGGCAGCGGCTATGCAGAATGGGGAAGGTAGAGGACCCAAGTTGCCTTAGATGCCACCAAGGAGTGGGAGATTTCTATCACACGATATGGTCCTGCACTGTAATCCAAATCTACTGGACCCAGGTGTTCAAAGAATTCGAAGAGGTCCTGGAGGCTCCAATCCCACAAGATCCCAAGCTAGCACTGTTGGGCATGTCTAACGACGTAGACTTGACACGCCCCCTCCTTATATTCTTGGTCTTAGCCCTAGTGGTCGCGAAAAGGGACATCGCAAAACACTGGGGAGCACCGGAACCCCCAGATATGGAGGAATGGAGAAGAGGGCTAGATCTCTATATGGCGGCAGAGAGGGTAACCTATAAGGCCAGGGGGTGCCCCAAAAAAGTCCGCAGAATTTGGTCTAAGTGGAGACACTACCATGGGTTAGACGGGGGGCTCTGAGGGAGGGCTTCCCTGAGTGGTCGGGAGATAGACTACCGAGGTATAGGAGCCGTTGACATTGTAGGGTGTCAGACAAAAATGCGCCCACTGTCTGTCGTGACATACTGAAGATCTGTGAGTCAGAAAGATGAGGGGCATCCTATGGCAAGGCAGGGGGGGAGTGGGTGAGATGGGTGTGACTGTAACAAGGTTTTACATGCAATCTGACGGAGGTAAACGAATTGAATTTTATTGTTAACTGGGGGGGGAGAGGGTTCAGCAAAAAAGAAAATGCAGATGCTCGGATTGTTCCTTGAATGCTCAGCGAAATGTATAAGATACACTATTGGCATGGTACCGAAACTCGCCGCCCTGCCCCCGGGATGTGGGCTGAATGGCCGTGTATCCTTCAGCTGGTTGGGATATGGGCTACTGGTGACTCTTGTTTGGAGTACTTGAGGGTATGTTACTGGATCCTTGTGAATCTGCAATAAAAATATAAAAAAATAAAATAAAAAAAAGATTGTTTATGTGCAGGAAGGTGTACCTTCCTGCACATAAACAAATGCCCTTGCACCGCAGGCACCTTTGTAACATGACGCAAGGGTGCCTTTGCCGGCGATAGGCAGCTTTTTTGGTGTCAGCATTAGGGGGTAATGCAGGGGTGCGCCATAGTTTTGTAAATACAGTGCATCCCTGTATTTAAAAAATGTCAGAGTGCGAAATTACCAATTTTCTCGTAACACCGCACTCCGACATTTTATTGTAAATATTCCCCGGGGTGTTTCAGAAAGTAGCAGAAATTCCATAAGGGAAATGTCCATTTGTGTAAACTGCTTCTGGTTGTATGCAAAATGTAACATTAGCCCTTCATTCGAGTGTTGGTAAAACTGGACATAAAGGTATAATAGAAATCTTGTGTGAAAACAGATAGCAGAGATTTTTACAGAAATTAAGAGCATTGATTTTTTTTGCTTTGACATGAATTACATCTTTGACTTGAACTTTGAATTTAAGGTATCAACATATCAAACACAAGCATCTTGATGGATTGAACAGAAAGTTACAAAATCCGATACTGAATTTTTGTTTCCTCAAAACCTACATTGATCAGATTTGCCAAATTGCACCAGATGATTTAGAATGTATTTGGATCATCCATTTTGAAATCTCAGCAGCAAATAACAAGTGAGAGGCTATTGGTTTGGGAAATGTCTAATTCAACCATACCTATAAGTAATTGTGGACCGGGCACAGTGCATAACATCCACCATCCGACACTCTCCCAGAATCCTGAGGTCTACATTTGGGACAAGGAAGGGGTCATGGTTCTTATTTTGAGGGTCAAATAATAATGTAGATTCAAAGATTGTAGATTATTTAGAATTTGCCCTTTACAGAGGCAAAGCAATTATCCAATGATTTCACTCATACTTTAAATTCAAAGGCACACAAGTTCAAGTTCAAAAACAAGTTTATTTAGGCAATTGTCCATAAAACATTCTAAACATTACACATTAATTAAAACCTTTAAATGAACCCCCCTCCTCACCACCCCATCCCCATTACATTTCATTTTTTTAAATTCTGATTAACAGATCGTAGGGACCGAGCAATCCCAACTGCCACGTCTAAGTATCACATCTCAGACAGTAACTTTACCGCCTTGTTCCTATGAAGAGCATCATATTTATAAAACAAGTTCACATTTCCACTGGTACCCTGCTAATTACATGTGTCTGTGGTACTTTTTGAACTGAGTGTCAGCAGATGAAGGACAGTTTCTTTGCCTTGCAACTACCCTGTATGTGGTTACTTGGAATATAAGGGTCCTATATTAAACTCGGCATATCTAGCCCTGTACATTAACTGGTAATCGAAGCGTGCTACTTCAATTGATGCCACTTTAATACTGTCTGTAGAGTAGCATTGAATTATAATATCTTCTTAATTACATTATTTGGTTATAACTATATTTACAATGACATGCACATCACTTTACTGTTCCACTGTTCCTCTGTACGATTTTGATAAACAGCACATTATTGCTCAAATGCGCCTAGCACAGCAGAATTCAGAAGGCAATTTCTGTTATTTTAACAGGTTTGCATTGTTTGGGTAATACGAAATTCACAATGATAAGGAAAGCACTTTATGAAGGTCTTAAATGTGATATTTCTTCGCATCATACTGTAGGATGAATGAAAATGTACCAACTTTGTATGTTATGTCAGTGGTTCTTAACCTTTTCAACTTCTGTGGATCCCCACCCAGTGGCGGCTGGTGACATTTGAAAGTGGTAAAGTGTAAAATTATTGTCGTACTGCACTATGGCGAGCGAGCCAGAACAACCTACCGGGCGTTCGGGGAGTTCTCCCCCTGAGAACATTTTGAAAAAAGAGTGGACAAATGGTGCATTTTCAAGCAAAATTGAGGAAGCAGGAAGGTTAATAAAGCAATACGATTGAATTATTTATCATTTAAGAAATTGCCAATTTTTATGAGCTATAGAGGACAATCTTTGCGTATGCTGATGTGGGGGGGGGGTCATATTGTGCCTGTGTGTGACTGCCCCATGTGTGGTTTGTGTGACAGAGTCACTGGGAGGATTGCTTGCTAAGTGGCTAACTGCTACCATGTAAGCTAGTTTTTGGAATACTAGGCTGTTTATCTTGTTTTGAAAGCTAGCGAAGTTTTGAGGACAAAGAGGCATTGCCACCACCAACCACAACGGAACACAAACCTATTGAGTAATTAATTGCCATTCCTTATAGACCACACCAATCCACCACCCTCCCTCCTGCCCACACCAGGTGTGGATGCGGTGCCCTTGGCGTGACATATCTATGGACGAAGTGTAACCAACAGGACCATTGTGTATGGCTTACAGTCTGGGCATATGGGTCGGCCCTTGTGTATTGTTGGTTCTGGTGCTATCAGAGGCACTGTTAGTGTGGTGTGCTCACAGATAATGTCATTGCAGTGTACCCCCACAATGGAAGTGCAGTGCTCTCGCACACAGCACTAATTCAGTGTACAGTGGATTTATTTGAGTTTGAGCTAATGGCATTGTAAATGGTAATGTATTTTTGCTAAGTGTTATGGAGTGTGTTAATGTGGTGGTGTTGGTAGTGGTAGTACTGGTGGTGGTGGTACTGGTAGTACTGGCGGTGGTGTTAGTACTGTTGGTGGTGGTAGTGGTAGTACTGGTGGCTGTAGTAGTGGTAGTACTGGTGGCTGTAGTAGTGGTAGTACTGGTGGTGGTAGTACTGATAGTGGTAGTACTGGTGATGGTGGTGGTACTGGTAGTGGTAGTACTGGTGGTGGTGGTACTGGTAGTGGTAGTACTGGTGGTGGTGGTACTGGTAGTACTGGTGGTGGTACTGGTAGTGGTAGTAGTGGTAGTACTGGAGGTGGTGGTACTGGTAATGGTAGTACTGTTGGTGGTAGTACTGGTGGTGGTAGTACTGGTAGTGGTGGTACTGGTGGTGGTGGTACTGGTAGCGGGAGTACTGGTGGTGGTGGTACTGGTAGCAGTATCATTGGTGGTGGTGGTACTGCTGCCCGTAATACTGGTAGTGGTAGTACTGGTGGTGGTGGTACTGGTGGTGGTAGTACTGGTGGTGGTAGTGGTACTGGTTGTGGTAGTACTGCTACTAGTAGTACTGGTGGTGGTGGTAGTACTGTTGGTGGTGGTAGTGGTAGTACTGGTGGCTGTAGTAGTGGTAGTACTGGTGGTGGTAGTACTGGTAGTACTGATGGTGGTAGTACTGGTAGTACTGGTGGTGGTGGTACTGGTAGTAGTGGTAGTACTGGAGGTGGTGATACTGGTAGTGGTAGTACTGTTGGTGGTAGTACTGCTGGTGGTAGTACTGGTAGTGGTGGTACTGGTGGTGGTGGTACTGGTAGCGGGAGTACTGGTGGTGGTGGTACTGGTAGCAGTAGCATTGGTGGTAGTGGTACTGCTGCCCGTAATACTTCTACCAATCTGCACTCTGCACTACCAATCTGCACTCTGCACTCTGCACTACCAATCTGCACTCTGCACTACCACTCTGCACTCTGCACTACCACTCTGCACTACCACTCTGCACTCTGCACTACCACTCTGCACTACCACTCTGCACTACCACTCTGCACTCTGCACTACCACTCTGCACTCTGCACTACCAATCTGCACTCTGCACTACCAATCTGCACTCTGCACTACCAATCTGCACTCTGCACTCTCAATCTGCACTCTGCACTACCACTCGCACTCTCAATCTGCGCTCTGCACTACCACTCTGTGCTCTGCACTACCACTCTGCGCTCTGCACTACCACTCTGCGCTCTGCACTACCACTCTGCGCTCTGCACTACAACTCTGCGCTCTGCACTACCACTCTGCGCTCTGCACTACAACTCTGCGCTCTGCACTACAACTCTGCGCTCTGCACTACCACTCTGCGCTCTGCACTACCACTCTGCGCTCTGCACTACCACTCTGCGCTCTGCACTACCACTCTGCACTCTCAATCTGCACTCTGCACTACCACTCGCACTCTGCACTACCAATCTGCACTCTGCACTCTCAATCTGCACTCTGCACTACCACTCTGCACTACCACTCTGCACTCTGCACTACCACTCTGCACTCTCAAACTGCACTCTGCACTACCACTCTGCACTCTGCACTACCACTCTGCACTCTGCACTACCACTCTGCACTCTGCACTACCACTCTGCACTTTGCACTACCACTCTGCACTCTGCACTACCACTCTGCACTACCACTCTGCACTACCACTCTGCACTACCACTCTGCAGTACCACTCTGCACTCTGCAGTACCACTCTGCACTACCACTCTGCACTCTGCATTACCACTCTGCACTCTGCACTACCACTCTGCACTACCACTCTGCAATACCACTCTGCACTACCACTCTGCACTCTGCACTACCACTCTGCACTACCAATCTGCACTCTGCACTACCAATCTGCACTCTGCACTACCACTCGCACTCTCAATCTGCATTCTCACTCTGCACTCTGCACTACCACTCGCACTCTCAATCTGCATTCTCACTGTGCACTCTGCACTACCACTCTGCACTCTGCACTACCACTCTGCACTCTGCACTACCACTCTGCACTACCACTCTGCAGTCTGCACTACCACTCTGCACTCTGCACTACCACTCTGCACTCTGCACTACCACTCTGCACTCTGCACTACCAATCTGCACTACCACTCTGCACTACCACTCTGTACTCTGCACTACCACTCTGCACTACCACTCTGCACTCTGCACTACCACTCTGCACTCTGCACTACCACTCTGCACTCTGCACTACCACTCTGCACTCTGCACTACCACTCTGCACTACCACTCTGCACTACCACTCTGCACTACCACTCTGCACTCTGCACTACCACTCTGCACTACCACTCTGCACTCTGCACTACCACTCTGCACTCTGCACTACCACTCTGCACTCTGCACTACCACTCTGCACTCTGCACTACCACTCTGCACTCTGCACTACCACTCTGCACTACCACTCTGCACTCTGCACTACCACTCTGCACTCTGCACTACCAATCTGCACTCTGCACTACCAAACTGCACTCTGCACTACCACTCACACTCTCAATATGCACTCTCACTCTGCACTCTCCACTACCACTCTGCACTACCACTCTGCACTACCACTCTGCACTACCACTCTGCACTCTGCACTACCACTCTGCACTACCACTCTGCACTCTGCACTACCTCTCTGCACTACCACTCTGCACTACCACTCTGCACTACCACTCTGCACTCTGCACTACCACTCTGCACTACCACTCTGCACTACCAAACTGCACTACCAAACTGCACTCTGCACTCTCACTTTGCACTCTGCACTACCACTCTGTACTCTGCACTACCACTCGCACTCTGCACTCTGCACTACCACTCTGCACTCTGCACTACCACTCGCACTCACACTCTGCACTACCACTCTGCCCTCTGCACTACCACTCTGCACTCTGCACTTCCACTCGCACTCTCACTCTGCACTACCACTATGCGCTCTGCACTACCACTCTGCACTCTGCACTACCCTATCCTTCAACACAGCACAGAGCAGAACGGCGCCTTCCCTCATAGACTGACATACAGCATGGTGCCCAGTAGGACTGCGCCAGATTTATATTTAGCTGGTGTCGCAGCCGCCCAAACTCACACTGTGAACCCGAAGTAGGGCATGAAAAGCGCACTCTTTACCTCTTACTGAACTCGCCACCCGTCAGGTGCTCCTGGGAACTCCTGCATAGTCAGACGCATATTAACTGACACATCGTTGAGCAAATAACAAACCTTTCTTTTTTTTGAATAAGTAGCTGAACTGTGTCGACAGAGTCCTTCACGCACGGCAGCTTTAGGCGTGAAGAAATATCATGTAGGAAATCGGGTGACCCAGAGAGGCTCAGATTATATTATACAGAATAAAATACCACTACAAAATCTTTTTAAATGCATAATTGTTGAAATGAGTGAATGTTCAATATCATCCGAAATTGCACTTTCCCACTTATTTTTATCGCAGCTAAGAGTGACAGTCAAATATACAGCTGGTACTGTGTTCTTCCCTCGTTATTCCACTTACCATGTCAGCCGCTTAAATAAACAAACTGGCAAGCCAGCCCGAAGCACCCACCACGTCGACCCTGAAGTATCACCTCACAGGGCTATCAGTGCTCTAAAACAAACTCGCTTTACATTCCGTGTTCAAACAAGGAGGTGCAAGCTACCTGAAAACTGTAAACCTTTTATTCCAAACAAACATTTTAAATTTCGGTAAAAGCATTTCAGCTATTCAAACATTGAAATTAGCCAAGTAAACCTGAGATGAAAGGAGCAACAAAATAATGCATGGCGCGCACCCACCAAAACGCACTGCAGAATGGTGAACGCGCACACAGCATCTGGATTCCATTACAGCACCTCCCTGACAGCTCCTAATTGATATTTATGGACAACCGTGCGCGAAACCGCAGAGAAAATGCCAAACATGGCGGACGTAAATTACATATAGCCTATCGCGTCAAGCCTAATAAAAAGACAGCACAGCGAAGACGAATCACTATGCAGATGCCATAAAAAAACTCGCGCACTAAGGAATGTGTCTTTCCCGAGCCCTAAAGAAACTTTTTTATTTTTTTCTTTTACAATAGGGATCTCGGAGCTCCGCCCCGAGCCCTAAAAACCAGTCTTGTGTATTCACAGATGATGCTCGTGCCCTGTTTTCACACACGATGCTAGTGCTGTATGTTCACACATAGCGCTAGTGTGCCGGAGGTGCCGCCGGCAAGTGATCTGTAAGGAGAATGTTTGCTCATACAACCCTGCGTAACTTCAGATTGTATTCATTTCAAAAGTAACACTTGACTTTACTGAAAGCACGCCACCAAGCTATACATATCGTTTATGTTGGATACAGTCGCCCACATGCACGGTTCTGAAACTGCCCAGATGCTATACGGATAGTGAACAGCACAGCAGCACCGCAGTGTACGGGGTTTACAAACAACCAGGGTGAAGTGCGCAGGAACTAGACCCAGGCCACACCCAGGAAATAAGCTGCAGCTGAAGTCTGTTCCTCGACGAGAGGGGGCATAGGACTGGGGGGGACTGAGGGGCCACAAATCACGCAATGAACCGCGAGCTCTCAGTGGGTGAGCGCGGACCCTACCCGCCGGATACGGGTTGGAAACACCGACGTAACAAGACAACAACAGAGCAGAATTCCCTCTCTCATAAACACCGGGAAGGGGGAACTAGAGGAAAGCCTCCCTTTCGCGGCAGCTTTATAATTTCACTTTAGGCGTTAAGGCCTCGTATCAAAGTGAAGGAAATCACAAGGCTCTGAATGCGACAATATCCTCTGTGTCTCTGTCGCGCGGCTTCCCTCAAAGCATATCCCCATCTCCCTCTATCTCTTTAGGACTGTCTAGTTTCACCTACAATAAAGACAAGCAGTTGCGTGGTGGGGTGGGGGGGTCGCACAGCTTCGGGGGGGGGGGGGGTTTGCAGGACAGTAATTTTTTACAATATAAAAAAACTTACTTTCACCCGGGTCACACGCCGCTGCCTCAGCTCCTGCTGCTCCTGGGCAGGTCCCACGTCAGGAAGCAGGCTTCTCCCTCCCCTCCCCAAGCCAATCACAATGCTGCAATGGTAGAGAGAAAAAGCGAGAGTGCGCATGACTGGTTTGGTCGGCCCCAGAGGGCCAACTAAACAGTCAGGGCCCACAACAGTGGGCAAGCCACTCTCCCCTCCCCTCGAGCAGGACCGCCCACCCTCCCGCCCCCAACGAGGCACTTCTACTTTCTCGCAGTGCCAGAAGCAGAAACATAAAATGGTAGTTTTGCCATTTTATGTTTCTGCTTCTCGTACTGCTAGAAAGCAGTAGGGCAACGTCCCTTTGCCCCAATGGAGGAAACGCACCTGCCCCCACCTAATCACTACTGGAACCCGAGGACTCTCAGTGAATCATTATTGGAACCCAGGGATCCCCACTGAATTGTTACTGGAAGCCGGGGATGCCGGCCTAAGCATTTTTGATGACTACAATACACAAAAAATACTGAATTAAGCCTTCATCAAGCATATACGCACATGATGAAATATGTAATTGTATTCACGAACAAGTATGTGAAAAAAATAAAATTTTGGGGAGGTTGGGGTGTTTCTAAATTCATGTTAGGTCATTCATGAGCCATACTATGTTATGTTTGATGCACTTACACTTCTCCCACAAATCAATCTGATGATACTAACTTCATTTTTATCCTACGATTTCAAATTCCTTAACATTAACTGAACGTTTTAAAGTTTTCAATTTTACATTTGCAGCTTTATTTATATAGACATTATTTATTTGTTACTATTCTAAATCTTCTAAGCAGTCGCGGTCCCCCTGAGTAGGCATCCCAGACCCCCCAGTGGCCCACGGACCACAGTTTAAGAACTTCTGTGTAACATTTTTGAGGATATCCTTTCACTGAGCAAGAGGTAATTATATTACATGCATTATATCACATGATTAAAATATTGCTTCTAATACATCTAATACCACTATATTTTTAAGGTAAGTAAATGCGGATCTAAGAATAGCAAATATATAATTACCATGTCAATGTAGGGATAAGCAATGTAGTTGAAGTGGTATTTTTATTTTAACATCGTGGGCCTCTGTACTCTAACATAGAACCTTTTCTTTGTTACTTTTGGTTAGAATACACTGACTTGGCTACAATGGTGTTATAAGATATATGTAATATATAAATATCAATGAGCATATGTATGCCTGTTGGAATATATAGCCATGTAACCTATTCAGGATTTTAGCCAATTTGGAACACAAGTCTGAATGTTGTAATACTGACTATGTATTTGAAATCTTGCTTGGACTTTTTAATTTGCAGAATGTGTCAATAGAAACATCCTGGTCAAGATTGATTTTTGCCGCTACTGTTACCTAATACATAATGGGTTTGGCTAAGAGACATAGGGCCTGATTACGACTTTGGCGTTGTAGGAGAGGGCTGCCATGCCAACACCCGCTCCCACACCGCCTGAGTCGACCGCCAGTGCCACCACCCGACACTCACTGCCGGATCTGGCGGGTGGTGCGGTTCTAAGGCCCATACGTGAGCCTTGGAACTGCAGCGCCGAGGGAGCACTAAAGCTCGTTCTTGCAGAGTATGGACTGTGTAGTCCATGCCGTGCAGTATCAGGGGTGCATGAGCACAGAGGGGCACAGCATGTTCCCAGCTACATTCATCCCCATGCACAGGGGCACAAGGGGTCCCCTTAGGGCCCACTTACTATCCTGACTGCCACACTTTTCATGGCAGGCTCACCACCATAAAAAGTGTGGAGGTCTGGAAAGTCGCAATATGCTTGGCTGTGCCGCAGCAGCACCGCCAGCATATTGCTGCCCCATGCTACCCCCGAGGTATGGCAGATCCCGGGCAGTCTGACCGCCAAAGTTGTAATATAGCAGTCGGACCGCCGTTGCGGCGGTAGCCCATGGACTGCCAAACTCATAATTACTGCCATTGTACGTTTGCAAATTGATCCGAAAAGGTCACAGGCTCATATAGATATTAGTTCACAATTCAAATAGTACAAGAGGAATTTGTAAATGCACTTCTTTAGAAACAGAGTACATAGAGTCTATCTTGCTGCTGTAATATTGTCGCTGCACTCCGCTGTATACCCTTTATGTTACCCTAACAGTGCTCCAAGAGGTAGGCTGGATCAGTTGGGTGTTTTGATCACTGTGCTTGTCCTACTGCTGCTCCCTTGTATTCCCAGTGGTGTTATATGAGGCTGTGTTCTTTGTTTTTAGTATGTGGAGATCATGAGCACCAAGCAGTGTGAGCTCGACCAGTTTGTGGCAGATGGATACAAGGCAGCGCTCACGGAAGAACGCAGACGCTACTCCTTCCTGGTGGACCGGCAGTGCGCAGTCTCAAAACATTTTAGTGGGTACCACAGCAAGGTAAGCTGGGCTCATGCCTCAGGTGTTCAACCTGTCTTATGGTACCCTTTTTGGGATAGTGTTCTGTAGGACCAAAGTGAAACCGAGCATCACTGGAGCACGCCTCAAACAGCCACAGCAAAGAAAGTCTTATGTGAATGAAACGGTCTCCATGCTTTCCCTGGAGTTTACTGCAAGAGTAATATTGCCTAGTTAAACTGCTGCATTACTACCATAAGGAAGGATGTAGCCAGATAAATAAAACACGCCTTATTTTGAACCTTACACAAAATAGTACTGAGCAAGCGAGGGATGCTAGTGAGTCTGATACTAACTCAGTAGGTTGCCATCTTCCTTTTCTTCCTTCTTTCTATTCATTTCTGTCCTCATCCACCCATTATTCCTCCATCTGCAGGACTTTGCTTTGCATTTCACAGATTTGTCCAGTAACACCCCCGCTCATAGCACTGAAGTTGAGGGGGGCGTTGATGGCAGCCCTAAAAGTAAGACCCCATTAAGCCCATGAAACTGGGAGCAGATCATTTGTCTGCATGCACGAGCGTGTTTGTGGCCCAAGCACTTGAGACTGGCAGCTAACTACTGCTGGAATCTCCTTCTCACAGACATTCTGAAATGAAGAGGGCAGAGTTCTTCCCCCTGCACACGCCAGCACTTCACTAACGCATCCACACTCCTGGCTGGATCTAGACAATGGTGAACTCCAGGAGCAGTGACACCAGGTACCTAGGATCCGGGCGAGAGCTCTGGTCACCTACGCTCGCTACCCTGGAATCGCCGAGTGCCAGGGCTCGCCTCTTAACCACCCGTGATGACATGTTTCTCAAACCCTGATGCCCCATCTATTTAGGGGTGTGAGCCATATGCATTCCTCTAACTCCATACTTGCCAACTCTACCAAGTTAGACACCTTCCTTCTGCTTTTAAGGCAGTTCTGCTGCCTGCAGTTTCAGGCTTCCCACCCTGCTGCTTTTTATAGGCCCTCTCTATTCATATGCAGTGAATTACCAAGCCTTTCCCATGCTGCCAGAAAAGACTGCATTCAGCAACCCTTGCAGCCAATGAGAGCCCCTGAGTGCGGGGCTTGCCACTGCCTCCTTGCTCCAGTGTGAGTCCTGTTTCATTTTTTTGTTTACACTTCTTTATCCACATTTTCTAGAAGGTGACGAACAGGGTTAACACATATGCAGCCATGAATTAAGTTACGATCAGAAGACATATGGTCGAGGCTATAACATGGTGAGCCCTGTTTCATTCTGCCCAGTGGGGGTGGGACCATGCCAGTGAAGCGCCTTCCAAAGAGACCTGCCAGAGTAGGCACCTCTTAGCTAGCCAGGGTGTGGTGGTGTGTGCAGAAGGCACTTACTTTTATTTTTTATTTCAACAATTTTTATTAGAAAAGAAAAAAAAATCTTATACAATACAGAGAAAGAGAAGGCAATGTAGGACATTGTTATTGTGCTGTTGCAGTTACATTTGGCTTACACAACATATGTTAAGGCATCAAAAAAACGAAAGTAACTATTCGTGGCCCGTAGCTTTACTAGAGTGGAGACATATTGCATTACCTTCGAGGGAGGAAAAAGAAAAAGGTAGAGAAAGAAAGGATGAGAGATAGGAAAGTGGTATTTAGTTAATACCAAGGTCCCCTAGTTTAGTGTTGGGAGGTGGAGAGATACAATATTTTGGAGATGTGCATTCTGCCTAAGGCGGCTTATGAGATCCAAGGAAGCTGTCTAGCCTGTGCCACATCTCTCCTTTTGAGTGCATCTCAGGGGAGTATTTTAAAGTTATGTTGTCCGCCCCCCTTAGGAAAGTTATCCAGTTGAACCAGGTCTTGAAAGTCGCTTTCCTTGTGTCTTTCCTGTTGGAAAGAATTGTTTTTACCGCCGCTGTGAATAGACGGTCTAACAGATGGCTATCATCTTGTGACTGGAGTTCTGGCTCCATGAACGCCGTGACTACACTATGGAAGTGTATAGGTGGTGAGTATTCTAGGATGTTGTGTATGAATTCCGTGACTTTTCCCCAAAAGGTCCTAACTCTGGGGCAGTGAAAAATGAAGTGTGCCAAGTCTCCCTTCTGTTCATGGCAGTTCCAACAAAGGTCATTATTACTGAGACCGACTGTTGCTAAGCGTGCCGGGGTCCAGTAGGTTTTGTGGAGGAGCCAGTATTTTGTCTGGGCTAGTGTTGGTGTGACTTTGTTCTTTGACGCAGATGTCCATAGCTGTTGCTTTTCAGTCTCGCTAAAAGGGCTGTTACGCTGAGTTTCCCAGTAATCGATTGTTTTGTTATTTAATCTCGATGTGCTCATGCTCAGGAGTTTGTATAAGTGCGACGTTTGGTGACCGATTTTGTTTAGTTTAGTCATGCATTGGAGGATTGACGGGACTTCTTTGCTAAGGTCTGCCCTTGTAAGGGCCGCCCTGATTTTTAGGAAGCTGTAGAACTTTTGTCTGGGAGGTTATGTTTTTGTTTTAAGTTGGTGAAGGTGAGTGGGGTATTATTCTCTTCTAGCTGGCTCAGGTTGGAGATTCCCTTATTCGCCCATGAGTTAAAGCTAATTGTTTTATCCCTGTATTTTATTTTGGTGTTTGTCCAGAGAGATTCCCATTTCGTGTTCCTAATACTCTTCTCCATTTTTATGTCTACTTTAAGTAAGGCATTCTTAGTGTTTTGGAGTATTATGTTGTTAGCCTCAGGGTGTTTGTTTGCCGTGAGTAGGGCTAAGGGGGCTAGGCCGTTTAGCATTGCTCTCTCTACCTCAAACCATACCGGCGTGTAATTCTGCTGTGGTGTCAACCAGTGTATCCCCTGTCTAGCTAAGCATGCTTTCTGTAAAGTCTTATAGTTGGTTAAATTAAGTCCCCCCAGATTTTCATTAAGCCTTAGTTTCTGTAGACTTATTCTGGCTTTCTTGTCCCTCCAGAGGAATTTGTTTATTAATATGTCTAATTTCTTGTGGAAATCTTCCGTAAGTGTAAGTGGGAGCATGCTGAGCAGGTAGTTGACCATGGGTGTTAGCATAATTTTTATTGTTTCTACTCTACCCCACCAGCTAACGTATTTTTGTGTCCTTGAATCGGTTCTATTCTTTAACTTCTCCAGCAGTGTTTTTTCATTCTGGTCAAGAGTCTATTTTAGGTCTCTCCCGAAGTAGATACCCAGATATTTTATATAACCTTTCTGCCAGGCCAATCCAGAGTTACCTAAAACACATTTTGTTGTGTGAACGTTTAGAGGTTTGCATTCCGATTTGTCCTTATTGAGTTTGTATCCAGCTACCCGTGAGTATGTATCAATGGTGTTCATTAGGGCTTCTATAGAGGTGCCTGGTTCTTCCGTTGTGATGAGTATATTGTCTGCGTATGCAGCAAGTTTGACCGTGTTACCTTTGATTGGGATTCCTTTTATTTCTGTGTTATTTCTAATCATTGTAAGGAGTGGTTCAAGGGATAGTAATAAGAGTGCTGGGGATTGTGGGCATCCTTGTCTGGTTCCTCCCTGTTGGCTAAGGTGCCACCGTTGATGACCACCTGGGCTTTTGGGTCATTGTATAGGGCCATCACCATTCTCTTGTACTTATCTCCCAGTCCAAATTTTAGCATGCACTGTTCGAGGAAAGGCCAAGACACTCTGTCAAAAGCCTTTTCGGCATCTAGGGCAATCATCGATGCCGGATTAGTGTTTGTTGCTGAGTGGTTTAGTAGGTGGCATAAAAGTCTCATGTTATCGTGAGACATTCTATTCTTCAGAAAGCCCACCTGCGAGTTGTGTATTAACTTTGGGAGCTGTGCATTTAGCCTGACTGCTAGGACTTTTGCATAAATCTTGCAGTCTACGTTAATTAAGGAGATAGGTTGGTAGTTTTGCGGGTGGTGTGCGTCTTTGCCTTCTTTTGGGATGACTATTATGTTAGTTTTAGCCATCGAGAGCGTTATTCTCCCTTCCATGATACAGTGACTAAAGACTTTCCTCATTGTTGGTCTAACTAGCTGAAGAAACTGTTTGTTAAAGCATGCCGTAAACCCATCCGGCCCTGGTGCTTTATTGTCTTTTAGGGATGCCACTGCTTTGTCTATTTCTGCCTCGTGATGTCTTGCTCTAGTGTGGTTCTTTGCTCATCTGTCAGTTTAGGTAGGGCTAATTTGTCTAGTAGGCTAGCTCCCCCATCCTTATTCAGATCCTTGTCCTTACTGTAAGATCTTCATAGAACTCTTTAAAGACCCTGAGTATTTCTTTGTTTGTTGTTTGTGAGGTCTTGTTGGTGTCAGTTATTGCTGCTATTGTGTGTTGCCTTTGTTTGCTTTTTAGGTATAAGGCTAGTTGTTTACCTGCTTTATTTGCTGCACATAGGTTGATGGCTTTGAACTTGTTTATCCAGATACCTGCCCTTTCGCTTAGTATTTTGTTGAGCTCATATTTCTTGCTAGTCAGTTCAGTAAGTGTGTTCTTGTCCGATAAATTGGAGCTGTGGGTCCCCTCTAGGTCCTTGATCTCATTTTCTAATTCTAGTACCCTCTTGTTTCTGTCTTTATTCATTCTTGCCTTTATGTCTATGACTGTGCCTCTAATTGTGGCCTTCATGGCGTCCCAGAGTATTCCCTTATCTACGTTTGGGGTATCGTTGTGTTTAAGGTATTCCTTTATGGCCTCTTCTATACTGGTTACATTTGCTCCTACTTTTATTATGTCATTGTTAAACCTCCAACTGCGGCTAATGTTCTCGTTATGGCGCCCATTTAACGTTAGGCTGATATGGGAATGATCTGATATTGTTCTTGGTGCAATTTCAGTATGTTCGATGAGGTGTGTGTGCGTGGAAGACATAAAGTAAAGTAAAGTCCACATTTGTAAAGCGCACAATCACCCGTAAAGGTCTCTAGGCGCTGGGGGCCGTCGGGAAGATTAAGCGAGCTATTGCCCAGAGTCACATGGTGCTGGGCTAATGTGCCGCCGGAGCCGGGGATCGAACCGTGATCCCCAGATTCCAGCGTCAGTCGCCCTGGCCGCGGCGCCACACCTCTCGACATGAGGATGTAGTCGATCCTGCTGCATGAGTTGTGTGGGTGTGAGTAAAAGGTATAGTCCCTAGTGTCAGGATGCTGTAGTTTCCAGGGGTCTCTAAGCTGCAATTTGACGCACAACTTTTTAAGAGTGTTTTGTGTATGCGTGCGGTGGCTGCTTAGTTGAGGATGTCTATCTATGTTGTGATCTAGTACCTGATTAAGGTCCCCCGCTACGATCAGTAGATCGTCTGTGGGGAGGGTGTTCAGCCTGTTCTCGCCCTCTTCCCAAAAGGCCCTGTCGTCCGTGTTTGGCCCGTAGATGTTGGCTATATGGATCTTTTTGTCACCCCGTTTGAAGCTTGTTATTAACAGTCTCCCATCCTCATCGGCGTAGCACTCTTGTGCTGTTAGTCTGGAGTTTTTGTTTATTAGTGTCATAACATCTCTCATCTTGCCCACTGCCGGTGAGCAGAAATCTTGCCCTATCCACTTCGATTTAAAGCGTTGTGCATCGTCAGTCGTCAGCTTGGTTTCTTGTAGAACAATCACGACTCCCTTTAGCTTAGCAAGGTGATCTAATGTCTTCCTTCTTTTAACAGGGTGATTGAGCCCTTTAACATTAAACGATATAACCTTTAAGTTTTGACTGTAGTTGTGTTTTTGTAACCTGTGTCATTTTTCCACCTGAGCATCGCCTTTTATTGATAAGTTCCTGTGAGGTATCTGACTCCCTGTCTTAAGGTCTGCGTCTCCATCCTTCATTACCTCCTCATCTTGCATCAAGTATCCGGCTGTCCGAAGTAAGAAAAAGGATAGAGAGAAAGAAAGTAACTAGAGTGTAAAGATACGATGTCAAAAGACCCCCCTTCCTCCCCTGCCTCCTTTCCTCCCCGCCCCCTCCCCCGAACATTTGTGATACGAGCGTGCGCCAGCAACGTTCCCCCCTTCCCTGAGGATACTTGTTAAAACCAATGACTAAAAACTAAAATAGGCGTTATTACTCTGCTGTTCCCCTTCTGATCCCATTGGTTACGTCTATCCGGGTACCTCCCCCCCCCCCCCCCCCCCCCGCCAAGTCACAGTTCACAGAACCCTTATTACTGTTATTTCCCATAAGGATACTTTTGTCGCATGCTCCTTTCCTATGACCACTTTGTAGAAGAGATATGAATAAGTATATTGAGGTAGATCTGCTGTATCTTGAGGTAGAACCTTGTTGTCTGGCTGCAGAGAGGTAGTAAGTTGTTTGTTCACCGCGTGTATTTAAATGTTTAAAACTGCACGACTTACAGAGTGGGCCATTTTTCTAGCTACCTGATTGGCAAATGGTGGATACTTTTATTGTGGTGCCCAGCCTTATGTTGTTTCCCGGTTTGACCCTGGAGGAGAGACAGATAGACATCACTGCACCAACGTCTCTTCAGAATCCATAATTTGGTGCAGTAGACAAAGTTTAACTTCCGTTCTTTATCAAGGATGCTTGGTTTGAAGTCAGTCGGCTTGGTCACAAATTAAACATGTAGGCTACGGCTCCGGGAAACTGAGATTACTGACAAACGGAAGTGATGTCTGGTTCACTCGTGTTTCTGTGCCCTCCGATGTAGATCTTAACTTGTGTTAAGATAAGCCAAGTGCATTTTGTTTAAAAACGTTCATTAATTTACAAATGTAATGCTTAGGAGGTGCACACTTGAAGTGTGAAAGTCAGGAAGCTAGAGTGTCAAGATACTAGAGAATTTGATGGAGTAGAAGAGGGTGTCAAGATTGTGCAGGAAAGCAATATAATGCAGATATAGTGGGAAGGGGGATGAGCTGCTGAGCCAATGCAACAGCATTTAAAAAGACATAAACACTAAGGAAACAAGCATTGGCAAATTCAAAAGATCTGGCATTGACCACATATTGGGTTTGGCAGTGCAGGTATTGTAGTGGGTTTTGCGGAACTTTAATGTTGGGGGAGATGCTGAGCCCTAATAAATCTAAAAGAAAAACATTAGCTAAAAGTAAAACAGTTTTTAGTCTCAAAAAGCACATATTGCCATAGTAGCCCCTGTCACTTAAGCGATCTTTAGGTAAAAGCCACACCGAGAAAGTGCCTTAGGGGTGAAAGTGAGGATACAATCTTGACTATTATAAGAAGAGCAAGCAGTTACTGGATAGATTAGCGAGAAGGAGCAGCTACAGAAAAATAGCGCTCAAAAGAGCTTCAGGTGCAGTGGCACAGGAGCATAGACGTCAGAGAAGTGAAATTCATATCAAATATTGTTGTTTTTATACTTCCCATTTGAGGGCTGGGATCTAGTTATATGCCTACACTAGGGACACACTGCTGAGCAAAAATATCTTCTTGTGATTGCAAGTGAATGTGAAAGGGAGCAGCACATATGTTTTTTCCTTGCAGTCCCCTGAGCAGAGATAGGTCTGAGACCACAGCTGCACAAAGTGGAGTAGACAGTCTAGACAGTCGCTTGTCCAGCGACAGCTGCAATAGCACACAGGTCCACCTGTCACTAACAGCGCACAGGCCCACCTGTCAATAACAGCACACAGGCCCACCTGTCACTAACAGCAACCCGGCCCACCTGCCACTAACTGCACACCGGCCCACCTGCCACTTACAGCACACAGGCTCAAATCTGTCACTGACCTACCACATCTTACTGAATTCAGGACATATATTGTGGAGTAGTGTGGCTCACTGGTTAGAGGCGGCAGACCCGGGAGCAGAAGGCGGCCCGGGACCAGGGTTCAATTCCCGATGCGGCAAGGTCGTGGACTTGGGTCAGCGGACTCAATAATTCTCGCTTCGGTGCTTACTCTAATCAGGGGTTCCACTCGGCAACTCTGGCCATTAGCTTGCCTAATCTCCACAACGGCCCCATCAACTCCGGGGATGCCTGGCTCCACCTTGGGGACTCCCAGCAGGGACCATCCCACAGGGAAAGCCAGGACGGGTTCCCCAGAGTTATACAGCGCCAGGAAACCTAAGGACGGGTAGCAGTGCGCTTTACAAGCTCAAATACATGCAAATACATATTGGGGGGAGCAAGCCGTCGATTTAAAAGCCACGAAAAACGCTACCACGTTATCAAAAGGACGAGAATGTTGAAACACGCCTCTGATGCTTTAACAGATATTTTAAACCCTAGAGATACGTTATGGGGGAATCCAATTGAAATAGAATCTAATAGCACCATCCAAGTATAAAAGCCAATTCTTACACTGGGAAGGAAACAAGCTTCCGGGGACCGGTTTCTGGCATTTCAGCCGTCTTCGGCCCGGCTTGCTTGAATCCTGATGGTGCAATGAGCAAGGGACTCACATCTGAGTATACCCTTCCACGCTTAGGGTGGACAAAATTATTTACAACAAGGGGTGGTGATGGACAGAGTCTCTGAATTAAGCAGAATACTCTCACCCAGTCAAGAGATCAGGGCTGGATCCAACACCGTTTTTTAGCTCATTGCACCATCCCAGTTTCAGAACCCGGCTGTATGCAAATTAGTCTGTCCCTGGCCCAGTGCATCATGGGAACAGGGCAGACCAGACTACAAAAGCCAATTCTTACACTGGGAAGGAAACAAGCTTCCGGGGACCGGTTTCTGGCATTTCAGCCGTCTTCGGCCCAGCTTGCTTGAATCCTGATGGTGCAATGAGCAAGAGACTCACATCTGAGTATACCCTTCCACGCTTAGGGTGGACAAAATTATTTACAACAAGGGGTGGTGATGGACAGAGTCTCTGAATTAAGCAGAATACTCTCACCCAGTCAAGAGATCAGGGCTAGATCCAGCACCGTTTTTTAGCTCATTGCACCATCCCAGTTTCAGAACCCGGCTGTATGCAAATTAGTCTGTCCCTGGCCCAGTGCATCATGGGAACAGGGCAGACCAGACTACAAAAGCCAATTCTTACACTGGGAAGGAAACAAGCTTCCGGGGACCGGTTTCTGGCATTTCAGCCGTCTTCGGCCCGGCTTGCTTGAATCCTGATGGTGCAATGAGCAAGGGACTCACATCTGAGTATACCCTTCCACGCTTAGGGTGGACAAAATTATTTACAACAAGGGGTGGTGATGGACAGAGTCTCTGAATTAAGCAGAATACTCTCACCCAGTCAAGAGATCAGGGCTAGATCCAACACCGTTTTTTAGCTCATTGCACCATCCCAGTTTCAGAACCCGGCTGTATGCAAATTAGTCTGTCCCTGGCCCAGTGCATCATGGGAACAGGGCAGACCAGACTACAAAAGCCAATTCTTACACTGGGAAGGAAACAAGCTTCCGGGGACCGGTTTCTGGCATTTCAGCCATCTTCGGCCCGGCTTGCTTGAATCCTGATGGTGCAATGAGCAAGGGACTCACATCTGAGTATACCCTTCCACGCTTAGGGTGGACAAAATTATTTACAACAAGGGGTGGTGATGGACAGAGTCTCTGAATTAAGCAGAATACTCTCACCCAGTCAAGAGATCAGGGCTAGATCCAACACCGTTTTTTAGCTCATTGCACCATCCCAGTTTCAGAACCCGGCTGTATGCAAATTAGTCTGTCCCTGGCCCAGTGCATCATGGGAACAGGGCAGACCAGACTACAAAAGCCAATTCTTACACTGGGAAGGAAACAAGCTTCCGGGGACCGGTTTCTGGCATTTCAGCCGTCTTCGCCCGGCTTGCTTGAATCCTGATGGTGCAATGAGCAAGGGACTCACATCTGAGTATACCCTTCCACGCTTAGGGTGGACAAAATTATTTACAACAAGGGGTGGTGATGGACAGAGTCTCTGAATTAAGCAGAATACTCTCACCCAGTCAAGAGATCAGGGCTAGATCCAACACCGAGCTAAAAAACGGTGTTGGATCTAGCCCTGATCTCTTGACTGGGTGAGAGTATTCTGCTTAATTCAGAGACTCTGTCCATCACCACCCCTTGTTGTAAATAATTTTGTCCACCCTAAGCGTGGAAGGGTATACTCAGATGTGAGTCCCTTGCTCATTGCACCATCAGGATTCAAGCAAGCCGGGCCGAAGACGGCTGAAATGTCAGAAACCGGTCCCCGGAAGCTTGTTTCCTTCCCAGTGTAAGAATTGGCTTTTGTAGTCTGGTCTGCCCTGTTCCCATGATGCACTGGGCCAGGGACAGACTAATTTGCATACAGCCGGGTTCTGAAACTGGGATGGTGCAATGAGCTAAAAAACGGTGTTGGATCTAGCCCTGATCTCTTGACTGGGTGAGAGTATTCTGCTTAATTCAGAGACTCTGTCCATCACCACCCCTTGTTGTAAATAATTTTGTCCACCCTAAGCGTGGAAGGGTATATTCAGATGTGAGTCCCTTGCTCATTGCACCATCAGGATTCAAGCAAGCCGGGCCGAAGACGGCTGAAATGCCAGAAACCGGTCCCCAGAAGCTTGTTTCCTTCCCAGTGTAAGAATTGGCTTTTGTAGTCTGGTCTGCCCTGTTCCCATGATGCACTGGGCCAGGGACAGACTAATTTGCATACAGCCGGGTTCTGAAACTGGGATGGTGCAATGAGCTAAAAAACGGTGTTGGATCTAGCCCTGATCTCTTGACTGGGTGAGAGTATTCTGCTTAATTCAGAGACTCTGTCCATCACCACCCCTTGTTGTAAATAATTTTGTCCACCCTAAGCGTGGAAGGGTATACTCATATGTGAGTCCCTTGCTCATTGCACCATCAGGATTCAAGCAAGCCGGGCCGAAGACGGCTGAAATGCCAGAAACCGGTCCCCGGAAGCTTGTTTCCTTCCCAGTGTAAGAATTGGCTTTTGTAGTCTGGTCTGCCCTGTTCCCATGATGCACTGGGCCAGGGACAGACTAATTTGCATACAGCCGGGTTCTGAAACTGGGATGGTGCAATGAGCTAAAAAACGGTGTTGGATCTAGCCCTGATCTCTTGACTGGGTGAGAGTATTCTGCTTAATTCAGAGACTCTGTCCATCACCACCCCTTGTTGTAAATAATTTTGTCCACCCTAAGCGTGGAAGGGTATACTCAGATGTGAGTCCCTTGCTCATTGCACCATCAGGATTCAAGCAAGCCGGGCCGAAGACGGCTGAAATGCCAGAAACCGGTCCCCGGAAGCTTGTTTCCTTCCCAGTGTAAGAATTGGCTTTTGTAGTCTGGTCTGCCCTGTTCCCATGATGCACTGGGCCACGGACAGACTAATTTGCATACAGCCGGGTTCTGAAACTGGGATGGTGCAATGAGCTAAAAAACGGTGTTGGATCTAGCCCTGATCTCTTGACTGGGTGAGAGTATTCTGCTTAATTCAGAGACTCTGTCCATCACCACCCCTTGTTGTAAATAATTTTGTCCACCCTAAGCGTGGAAGGGTATACTCAGATGTGAGTCCCTTGCTCATTGCACCATCAGGATTCAAGCAAGCCGGGCGAAGACGGCTGAAATGCCAGAAACCGGTCCCCGGAAGCTTGTTTCCTTCCCAGTGTAAGAATTGGCTTTTGTAGTCTGGTCTGCCCTGTTCCCATGATGCACTGGGCCAGGGACAGACTAATTTGCATACAGCCGGGTTCTGAAACTGGGATGGTGCAATGAGCTAAAAAACGGTGTTGGATCTAGCCCTGATCTCTTGACTGGGTGAGAGTATTCTGCTTAATTCAGAGACTCTGTCCATCACCACCCCTTGTTGTAAATAATTTTGTCCACCCTAAGCGTGGAAGGGTATACTCAGATGTGAGTCCCTTGCTCATTGCACTATCAGGATTCAAGCAAGCCGGGCCGAAGACGGCTGAAATGCCAGAAACCGGTCCCCGGAAGCTTGTTTCCTTCCCAGTGTAAGAATTGGCTTTTGTAGTCTGGTCTGCCCTGTTCCCATGATGCACTGGGCCAGGGACAGACTAATTTGCATACAGCCGGGTTCTGAAACTGGGATGGTGCAATGAGCTAAAAAACGGTGTTGGATCTAGCCCTGATCTCTTGACTGGGTGAGAGTATTCTGCTTAATTCAGAGACTCTGTCCATCACCACCCCTTGTTGTAAATCACCTGCCACTAACAGCACACAGGCCCACCTGCAACTAACAGCACACAGGCTCACTTGCCACTAACAGCACACAGGCCCACCTGCCGCTAACAACACTCAGGCCTACCTCCCACTACCAGCACACAGGCCCACCTGTCACTAATGGCACACAGGCCCACCTGCCACTAACAGCACTCAGGCCTACCTCCCACTAACGGCACACAGGCCCACCTGTCACTAACGGCACACAGGCTCACCTGTCACTAACGGCACACAGGCCCACCTGTCACTAACAGCACAGAGGCCCACCTGTCACTAACAGCACACAGGCCCACCTGTCACTAACAGCACACAGGCCCACCTTCAACTTATAGCACACAGGCCCACCTATCACTAATGGTACACGCAGGCCTACATCCCACTAACAGCACACGGGCCCACCTGTCACTAACAGCACACAGGCCCACCTATCACTAACGGCACACAGGCCCACATTCCATCACCACCCCTTGTTGTAAATAATCACATTCCACTAACAGCACACAGGCCCACCTGTCACTAACAGCACACCAGCCCACCTGTCACTAACAGCACACAAGCCCACCTTCAACTAACAGCACACAGGCCCACCTTCAACTAACAGCATACAGGCTCACCTAATCACTAACAGCACACCGACTCACCTATCACTAGCAGCACACAATCCCACCTGTCATTAACAGCACACAGGCTCACCTGCCGCCAACAGCACTCAGGCCTACCTCCCACTACCAGCACACAGGCCCACCTGTCACTAACGGCACACAGGCCCACCTGCCGCTAACAGCACTCAGGCCTACCTCCCACTAACGGCACACAGGCCCACCTGTTACTAACGGCACACAGGCCCACCTGTCACTAACGGCACACAGGCCCACCTGTCACTAACAGCACAGATGCCCACTTGTCACTAACAGCACACAGGCCCAACTGCCACTAACAGCACACAGGCCCACCTTCAACTAACAGCACACAGTGCCACCTGTCACTAACAGCACACAGGCCCACCTTCAACTTATAGCACACAGGCCCACCTATCACTAACGGTACACAGGCCCACATCCCACTAACAGCACACGGGCCCACCTGTCACTAACAGCACATGGGCCCACCTATCACTAACGGCACACAGGCCCACCTGTCACTAACAGCACACAGGCCCACCTTCAACTAACAGCATACAGGCTCACCTGTCATTAACAGCAATCAGGCTCACCAGGCTCCACACAGGCCACCTTCAACTTATAGCACACAGGCCCACCTATCACTAAGGGTACACAGGCCCACATCCCACTAACCGCACACGGGCCCACCTGTCACTAACAGCACACAGGCCCACCTGTCACTAACAGCACACCAGCCCACCTGTCACTAACAGCACACAGGCTCATCTATAACTGACAGCACACAGGCCCACCTGTCACTAACAGCACACCGACTCACCTATCACTAACAGCACACAATCCCACCTGTCATTAACACCACACAGGCTCACCTGTCATTAACAGCACACAGGCTCACCTGTCACTAACATAATAATTACAAAAAGGGGGTGGTGATGGACAGAGTATCTGAGTTAATCAGAACACTCCTACCCAGTCAACAGATCAGGGCTTGATCCATCACCGTTTTTTAGCTCACTGCACCATCCCAGTTCAGAACCTGGCTATATGCAAATTAGTCTGTCCCTGGCCCAGTGCATCATGGGAACAGGGCAGACCAAACTACCAAGCCAATTCTTCACTGGAAAGGAAACAAGCTTCCGGGGACCGGTTTCTGGCATTACAGCCGTCTTCGGCCCGGCTTGCTTGAATCCTGATGGTGCAATGAGCAAGGGACTCATGTCTGAGCATACCCTTCCACACTCATGGTGGCCAAAATAATTACAAAAAGGGGGTGGTGATGGACAGAGTATCTGAGTTAATCAGAACACTCCTACCCAGTCAACAGATCAGGGCTTGATCCATCACCGTTTTCTAACAGCACACCGACTCACCTATCACTAGCAGCACACAATCCCACCTGTCATTAACAGCACACAGGCTCACCTGCCGCTAACAGCACTCAGGCCTACCTCCCACTACCAGCACACAGGCCCACCTGTCACTAACGGCACACAGGCCCACCTGCCGCTAACAGCACTCAGGCCTACCTCCCACTAACGGCACACAGGCCCACCTGTTACTAACGGCACACAGGCCCACCTGTCACTAACGGCACACAGGCCCACCTGTCACTAACAGCACAGATGCCCACTTGTCACTAACAGCACACAGGCCCACCTGCCACTAACAGCACACAGGCCCACCTTCAACTAACAGCACACAGTGCCACCTGTCACTAACAGCACACAGGCCCACCTTCAACTTATAGCACACAGGCCCACCTATCACTAACGGTACACAGGCCCACATCCCACTAACAGCACACGGGCCCACCTGTCACTAACAGCACATGGGCCCACCTATCACTAACGGCACACAGGCCCACCTGTCACTAACAGCACACAGGCCCACCTTCAACTAACAGCATACAGGCTCACCTGTCATTAACAGCAATCAGGCTCACCAGGCTCCACACAGGCCACCTTCAACTTATAGCACACAGGCCCACCTATCACTAAGGGTACACAGGCCCACATCCCACTAACAGCACACGGGCCCACCTGTCACTAACAGCACACAGGCCCACCTGTCACTAACAGCACACCAGCCCACCTGTCACTAACAGCACACAGGCTCACCTATAACTGACAGCACACAGGCCCACCTGTCACTAACAGCACACCGACTCACCTATCACTAACAGCACACAATCCCACCTGTCATTAACAGCACACAGGCTCACCTGTCATTAACAGCACACAGGCTCACCTGTCACTAACATAATAATTACAAAAAGGGGGTGGTGATGGACAGAGTATCTGAGTTAATCAGAACACTCCTACCCAGTCAACAGATCAGGGCTTGATCCATCACCGTTTTTTAGCTCACTGCACCATCCCAGTTCAGAACCTGGCTATATGCAAATTAGTCTGTCCCTGGCCCAGTGCATCATGGGAACAGGGCAGACCAAACTACCAAGCCAATTCTTCACTGGAAAGGAAACAAGCTTCCGGGGACCGGTTTCTGGCATTACAGCCGTCTTCGGCCCGGCTTGCTTGAATCCTGATGGTGCAATGAGCAAGGGACTCATGTCTGAGCATACCCTTCCACACTCATGGTGGCCAAAATAATTACAAAAAGGGGGTGGTGATGGACAGAGTATCTGAGTTAATCAGAACACTCCTACCCAGTCAACAGATCAGGGCTTTATCCATCACCGTTTTCTAACAGCACACCGACTCACCTATCACTAGCAGCACACAATCCCACCTGTCATTAACAGCACACAGGCTCACCTGCCGCTAACAGCACTCCGGCCTACCTCCCACTACCAGCACACAGGCCCACCTGTCACTAACGGCACACAGGCCCACCTGCCGCTAACAGCACTCAGGCCTACCTCCCACTAACGGCACACAGGCCCACCTGTTACTAACGGCACACAGGCCCACCTGTCACTAACGGCACACAGGCCCACCTGTCACTAACAGCACAGATGCCCACTTGTCACTAACAGCACACAGGCCCACCTGCCACTAACAGCACACAGGCCGACCTTCAACTAACAGCACACAGTGCCACCTGTCACTAACAGCACACAGGCCCACCTTCAACTTATAGCACACAGGCCCACCTATCACTAACGGTACACAGGCCCACATCCCACTAACAGCACACGGGCCCACCTGTCACTAACAGCACATGGGCCCACCTATCACTAACGGCACACAGGCCCACCTGTCACTAACAGCACACAGGCCCACCTTCAACTAACAGCATACAGGCTCACCTGTCATTAACAGCAATCAGGCTCACCAGGCTCCACACAGGCCACCTTCAACTTATAGCACACAGGCCCACCTATCACTAAGGGTACACAGGCCCACATCCCACTAACAGCACACGGGCCCACCTGTCACTAACAGCACACAGGCCCACCTGTCACTAACAGCACACCAGCCCACCTGTCCCTAACAGCACACAGGCTCACCTATAACTGACAGCACACAGGCCCACCTGTCACTAACAGCACACCGACTCACCTATCACTAACAGCACACTATCCCACCTGTCATTAACAGCACACAGGCTCACCTGTCATTAACAGCACACAGGCTCACCTGTCACTAACAGCACTCAGGCCACCTTCAACTTATAGCACACAGGCCCACCTATCACTAAGGGTACACAGGCCCACATCCCACTAACAGCACACGGGCCCACCTGTCACTAACAGCACACAGGCCCACCTATCACTAACGGCACACAGGCCCACATCCCACTAACAGCACACAGGCCCACCTGTCACTAACAGCACACCAGCCCACCTGTCACTAACAGCACACAGGCTCACCTATCACTGACAGCACACAGGCCCACCTGTCACTAACAGCACACAGGCCCACCTTCAACTAACAGCATACAGGCTCACCTGTCATTAACAGCAATCAGGCTCACCTATCACTAACAGCACACCGACTCACCTATCACTAACAGCACACAATCCCACCTGTCATTAACAGCACACATGCTCACCTGTCATTAACAGCACACAATCCCACCTGTCATTAACAGCACACATGCTCACCTCTCATTAACAGCACACAGGTCCACCTGCCTCTACAGCACACAGGCTCACCTGTCACTAACAGCACACAGACTCACCTATCACTAACAGCATACAAACCCACTGTCATTAACAGCACACAGGCCCATCTGCCACTAACAGCACACAGGCCAACCTGCCTCTACAGCACACAGGCTCACCTGTCACTAACAGCACACAGGCACACCTGCCACTAACAGCACACCCGCCCATCTGCCACTAACAGCAGAGGCAGAGGTCTGCTGAGCTATTGGTAGATTGGTGCACACCTGCCTGATTCTCTTTATATCCCTCTGTCTGATCTGCTTGTCTGGGGGAACCAGGGAACAGAGGAATTGAGAAAGTAGAACCTCCACAGGATGAATCACGGTCGCAGACTGATGCCTGCACAAAGCTCCAAGAGGCCATGTAATTGACAAATGCTGCGCTACACAAATACCCAGTAACATAGCATAACAGGTTATTCTGTGATACCAAGGCAAGATTACCTATTGACTAGACTGACTGCGATAAGTTAATAGTACATATTGTTATTGTAGTTGTTACGCCACTGCAATGTTTGCATGAGTTTGCTTTCAATCTTCCCTGTACCCCTCACTGTCAACAACTCCCTTACTCCCAGCGATTCCTTCTGATACGGCCTGCATGCCTTGGTCTTACTGACTTTCTTCTTCCTCCCAGGTGAAGGAGCTCCTGAGTGCGAAGCTGCCAGTGTGGCAGCAGTCGTGTACACAGCCAACCAAACTACCAGAGCGAGCCTTGGTGCTGGTAAAGCAAACTGCAAACAACTCCTCCGTGGTGCCCGTCATCTCGGAGCCGGTGCCCAGCACCAAACCACTGGAGGTGCCCCCAGAGCTGGCACCTCTCCTTGGTGGTGGTGGGCTATCACTCAATCATGTAAGTCACTCCTGCTTGAAAGAACACTGCACTGGTGCACTGTGAACAGTGACAACTTCAGAGTCAATTGCAATGTTGTGTCCTAAAATGATGTGATGAGAAGGACTGGCTTTGGCTGATGGGTGGCAGAGCTACAAAGCTATGCACAGGGATACAAGAAAAGCACAATTACAAATCAAGAGCCCAGTGCTGCCTGCCCACACCCCTGCATGGTGAACATCAGGATAATAGCTGTAAATAGTGGGCACCTTCCTTGCTGAACACCTGTGAAAACTGAACCAAGGGCCGAGTCAGTAACTAGTTGATTCAGTCTCGATGATGTGACAAGGGGTTAATCAAATCTCCAGCCAGGAACCAGTATTTCTGGAGAATTTCAGTTTTTCTCTCCTGCAGGCACATAATAGTTTAAAACCACTCATCTGATTGGCACAGTGTTTCGTAAAACATATGGCATTGGTCGATGAGAAATCAGCTGAGAAGGGTTTTTATGTAATATTTTGGCGATCCCCAAGGGGGTAGCTTAATGTTCCGCTTGTTATAGCTGCCCGGTAGGTGCTGGTCCGGGTGCTAACTGTGGAGTTCCAGCTCTGTAGACATGGGCCTAGGTTGCCATGTCTAGGTGACAAAGTGTCAGTGATGGCATCTGGAACACTAGTTTGGCCAATTGACTGTTTGATCAATTAATAAGAACATGCTTCCTTGCACTGAACCTGAGGTCGGTGGACGTTGGAGTATCAGTCGAGTCACAGAAGCAGGGTTAGCTGTCAGACTTCTTGTTTCGCTAGCTGGCAACAAGAATGTCTGTTCTCTCAGTGAGCAGAGCTTCTGGAAAGTAGAGTAACATATGCCTCTTCACTGTCACGCTTTTCTAGCTCTTCATCTGGTTTTCTAAACTGGCACATGGAACTGAGAGTGTAGTCAGATGGTGAATGATATGACACTAGCCTTAGCGGCCTGTACGTTGGTGCCTTAGCTTTTTTACCTTTAGTGTTTAATCCAAATGCCTTTATTTTGTATCTTAAGTTAGTAGATCCAATGTGAAGCAACAAGGGTCTTCCTCTCTGCTCACTCTCTGGCTTCATAGCAGAATGGCTCTGTTCAGTTACATTAGGTTGATATGTGCTTTGTTTACAGGTTTGCAGCCTTATTAATCAGATGTCACTGGTCAGTTCCATCTGAAGAGCCTGAGACCTCACCAGACATCCTGATGGGTGTGTCTGAGAGGCAGTGTTCGTAGAACCACGCCATTAGGCAAGATGTACTCAAAATCAAGGTATGGATTGGATAATTCAGTTTTGCAAACATGCAGCTATTTTCTTCTGACCTCTTTCAGAGAATGTCTGTCCAAGAAGTGCCTCCTCTGCCCAATGGAGGGCATCACCGGGCGCGGGTATCGAAGGACATGGGACCACCTGCTCCAAGTGAGCCACCACCTCCAGCTGCTGTACAGTGCCCTCCACAGCCAGCTCTCCCCGCCTCATTGACACCCCCATTGCTGAAGGTCAGCGATGTTTACTCCTGCACTCTTCCTATGCCCCGAAAACCAGCCTCCGAGAACCGACTGGCCACACTGGGTAAGCATCACATCATTGAACACTGCCTTGTTGTTTTGCTGTATAGCATTTTACTCCATTCCAGGGCTGTAGGGTTTCTATTTACCTAGGGGCCTATTTATAAAGCCTTTTGCATCACTCTTGCACCACGCAACGTAGTGCAAGAGCGTTGTACCCTTAAGACAGATATTTGAAGCCATGCAAAGCCACTTTGCATGGCTCTGAGTGGTTCCAAAAATATGGAGTAACACAACGCAGCGCCAATTACTTCTTTGCGTTAATCTGTCCTGGATAGGCGTTTCATGGGTGTTGCACAGATGTTGTCACGCAACACCCATGGATTTTAACTTATCTCCAGATTTTCAAGAACTTGTAAATCTGGGGTTGCACCAAAAAGATACACCTCCCCAGATGTGGTGTAACGAGGGAAAATATCTTTATTTCTCCTCTTTACTTCCTCTTTCTATGCATGCCGCATTGTGCAGCACACATAGAAAGAGGAATTTGCCTCTCAGGATTCTTTTTATGCAGGAGGGTGTCCCTTCTTGCACAAAAACAATCCTGTCTGCAATGCAGGCACCCTTACACCACCCTTACACCATGGTGCAAGGGGGCCTATTTTGGAGCTAGGTAGCCAAAACGGCACCAGCACAGGGACAAGGGCGGGAATGCATCGTATTCTTTTAAATACAGCACATTCCTAAATTTTCCCTGTAACGCAATGCATCTCAGCAAGTTGATGTGCAGTGCTGCGCTCCCTTACCATGCCATAATTATGGTCCTCGTTCTTTGAGGATCCCTTAGTGATTGGTTGCCAACACCATAATAACCGTTTCAATCTCTCGCCAGACTTAGCTCAGGAAAAATAATTTCAGATTGACATATCCCCCCCCCTCTGTGAAAACTGCTTGAAAACTCCTTCAGCTAAGCAATGTATTATTTTCCCATTCTGCACTAAGACCATTGCATGATGCGGTACGTGTGGATTTATCTGGCCCAGCAGGTAATGCGATTACATGCTAACATCCCAGCATAGTATGTTGTGGATATGGCTCATCAGGGTTTATAGATTTGGTATAGCTCAATGTGGTATTGTGTACTTTTGTAGTGCAGAGGGCTATTTTCAGGTTGTAACAAGAGTTGCTTTTTATTCATTTGGCACAGCACATACTTTTTTGAATTTGCAACAGCACAGGCTGGCACTCAAAGATTGTTCACATCCGACTTGAATTTACTGAGGGTGCAGTTCGCACTGCATTTTATGGGCTTGCACAGTAGTGCCCTTCATTCTACACACCTTTCTCGGCACACAATGACGCTTGATGGATCTGGAATCCAATGCGGATGGTGCTGCGTCATTTCATACTTCATGGTGTTCTGATTCAGCACATCTTGTGGAGGTATGTGTCCCCCTGGGCACTACTCGTGTCCTACGGATAGGCTCCATTACGCCGAACCGGGGATAACGGATTTGAACAGTCTGACGACTGGATCGATTGTGCCCTGACAAAGGGTAAACACCCGAAATGCATTGGATGCATACCATAATCCAGTCATTATGATATAAATTCTGCCACTTGAACTGAGCATGTGAAAAACTAAGAAATTATCACAAGGATCTCAATAAAACAAAATATGATTTGAACTTTCTTCTCATCATTTTTTGACTCACAATTTGAGGAGCCTAGCCTTATGACACGAGTAGTGCCCAGGGGGACACATCCCTCCACAGGATGTGCTGAATCAGATTTTATTCGACATTTTGAATGGAAGACGTTACCCCAGGAGCACACAAAATATTGATTATTGAAGCATCAATTTCCTTGAACTTGGTTGTTGTCGCGCGTATTTATCCATAGTGATACTTCATGGTGTTGACATAAGACAATGTGGCATTTCATTGTTTTTTCTGTTTGTCACACTAGCGGGCTTGGCATTTTCTGTGTTTGTGAGAACACTGTCTTATATTCCATCGGCATACCTGCACCTTTGACACTCACGACTTGGCAATGCTCAGGGTATTTCTGTGGATTTTGCACAGCAATCTGCATCTCTTTCACTGTAAGGGGTTAGCTTTGAGACGATTATTCTGCACACTCACACCCTTGCCAGGCGCTGCTAGTTATTTCTCATATTACATCATTTGTGACATGTACTATGACATCATTGATAACATCACTGTAACGTCTGACATTATCTCATTGATGGCAACACTGTGCATGTATAGTGAGGGCCACCAGTTATAATTAATTGAGATGACTATAACTGTTGAATTTCAGTGGTTTGTTCATTTAAAACAGTATGTTTTAACTGACACTCCAATCTATCTAATTATAACATCCCTTTACCCTTTTAATGTAAATTAAGATATTATTACAATGCCTAACTATAACGTCACTTTAACCTTTTTTTGTGAGAAAAAAAAAATATATATATAGATATATACGTAGACATTAACAGTAAGGTCATGAGCGTGTCTTTTGGCGCGTGAGTTATGGTTTTCACGGCTATCCTGCAAATGATGGATTTCGGCTCCAACCACAGCCTGTGGATTCCAGTGGCCTTTTAGTTTTATCTCATAGCTATAACCGCAGGTAATGAAATGATAATGCTTATGAATGTTAAGGTTAGAACGCCTTATTTCCCATGTATCATAGCATTTGCTGGTCCATAAAGCTAAGATACCTATGCATCTGTAAATAACCCCCGTATCCCCAAGTACTGAAGCGCGCTCTATCTAGCCTGTCTGTCTCTTCTATTCTCTCTCTCCATGTTTGTCTTTTTCTCTATTCTTCTCCGTCCTCTTCTCTCACTCACTGCCTCTCCTTCCTTGAGCTCACCAGAGGTGCTTGTTTAAGCATTCCTTATCATTGGTATCAATGACAAGGGGTGGGCCCCAGGAGATGCATTTATGATGTCACGGTACTTTAATTTAGATAAACCATCAGCTTACTTAGTGTGCAATCAATCCGTTCAGATGGCTGAAAGAGCAGGCACAACACCAAGAAAGAAACAGCATATTGATGACAAACATATCTAAGGAGTCTTGCTCCATCTACGCTGCTACATTGCGGAACCGCGTCCCCGCGCGCCTCAACCTTTCCGCGTTAGCCCTGCATTCCAGGAAATATATTAAAGACGCCTTTCTTCAAAGAGAAGCTAATAGGCCGTTTATGGACCACTTAGATCAGACAGTTGTAGAGCTCCATCGTGTGGCACGTTTATGGAACTTCTGCAAGATGTAGAGAAAAGCAAACAAACCCTTCCTTGTTCAAAGCGACAATGTGCAAATTGTTTTTTGTACAGAAAAGATGCAGATTAGTGCTGGAGATCAAAGGGTCTCAGTGAAAGTTTGAGACAGGTACTCAGAGCTTTAAGTTGGCCGGTTCAGACCAGGTAATAAATAAAAACGGACATTGAAACGGGTCCCTGTTGGGTCCTATATTATGTCAAAAACACTGATCGTCCCCTGCTCCTAGGCTTCACATTAGCATAAAGAGATACAGCTAGGGCCTGGAAGGGGGTGGTTGCCCCATCGGTCTCGACCTGGAAAAATGGCCTAGACTTTAGTATGGGCCTCGAGCTCCCCATCTTTGAGGCTAGAGGGTGCCCTAGGAAGCACTGTAAGATCTGGAGGCGCTGGGCGGATTATCAGGCTTTGGAGCTGGAACCGCCGAGGAGGGGCCGGGGTTGTGACCCGGAGTAGCCGGATGACCTCTCCTGTTCCTTGCATTTCCCTATGTGTGGCTCACGATTCTTCAATTGATAATGGTATTGTGGCTGTTGAGCTCTTGTGTGGACTGATGGCAGCCTGGGTCAGTTACATGTTGTTTCGGACTATGGAGACGGTGCACCTAGGGGTGGGGGGTTGGTTGGTTAAAGGAATTGATTTTTATTTGGATTGCCTTTCATATTTTCCTATTTTTCATTATGTAAAACCGTCAAAGTAATTGTTTTTTGTGTCTTTTATGCAGCAGTTGTCTCTGGGATTCAGAGGTCTGCATTATACGTGCTATTTTGACAAATGAAATCTGTTTCAGATATTTTTATTTAATCTTACATTTCCTTAGAGTGTTAGCTATTTCCAGGAGGTTGTTTTTCTATATTTTTTGCCATGTAGCCTACTAATACGGTATAGTGAATACTCTAAGCATAGTTGGGCTACATGGGCCAGATTTCCGAAAGTATTGCATTGCCCTTGCATCGTGCAAGGTGACACATGGTCAAAGCAAGCCTTAAGTTAGAGTCACTATGCCAGGCAGAGCAACATTCAGTAGCTCTGCGTGGCATAGTAAATCTGAAGTAACGCAGCGCAACTGGCTGCCTTGCGTTACTCTGGCCTGAGAAGGCATTCCATGGGTGTATCGTGGGTATTCCAATGCATCCACCAATGGACTTTGGTGAATTCCAAGATTTAGTACCAGTAATAAACCTGGGAATGAGTCAAATATGTACCTGTTCCAAGTGAAGGCACAACAAGGAGAAATAACTTTATTTTTGCTAGTTTTTTCCTCTTTCAGCATCAGGAAAAAGCCTCTGTAATGTATATTTTGAAGGATTGTACTCGCTGCATGAAAAGGTCCCTTCCAGCCACTCCAGCTGTCATCAAACTTTCCACTCCAACCGCCTCCCAGCCTCCCGCATCCTTATTACATCATGACTCACTAAGGTTCTAACAGTATGAGCCCAAGCTGTCACATATATAACACAGCTTGGGCTGTTACATATATATTACAGCCTCTAAGGATTAAGTTTGTGCAGGAATGTGTCCCATGCTGCATAAAAATAATCCAGCCTGTAATGCAGGCACCATTGCCCCATATTGCAAGGGTACCTCTGATGGTGCTAGGTTGCACTGTGAGGGACAGTTCAGGGAGAGAGCAGGAATGCGCCATATCGTTGGAGATATGGCGCATTCGTGCCCTCTCCATGTGACACAGCACAGCCAGTTGTTTTGTTGTGTTGTGCTCCATCACTTCTTCATAAATCTGGGCCCATGTGCTCATAACAGGCCATGGCTGAGAGGTTTGAGGTTGAGGCTGAAAGCAGTGAGTATTTCTAACAGTACCTGTCAGTGGGTCAAAAAGGTTTTCAAAATAAATGGTTATCAAATCATTGGCCTGTCTGCAGAACGCACACAGCAAAAGTCACATTTTGCAGGTGCAACAGTGTTTCTGTGCAAAAGTGCGTGAAGGAGGTGCACAGAAGTCAAAATATTGACAAGGCAAAAGAAAAAGAAAATGAAGTGCTTACAGGTTAGTGGGTGCATTGTATTTTTGGGGGTGGTGATGCGAAGGAGATGCAAGGAAGTGCATTTAGAAGAGAGAGAAAAAAGGTGCTGAAGAGGAGAGAGATGAGGTGTAAAATACGCACGTGGAGGAGATTTAGAGAGACAAAGGGATTAATTGGCTAACATGCGAACATAACATGAGTGATCGAGACACTCTGTAGACCGCTACCACTCCCACAGGCCTCAGTAATATTTAATTCACAGTCTCAAGGATTTCAGAACTGAAACATTTTCAATGTTAATTATTTACAACAAAGTCATTGTTGCTACTCATGATTTATCTTAAATAGCCAACAACCACTGACAAAATCAATAGTCCTGGCTGGTTGTAGAAGTAAATCAGTTGTTGTGTTATATATCTGTATTCAATAACAGAAAACTCAGGGAAGAATGAAAATACCAATGGGGTCGCACACTATAGGAATCACAGAAATGTAGTTTACATGGTTAAGCCACACCCTAATTATATAGACCACACCCCTTTTGCCCCCCCCCCCCACTTTTTTCATCCCGCTTAAATCTCTGCAGGTACTAATCTTATGTAAACCATAAATATGTACTTTAACGGGACCCCCCCCCCCAACTCTTTCTTTCTGTACAGTTGAAAACAAGACCTTACCACGGATCAGTCCTCTCTCAGTTCTGCCCCCTCGTGTGGAACGGCGGCGGGTCCAGGCCATCTTCTCTCACGCTGCTGGTGAGAACAGCACCCTTCTCAACTTCCAGGAAAATGACGTCATCCTGCTGCTAGTGCCCGAGGCCAGGGATGGTTGGCACTACGGAGAGAATGAGGCCACCAAAGCGTGAGTGCACCAGCGGCGTAAATAATAATAATGTGTGTTTAACAGTGGTCAAAGTGCATTAAAAAAGTGTTGGAACTGTGATGCTACGTGCAGTGGAGGCGAGGTGAGTGAGCGTGGGGGCTTGCTCAAAGGCGAAGCAAAAAAATATATTCTGTAACTTTTTTTTGGTCTTTCAGGTAACTACATTTAAAATAGGGCACAGCTTAAATGAAAATTAAAAGCAAATGATCTTAATCTGTGGGAAATGCACTACCGTACATTATACGACCATTATTAGTTAATGCACTGCACCAGAAAGCCACAGAATTGAATCCTGGTTGGTGCAGTGGAGAATAGTGACTTGTGTACGATTTGGGATAGAAGGTGCCAGTCTGTGAGTAAAGGCACTGTGAACATGTAAGTCATTATTTTGAACTTTCATTGTATACAATATAAGATCGACTGCTATAAAATACGTAAAAAGGTTTAAGATTAAAAAAAAGTTCTTCCATAATATAGATTTTAGTAATACCCAGACTGGATATTTTGCAAATTTTAATAGTGACTGTCTTTTAAAAGCACACACTTCACAGTTTAGCTGGTAGCTACCTTATATTACCTCTCAAAAAGAATAAATGCATGTCATCAGGAAGCTTTAAGTGATTCCATCAATTAAAGTAAAAACCCGCTTCCAAGCACCTTTTACTTTTGCACACTGACCAGTTGCGTGCATTTACCTTTCTTTAAGGGAAGCTGACACCCTGGCAAGAAGACTTGTTTAGCTATCTACCCTCCCTTGGTTTTCATGGAGGACTCCCTGCCTTACACTTTAGCTGAAGCATTTCAATATTTGGAATTGACTGTCCCTGGACGGTTGTCTTTTCACAAAAAGTAGGGGAACTGTTTTTCTAAAATTTAAAAAGTAGGGGCACACACCTAGCCCTCTGCGACCAATGGTGTTCCATATTGAGCTCCGCACTGGAATTCTCTCTTTTCTAAGTGCTTTAAGTAACAGGTGTTGCTCTTATCCAGTTTAATTGTACTTATATGATCTCCTCATGAAGATGAAAAGCAGAGGTGGCCAAAGGTTGAACTTGTGGCCCACAGGTCACATCAGGTGTTAGTGCTGAGTGCAAATGCACATGCCGGCTCCTGATACACCCTCAGCAGCAGGGGTGAATGATCAAAATGAACTTCAAGTCTTACCAGATTTTCATTTTCACCTTTCCGAGTAATTGAGAGGTGCGTTGAAAAGCAGTGTTGTGGAATTAGTCCTGCTGTAGAATCCCTAAGTTGCTAGTGCTAGCTAGCTACAGTTTTGTATGCTCTGTTTTGGTATGTAAATTTGTATACACTTGCCTCCATTTTTAAGGTATCACGTCCAGAATCTGAGCAGCCTTTCCAGCTCAGAGAGATACTCGTTTATCAGAGCCAAAGTTGTCTTCTAATATTTTATTTGGTTCTCCTTCTTATTGTAAAGAGATGAGTCATATTGGACAGTGGCTGGTGCGATTAGAATAGATTTATGTATTGTCTAGTCATTACAGTGTATAGCGGCTGGCTCGTTCACAGCATTGACTACAATCATATGTAAACACATGTAGGTGGTTAGAAAATATTGTGCCCTCTATTACAAAATGTACATACTTACGCTTACCCAATTCACCATAGAATGCCCAAAATAAATTTTGTTGACAACCTGATATTAAAACAATAGATAGCGGTGGTAATTCTGCAAAAGGAGTTACATACCGTTGCCAGGCGTACACTATCTCAAAATAAACTACAATTGGCACAGTCCACAGTGCACTCATGATTTCCACAATCCTCATCCAATCTTACTCACATTTTGAAGGTTTGAGTGATGGAAAAATGTGTTTAAGGCAAAAGGCACAACTAAACACACACACACCAGACACTCTTGCACTCTTACTCTCTTTTTCTCTCACACTGTCTTTCTCTTTCACTCTCAGTCTTTCTCTCTCTCTCTGCTCTGCACACCAAGGTACATTTCCGGGAACACAGTTCAGGGATTTCTAGAGCTATATTTTAGATTGTGCCCTCTTTGTGTGTCCCCGGGGCACATGGTATTACCGAAAGGGCCACAGATGCTTGTGCAGCCCCTTCTATAATACTGATAATGATGGCATACATATTGTGCCAGCGCTATCAAAAGAGGGCATTCCCTCATTTGCGTGGGGGCATGACCCCATGAAATTGAAGGAATGACTTTGCCTCTGTGTCCACGCCGTATTACCGACGTGGGTGCAGAGATAAACATGCCCTTAGGAGGCACACTGAAGGTGTGTCACAAAAAGGTGGTCCTGAAGGCAGCCCTCTGGGGGGAGAAATGCTGTCCCACTGTTCCATTGACCACCCTCCCCCAGACATCCCTTGGCAGTCGGGTGCAGTCACTCACTGTACCCGCCTGCAAGGGGATCTCTGTCCCCTCTTCAAAATACAGGTGGGAGGCCTCCTGCACTGTGAAACTCGGAGCAGCTTTTAAACAGCTGCTCCATATTTACCTTGAATGTGCTGCTCAAGTCAGTGTGAGTTCGCAGCTGACCGAGGAGCATCACATTCTTTGTAAGACAGTGCACTGTTCCTTTTGAAAGGTGCACCATGTCCCAAACACAGAAAGCATGCCTTATTCAATTCAATTCAATTTGACTTTATTCGGTTAAAAAGGTAATAACCATAAAAGTACATAAAACAATTCATAATACTACATCATCATCATTATTATTAAAAAAGACAGTTAAAACCACAAGGTTATAGACAATACAACACAAATATGGGTACAATATACAGTAAATTTAGATGCAACATACATTGAATTCAAGTACAAATTGATTTACGTAATCTAAAAACATTACTAAAATATTCCGAAATGGAAGCTACAATAAAAATAACATCTAATTTCTGGAGTTCTAAGAAGGCGGCGCGACAACGTCTAATATTCATTTCCTTTAAAATCAGTACAATCAATCTTTTCCGGGGTAGGGTATAGTATTTACAGAATAGAAGGATGTGAATATCAGACTGTTCTGATAAGTCGTCGCAAGGACATTTAATTAAATTACGAGACCAACAGTTCATTACGGGGAAACTTAAAACCCTAAAAAGAATACTTAGCCTAAAACGGGTCAAAATGAATCGCGAATGTTCAGACATGGAAAGGATTAAATATGGTTGAATTTTGCCCTGCATTAGTACAGATTGATGAGCTACAACAGTCTTTTTCTTATTTTCCGCTGTCATTCTAATGTCTACCAGGTGTTTCATGTATCAACAACTAGAGAGAGAGGGCTAGTGCAGAAACTCTCCCGCCCCCAGGGTAGAACATGATTAAACAACAAGAGAGAATCTATAACAACATCAAATTTATAAGCAAATAAGGATCCTATTCCGGAAAATAACAATAGAAAGTGGCTACCGGCGCATACCAGTGCTACATGCAAAATGTATCTACTGTGTCAAGCAGGGGAGAAAAGGTGTGCTGCCCAGATGGAAAAGAGAACCCTCAGGCACCCTCCGTAGATGGGTAGCCGTTTATCTTCATTGGGTTCTCAAGTTAGTGCATGTGAGAAAACATCATACCAAAGAACAGTGCAAATTAAAATGAGTGTAGACCACTCCCTCAACCAACATTTTAATAGAGGGGTGATTCGAACTCAATTAAAAACAATGTGCAAGAACGGACATCGAGAGTTAAGCAAATTTGAACTCCCTGTCCTAAAATACGGTCGACATGTTTCAGCTCTCTGGTCTATTTCGACCCAGCATTCCTCAGGACCAGAAAAAAGTAAACTCACCCAACCGGGCAGTACACGCCCTAAAGTGCCATTCTCACGGTGGGTGGAAATTCGCAAAAGAAACAGTGGTACCCACTTGAGGATCTGTATCTTGTGCAAACCTCTATTCAACGAGGTGTATGGAATTTAGACGTAATACCATGATGGTCTCATGTATAATGAGGTCTGAAACTCTTCTTTTACGGGTTCAAAACTCCCCATATGAAGACTCCATAAGTCCGTGGAGATGGATATCTTCACGGCAGCACTATTTGGTTGGCGACTCCCCGTATTTCCACCTAGGAACGTCTCATCCACGGCTCAAAAATGTTGCGAATGTTCAGACATGGAAAGGATTAAATATGGTTGAATTTTGCCCTGCATTAGTACAGATTGATGAGCTACAACAGTCTTTTTCTTATTTTCCGCTGTCATTCTAATGTCTACCAGGTGTTTCATACATTTTATTTTTAGCGACTTCCTCGTAATATTACACATAGACAAAGGGTCGTCGTAGTAACTCATACAGCCAATGTCTCCAAGAAAGTCCCTAATGTAGGTAAACCACCTTATCCTACTCACATAGTCCAAACTTAATCCATCCCTTAAAATAGCACGATTCAATACACACCCGTCATTGGTCCAAGCCCTGTGCCACAGCAGTACTGGTTGGACTCTAATTGTATCTTCAATGTGGGGTTGGCCGAGTTCCATATGACAGATGTAACTTGAGACACTCTCAGGTACAGCTAAGATGAATCTCAAGAATTTATTTTCTACAACCTGAATAGATTTTACATTGTCATACCCCCAAATCCCAGCACCATAGACAGCAATAGAGACGCAAGTGGCATTAAAAATTCGCAAAAGTTCTACAGTAGACTTTTCCCCCATCTTTTTAGAAAAATTTTTAAGGGCTGTGATGGATTTGCAGAGCAAGACTTTCCTTGCTTTTATGGCATCTGCCCAGGTCCCTGCTTCATGAAATAAAATGCCAAGATATGAAAAGGTAGGGGTAAAGTCTAGAGGACTGGCATTAATAAACATCGGCCTCCTTTTTTTAATAGAACCAGGGCCACAATTCATGGTGAATGTTTTAGAACAATTGATTTGCAGATCCAAGTTTGTCATAAATATATTAAAAGATGTTACAAGGCATTGTAAGGCCACTGGTGTGCGAGCCATTATGACCGCATCAACTGCGTATAATAACGCAGGGATCCGTCTTTTGGCTACCCTAGGTACATCACAAGTTGTTTCCACCAGGGCATCCTCTAATCCATTAATATATACCAAAAATAAAAATGGCGCTAGGACGCAACCCTGGCGTACCCCACGCCCTACATCAAATGATCTGGTACAGTCACCATTTTTTCCATATCGCACTGTTGCGATAGCACCTGAGTACAATTCCTTAAGAAAGGAAATTGTACTTCCCTCTACACCAAGGAATTCCATAATGCCCCATAGCTTGCTGTGTGAAACACAGTCAAAGGCTGACGTCAAGTCAACAAAGGTAAAATAGATAGGTTCCTGCCGTGCCTTAATATATTTCTGTTGAAGGATAAATAAATTCAGACCCTGATCAACTGTTCCTACCCCCTTTTGAAACCCATATTGGAGGTCACTAATGATACAATTATCTTCTGCCCATTTTTGCAGCCTACCCAATATTACTCTTCCAATAATTTTTACAGTGCTGTCTAATAAGGAGATAGGTCGATAACACATGGGATTTTGCCTGTCCCCTTTTTTAAAGATAGGCACTATGACTGACATAAACCATGATGGAAATAGGCTCGTCTTTAAGGATGCATTGAACAGTTGCGCCAAAAATGGACCCATAAATCAATGTTATTTTTAAACAAATCGGGAGGTATGCCGTCCGGACCTGGTGCTTTACCGCCCTGTGTTGCTTTAAGACTCTCAGTTACTTCTTTTAGGGTAATATTTAATTCTAGGTCCTTAGCTTTAATTTCACCCTGCTGCTGCATTAGTGACCGCAACGGGGAATTCTGCCCATCAGTAAAATTACTATATAGACTAGACTAGTGCTCCACCCAAGAATCCTCGGTAATGGCAATTTCAACATGTGCTTTATCTGCACCAATAAAAGGGGCATTCACCGCTTTCCAGAAAGCACAAACATCCTTCCTCTGAGAAGCCTCGCAAAGTGTCTCCCAGGCCTCCGTTTTAATTGCCAACTTCCTCCTTTTCAGTGCGCACTGATAAGAACTCCGCGCCTCCCTGACCAATGTAGGATCACGGGGGACAACATGTAGCGCTTTCTTGAGCTCAGAGTGAGCCTTTGTACATGTGGTATCAAACCATTTTCCCGGCTTTCTTTTACATGATTTAGAGGCCACCCATAGGTTGTCCTTAATTTGACAAGCAATGATCTTAAACTGTTTAACGATCTCCTGACCACCAACACTCTCATCTAGAACAGTCAAAAAACTAGGCAAGCAATTAGTTAGCAAGGTACACAGAAAGTCATTTGGAACCACCCTATCCCATTTAAGAACATAACCATTTTGCCTTACCATGCTGATATCAGAAACTTTCTGCATGGGTATCTTTTCTACGCCCATTCCCCGGAACGGGTTTATGATCTCCATGATTGTATAGTGATCACTTAATGCAGTATGGAGGATCCAGCACCTTTTGACCCTATGCCTATGCCTAAAAGAAGTTATTATAAAGTCTATTGTGGATAATACACCCCTGGCAATAAACGTAGGGGCAAAGGGGAGCTCTAACTGACCAATTTCATTTGCATACCCTAGATCTTCAGAGTGAACAATATCATTTAGAAGATCTCCACAGGTGGAGTGCTCAAAGTGTGTTAAATCAATATCTTGGTCAAGCATGATACCACATACACCTTTCTGGCTTTTCTTACATATAGTACAGTTGAAGTCACCTCCCCAAACAACCCACACATCTTTAGCATTATTGTATGTTTCTTTGCTCACGTCATTGCCCAACTTTTTAAGTATTGATTCCAAGTCTACAAGAGGAATGTTGTTATAAAAGTTTATAATTAAAAGACACAGTTCCTTATTTGCATCTATCCGTACTAACTGATAGTAAGGGTTACATGAGAATAATTGAATCTTCTGGCAGTTTAAATAATTAGATATGAAAACCGACAGTCCGCCTTTAGCCCTTCCGTGATGGACCCCTACTGCTGATGTAAACAGAGTTTTGTAGCCGGAGAGATGAAGAGGTTCTAAGGCCCATGTGTCCTGAAAGCATAGGATGTCGTACTCTTCTATTGTCTTTAGCCACGCAGGATTTAATATTTTGGATCTAAGCCCTGCCACGTTCCAAAACATTAAGCGACTAACTTCCCCTTTGAGAGGATCACTTCCCACTCGTGCCTCTACTTTTAGTTCTGACTCTGCCTGTGAATCAATTGAAGTGCCACTAATATCAGGACTCAGGGGTACTTCCCCAATAGTTAAATAAAAACTGTCTGCCTGCTTAACAACACCACTTTCCCCTACTACTAGCTGCCTCACTGAGGGAACTTGATGTATATTAATATTCCCCCCATGATTAGTCACTATGTCCTGAGGACATGCATGTTTTGGCTGAAGGACAGATACATTAGTACCAGAAGTAGGTATTATAGTCGTGGAAAGTGCCTTTTGGGAACTACCCACAGCGTCATGTCCTGTGCCCCCAGGAAAAAGTCAATCGACTCCCTCCATACCCGCTAAGGCCGCATAGCGGTTATAAACGGGTATGGAGTAGTCAACCGGATGTTGTAAGAACGGCTTCAAGTAACTTTCCCGTGTTTGATATAGGGGCCTAGAACAAACGTTCTGACTTCTAAATGGAGGCCCAATATTATTATGAAACAGGGGCCTTGTATTTGTTAGAGGGTCTATTAGCCCTCTAGGGTAAAAGTAGGTCAAGTCACGCACAACAATTCCACTACAACCATATTGGGGAAACCAGTTCACAATATGACTAACAGCCCTACCATCCCTGAAATTTACTATAATAATGTCCCCCTTTATGTCCTGTAATCTTTGTCCCAGCCAGGGAAGACGCCTGGCGAATAAAATTTCGCCATTTATATCTGGTGGTAACGGACGATTCTGTCTGAGCCAGAACATAGCTTTATTTTTCAACTGGTGTTGGTCTTCTCTGCCACCCTCTTCTAGAACTGGCACTCCGGTAAGGACTACCACATACGGAACAGCTTCCGGCGGAAGTTCTACTGTGCGCCTCTTAGGTGGAAATACCCTAGCCATGTTGCCATAATCGTTCGATTTTGGAGCATTTCCTGGGGTGTTAGATTTTCCTGGAATATTAGGTTTCCCGCCTAGCCGTGGCTCTTTATCTACACTTTTAGCATTAACCGCTGTTGTTTTGGAGGGCATTGATTCAGGTGGCTTTGATGTAGCTTGATTAACAATTTTTGGTACTTTCTGGATGACAACAGTTGGGGTTAATGGAAGAATTGGAACAACTGGTGGGGGCTTTGGTAGATCTTTAATTGCCCTTTTAATTTCCCCAATTTCCTGTTCTAAATTTCCCAGTTGTTCGGCCACTCTTTTTAGCCTCTCCACTACTGGCAATAAAAGTGATTTAATTAAGTATTCCATGCTACTCATTAGATCAGTGCTGGATGGATCTTGTGTTGGGAAATCAGATGGAATAACTTTTGCAGGTGATGTGGGTGCATTAGATGAAGAACATACTGCATTTCCAAAATTAATATGGCTAAAAGTATTTTTCTGTAGAGCTTTCCACCTTTTCCTCCTTTTTTTGGGGGGTGGTCCAAGTGCTAATTCTCTGTCAGTTCCCATGATGGTCCTAATGACATAGTTGTCAAGTGTTCCTTGGTTTACCCCTCCTGGAAATAATGTATTGTCCTTAGGAAGAGACGCCATCTTGGTTACCAGAAGAAAAGAAAAGTAAAATAATTTTCCCTTATCTAACCAGTCAGTAAATATGCATTTGCCAAGGACAGAGTACTTAAATGAGTCTGCTTACTGGAATGTAGAATGTAACATCCTGCTCGTAGGTTCGTCTTCGTGAACAAAAATAATAAAATTGAAAAACAAAAAGGGGGGGGCCCAGCCCAGCCTCCTCTGGCCTCCGAGGGCCACAGAGGGCCCGCCCTTTGCCCGGGCTTCGCCCGGCGCTGCCCGCGCGCTCCCGCGACGCGGGGGCTCTCCTAGATTAAATGCGCCTCCGGGCGCGGACCAGGCGGGTGCAGCTTCCTGCCTCCGGTAATGCTGGGAGATGTAGTTCTCCCCCTCCCTGCGGCCGCGCCAAGGTCTTCAATCGGCTGCGGCGGCGGGGGAGACCAGAGTCAAGGACAGGGAACGCGGCCCTGTAAAGAGGCTGCCAGGAACCAGGAACCACAGGTGGGTGGTGCAGAGGAAAACCGGAGTTAGAGACAAGCCCCCGCTCCACCGGGGCTCTCCTAGATTATATGCGCCTCCGGGAGCGGACCAGGCGGGTGCAGCTTCCTGCCGCCGGTAATGCTGGGAGATGTAGTTCTCCCCCTCTCTGCGGCCGCGCCGAGGTCTTCAATCGGCTGCGGCGGCGGGGGGAGACCAGAGTCAAGGACAGGGAACGTGGCCCTGCAAAGAGGCTGCCAGGAACCAGGAACCACAGGTGGGTGGTGCAGAGGAAAACCGGAGTTAGAGACAAGCCCCCGCTCCACCGGGGCTCTCCTAGATTATATGCGCCTCCGGGAGCGGACCAGGCGGGTGCAGCTTCCTGCCGCCGGTAATGCTGGGAGATGTAGTTCTCCCCCTCCCTGCGGCCGCGCCGAGGTCTTCAATCGGCTGCGGCGGCGGGGGGAGACCAGAGTCAAGGACAGGGAACGCGGCCCTGCAAAGAGGCTGCCTGGAACCAGGAACCACAGGTGGGTGGTGCAGAGGAAAACCGGAGTTAGAGACAAGCCCCCGCTCCACCGGGGCTCTCCTAGATTATATGCGCCTCATAATACTGCCCCAGTTGCATAGCTATCACTAGTGCAGCACATGTGAGAGGTCCTCTAGCTGTTTGTTATTAACAACCTGATGGAAGGATGGCATTTTCCCTGCTTTCTTTAAGGCACACGGCCCCTCTGCTTCACCACTGTCAGAGGGTACTACTACCCACTGAAGGAGCGCGGATATCTGAACCTGATTTTGTTAGTGAAGTCATCAAATATATTTCCCCATTGTCTAATGGACCTTTACTAGTCAACTTGAAGCGTTGACTAGTAAAGGTTGTGTGGTGTTGTGTGGAATATTGCTGTCCCCCAACACTTTGGAGGACGATTATTATCAACAAGTACTTTAAAATGTTATTGATGATATTCTAAACTGTGCACGCTTTTCCCTTGCGGACATAGAACTACAAACAATTATGCACTATAATTGAATGTTAAAAATATTTAACTCTGCTTATATGTTGGGTGGCCACAATGTTTTAGGCTGCTTGCTCAGGCAGTGTGATCTGGAATACTCAGTTAGAACTAGAAACAAGGGGTTCCTTGTATCCCTGAATGAAACAGATGTTGACACACTCTCCCAATCTGTGAAACTTTGACCCACTTTCTCAAAATTCAAACCAGTGCATGTGACAGACGAACCTCCTACCACTTATCCGAATGCACCAGTGGCAGAAGATAGTTACTTTTCTATACCACAGTAGCTAAAGCACGCAGGAGAGTGCTGGTTTGATTAAAAAGTAAACAAATAAACCCACATTTATTCATTAAACTGTGGTAGTACCAAATTGTGCATGTCCCCTGTGCTCTGTCCTGATAATACACAACACAATATGTTATAATTAAAAAGAATAGTAACCAAGAACAGGGAAGGGAGAAAAGAGGTTAGGTGTGCTGTGGACTTAGCCTCCCTTAGAAATCGAGAAAACCCACAGAAAGTCCACCCTTCATTCACGAAAATAGTTGTACTTCCAGTGATTGCTTTTAGTACGGTATAGAAAATGATGAGTATTCTTAAAATAACCCTCTCCCACTAAAAGGTCCCTTGGTGGCATGCTTCATCATCGTGTTCTTCCCGCCCCACTACGGGACAGGACGTGCTGCGACCGACAGAGACGTTAGAGCACTTTTATATTATTTTATTTTAGTGTTTTATATAGCGTGAACTTGACCCATGAGGGTATCAGAGTGCTTTACACGGTTTACAGAGGTGAACAAACAAAAAGGCTTAGAGTACAGAAATATACAAAATGGTTGGAGAGGGGCAGGGGTGCTGGGACCGTAGAGGAAAAAGGACCCAAGTGTATGGTTACAATTACAGTTACAATCAGTAAAAACAAAAGCCCCACATTTTCTCGGTGGAGTGAATTGGTGATCTGAGGAAAAGGCGATAGTCTTAGATTAGTCAGGCACACTGTGGTGGTTGAAGGCAGGACTTAGACGTGGAATCTACCCATTAGGAAAGTTTTGCCGCCTTTTTGAATTATGCTAGAGAAGCGATTCTTCTGATGGTGGGTGGGAAAGTAATACTATGTGTTATTTGTGGGAGTTGAAGGGTCAGAAAAAATGTGAGTTAAAAAATACCGGGCTACGTGGACACAATACTTTAATAATTCCTGTGGCTGTTATTGTTAAAAGGGAGGTAGAGAAATGTACACTATAATGAGTGATTTTCTCCTTGGTCTACATGTTTCAAGCCTTCCCCTAGGCTTTTTTTCAGGACCAAAACGATTGATCCCTGTCACCACTCTTTTGTGATCCTAAATGGTCTACCTGATTAATATCAAGGTGCGATGTGCATTTAAACATGCATGATTACAATACCTATTTGGTATAGTTCTTCAAAAACGATCTGGAAGGATAGAGTAAAACATGACAGAAATTATCATAGAAAAACATACTCTGGGAAAAACACATCACCAAACTCGTGAAAGGTAAAAAAGAAAGTGATATATTTTCACTTGTGCACAACTACTTGTTTCCATCATATGTGAGTGCTGTGCTGCCCTTCTTTTATAATGACAAACAAGACAATAAAGGACACAAAGCAAAAATCACGCAGTGTATATGCGTTGTCATCCATTGGGATTGCTTCCATTTCTGCTACTCCTCGAAGTGTTACTGATATTCTAAAACATGCGAGTGACGTAGTGTAGCTGCCCACTAGAAACAAAATGGTGAATTAAATTAAGAATTAAATGAAAAAACATACACATTTGGTGCCTAATTAAGGCCCCATGAGCTTGACACGGGAGGGGAGGGGCGCTTGTAGTCAAACACTGTGGGAGGAATGATCGAGAAAATGAGTAAAAGGCTGAAAGTCAAATACCTCTTTTGATGGCAATGCTCGTTGCAGTAATAAAAAAAATTGTGCATGTCCCCTTCGTTCCATGCTGATAATACACTCCAAAATATGGTATAATTCAAAAAGAATGCACGGATCAACTAAACTAATTCACTTTGCTTACTGTACAAGAAAAACAATGTAATCATTGATGCTTACAAAATCATAAAAAACAAGTCAATTCTAATCTGTACCAAAAGGGTGTGATATCTGAGTACTGCTGCAGGGGTTGTGTGCACTCGGAGGGTGAGGGAGGGTTTATAATGCAAAGCAGAAGTGAAATCAAAACAAGCGAAAGTAGCAACCGGTCAAAAGCATCAATAAAGATAAATGAAACAGCTCTCAGACACAGGAGATAACAAAGGCAAGCGTAAGTGCACTGTACTTTAAAGGTGCTCCTGAGCCTTCAAAGGAAGTGAGCTATCGGCTGCGGGAATGAGACAGGAGGCAGCAAAGAAGAGCGATGCTGGAATGACCCAATCGTAAGCAGGAGGTGGGAATAGAGTGGTTTAACTATTTCAGCAAGTCTTGTGGACAGCGCCTGCGCGCTGCCAAGGCTCGACCTAAAAAAAGTCTACAGTTTCTAGAACGTCCATATCTCTTCCCACCACTGACAGCGAATCCAGTAACTGCATTTCAGGGGCGTTAGCGTACTCCCTAAGTTACCATCTCCATGCAATTAGGTACGCAGCTGTTAACCTTGAATGTTGCATCCTCCTGATACACCATGGAAAGGAGGCCTTCTCTGACATCATTGCTCCACTATCAACAGCCTAATAAATAACAATAAGCCTTTCTCTAACAAACGAGAATCACAATAATGCACTTGCACAGGAAAGAAACAACATACTGGCGGTGTTAAAGCAAACACTTCCAGTTTAAGGTGTATTGTCATTCTAAGTATAATCAGAATGGATGCACGTTACAACATTATGAATCAGTTGAAGGAAAACATCATTCATAAATGTGACTATATAATGAACATGGTTACATTAGTCTATTGATTAGCCTAATACACTTATAGGTAACTTCTTAATGATCATAATGCATACATATGGTTAATTCATTTAAATGTGCCATCCACGTTAATAGAATTAGACCAAACTTTGAATATAAATGTTGTAGATAGGTGCATGAATGTATATGCATGACATATCTATGGCCAAACTTATACTGCTCCAGCACTCGACAAAATGTTGAAAAAGTCAAGGCTAGATTGTGGGGGTTGCAGTGCAATTATCATATGAATTGGCTAAAACTCCAGAGATTCTGCAGGGAAAGTAATGAACTATGCTTGAATGGTGCGCCAGGCAAGCCTTGCCTTTTCTAGGGATGTTGGGACTCAAGAGGACTCCGAAAGAATGGTGCTTAAACAATTACATTTTCAACATAATATCTCTAAAACTCAATTAAAATGATGTATATCTTAACAGAAGTTTTAAAAATCTAGATATGAAGGGTCACGTGATCTATCATTTTTCAAAATGTTTTCAACTTCTTTTCTCATCTTATTTTCCATCCGTTTTTCTCAATCATATGATACGGCTGACACACTACTAAGAGCGGGCTGAGTGAACAGATTAAACGATAAACGAATTCCCAATCCCCAACGCTTGGACAACACAACTGTACACACAGTACCGACTGATATATCAAGGCTGCTGTTCATTTACATAGAAATACTGAAATGCCTCAATGCGAGTCATGAAAGAACAATCACAATAGTAAATGTCCTCTTTTATAAAGGGGCAAAAATCAGTAATAATTTTCCTTAACTCATCATAACCTAAAGATCAGATATCGGATTTAAATATATTTCAGAAATGCAGCCATTGTTTCTGAAACATTAACATGCTATTTTGAGGATGGGTTGATAAATAACAATTTGTACTTTATTGAAAAGTTCACAGTAATCTGGGTTAGATATCAAAAGAATGGTTGCAAAAAGTGGTTGCAAATTGTGCACTGACGTTTTGTGATGAATCTTTAATTTTGTGATGAAACCTATGTACTATTGCCTCACGATGCAAGAATCTCCAGTTGTCTAATGAATAATAATTTTGTTGCTACTTGCCTACTTGTAACATTCAATGATTGGCTACAAACATGGGGATGGTGTCCTGCGAGGATCAGCACACCACTATTCATGTGCTTGCATTCCAAAATGGGAAACATTTTTTTCAAAAAGTACCCTATGTTTCTTAAAATATCTGGCACTTCCTTTTTAAAAGAAACTTGCCCATTTTGTAAAACTTTCTGGGGAACAAACAGTGCCCCCAAAATGACTGCCTACTCCCCCTCACAGCTGCCAACACCATTCACAAACAGCTGTCCCCATGGGACACCTTCTCCTTTGCAAATCGGGTACCACCTCCTTTGAGGTCTTGTTAACTGAAGAATTGTTTGTGACAGCAAATATGGTTGCAAAGCATTGATGCATAGAATACCAACTCGCAGTTCAGAAGAGACTCCCCTTTCATGCCCTTTCCTAATGGTAATTCAAAATGGGTCAGTAAACCCAATTTGCAAGTCATAAATGCTTTTCGACTTTCAAAATGCATTTCCTAAATTCCCAAAATACACTTTGAGGTTGCAAACCCCGTAGTGTTGATAATCGCAGAGTCTGCGATTGCAAAATGGGTTTGAACAGTGGGACTCTAATGTGGAGTCTATAGTAACCTGAAGTTTGGTAGGAGCAAGCAGAATAATTATAGCAGGATCAGCAATTCTGGGTCTGATTCCTCTGGTATTACTTCATTTTCACCTGGACTATCACCGTTAAATCTTCAGGTGTGATTAAGCTGATCCACAGGGTTTATTTTATGTATTTATTTATTTGAGTTTTATATAGCGCTGGCTAGACCCAGAGGTATCAGAGCGCTTTACATAAGGTTCCAAAAAAGTTACAAAATTACATCAGTTACCAGTTACATCAGTTACTAGAAAAACATTTCAAGAGTGTAAAGACGAGATGAAAGGAGCTTAGAAGGGAGAGGGGGTAGGGTAAAGAGGTAGGAGGGAAATAGAATGGAGAGACGAGGGATAGTCTGCCCAAAGTCTGACTGGGTAGGTGACGGCCGAGGGGGAAGTCCACAGCCCATCTCCTCTATACCTATCAGGTAGCTCCACCTGGCATCGGCCAAATAGCTAGGTCTCAACGGAAGAACATTTAGAAGGGGATGAGAAAATGGAGCATAGAGGGGGGAAAGGGGTAGGGTAAATGGGTGGGAGGGGGAATGCGAAGGCGAGACGAAGGAAAGTCTGCCCAAAGTCCGGCTGGGTAGGTGATGGCCAAGGGGGCCATCTCCTCAATAGCTATCAGGTAGCTCCACCGGGCATCGGCCAAAAAACTAGGTCTAGCGCTAACATAAGGAAACATCGTGTTACGAGTTCAGGAAGGGACCAAAAGTCTAGAGTTCAGAGATGGGCTAGTGGAGCTGGGAGGAGGCGGGGGAGGAAAGGAAACACAGCAGGGAGACGCAGAAAAACAATGTCAGATGTCCGACTGGGTAGGTGACGGCTGAGGGGGTGAACCAGAGCCAGACTCTATAGCTGCATAGGACAGCTCCACAGGGCATCGGCCAAGGTTGCTCGAGCTCCGCAGAAAGTAAAAAACAGTTATGGTATCCACCCAGTAGGCCTTGTCATAGTTCCAATGGAAAACACCGGTCCTGGTGTTACCGGGCCGCGCCATCCGCAACGTCCTCCATCTCGCCAATAGGGTTCCTGCAGATCTCGTCATTTTGATTGGCCGGTAACTGCTGTTACGCTTCTTTTTGTTTCCATAACCTGAGTAGTGGCTGAATTGCCAGACCCCATGAAGTGTGTCTGACGAAAACCCTGCTGTCCAATGAGATTGTGAGATGTGCATAACATTTATTCTCAATCCTTGCCCCAGGGAGCAGATTATCGTCATAATATATTGTTAATAATCTTCTGAGAAGTGTAAGAATTAAATAAATATACGGAGGATAGACGTAGATATCAGGAAATATGCAAAAATGATAGAGGGCCATGTCAAATGTCATCCCACAATTACTAAACTGCCTGCACAACCAGAGCTTAATTTGTGCCAATGGTTGCAGGTTCAAAAGGGGGTGGTGATGGACAGAGTATCTGAATTAAGCAGAACACTCCTACCCAGTCAAAAGATCAGGGCTTGATCCATCACCGTTTTTTAGCTCACTGCACCATCCCAGTTCAGAACCTGGCTACATGCAAATTAGTCTGACCCTGGCCCAGTGCATCATGGGAACAGGGCAGACCAAACTACCAAGCCAATTCTTTACTGGAAAGGAAACAAGCTTCCGGGGACCGGTTTCTGGCATTACAGCTGTCTTCGGCCCGGCTTGCTTGAATCATGATGGTGCAATGAGCCAGGGACTCATGTCTGAGCATACCCTTCCACACTCATGGTGGCCAAAATAATTTCAAAAAGGGGGTGGTGATGGACAGAGTATCTGAGTTAATCAGAACACTCCTACCCAGTCAAAAGATCAGGGCTTGATCCATCACCGTTTTTTAGCTCACTGCACCATCCCAGTTCAGAACCTGGCTACATGCAAATTAGTCTGACCCTGGCCCAGTGCGTCATGGGAACAGGGCAGACCAAACTACCATGATGCACTGGGCCAGGGACAGACTCATTTGCATATAGCCAGGTTCTGAACTGGGATGGTGCAGTGAGCTAAAAAACGGTGATGGATCAAGCCCTGATCTGTTGACTGGGTAGGAGTGTTCTGATTAACTCAGATACTCTGGCAATCACCACCCCCTTTTTGAAATTATTTTGGCCACCATGAGTGTGGAAGGGTATGCTCAGACATGAGTCCCTTGCTCATTGCACCATCAGGATTCAAGCCAGCCGGGCCGAAGACGGCTGTAATGCCAGAAACTGGTCCCCGGAAGCTTGTTTCCTTTCCAGTGAAGAATTGGATTGGTAGTTTGGTCTGCCCTGTTCCCATGATGCACTGGGCCAGGGACAGACTAATTTGCATATAGCCAGGTTCTGAACTGGGATGGTGCAGTGAGCTAAAAACGGTGATGGATCAAGCCCTGATCTGTTGACTGGGTAGGAGTGTTCTGATTAACTCAGATACTCTGTCCATCACCACCCCCTTTTTGAAATTATTTTGGCCACCATGAGTGTGGAAGGGTATGCTCAGACATGAGTCCCTTGCTCATTGCACCATCAGGATTCAAGCAAGCCGGGCCGAAGACGGCTGTAATGCCAGAAACCGGTCCCCGGAAGCTTGTTTCCTTTCCAGTGAAGAATTGGCTTGGTAGTTTGGTCTGCCCTGTTCCCATGATGCACTGGGCCAGGGACAGACTAATTTGCATATAGCCAGGTTCTGAACTGGGATGGTGCAGTGAGCTAAAAAACGGTGATGGATCAAGCCCTGATCTGTTGACTGGGTAGGAGTGTTCTGATTAACTCAGATACTCTGTCCATCACCACCCCCTTTTTGAAATTATTTTGGCCACCATGAGTGTGGAAGGGTATGCTCAGACATGAGTCCCTTGCTCATTGCACCATCAGGATTCAAGCAAGCCGGGCCGAAGACGGCTGTAATGCCAGAAACTGGTCCCCGGAAGCTTGTTTCCTTTCCAGTGAAGAATTGGCTTGGTAGTTTGGTCTGCCCTGTTCCCATGATGCACTGGGCCAGGGACAGACTAATTTGCATATAGCCAGGTTCTGAACTGGGATGGTGCAGTGAGCTAAAAAACGGTGATGGATCAAGCCCTGATCTGTTGACTGGGTAGGAGTGTTCTGATTAACTCAGATACTCTGTCCATCACCACCCCCTTTTTGAAATTATTTTGGCCACCATGAGTGTGGAAGGGTATGCTCAGACATGAGTCCCTTGCTCATTGCACCATCAGGATTCAAGCAAGCCGGGCCGAAGACGGCTGTAATGCCAGAAACCGGTCCCCGGAAGCTTGTTTCCTTTCCAGTGAAGAATTGGCTTGGTAGTTTGGTCTGCCCTGTTCCCATGATGCACTGGGCCAGGGACTGACTAATTTGCATATAGCCAGGTTCTGAACTGGGATGGTGCAGTGAGCTAAAAAACGGTGATGGATCAAGCCCTGATCTGTTGACTGGGTAGGAGTGTTCTGATTAACTCAGATACTCTGTCCATCACCACCCCCTTTTTGAAATTATTTTGGCCACCATGAGTGTGGAAGGGTATGCTCAGACATGAGTCCCTTGCTCATTGCACCATCAGGATTCAAGCAAGCCGGGCCGAAGACGGCTGTAATGCCAGAAACCGGTCCCCGGAAGCTTGTTTCCTTTCCAGTGAAGAATTGGCTTGGTAGTTTGGTCTGCCCTGTTCCCATGATGCACTGGGCCAGGGACAGACTAATTTGCATATAGCCAGGTTCTGAACTGGGATGGTGCAGTGAGCTAAAAAACGGTGATGGATCAAACCCTGATCTGTTGACTGGGTAGGAGTGTTCTGATTAACTCAGATGCTCTGTCCATCACCACCCCCTTTTTGAAATTATTTTGGCCACCATGAGTGTGGAAGGGTATGCTCAGACATGAGTCCCTTGCTCATTGCACCATCAGGATTCAAGCAAGCCGGGCCGAAGACGGCTGTAATGCCAGAAACCGGTCCCCGGAAACTTGTTTCCTTTCCAGTGAAGAATTGGCTTGGTAGTTTGGTCTGCCCTGTTCCCATGATGCACTGGGCCAGGGACAGACTAATTTGCATATAGCCAGGTTCTGAACTGGGATGGTGCAGTGAGCTAAAAAACGGTGATGGATCAAGCCCTGATCTGTTGACTGGGTAGGAGTGTTCTGATTAACTCAGATACCCTGTCCATCACCACCCCCTTTTTGAAATGGTTGCAGGTGGCAGGCACCAGCCTTTTCATTGTTGGGGACCTGGGCTGATTTTTCATCATCAGATTTTGTCGCAGAGCAACAGGAAGAAAGGCAGAAGTGTAAGAAAGAATGAAGAAAACACAGATAGGACAACAGTAACAAAGGATGAAAGTAGATGAAAAGGAACCTGTGAAAGTTAAATAAAGGGACAGAACGTGTAGGAAATGGTGATCGAAGCAAGATAGATGAGGTGGATGAAAGACTATGCAGCTTTGGTATTCAGCAGCTCCAGGATTCAGCAGCACTTCTGGTGGACTCCTAAGAAACACGTGGGGCCTTAACTCTTTCTATATATTATATTTATAAAATAAGGAATGTATACCTTTCAGTTTTTAGACAAAACTAGATTGAAAATGATCTATTTTTCCCCCTTTTTTACCAAGTCTTCTTGGGTGGGGTGGCCGGAGAGGAAGGTCACCCATTTTATATTCTCTAAAGGTTTCTAGAGAGAATGAGAGTTGCCAAGAACATATTACAGACAGAGAAGTTTATTATTGCTGCATTAAAAGGCTCAAGATAAAAGAGTGGGACACTTGTGCCGACTGCTGAGAAAACAAGCAAGGGTAAATCTGCCAACCAAGCTTATTTTCTGTTTTTGTAAATATGTTTTTCGAGAACCTCTAAGTAACTCTTCTAAAGTAATATAATGGATTTATGTAATAGAGCAGTGTGAATACAACGCAGACCCCCTTTGAAAATATGGTATCAGACCTGAGTTTAAACTTTAAAGGGACAGAGTGAGCTTGTACCTCTTACAAAATCACACGTTTCATTATGAGCGATCAGTATTCAGTAGTGAAAATGGAACGTAGCACTGGCGCCACCTCGTGGGTAATGGCTTGCACTGCACATATAAAATATAAATCTCCGGTCAATTATCATCTTAAATTGCCTCCTATGAGGTTTCTTTTGCACATGAAACCTGACAGCAGATAATGTATGACTGGGGATTAGAAAATGGTGCTCAATGGCGGTATATAGTGGATGACCTAGAGTTGGGTACTAAAACATTTATCACATTAGAGAAATCTATGCCAATAAACGTATGGTGGAAAGATAATTCAAAATCATTCTAAACAAGCATTTACAATGCAACGGTCTCGCCTTTGCAAAAGTTAGAGCTATTGGCATTGTAAATGACAATATTTTTATTTATGTGTTGGTATGGAAAACAGATAATGCCAATAGCTTAATCTCTCTCAAATGCGAGACCTATTGTATTTGCACCCACACACATACACAGAGAGCCACACACACACACACACACACACAGACACACACACAGAGACACACACACACACAGAGCAACACACACACACAGAGCCACACACACAAAGAGCCACACACACACACAGAGCCACACACACACACAGAGCCACACACACACACACACAGAGCCACACAGAGACAGAGCCACACACATACACAGAGCCACACACACTCAGAGCCACACACACAGACAGAGCCATACACAGACAGAGCCACACACACAGACAGAGCCACACACACACACAGACAGAGGTGGTACTCCAATAGCGGAGTATGTTAGTTATCAATCGGTGCTTGGTGCAAGTCTGCATGGGTACCATGCATTGCTACCCGTGCTTTCCAAAATCACCATAAAACACCATGCAGTGTAAAAAATAAAAAATAATCTGCACTGCCCCATATGCACTACACGTCGTAACAGAGAGAATAAATTCAGCTCCATGCCATGATCTAGGGTGTGTCACATGTCGAGCAACCTGAAATATGTGGGGTGGTGCTGCAAGCGACCTGAACCCCTGACAGCAAAGCGATACACACCTGCGAAGCTCCCTCCCAAGACGCTACAGACACCTACGGCTGTTATACCAGCGCAGGCAGACATCTATAATACGAACATACACATGTCAAAGGGATGCATAGAGCACACCCTGGTTCCGTTATACGTGGCTAGTGAGAAGCCAGCCCTAGTGACTAAGGCCGCACAGAGCAGAAGCAAGCCCTCCCCCCCACTTTAAACTGTGACTGATTCAAGCTGAGGAAGACCTCCCAGGAGGAGGCATCCTGCGGAGTGCAACTCCCTACCCCAGATCTGACGGGACTTGGGGTTGGGCGACAGACCCTCTCCCAATCACTGCAGAACACATATGCGCTATCATGCAGTTAGACCGAGCTTAACAAGGGTTATATGGGCTGAACACAACTGTGGTATTAATGTCAACCTAAGCAGGACAGTGGAGCCAGCTCTGCAGCGGGCACTCAAACTGCGGGACAATATACACGGGGAAAAAAACAGCGGAATTAATCATCGGGCCGCTGAACTGGTTCCATTAAACACCTCTGCTCAAGATCTCAGCGTTTAGGAGAAGCAGGCAATGGAAAATATTAAGATTATGTAATTAGGCCAGAATCAGTATGTGTTTCAGGGGGAGGTGCCAGAATACAAATAGATGTCACACATCCCACGTACTCAGCATTTTATTCGCCCTTAAAGAAAACGTGCCAAGCAAGGACAAGTAATAGAACCATCCCCATTGCGTCCTTCAAGCTGCATATATATTTCTCCAGCAGGTGCATCAACCCACTAAACTATGCTGTAGCTCATGGTGCGTATCTAAAGTTTCTCCGAGGCAGCCGCGTGTCGGCATTTACTGCACTGCTCGGGTACCTGGGCACAGACTGCTCTGACGCCGGCGCCCACTCACGCACCAGCAGTCCTTACACAGGCACTGCCGGCAAGTGCAGGCAGTGGTCAGGCGCAGTTGCGTGACTCTTGGCCCCACCCACTAGCCGGTGAAATACGATTGGGGGAAGCACGCCTACGGGCCATTTGCAGGTGAGCAACTCCGCACTAGGCTACTTAGCAAAGAGAAAGAATTCGTGGGGGGTTAGCTTGTAAAACTACCTTAAAAGCGAACAGTGAAAACACGCTAACGCCGCGTGCTTTTGGAGCAGTATGAAAACTGAAGTACTCGAAATACAATAATTTAAATGCCAGCAGTAGCCATTCAACTCCCCCCATACAAGTATAGCACTAGCAAGGAATCTCCAATCGCAGAGTAAAATGGGCCAACCCGACCCAGCCGCTAGAAATAATAATGAGCGAACATGAGATACATTGTGGAGCTGTAATACTGCAAGGACGTGAATGACCGCACGTAAACCCGGTGGCCATTTTGAATCTAGAGCTATGTCAATTTCCTAGGGAAGCCGCCCGCAGGCCCCTCCCCTGCCTTGTCACAAGCCCTGCACGCCTACTCCTCATGTACCGGTTGCTGTTGGTCTGCGATCTTCATGCACCTTTCAGCCAATCGCACAGCGATTCACCCCTGCTTCTCGTGAGCCAGCAGGGCCTTTTTCGCTTCCCATTGGCTGTGATACTCACACCGTCTGCCAGTGCACAGACCTAGTCATCTCTCATTGGTTGTCTTCCCTCTCACAGCGCTCGCCATTTGTCTCTAAGCCCCGTCCTTTTCAGACTGTGTGGGGCGTGTTTTTGACTGTTGTTTACAGCCTAGAAAGAATGTCAAAAACACGCCCCCCAATCCGAAAAGGACGGGGCTTAGATCCAAAGAATGACATCACTGGGACCTCTTCTCCAATGGCTATCCGCCGGTTAGGAGGCCAGCCAATGGAGAAGAGGGGCGGAGTGTAACCTCGCTACTAGAGTCATTAAATCTCGCCAGCGAGACTGTGCATGTGTGCAGCCTACGCTAGCTGAGACCTAAAAGGGAATGAGAAGGGATGTGGCGGTGTATAGTAGCAATGAGTATGCCAAAGATGATGAAGATAATGACAACAACAACAATAATAATAATAACTATTATTATATTTATAAAAAAATAAAATAATAACAATATTCATAATAATGTAACATCTGCTTAATATCATTATTATTGGTAACAATTCTAAAGGTGCTGTCATTACTGTGATCATGATTGTTATTATCACCATATACACAACAACCACAATGAATTACTTATTTGTTGTCAATTAATTGATAGAGATTGTTCTACCCTTGTCAGTGGTATGTATACAAATGATGGTAAAAAGATGAAAGGATGATTGGGATCTGCCTGGATCTCGGCCAATGGCCTTGCATTACAGACAGATCTCTGTAGCATAATCATTAATACACAGAGTTTTTCACGTTTGAAAAGAAGCCATACCTTTTAGTATGAAACAAGTACACCGTCCTCTTTTATATTTGTAACACAATCAAATAAAAATATTGTCTTGCTGCTCCCAGACATAAAGCATGAGTTACAGACTGATCCTACCTGCAAGCTGAATGCTCGTGTTCTGTACACAGGGTAGACTCACCTAGCCCGAAAATCAAAGGCTTTTCCTTCAGGTATGTAATTGTAATTGCATTTATGTAGCGCTTACTACCCCTGTCGAGGCATAGAAGAGCTTTTCGGCAAGTTGAATGCTTCTCCGGAGCCCAAAAGGTATTAGTGGTGAATTAGTATAGGGAAATATGAAATTCATTTGAGTGGTGGCCAAGTGAGTCTGTTAGTTGGATTGAGAAGGAAACTGGAGGGATAGAAGAGGGAAGGGTCTAGAAAGTGTGTATCTGGAGATTACAGTAGTAGTAGGAGGTTTGGGATGATGAAAGGAGAGATGGAGGAGGGAAGAGTGTATGGGATTCTGAGAGGTCTTCAGTGGAGCCTCAACCATAAAAGTTATTTCAAAAGTCAATGGAACATTGTGGATTCGCCTGTAAGTAGGGCCACTGGACTGACATGATTGCATGAGTGCAGCTTTTTCCACCATATGATCCATAATTTGGATGTTTTAACAGAAAATGAGTTTCTTGTTCAAACAGATCATAAGTTGTTAGAAATTGTGCGTACTAAATGCAACCCTTTTCCTCATACTTTGCATAAGTTAACTTGTCAACTTTCAGTTACTAATTGATGTAGTTAGGCATTCAAAAGGATGGCATTGTGGTGATCTTTGTATGTAGCAAGAAAAAATACCTTTAATGTAATTAAAACATGTGGACGTGTGGGGTGTGCGGACCGGAAGAACAGGCGAGGAGGCCGGATGTAATGAGCTATGCTCAGCAGTAATTTTATTGTAAGGGTTGAACACAGTCTGAAGGGAAGGTGGGTTGCTTTCCGGGTTCTGACGGGGTGTGTAGGGCAGGTCCGAGGGATGACAACACGGGTCGAAGTGGTTGCAGAAGGTCAGGTCTTCTCCTCCGGACGGGTACAGGTTCTTCCCACGCAAGGTACTGGGACTCCTCGGAGGCTTGAAGAAAGGAGAGAAGTGTACGGGCGTTAGTCCGGATTGAAAAGGACTTTGGAGTACTGCCACCCACACCGGGAAGTGAGGGAATGAGAATAGCCCGTGAGGAAGGGAAGGCCGGGTACGTATGACAAGGCAAGTAAGAGAGGGGAGGGAAAGAGGGGGTGACGGGTGTTGGGGACGGTTAAGTTAAGTTAAGTTAAGTTAAGTTTAAAATATTTATTAAGCGCGACATACACCTAAACGGTTTCTTGGCGCTAAAGTCAAGGGCGGCCCACAGAGCGGGGACAGTCGCTAAGGCAGCAGCCGGAACTGGACGAAACCTAGGGAAGAGTCTGAGGGAATAAAAAGGTCTTCAAGGCTTTGCGGAAAGCAGAATAATCAGTGAGGGACCTGAGGTAGAAAGGGAGAGAGTTCCAAAACAAGGGGGCAAGAAAGGAAAATTTCGAGCCACCCTGTTTCTTTTTCCGGAAGCGGGGCACAACTAGGAGGAGTTGGGCTGAGGATCGGAGGTCTCTGCCAGGGACATAGGCCTTGATGGCCGATGATATGAATAGAGGGGCCAGGCCAATCCTGGCCTGGAACACCACGCAGCCTAGTTTAAACAAGGCACGTTCCCGCACCGGAAGCCAGTGGAGGGTCTTCAGGAGAGGGGAGGAGTGGTGGAATTTGGGGAGACCAAAGGCAAGACGGGCAGCCTGGTTTTGCACTAATTGCAATTTACGAAGGCTGTACTGAGGGATACCATTATACAAAATGTTCCCGTAGTCCAGGCGGGACAGGACCAGTGCGGACATAATTAGCTTGAGTGCAGGGAAAGAAAAGAAACGGGAAATAGAGCGAATGGTGCGAAGAGTGAGGAAGCAAGAAGAAACCACAGAACCAATCTGGGAGTGCATGGTGAGTTGGTTGTTGAGCTTGATACCCAGAGTCTTAACAGAGGAAACCGGAGTGGGAGGGGAACCAAAGGAGGGGGGCCAGAAAAGTGAATTCCAGGGACTGGAGCAACCACCCGTCACCACAAGTTCCGTTTTATCGGGATTGAGTTTCAGGTGGTTGAGATTCATCCAGTCCCTGATAAAAGATAGAGTAGATTGGAAATTAGAAATAGAATCAGAATTAGAAGAGAGATTAAAGATGAGCTGGAGGTCATCGGCATAATTAAATACCGAGACCTCCAGGTGCTGTAGAGAAAAGATGAGCGGAGCGATGTAAAGATTAAAGAGTAAAGGAGAAAGAGAAGAACCCTGGGGGACACCGCACTGGACCTGGCAGGGGGTAGCTGAAAACTCCCCAAGATGGACCGCCTGGGTCCGGTCCCTCAGAAAGGACGAGAGCCAGATGAGGGCTGATCCTCCTACGCCCGCCGCCTTGACACGGGAAAGCAAGATGGAATGGTCCACCGTGTCAAAGGCGGCGGACAAATCAAGAAGGACCAGCGCCTGCGGTCTACCGGAGTCCATACCCTCTCTGAGGGAGTCAGATACTGACACCACCACTGACTCGGTTGAGTGCCTTGGCCGAAAACCCGCCTGACAAGGGGCCAACCTCCCATTCTCCTCGGCGAAGGTGCTGAGTGCAGATGTCACATGCCGCTCGAGCACCTTCGCCAAAAAAGGGAGAAGGGAGATGGGGCGATAGTTAGCCATCACAGAAGGGTCGGCTCCCGGCTTCTTCAATATGGGAACGATAGAGGCGGCTTTTAAAGAAGGAGTGACAACCCCTCGGGCTAGTGAATCGTTAAGGAAGCCCAGAGGGGGCGACGGGCAGGCAGTGTAAATCTGCCGTAGAATATGAGCCGGGCATATATCAGATGGAGAGCCGGACTTAATTTTAGGGAGAAGGGACAAAAGGAGTTCTTCAGAAAGTGGAGGAAAGGAAGTGAAGGTGGCAGGAGACGAGTGAAGGAGGGGGTCAACAAAAGAGGGAGAAGGCGGAGGGATATTGGATTTGATTGTCGTGATTTTATCGACAAAGTACAAGTTCAATGAATCGCATAGTTTCTGGGAAGGGGGGGGCTTAAGTGTGGTCCGGTCCGAGAACGCCAAATCATGAGTGATGGTAAAAATCTCCTTTGGTTGATTCTCGGCCGCTAAGATTTTCGCCGAGAAATATGCTTTCTTGGCCTCAATGATTTTTCGCTTATAGGTCCCCAGGAGGTGAACGTAGTGGGTCCTGGTGTTCGAAGAGTAATCCAGTCTCCACTTGCATTCAGCCCTACGAACAGTGAGCTTCAGTTCCTTCAGCTCGATGTTGAACCATCGATTGGCGTCTTTAGGGCGCCTAATCGAGGTGCGCCGGAGAGGAGCTAAACAATCGCTTCCCTCCGTGAGCCATGAATCAATGGCTGAAGCTTGGGCTCGGTGCTCGGTCTTTTTACAGTGCAAGTGCAAAAGGGATCAATATACAGTGCTCGGTGCTCGTGCCGCTTTCCGTACAATATCTACAACTATTTACAGGGAGGGGGGGCACTGAGAAAAGGATGGTAGGTACTCACGTGCCCCGCCGCAACTCTCCTCCGAGTTGCGGCCGCTCTCCAGCCACCTCCTGAGGACGCCACCAGTCTTCCTTCCAGACGTCCTCCTCTTCCTCGTCCTCGCTTCGGTCTTGCCGCGCTGCTCCGCTCAGTGTCGGTGGTTCTTCGCTTCCCGCTGTCTCCTGCCACGAGTCGGCTGCTCCGAACGCTTCTCCTCCTTTGCCGTGGGTTTTTCTACCTTCCGGGTTGGACGCTGTACCATTACTTCCGGGTTCTGCGGCGGCGGTTTCCGGGTCGTCACTTCCGGGGTCGGGGAAGGTCACTTCCGGTCCTCCGGGGTCTGTTGTCCGTGTTCCTACCTGCAGGGGAGAAAAGAGAGAAGGAGTCCTGGGTGACCGGGACGTTAAGTGACAGGGCGTGGGGGACAGGACCCCCACGCTCGGACGTGGCTGCAAGGAGGTAAGGGCTTCGTCTCCACATCCCCTTTCCCTAGCTGTCTTTCTTGTCGGGGTAAAGGGAGGAGGATACCGAGAGAGGTAATCAGCGTTGCCCTGTTGTAGTCCCTTCCGGTGTAGAGTCTTGAATCGAAAGGGCTATAGGGAGAGAAACCACCGGAGTACTCGATCATTGTGGCCCCTGTTGCGGGCCATCCATTCCAGAGGGGCGTGGTCGGTGTAGAGGAGGAACTCACGCCCCTCCAGGTAGTATCGAAGGCTTTCTACCGCCCACTTGATCGCCAATGCCTCTTTCTCCACTACTGCATAGTTCACTTCTCGGGGGAAGAGTTTCCTGCTAAGATATAGGATCGGTTTTTCGACCCCTTGTGGGTCCTTCTGAGAGAGAACAGCCCCCAAGCCCTGGTCGGACGCATCAGTTTGTAGGATGAAGGGTTGTGTATAGTCTGGACTGATGAGTACCGGCTCGGAGATCAGGGTTTGTTTGAGTTGGTCAAAGGCATGTAACACCAGGGAAGAGGGCTGCCGGAGTTGCTCTTCTGTCTTTGAGGTTTTCCTCAATAAATCGGTCTGAGGGGCTGCGGTTTGGGAGAAATTTGGGATGAACCTCCTGTAATACCCCAACAAACCAAGGAAGGCACGGAGTTCCTTCCTGGTTTGAGGGAAGGGGATGGCTTGTATGGCCTTGATTTTGTTGTTCTGCGGACGTATGAGACCTTCCCCCAATAGGTATCCCAGATACTTCACGCTCTGTGCCGCTAAGGTGGTCTTGGAGGGGTTGATGGTGAAGCCATGGTTCCCCAGAGAGGTGATGACGGCCCGTAAATGACATAGATGCTGTTCCCAACTGTCACTATGGATGACGATGTCGTCCAGATACGCCCCGGCGTACCGTATGTGAGGCTGTAGCACCATGTTCATGACCCTCTGGAAGGTAGCCGGAGCTCCGTGAAGCCCAAAGGGCATCACCTTAAACTGAAACAAGCCCTCTGGGGTTGAGAAGGCAGTCTTGGGTTTGTCTCCTTCTTTGAGGGGGATCTGCCAGTACCCCTTGCATAGGTCGAGGGTGCTTATGTACTTAGCCTTGCCTATGCGCTCCACCATCTCGTCTACGTGGGGCAAGGGATAGGTGTCAAAGGCCGAAATCTTATTCACTTCTCTGAAGTCTATACAAAATCTAGTGGAGCCATCTGGCTTGGGCACTAGAACGATAGGCGAATTCCAACTGCTGCAGGAGGGTTCTATGATGCCCATTCTTAGCATCTGGTTCTTTTCTTCTTTGATGAGGGCTCTACGTGCTTCGGGGATACGATAGGGTCTTTGTCTCACTATTTTTCCCTCTTCCGTGTGGATGGCGTGCTCCACCACTGTGGAGTGTCCCGGCTGGTTTGAAAATACTGATTGCACGGAGGACAAGGTGCTTCTAAGGTCCTGTTTACTGAGTTCCGGGAGGTCAGGGTCAAAACACCCTTCAAAGGGACTGACGGTCGCTGTGGACAGGATAGGACGGGGCCCCTCCCACCTCTTTAGGAGGTTCACGTGATAGATTTGGGTGATCCCTCGTGCGGGGTCTGTCTCCACTTCATAAGTAACAGGGGTCACGATTCTCAGAACAGAAAAGGGGCCCTGCCACTGCCCTAGCAACTTATGGTCAGAAGACGGCAAGAGCAATAGTACCAGATCCCCAGGGTTAAAGGTACGGGCTTTGGTTCCCTTGTCATACTGCCGTTTTTGTGTGACCTGTGCGGCCACGAGATTCTGTCTTACGATCTCCCGTATCTGTCCCAAGTGGGTCCTCAGATTGTTAACGTATTCGGGTAGGGGTCGGGTTCTGTCGGGTTCGGCTTCCCAGACCTCCCTAGCCATGTGTAACAGGGTCCTAGGAGATCGCCCATACAACAATTCATACGGTGAGTACCCGGTGCTGCTTTGAACCTTACACCGGATGGCGAAAAGAGCAAGGGGAAGCATCTCCTCCCATCTCCGGCTCTCCAGGCCTAAGAGTTTTTTAAGGTTGTTTTCAGGGTGGCATTATAGCGTTCCACCAGCCCGTTGGCCTGGGGGTGGTATGCTGCAGTTCGTATTTGCTTTATGCCTAGGTGGGCACAGACCTGGCGCATAAGGGAAGAAACAAAAGGCGTCCCCTGATCTGTTAAAATCTCCCGGGGAAACCCTACCCGCGTGAAGATGGAGATGAGGGCCTTGGCTATGGTTTGGGTGGTGGGTTGGCGCAAGGGGACTGCTTCAGGGAAGCGGGTGGCATAGTCCACCAGCACCAGAGCATATCTACACCCACTCCTAGAGGGTAGTAGGGGTCCTATAATGTCCATCCCTACTCTGGTGAAAGGGACGTCAATGAGAGGGAGGGGTTGGAGAGGGACCCGGGGGGACGATACCGGCTATTTCTCTGACAGACCGGGCATTCTCTGCAGTACCTTTTTATTTGCCCGTGTACCCCTGGCCAGTAAAATTTTTCCAAGATCGTTTGTCCGGTTTTCTCATCGCTGAAGTGTCCGCCTAGCAAATGGCTATGGGCCAGGAACAGTACCTTCTCTTGAAACAGTCCGGGAACCACCAATTGGGGGGGGGGACTGTTGGGGTCCTCCTTTGCGGTAGAGGAGCCCATTCTTTCGAAAGAAGTAAGGACCTACTTGCAGCGGGTCTTCAGCGTCCAGGTCGCGCCCCCAGGCCTCCTGTAGCACCGGGTCTTCTTGCTGGGCGGCGCGGAACTCTCTATCGGTTTCCCATGGATGGATATCCACCTGAGCGGGGAAGGCCATAGCAAAGTCCCTTTTTTCCTTCTTTTTCTGCCTTCTAGTCTTGGTCGGTCTCCCCTCAGAATCCGCACAAGGAGGCTCATGGGGAAAAGGGGCCTCAGCCCACCATTTCTTTAGAGAGTCCGTCGTGTCCTTCAGGAGATGGGGCAGACCGCTGTAGTCGCTGCCCAGTATTGCTTGTTCAGGGAGATTGGGTATCAGACCAACAGTTAGCAGGCTCCCTTCATCTGTAGGGCGTTGCACCCGGACTCTGGCGGTCGGGTACGTCTTGGTGTCGTCATGGACACACTTGATGGCCACAGTGCCCGTCACTGGTCCGACGGTGTGGGGCAGCTCCTGCGGTCGTAGAACGCTCTGCCTACACCAGGTGTCGGCTAGTGCCATCATGTTGTGTCCTTCGATCTTTACCGGACACCGAAAAGGGGGAGGGTGAGTGTCTGTGGTGAGACATACATAGTTCCTGGCCAGACCTATGTCCATGGGCTCTTCCTTTTGTGGGCATGTGCGTGCAATGTGTCCGTACCCACCACAATGAAAACACTGGGGTCCTGGCGGGTTTGGGCGAGGGATGACAGGGTAGGGCATTAGTGGTGCGATCTCTGGTTTTCTGATCACCGGAGGGGGCCTTTGGGTCCGGAGATGACCGCCATGCGGTATGCGGGGAGGATGCTCCTCCTTGGGTCGCTGGGACTCCTGGGCTCTGCTGTAGGCGCTGGCAATTTCCACGGCGCTGTCGAGGGTTAAACGGGCATGTTGGCGCACCCACTTCTGGGTGGCTGGATGTAAGGAAGCGAGGTACTGTTCCAGATATATCTTGGACATGATGTCTTCTTTGCTGTTCGTGGCGGGCTTCAGCCATCGGTTGGCCAGGTCCTGGCTGCGGAAGGACAAAGCCCGGGGCGTTTCTTGGGCTCCTTCCCTAGCCTGACGGAGCTTAACCCTGTATGTCTCGTCGTCAATCCCCAGACGTTCCAGGATGCAAGCCTTGATGTCCTGATAGGGTGTTTGTCCCTGGATGTTTGCCTGTTGGTAGGCGGCTTGCAGCTCGCCTGTCAACAAGGGACCTATGTAGTGGCCCCATCGGTCGGCAGGCCAGGCTGCAGCCTGGGCTAGGCGCTCGAAGTTCGTGAAGAAGTAATCAGGGTCTTCCCCTGGTACGTACTTCTGTAAGACGACGGACGGGAGGGTGGTGACCGGTCTTTGTTGCCCCATAACGGTAGTGAGCTTCTCCAGGGCTTGGTCCTGTGCGGAGCCCTGTCCCTTCAGAACGTCGTGTAATTGTCCCCGATCGCCCTCCGCCGTTTTGAGGAACCTCTCCATCATCTTCCCTAATTGTTCTTGGCATTCCGCCAGCTGTTTGACTGCGGCCTCCATGCCTCCGGGGTATCCCACTTCTGACACCACCTGTGGACGTGTGGGGTGTGCGGACCGGAAGAACAGGCGAGGAGGCCGGATGTAATGAGCTATGCTCAGCAGTAATTTTATTGTAAGGGTTGAACACAGTCTGAAGGGAAGGTGGGTTGCTTTCCGGGTTCTGACGGGGTGTGTAGGGCAGGTCCGAGGGATGACAACACGGGTCGAAGTGGTTGCAGAAGGTCAGGTCTTCTCCTCCGGACGGGTACAGGTTCTTCCCACGCAGGGCACTGGGACTCCTCGGAGGCTTGAAGAAAGGAGAGAAGTGTACGGGCGTTAGTCCGGATTGAAAAGGACTTTGGAGTACTGCCACCCACACCGGGAAGTGAGGGAATGAGAATAGCCCGTGAGGAAGGGAAGGCCGGGTACGTATGACAAGGCAAGTAAGAGAGGGGAGGGAAAGAGGGGGTGACGGGTGTTGGGGACGGTGCTCGGTCTTTTTACAGTGCAAGTGCAAAAGGGATCAATATACAGTGCTCGGTGCTCGTGCCGCTTTCCGTACAATATCTACAACTATTTACAGGGAGGGGGGGCACTGAGAAAAGGATGGTAGGTACTCACGTGCCCCGCCGCAACTCTCCTCCGAGTTGCGGCCGCTCTCCAGCCACCTCCTGAGGACGCCACCAGTCTTCCGTCCAGACGTCCTCCTCTTCCTCGTCCTCGCTTCGGTCTTGCCGCGCTGCTCCGCTCAGTGTCGGTGGTTCTTCGCTTCCCGCTGTCTCCTGCCATGAGTCGGCTGCTCCGAACGCTTCTCCTCCTTTGCGGTGGGTTTTTCTACCTTCTGGGTTGGACGCTGTACCATTACTTCCGGGTTCTGCGGCGGCGGTTTCCGGGTCGTCACTTCCGGGGTCGGGGAAGGTCACTTCCGGTCCTCCGGGGTCTGTTGTCCGTGTTGCTACCTGCAGGGGAGAAAAGAGAGAAGGAGTCCTGGGTGACCGGGACGTTAAGTGACCGGGCGTGGGGGACAGGACCCCCACGCTCGGACGTGGCTGCAAGGAGGTAAGGGCTTCGTCTCCACAAAACAGTATTACTCTGTGATGAAATAATATTATAAATGAGAAATGTCTATTCTAGGATTGGCGAGTGGGCGCTTGAGGGAGGAAATGTACTTGACTGTTTAGGAACACCTACAACTGAGATTGTTTTGATATTAAAAAATATATTTTTCAACCATTATCATCAGGGAAATGGTCGACAATTTACTCCTGCCAGGGGCTGATGTAACTTCCATTCAAAGGTGAGAATGGGATCAGAACAGTCCCACACTTAGTTGTAGACTTGGTGGGGAGGGGAAGAGGGGTGTTGCTATAGGATAAATAATTCCCCATGCAGAAAAACAAGTACAAAACATTAACTGTTATCCACCTGGGAAGACAATTCTACACTCTACACCATAACACAGGTGGTAATGCCGCCGCATGGTTGTAATTTTAAATTCACACAAGTTTTCTAGGAAACTTGTACCTGTTGTCAGTCTACAGCAGTTTCCAGGCATACTTTCTAGGAAAACTCTTTGCACTCCCCATATTTATAAATCCGCACCCAGGAGAGAATGTAAATACGGCTAAGAATCCCATTATTTAAGTCAAATTACAAATTATCCTTCCTAATCATTTTAATTTTTAAACGGATAACCCATCCAAAATACATTGAAACAACACCTCAAAGGCTCTAACCTAACACCTATTCTCCTATTATTAATAAATATTCGCTACTTTGAAAACTAAACATTTTTAAAGATGTCACTTAAAAAAATTCAATCTTCAATCACACCATTCTTAAATTATTTTTATATAGTAATGATATAACAAGTAAAAAATCATCTACTTATCTGCCCAGAAGCAGCAAACAAAAGAGGAAGAAAATGGAGGACAGAGTTAATTTATGGGACAGAACATTCTATTAGTTATTGTGATGTTATTTTTGGTTATATTAGCTTTAAAATGGTTGCTGCTCAAAAGTGGCAAAAAAGTTATTATGCATAATGCTAGCCTCCCGTCTTGACATACAATTAGACTCTCAAGCTTTAGTTACATCGCCAACATTCTGCTTCTCTTGTTAAGGACAGACGTCTTGACTGTGCAATGTTGTACTCTACTGGAGGGCTGTTTGTTGATGGAAAGGCCTACTTTCAGAGTGCCTATAATGTAAATATAGGGCAAAAAACGAACAAAAACAGAATACAGGTTTTAATAATTACTTGGATGTGCAGTTTAAAAGGAGGCACAATTTATGTGACAGAGGTGCGTACATGTAGGCTTTTTGGGTGCTTAGTGCATCTTTGGGTTAACCAAATTATTTTACTCACTAAGGTGCAAATGACAGTGGTGAAAAAATGGCATTCATATATTTTGTTCTGTGGTTGCTTCTAAAGCTGTGCTTTCATGGGAATCAAAGTCATTACATCTGGTTAAATACCATTTGAATAGGAATTGGTAAATGTGCAGTGTTTTTTTCTTAACCCCTTTAAAGCTAGTAAACAAACCTCCCCAGTGCTGCGCTGTCCATTATCCAGTGCTGAACTGGACGTCCAACGGTCGTGCGCAGCACTGGGGAGGTAGTGCCCGTGACGACCGTTGGCCGACGGCAGCACTTAAGGGGTTAAGAAATCCATGTATTTAGTATTTAGGGCCTCATTACGATGAGACTCTGAAAGCTTGGGTTTCACATTCAACCGCCGCATTACTCTGCAGGTGGCCAAAAATTAAACCGGGCGGTCATTACGACTGGATTCCAACGGGCTGAAGGAGCCTGTCGGCCAGACAGAGGCCTGACTGTAATCCCAATGGCTGGCATTTCCGCTGTAGGGATTACGATGATGATTTCCAACAGGCTTTCCATGTTGAGCTTTCCGACATGGAAAGGCTGTCGGAAAGTGACTTTAAGGGCCCCTAGAAGGGCCTCCTTAACCCTGCAGCCTCCAGTTGAGGGCAGAGAGGACATCTATGGTGTGTCACGTTAATCCCTGCACTCCATGGCAGGCACGATGAGGTGCCTGCCACACATTGTAGGGATGAACAGATTCTCCAGTTTCTCTAAGGGAACTTGTGCTATGGACGGTTTATGGCCGCAGCACAAGAACCCATAGAGAAATGGGAGTATGCAACGGCACCATGTGCGGTTGCATTGCAGTGCTGCAGTAGGGACCGCCAACCGCCGGTCGGTCAGTCCTGATTCCGCAACGTTGTCGGGTAGACGTGAGTCCGCCCAATATCGTAATAAGGCCCTTATTATTTAGGATCTGTATTCTATTCATGTTTAATAACACAGCAAAATAACTATATAATAATGCTAATAAGGGTGCTGCGTAATTTTCCTTTAATCGCATTATATGCATCATAATTGTTCTTTCCATGAAACACAGCTTGGCTTTCTTTTGCCAAGCTGTGTAATTCTGTAAAACTTGCTGAGTAATTTGGTTCTCAGTTGCCACATAGGTATTTTATGTTATGTGTATTTGTTCAAACACCCTTGTATTTAAAGCAACCTTTAGCTGTTTACGTGCTGTTTAGGTCTTGCCTAGGAAGTGCCTAGGCAGCGCATGTGCTGTCTCGTTGAGACATGCAGTATACAGTGTAGCGTAGAAGCTTCATTTAATTGCTGCCTTCTGATTGGTTTTTGGCTTCTGATTGGTTTTTGGCTTGCTAGTCCCTCCTCCTGAAGGCCATGTTGTCATTTGTATACTTCCCTGGCTATACTCACAGCCATGAAGTAGCATACTACCTGAACTAGCGTAAGAAAGAATTCTTGCGTTTATTTCCTTTCTTTACCACTCATGCACTATTGTTGTGAATACCGTGTTTTAGCCACTCCACCCCCGAACTTTCAGTGCGAACCTCACCATAATGGTACCACCAAGACCATTACACAGTAGCCGCTTATAGCCTGCACCCACATCGCTATAAAGTCGGCAGTCATATGTATATAAAGCAATATATTCGAGTGACTCTCTTTTCCCCTTGTATATTTTGTCCTTGTCTTTACATGTTACATGTACAGGTGTTTTGAGAAGGGAATCCCCCTCTCACACATAGAAAAACACTTTAGGGCGTGTATACACATAGTCTGAATTACACACCCACTAGTTCTAATCACTCACACATATCTTAATCCGTCCTGAAGAAAGCCAGCATATTCATAAGGCACTGGCTGAAACATGTTGACCCGTCTCAGGATGTGGGAGGTCGTAACTCGCCTCTAACATCAAACAGCCTTATTTTTAACCGCTGACGGTGGCCCAGATATTAAAGTCTAATTTACCTGCGGGTACTGGGACCCCCGCCAAGCCGTTTTAATTCACATCCCATAACACTCTTCACCACACACTCAGCGACATACCTGCTCCGCTGTAATCAGGCGTCGAAGCACACCCGGGACACGCTAGGTGTCACTGGGTGGGCCCGATGATGAAGCATGCCACCAACTAGGTTGGTGGGTGAGGGCTTTATGAGCACACCTACCAGGTGCCACTACCCCCTGACGAAACATACTTGAGTCCTTGAATTAAAATTAATAATCTTTGTTAACACCCCCTTTTTTTTTTTACTTAAGCTATTCTTCTTTTGATTAACTTCATATACTCCATATATGACATTGTTTCAGACCTACCACCTTAAAAAGAAGCATTTGCAGTGCAATAGGTCTTGCATTTTCAAAATGTTAACCTATTGGTATTGTAAATGCAATGCCTTTTATTATTGCATTTTTTTTAAATGCATAAATAAAAGGCAATTTCATTTACAATGTCAATAGCTCAAAATCACGCAAATGTCAGACCTATTGCATTGCAATCAGCATTATTTCACTCAGCACCACACATTTCCATGCCACACAATTCAATTCTACACATTTCCATTCCACACCACGTTTTTCAAATCAACAACACAATTGCGAACACACCACATACATCCAATCCACACTACAGAATTCTGCATCATGCCACCCACTTCAACAGCACACCACATAATTAAACGCCACAAAATACCACTCCACCACACAAAATAACATTCCACATTCCACATAATTATACTCTGAAACACAATCTCAGTCTACATAATTACAGTACACTCAATACCACATAATTACTATCCACATATTTCCATTACACACCATGCCACACGTTTCCACTACACACATCCACCAACAATATTCCATCACACACCATTCGACAGGTAACAATTAGAAGGCACATAAATCCACTCCACACCACATAGATACACTCCAGTCCAAAACGCGTGGGTAAAAGACATTCTCATTTACAACGCCAATACCGTTAACTCTCACAAATGCAAGACCAATTTGCATTGCAAATGCTTGTTTTAGAACTGGTGTCCTTCATGTGTTCACAGATGCAGAGTAATTCTGCTATCCTGCCCAAACAGATTGCTTCACCTGCTAACAGTTGGGCCTCTAGGCACCTGCTTTTTGTTGTATGCCTTCCAGGATTTCAAATCACGATGATTCTTGCAAATTATTTGCTCACTAGTGAGTATGTCCTATCGAGACAGAGTAGGGTGTGACTTTCATGTGTGTTCTTTGTCGGAGAGGCCTGCTTTTTCCATGAACACTTCTATTCGGTATCAGGATGCTAAGAGCAAGGTCCTTTGTGGCTGAGACGAGTCCCTGCAGGTTTCCACAGTTAAAGGGTACAGCTCTTTCTACTTCCTACTACCTCACATGCTGTAAGGTTGTAAATGTGACTGAACCACGGGGAATAGGAGGGATTATGTGTGTAGTTGAGGGCCCGGGGCTACCAATCGCAAAGTACCAGCTGCTGAGATCAGAGATACAACTTCTCTGACAGCCATTGTGAACCTGCTTCTTATCCCAGAAAGCACAGGAGAGAGCTTTCTACAATAGCAATATAGACCACCAAGGAGACCCTCGGATTCTCCATGACAGCCCCTAACCCATCCCTGGTCAATAACCAAGGAGTGTCCTCTCCATGAAAGTAATGGCTTTATTTGCTTTATTGCAATAGAGGATGGTACAGCAGAGCGTCCTCCATGGATAACCTGGGAGCTCACACAATATCTTCAATTAAAAAATACCAGTATTTTTTTTATGTAATTAGCAACATTATATTTCGAACAGAAATAAAGAAGAGAAGCGGTACCTGGAAACTTGGGTGGTTGACATAAACATGGGGTTGGGGTATGTGATTTAAGTTCTATATGGCAGTATTGAGTATGAACAATTTGCAGACATAAGCAAGATTGCACTATATACATAGTACAGACAGCAGGGTGATATAGAGAGTAAAACAAATAATGGACAGTTACATATTTATAGTGTGTGAAGGATGTGAGAGGTTAGCATTAACCATGGCTTTGCAGTGTAAAAATGACAGTTCTTTAGAGTGAATTAGAATTACTAGATGGAGGGCTGATGTTTGCAGGAACAGTGGATGCACCACCACCCAGACTCTCATCCGCCACAGACTTCACTACAGCAACCCTCTCTATGCGGGATCACAGCTCACCTCCTCCGATGACTACAGTCCATACAGAACACTGCAGCAAAAGTAATCCTGGTTCTCCCTAGATGACCCGAATCACCCCCTACCCAAGGGAACTCTACTGACTTCCTGTTCAGCAAAGAAGTTCAAACTCTTGACCCACACATACAAGGCCCTACACAACTGCGGGCTCGCTTACTTGAACCACCGCTTTAACTTTGATCAGCCACCAGACATCTCCGCTCCGCATCTCTTTCTCAAACCCTCACCCCCGCATTCAATATAGCAGATGCGGAGATCGCTCCTTCTCCTACCTAGCAGCGAAGACATGGAATGAGCTACCTTTCATCTTCAGACCTCCCCATCTCTTCCAGACTTACAAAAGCACCTGAAGACCTAGTGATTCGGCTAATCAACTGGACCCTGCCAGCGCCTGGATACCCTCATGGGTGACAAGTAGTGCTCTACAAATTTATTGAGTGTACCAGTGGAAGGGGCCAAGCAGGAAGAAGGACTGGAATCTGTATGTAGCACAGGGTGACTAGGGTGAGGCCAGAAGATTGTTGCTGGCAGATCATAGGTTACAGGTAAGTTTATAGCTGGTAACAGTTGAAGAAAGGTAGTCAGATGCTAAGCTGTGAGTGAGTTTGGGTGCTGGTGATTTTAACTTTTAAGGACACTAAAGGCATGTATCTAACATGTCTGACAGACATCTGATTTCTTTCACAGGAAAGGCTGGTTTCCGTTCTCCTACACCCGTCCTCTTCCGCCCGTGGAAGCCATCGAGAAACCTCACTCCAAGTAAGAACATTGCTTCTGGTGATTCGCACATATATGTTAATACTGGCCTTTACCTTGAGTTTTTCAAGTGTATATGCATTTGTCTGATACTTGTCGATGTGTTCAATCCTACCTCACTTTGTGGAATATATTTATGAGTTGAGTATTGGGGAATTAATTTTGTTCCATCCCCTCCACATATTTTAATATGAATGTATGTATGTATGTGGTATTTCTATAGTGTGAACCTATAGAAAAGGCAGCGATGCTGTGCTCATGGTCAAAGACAACATAACATAACATGAGTATTTATGTAATGCACGTTCACCCAAGGGTATCTTGGCGCTGGATAACAGATGTTTATGGTTATCCAACTCATTGCTACTCATTTTATCTACCTCAGAAGGATGAAATTCTAATTGGACCCGCCAGGATTTAAACCTGTGACCATTTGGAAGCATTAGTCATGGTCTATAACAAGCATGAAGTCAATGAGTAGCAAGAGAGAAAGCTGGGTTGTAGATGGTTAATGCACTACTCGTTTGGAGTATTCTCAGAAGGAATCCTTGTTTTCTTGTATATGTATGCCCAGGTTGTCATGCCTATTGGTCTCACCTGCATATGTACACCAACTGCTGCAAGGGTCTTTTTTCTCTCCTCTCTGTTAATATTCTGGCTTAATTAAGTTACACCACTCAACAGATTTTTGGATATCCGGTATGCATCGTGTCAGATAAGGGGATTTGAATATATAGTGAAGAATACATTGCTTAGTTAATCACTGGGAATCCTTTCTTGCCCCTCCTTTGTTTCACAGGATACTAACCTACAGAACAAAATATCTAGGTTAGAGAAAGCCAAAAAAATAATTAGGACCAAGTTACTTGGACACTTAATTACTGGGTCCCTAAAATGCACTACCATTCCCCTGGGGTGTCCGGGTTAAGAATGATGCTCCTGTAATCTTCATTGACGACCCCAAATATCACAGTGACTTTGGTTTAATTTGCAACCACTGTCTGAAGCACGGGATGGATTTGGGGATAAACACAGCTCTACCATATGTTAAGAAATTGACAAAAGAAATTGCAGAATAAGAAAAAGAGATCTTATATGATCAAAATTTAACTAATGCAAGAGAAGCATTAGCTGTAATGGAAAATTCCATTACAGGATTTGACACCATCAGTCCTAATATGAAATTAACTACACTACAAAAATACATTTAAAGTTATGACAAAAATATCACCTACTTATCTTTTAAATTAAATTTATAAAATCGCAGCTCAAGGTCAGCAAACAAGGTCCATAGGTTTAAACCACAGGGAATTTTCTGACTTTCTCTGAGTCATCAAGCCCTGGTGTTTCCGAGCCTAAATTTGGCCAGCTCCCACTACAGACTCCCTCCTGCCAACCCCTTCTGATTGTGTCAGTGGTACCACATCGAAGCACCAACGGTGCCCCTATATTTAACATTTCTCATAATCAACGTATACCCGCTTATATCATATATTTAATGAAAAACAGTATCCCTCTAAACAATAAATTAACAATCAGTGGCCCCCTTCCAGTTTTACCCTCAGCAAATTATACCCCCCCCATCCTATTTCTGTGCCCCAGAGTTTTTGCATTTGAAAATACGACGTTAAGGAATTTTGACCTTTTGCAACAAGAACAATATTATATTAAATAGATCACGAGTAAAGCTGAAAACGATGCATTAACAGCTCCCAATAAAATCATGTGATCACTATAAAACCAGTGGATAAGGGGTTAGGGATTGAAATGATGAATACCAGCGACAAGAACATTAGAATGTAGAGATCTCCATTGCCGACAGTAGAGCAGCAGCGGCCTATAACACCTGGTATAGGTCCACCGCTCTCAAAATTACAATGTCCTAATACACAGCCCCTGCCTCACTCCTGGCCCTGTCTATCCAAAATATATGGATTGGACAGGAGAACGCTAAAAGCAGAGCATGTGCAGCAGTGCACACAGAAGCCTTCGCCCTCCCCCCCCTTTACTCCCGTAGCTCACAGTTCGCTGGAGCCTCAGAAAGAGAGAGGGGGAATTCAGCTCAGCTCCTGGGTCTTCCTGGTTCGGCTGAATGAGGAAAAGCAGTTAAGCCAGGATAGGTAGAACGAAGGGCTGACTTCAGCCTTCTTTCAAAGCTATTGCTGTGAATGTGAAGGCTAGCTCCATTATTTAAGGCACTAGTCTTCGGCTCGGGCCTTTCACGCTGGAGCGGGCCTTCAATGGCTGGCATAGCCCACTATGGCAGGCTGTATGGCTATATTACCACCAGGAAGTACTGATACAGCTTTTTAGATCCTATCATTACTTTAAATTTAATGAGGACCTCAGTACTAAAATCATATTTTTCATGAAAGATCTCACTGCAGCAGTTAAGAACATGGGGTTTCCCAGTGGCAAATAATCACTCTTCCTCAACAAAACATCAGCTTGCACACCTCTGACCTATATTGCCCCTCAGATTGGTAAAGACAGCACACACCCTCCTGGCTGCCCTGTTAGCTCGGGCTCTAGTTCTATTCTAGAACCACTGTGCCAGTATATTTACTTTTTTATTAAGACTTTTAAACCCAATACCCAAGCATACATCAAAGACAGACCTTTTTAGTAGCATTGTAAACTACCCCTTCCATGAGCCTTCCCAGTTTTTAGTTACGTTAAATATCCAGGCCTTATATACCAATATTCCACAACATGATTCAATTAATGTCTTCACTGAGGTAATTGACATTAGACCACCCCCACCCCCCAGCCCGCAATCGAGGTCTACGTTTGTTACTTATTTGATTCATTTAGATTTTAACCTCCAGATGAAGGGAGTCACAGAAGGTGCAAGCTTTTCAGCCAATCTAGCTTTTCTTTACAAGGACCATTTTAAACGAAAACATCTTGTTACTTATATCAATCCTTTTCTGGAAATTGACATTATGGAGACAATATACAGACCACTTATTCATGACCTGCACTTGTTATTTACCAAACCATGATCTTTTTATGAAATGACTTAACTATTGCAGCTCAGAAATTCAATGTACATTGACAGTTAACGCGAAAAGCGCTGATTAACCGCATGCACGCTAGCGGCTTTCCCGCTGCGCGCTGCGTTTTGCGAAAAGCCGCGTTACATGACGAGCTGAGCTCGTCATGAGCGTGCGAGCCGCGTAACTCATGACGAGCTCAGCTCGTCATGAGCGCGGAAGGGGTTAAAAACTATTCACTGTGTTGGACAGAAAACTCACCAGCAGAAACTCCACACTCACAAACACTAGTATTCATCCACTCAGTCTGCATCACAACCTGACCTTGGGGTATGTGGACAAAATATCGAAAGACAGAAATATCGGGAGAAAAATATCAAGATACAAAAATGCCATGATGCAGAAATATCTTTGTCAAGAATATCATTCTTTTAGGTATTATAGCTGTCAAGCATAGAGTTGTTTTTAATATAATTTTCAATAATATAGTTGTAACAAATATTGTTGTCTGATTACTTTAATGTGTTTTATTGCAAATATAAATTTTATGTGCTATCATTGTTTGTATAATAGTTATTTTTTAATGTAGTTTGTAATTTTAAGTGACTTATTTTTTTATTTAATGGTGAATATTAATTTATGGTGTATTATCGGGCTGTTGGGATTGTAGGGGATAGAGTGGGAAGTTAATTAATTAATAATTCATTAATTAATATTTTAATTAAGTATGCTATTAATACGATGTCTTATTGATTTATTTTAGTTTTTTTGGTTACTAGGTTTGTAGGGGTATAGTTTGGGAATTTAATTAAGTAATTATTAAATATAATTAGTTAATAATTTTTATCAATATTGTAATTGGTTATTAATTGTGTATAATGTGTAATAATTGTATTTTTATATATAATTTAGGTGTGGACTGTTGTGTTTATAGGGTTAAAAAACTGGGAAGGTTATTTAGTAATAGTGATTAACAATTAAATGCTAATTATTTAATTGGTGATTAATCATGTCATATGTGTATACTTATTTATTTTAGTTATATTTTAGGTGTAGGCTACTAGGTGTGTAGGGGTATACGGTGGGAAGTTAATTAAATAATGATTAAATAAGAATTATTTTTAATTGATAGTTATTACATTGTTTTATAATTATGTAAATTGGGTAATTGTTTTTTTATGTTGTAATATATATATATATTTTTTTAAGTTTGATTTTATTGAAGGGGAAAAAGGGGGAGAAAAGAAAAAACAGGAAATGGATATGACAATAAAATCCATCCTAAAGAAGAACATTAGCTAGTAGAAAATGATATGAAATACACAGTAGGAAATAAGTAGTAAATGAAAAAATTCTCATAAAAGGCATGTATCACGAGCATGAAACTTACATGAAACAATAATATATATATATATTTTTTAATGTAAATTAATACAGTTTACATCAAGATTTTTAATTTTAAAAAAATTATTCGGGTTATTTTAACTATGTAATGTGTTTGACGTGAAGTACTTTCCCTACTGTTGCACAGACTTTAGTGGGAGTAGTAAATTTAACCCTTCTGAAGTCCAACACTTTCCCTACTGTTGTACAGGCCGGAGTGAGATTAGTAAATCTTACTACTCTGAAGTCTAATGCTTTCCCTACTGTTTCATAGACTGGAGTGGGAATAGTAAATCTTCCCCCTCCAAAGTCCAACGCTTTCCCTACTGTTGCACAAACTGGAATGACTCAGACTGGAGTGGTAATAGTAAATCTTCCCTCTTCATAGTCCAACGCTTTTCCTACTGTTGCATAGACTGAAGTAGGATTAGTAAATGTAACCCCTCCAAAGTCCAAAACTTTCCCTATAATTGCGCAGAACACAGTGGGACTAGTACATTTAACCCTGCTGCGATCCACCACTTTCCCTACTGTAGAACAGACTGGAGTGGGAATACTGACTCTTTCTCCTCCGAAGTCCAACACTTTCCCTATTGCTGTACAGATTGGACTGGGAATACTAAATGTCTCCTCTCTGGAGTCCAACGCTTTCCCTACTGATGTATGGACTGGAGTGAGATTAGTAACTTTTCCCCACTCTGAAATCTAAGGCTTACCTCCGAAGTCAAACGCTTTTCCTACTGTTGCACAGGCTGGAGTGGGTATAGTAAATTTAACCCTTCCAATGTTCAGCACTTTACCTACACTTTATAGTGTTTTTAGTAAGTGTGTTTTTGGGGGCTTTACATTTGTAATCTTTAATTTATTGTCTAAATTAATTAATATCTTTTTTTATTGAATTGTTTATATTGTTTATGGTTTTATTGTGTAATATATATATATATATACTGTATGTAGCTATATATATTTATTTTCACAGTAATACATTGTTAGCATTGCAAAAGTAATATAATGGAAAATAAATAATTATATTATGTTTCACTATGTAAATACATATTTTTACATAAACACAAGCATATAAATGTTCTTGTGTGTTTATATAACTATATATGTATATAGTGTATTAAATATTAGTGGCATTTATTTAATTTACAGTACAATAAATGTATACATTAAAATGTTTAACATTTACTACTTCAAACTATTTATATAAAAAAACGATAGTTTCATTTTTTTTATTATATGAGTGTGAGCAATGTTTTTTCCCCTGATATTTTTGTACTTACCACTATAAGTATAGTCACACGATATTTTGGTAAACAATATTTTTGAAACTATATTTGTGTCAAACGATATTGTTTACTTCGATATTGTGTTATTGATCCGCACTGAGGATATTCAGAACGTCTCCTTTATAAAAACAAGCTGAAGAGCTTGCTTCTGTTCATCTTAATCTATTCGAGCACCTTCCATAAAATAACCAAGAGCTAATAGATTGACTTTTGTTACCCAATTTAACCCCTCCAGTGACCAACTGAAAAAGAAAGTTAATAAACATTGGTCAATATTTAGATCCATCATTACGTATATCTCTATCTGTATATAAAGGGCGAAAAACATTAGAGATTTTGTACTTAAAGCATATAGCACATCTGTATTTCCACCCTTGATTATCACTGAATTCTGGGGTCTCCTGGCAGCAACCGTACGTTTTAGGTGTGGGTCTTGTAGTGTTTGTAACAACACATTCTATACAAAGGTTTTTAACCATGAAGGTGAAACCATGGACTGTATATCTCGTACAAATTGTAACACCATGTATGTCAATTGGTGTCTCTGTCCAAAAATAAACGTTGGCCAGACTACCGAAAAAGCATACTGCTGAAAACTACAGCACAGAAGCAGGATTTATTGTGGGACTCCAAATGCTCCCCTGGATTAATATTATATATAGCACGAACAACCTACAGAGGAAGGCAAGTTGAAGGGGGTTGAGCATGTGGAACTGAATCTCTGTAGAGGCCATCTATAAAAAGAGCTACTTTTATATGAAAGCTGATGGATAAATCGATTAGGTGTATTTAGAATGGGACTAAATGAATATGAGGAATTTATGACTCTACTTACATATTGATGTCATCTACAGGGTTGTTTGCCCTATCATACTTTTTTAGAGCCACCATGGACTATGAATCACCTTCTGGCTAATACTTACCAGCTCTTGCAATTATATTGATTTCCGCATATTTACCATGTTTACTAGGAATACTGACATTCTGACTAATTGTCGACTGAGGTATTTCCTTTATATCTGTTTTATCTATATTTCGGTTTACTACTAGATTGCATTCATGTGCATCTTATTGCATAATGTGTTCAGTCCTATGCTCGGTTTTCCCTTAATTATAATTGCAAGACCACTTTCTATCAACCTGTGGACTACTTTGTAATTTAGTTTGTATCTCTCTATATGCTTTTAATGTGCCTTTCCCTAGTAGCTGTCAATTTCCTTCTATACTGCTAATTGGTCTTTTTAACTTTCTCCTAATTAAGATAGCTACCGCTTCAAATGCCCAAGATGCTGACCTGATGATGATCCCCATGTAAATATGCAGTGGGGGTCGAAACATTGACGCATGTAACCTTGGCTTATGTAATATTTTGGATCACCATACAACTATCTGGATCGTACAATTATTTTATGATCCAAATAGGTGTAGGTGTATGGTAATACAAAATATTATGACAGCCAAGGTTACATTCATCAATGGTTCGATCCCCACTGAAGCCATTGTTTAATTGAAGCTCTTCCATCACAATTTTTCTCAAAGCTTGTCACTCAGTGGAGCACTGCACCAATTCACCTTGAGCACACAAAGCACCTTATGTATAAATTAACTTGTTTTGGGCATAGTCATGTCTTTTTACTCTTATGTTCTTTCTGGGATTTAATACACATTAAATATGTGCACTCTACCCATCTGCATTGTGCCCAGTATGCTTGTTAATTCCTTTCCCAGAAATGACCCTCACAACACTCACCTCTCACGTAAAACCTGACTGGCAGCCTAACCAATCTTTGCGAATAGTAAGAGGCATGTCAACGTAGAAATTTATGGCACCACCGACTGATGAAGGATATTCTAGTTGGGTACTTGAGGCATCACTAACTAGAGTTCGAGATCTAGGTCCTCTGTTTGAGGACGGTTTTAGAGCATCTGATGCTCTTGTATCTTATGCAAGATATGCAGCACCTGCCGGGTGTCATAAAAATAAAAAGGAGCAGTCCGGTCCTTCAATCTCCCCACCCCCATTCCATGCTTTGTTGGTGAGTTGGTGCAGGCAATGAAGAAGATTCAGTGACTCTGCTGTTGAGTGTTAATCTATATTGTTTTAAGTGTGCTAAAATTGTTCGCTGCAGCGTGTATGGCCTCTCATTTTGGTGGGGGTCTTTGGGTCAAGAGTGCACATCTGAATCTGCCGTAAGCAGCCTTATCTCTCTGATCCTCACTGCAGCACTAACGCTGGTCTTGGCAAGTTGCTAACATGGAGGCAGCATTAACGCTCTGCTTCTGTAGGGCTCCTTGTTCCCTCCTACTTTAGACATGTCCTCATCCTCCTCTTGTAAACCAAATGAGTAGTAACTATTTCCTTAACAGCAAGAGCGCCTCTCATTAAATGCCATTTAATGCAAAGATTATACCTTTACTTAGTATCGAGTGAAAACCCTCACCGGTGAAGCCCTCACACCACTGATCAACATTATCAACATCTCTCTCACCCAAACCACCATGTAAGAGTTCAGACAGATCCCTCCCCTAATAAAGTGCCTTTTCAGTTATCAGCCTATCAGTCACATTCCATTCTTATGGAAGATCATCAAGAAGGCAGTTGCCAACTGTTTACATTAGAAAAATAAAATTAGGAGCAGCAATCTTCTGCAAACTTCCATTCTAGCTTTAGGTCAAAGCGTAGAACTGAGATTCAATGACATTGCCTTGCAGTGATTCATGTTCACCTGAAAACAGAGTCCAGTTTTCCCAGATAACTTTGTCCAGATAAGAGCCCCTACCCAAAGCTTGTGGCCTTCCCCAAGATTCCATCCTCTTACCAGTAATCTTCAACCTGTATATGGAGCCTCATGGAATCTTGATGGCGGTCACGATCTAAGCATGAATGTCAAAGGCCTAACCCCAAGCTGCACCACACAAAGACTGATTTGGTGCTCATAGCAATTCCTTACAACAAACATCCTGAAGAGCAAGGTCAGCTCATAACAAAGAGTCATGTTGCTTACAAGACAAAAACTGCCTGCTAACTATCTCTGCTCTGCAAATAGAATGTCTTTCTGCCATAATCATACTTCAGAACAGCAGTTTAAGGTCTCATCAAATAGAGACCACATATTGCTATTTAGAGGCCACCCAGCTCAACTGAGTACCCACAGTGTCCCTACTGGAGGATCGTCCATTCAATTCCCTGTCTGACTATATATCTTTGGAAGTATGACAGAATCATTCTCACTCTCAGAGTAGGCCACTGGCTTCCTCTGTCTATACATGAAGATGTACTGCATCCTCTACAAGGCTGTCAACTCCAACACCCTACTACAGCTGTTAAGTGCAAGACTTCTGTTGGCTTATACATAACCTGCAGCCAATGCATAGCCAGGCTAGATTTCTGAAGGTGATGGAAGGAGAAATTGAGGTGTCTTTCTCTAACTTGCTCAGTCCCGATCCTGATATATCTTAAGTACCTGAGAACCCATCACTTCAAACACCTCAGTGTTGCACTGTGATCCCTTTAAAGAGAAGCCCCTTTACACTGATCTCTCTAGATCCCTGCACCTATGTTACTCTTTTGTGGCACAGGGTATGGACCACAAATGAATGTGTTATGAACCGGGCCGTGTTACAGGACATCCTCAGTTTGGATCACGTGGACAGAGCTGAATGGTTGGGATATGTAAAGTGTTTCCTGTCTGAGATTGGATGCTACTCTTACTATTCGGATCCATCTTCAATGAGTAGCATTCCTAGGAATACACTAAAAACCCTCTGTCTGGACCATCTTGAGGCTAAGAGGAAGAGAGCTGAAACCTTGAAACATTCAGTACATTCCCATCTTTCCACCCTTTGCGAGACTAACTCTGTACAGCCATATTTATCCCTGCCCATGTCAAACTATGATCGCTTTCTTTTAACTCGTTTTAGATTCTGTATGTTTTTTAGATTGGTGTCTTTTCCAAGCATGAACTCATGGAACCGTATGTTGCCCACTTGTCCGTGTGATGGTATGTCAAATCAATCAGATATCCACATCCTCTTTTTCTGCAGACTTTATGGTGCCTCCCGCAGAAAAATTATCGTCCCTTTTTTAAAAGAAATGAATTTAACCAGATGCCGCCCAGCTTTTTTAGAAGTACAGAGAATGGATACGGTTTTAACTGTAACTGTGGTTTTAAATTTTTTAAAGAGTGTTTTTAAATCACGGAAACAAATGATAACTGAAATGGTTTAAATTTTACCTTATTGGATAATTGTCTATTTGATCTCCCTCTCTGAACTAACAATTATGAGCTGTAATTATTGTAATTTGTTTTCTTATGTTTGTTACTTTTATGGTTATTTGTTTTTAACCGAATAAAGTTCTTTGAACTGAACTACTCTTTCTGTAGCCTGCCAGCTGACCCTCTCAAACTTTTCTATATGCAAATCTCTTCTCCAATGTACCCCCTTGCAATACTAAATTCAACATTGTGATCTCTCACCTTGTACAGCACTTCAACGATTTGTAGCTAGGTTTGCGGTTTAAAAACGCATACATATACATACATTATTTAACTGCAGTATTATTGACAGACTGAGATAATGGGGTTGTTGTCTGGTGCGGTGTGCACTGTGGTTTGTGTGTGTGTGTGTGCATGCATGTGGGTGCGATGTTTGGCGGTGTCTGTGGTGCTTTGCGTGCATGTGTTTGTGTGTGCACTGTTTGTAGGTGTCTGTGGTACTTTGTGTGTGTGTTTGTGTGTGTGTGATGTGATTTTGTGTCCAATGTTAAACTGTCAGCTATAGTGTGGTATGTTTGGGTCTGTAGTTGTCACAGGTATGGGTGTGATGTTCATGTCTTGTTTGGCATGTGTGTGTGCGTGTTTCAGTGGTGTCTGTTTAGTTAAATGTGTCTATTGTGAGGGGGGTGTGTTTGGTCTAGGCATGCGTCTGGTACTTGCATGAGTGCTAAGTAGATGGCTGGCCAGTGGTGGGTGTGTTTCTGGCGGTGGGTGGGTTGGTGGTGTGTGAGAGTGTGTGCGCATGTGATCATATTGTGAATAGCATGGTAGGAGGGATTAGCCTGGAGGCTTTAAAAGTTACAATTCAATAGTGGCATTAAGATACTTTTCTCTGGCCTTGTGTATTAGGCAAAGCTGTATTCGTAAATAAATGAAAACTATCCCCATAACATGTATTAAAGAAGACACATTCTCCACGGTTGTATGAAGGCAACACAGACCCCTACATGTACTCGCATAATCCAGGCAAGCACAGATACTGTGATTATATGTCATTTTTACTGAGGATTGTCAAGCATTTAGCATCAGAGATTCTTAAGAACAAATCAGAACTATGTTATAAATCAAATGTATTTCTTCATTCCAGCTTTCAGCTAAGCAAACTGAACAGCAGCAGCACTGGCAACTTGGACAAAGTGGGCGGAGGACCGACCGCAGGGCCTGAGCATGCCCAGACAGATGGTGTACGCTATGCCCCCTCACCACGGACCACTACCTTCCGGCAGCGACCCTACAGCATGCTCAACCCTGATCTGTCACAGGTGAGACGGTCCTGTACACCTGAATATCAGTAACTTTTAGTAGAAAGAGCAGGAGCAGCGCGTTCATTGACCATTATCCCTGCAGCAATGTCATCTTTTCTGATCAGGACAGGAGCTGAACAAGTATTTATGGTCAGTTGTATAGTTAGATTATGGACATGCCACGTGTAGAAATGCCAAAACAGACGTCCAGCAGGTGCTACCTTTAAGATTTAATTTTTTGAAAAATCCTCTATATTTAATATTAACTGTCATTTCTGCGGACGCTGGAATTAATATTTAGTTTTACGGTACTTTCAAATAATTGCATCTCTTATTAAATTTTTTAAGTTTGGGTTAATTTCAAACTGAAGAATACTACTATTAGAAGATATTTTAGTTTTCCGCTTTGTTGTACCTAGTCTAACATAGAAATTATGTCCTCTATTTAAAAAGAAAAAAAGAAAAGGTGGGCCCTGGGGGATTTGGTCATTGAGGCCTCAATGACCTCATCACCAGGCCCGACTTTTTTTTCTCTTCTTTTTAAATAGAGGAGGGCACCCCCGGCTGATTTCAGCTCCGGGGCCCAGCCATGGTTTCCTGGGTGCCCTAAGGGCACCCAATGTGCATTGGGACCACGGGCGAGCCTCAAGGTACCCGCAATCCCTGCTGGCTCCCCACCTCCTGTGGGAGCCAGCATTGCTTTCACACACAGGAAGCTGCTAAACATGCACCCTGTGTGTGAAAGCAATTTGTCTCTTTCCCTGCTCGTGTCACTGCTCTTGCTTGCTGAAAGCGGAGAGTTTGCTGTGACTTGGCGGGAGTGGTTAAAGCTCCCGCCAAGCAGTTCGAAGCTCCCAGCCAAGCATCGAACAGCTATGTCTCAGGGGTGGGCACCCCGGGACATAGCAGGAACCGGCCCTGGGGGGGTGGGGGTACCCAGTGTCATTATTGGCTCCAGGAGGGGCACGTGCTTTCCCCTCCTTTCATGTAGAAGGGCCTGCCCCGCAGAGCTGGCGGTCCCCGGGGCCAAGAATGGCCAGGGAGGGAGATTGCGTGCACCCTCCTATTTTTTTATTACAATATGTCCCAAGATGTCATCAGTGATGTCATGAGTGATGTCACTGACCATGTCATGAGTGATGTAATATGTGACGTCATCAGCAGTGCATTGCGGGCGCGCGAGTTATAGTTAGCTGAACTAACTATAACGGGTGAATTTCAATGGTTTTGTATGAGTGAAATGTCCAACTAACTATAACATGTCTGAAACCTATGTTTTTTTCAGTGAATTTCTACGTTTTTTTAAATGCTAATTCCTAACTATAAAGTGGCTGATACCTATGTTTTTTTCAGTGAATTTCAAAGTTTTTGTAAATCATCATTTTTAAATGTATTAATTGTTATTTTTTTATACCGATTTACTACCTTGTTTTAAACTATTTGTTTTTAGATATTTTATTTTTTAAATTACATTACATATTTTTAATATAATTTGAAAAAAAAAAATTTTTAAATATTGAAATTGTAACATTTTTTTTAAAATATATTTTTTAATTTATATATATTTTATATGTCAGGCAATGATATCCTATGGAAGGAAATTCAAGTTACTGGTAAGTACGGTTAAAATTACTTTTCAGGATCAGTACTGGGCTGAAAGATGCAGCATTAAGGTCTCTCCTGATAACAGATGAGTAAATCGGAATTCTTATTTCGGCTGATTTTAGAGGAATATTTTAAAGTTCCAAAACTCCACACTTAGAAGAATTTCCAAGTGAAAACAGTCAATGTTAGCCTATGGAAGGAAATTCAAGTTACTGTAAGTACGGTTAGAATTACTTTTCAGGATCGGTAGTGGGCTGAAAGATGCAGCGCCGAGGTCTCTCCTGATAACAGGTGAGTAAATCGGAATTCGTAGTTCGGCTGATTTTATAGAAATATTTTAAAGTTCCAAAACTCCACACACACAAGAATTTCCAAGCGAAACCAGTCAATGTTAGCCTATGGAAGGAAATTCAAGTAATTGTAAGTACGGTTAGAATTACTTTTCAGGATCAGTACTGGGCTATTTGGCCCTAAGGGACCATCAGTATTGAAAGAAAATTAATTCCCCAACTTAAAACACGCCACGGGGCACGTTTGCACAGTGGTGAAGGAAAGGGGCGTGGCCTGAGGTGACATGTCTGCAAACACGCCCTGTGGCGCGTTTTAAGTTGGGGAATTAATTCCTTCTCAATCCTGAGGGTCCGTGGGGGTCAACAAGCCCACCAGATACCTCCAGTATGCACCAGGGGGCTGCATTGCAGAGAGGTGTTCAGAGGTCATGCCCCTTTTTACAACACTCTGCAACGCAGCTCCGTGGCGCTTACTGGAGGTACCTGATGGGCTAGTTGGCCCCCAGGAAACCTCAGGATTGACAAGGAATTAATTCCCTAACTTAAACCACGCCACAAGGTGTGTTTGCACACATGTGGCCTCAGGCCACGCCCCCTCCCTTCACCACTGTGCAAACACGCCCGTGGCGCGTTTTAAGTTGGGGGATTAACTCCCCTTGTAAATAAAATTGTAAATTGATACTTGTATAGCGCACTACTCACCCGCAAGGGTCTCAAGGCGCTTGTACGAATACCGCTTTGGAACCCATCCTGGCTTTCCCTGTGAGGTGTCCACTCCTGGGCACCCCCAAGGTGGAGGCCAGGCATCCTTAGCGTTGTGGGGGCCGTTGTGGAGATTAAGCAAGCTATTGCCCAGAGTTGCAGAGTGGGACTCTATGATTGGAATAGGCACCGAGGCGAGAATTATCAGGTCCGTGGAATTTTGAGCCCAAGACCCGCCGAGGCAGGGAATTGAACCCTGGTCCCGGGCTAGATCTCTGCATCAGGGTCTGCCGCTCTAACCATTGAGCCACACTTCTCCACTTGAGCCACACTTCTCCACTCCACTCCCTTGAATCCTGAGGGTGCCTGGGGTGCAACTAGCCCACCAGCTTCCTCTAGTAAGTGCCACAGAGGTGTTGCAGAGAGGTGTAAAAAGGGGCATGGCCTCAGAACACCACTCTGCAACGCAGCCCCCTGGCGCATACTGGAGGTTCCTGGTGGGCTAGTTGGCCCCCAGGGGCCCCCAGTATTCAAGGGGAATTCATTCCCCCTCTGCAAACGCGCCAGGGGGCGCATTTGCAGAGTGCTGCATGAAGGGGGCGTGACCTCCGGCGCGATGTTGGTGTTTTTCTTTTTTTTTTTAACACCCCCCTTCTTTTTCAATTTGTTTTGCCCTGGGGACCCACCCCCCAGGGCTTGCCCCCTAATTTTTTTTTTCTAAAAAAAAATGGGGAGGGGGCTGCATGGCCCCCCCATCCTGAGGCTTCTTTTAGCCCCGGGGACCCCATCCCCTGGGGCTCTGCCTCGTTTTAAAAAAAAAATTTGTTGTGGAGGGGGGCGCGTGGCCTCCCTCCCCAGCCACTTCTGGCCCCGGGGATCCCATCCCCCGGGGCCTGGCCTCTCATTGGGGACCGTGGGGGTGTCCCCAATCCCCCCACGGTCCCTGCCGGCTCCCCGCGTCCTGAGGGAGCCGGCATTGCATTTCTACATTGGGAGCAGCTAATATGCTGCTCCCCATGTAGAAAAGCAATAGTCTTTGGTTTTTGGAAGAGAGAGCAGGTTTCCTGCTCTCTCTTCCAAAAACCCGCCCTACCATAGCAAACTACAGTGTCCCGGGGTGGGCACCCCGGAACACTGCAGGAGCCGGCTCTGGGGGGTGGCGGTCCCCAGGGCCACCACAAGGCTCCAGGAGGGACCGCGCGGCACCCTCCCAACAATTAAAAGCCCCGCGGGGTGGTTGTCCCCGGGGTTGGGGGGTCCATCACGACCCCGATTAAAAAATGTAGTGCCCCTGGGAGGTGGCAGTCCCCAAGGCGTGTGGGGGGGCTTGAGCTTGAGCCCCCCACACAGGTTTTTTTATTTAGTTTTTTTTTTTAAAGAAGCTCCGGGGGGCCATGAGCCCCCCTGCATACATAATGTTAAAGCCCCGGGGGGTGGCGGTCCCCGGGGCTGGGGGCCCCTCTGGGCCTCCCATTATTAGAAAAAAAAGAAGCCCCGGGGGTGGCAGTCCCCAGGGCTGAGGGGGGGCCGCGAGCCCCCCGCATACGTAACGTTAAAGCCCCGGGGGGTGGTGGTCCCCGGGGCTTATAATTAACTACATCGCCCCCGGGATTTGGCCCCTCCTGGGGGCTAATTACAAATAAAACAGGCTTCGTTTTTTTTTTTTCACGGGATACTTGTATCCTATGCGGCAAGCCTAGGGGGTCAGGGTGTTTCTTCCCTGCCCCTTTTGCGTCTTTTGCGCACTTGTTTTTCAGTTTTCTTGTGCCTCGGTTCTACCGAGACACAAGGTGGCTGCCAACACTTCCTGGTTTGGAGTGTTGACAAACAGTTGACAGTCAATTAGCATGCAGATCGTGCTCGTAAAGCTACGCGCATGCTCCTCGGAGGAAGATTTGTCGACCGGCGCCAAAGTTATTCCAAATAGAATGTTGTGGATTTCCTATGGAAACTAGGTCCTAACTATAACTACCTACTGGCAACCGCCAGTAGGTAATATATATATATATATATATATATATATATATATATATATATATATATATATATATATATATATATATATATATATATATACATACATATATATATATATATATATATATACATATATATATATATATATATATATACATATACATATATATATATGTATATACATATATATATATATATATATATATATATATTTTTTTTTTTTTTTTTTTTGAGGCACCCGACCCCCAACCTTAGTGACTCCGTCACCGCCCCTGCATGTAAATTGTTTGTACACAGCGAAAAACGTTTAGACACGGAAATGGCCAACCCAGATGGTATCACGGGAGAGAGAGAGTCGGCGGCTAATTTTATGTTTAAAAGCTCCGCTACAAGAGCAACGCAACCAACCAAATCAACAACCCGAAATGTACCTGCGAGCACCTTGAAGACATTATTCACCAAACTGGAAAAGGCACAAGAACGCGAAGTCCGGAAATGGTGGGAGGCCACCTCATTAGAAAGATACATAGAGTGTGGCAGAATACCAAGAGGTCTTCGTATTTACACAGTACCCTCTTATGAAAACCCAGATCCGGAACTGCTCAAAGACTGGGCTGAATACACAGCAGAGTCAGCTAAAGGAATGGTGCGCATGCTAATCAAGTATGCATGGAGCGACAGAGAAAAAAGTCTGAAAGACATAACGGAATTTGAAGAACTAATAGCCAAAGAAAAAGACTCCAAAGACAAAGATGACCTAAGAGATACCATGAACAAAAGAATAAAAGATTACGAACTGACAATCAGGAAGAGAAAACAATCGAAATTCCTCAGAGACGAGCAAGATTACCTCACAGGGAGAATACTAACTTTCGCCAAAAAATTTGATGCCACAAGAAAACGGATGGCCCAATCAGACCCAATGTCGGTGGATCAGGATACTGAGGAATCTGAAGTCTCTGAAGGTGAGCAAACCGAGGGCAGAAAAGAAAAAACAAAGGCAGCTGAGGTCCCTTTTTTAGACGAGTTCGAGGTGATCAAGGAGACCCGTCTACGCCCCCAACAGAGGAATCACCCTCCAGTGCCACAACAAAACCAAAGAGGAGGACGCGGAGGGGCAAGAGGTACAAGAGGTACCGGACAACAAGCAATGAGCTCCCCGAGAGTCAACAGGAGCGGATTGAACCGCAAGAGACAGTAGACAAACAAGAAAACAACATCATTAATCTTTCCAAGAGAATACTAACTGAAGAAGAAATGTCTATTTTGAAAAAGGGCTTAAGCTTTTGCCCAGCCAATGACTTTGACCCTGTGAAAGTGCGAATCGACTTATTCAAGTACATTAGGAAACTGAAGTTCAAAAAAATTTTCCTCCAATCGGGAAAAAGGGCCATCACATCAGTGAACTCCTGTGTTTCCAACGCAAGTCAAAATGAGACTCAAACATGCGAAGTACTGGCGGAATTTCTTTTAACGCCTACCCAAGAACCAAGTGGGAACATGCCAAATGCCGAGACACCATCACAGATCATCGTCACACAGAAACGTGACCCCAGCTCTATGAAAAATAAATCAAAAAAGCTGCCCATTACGAATTATGATGCCATCGATCTCTTCAACGAAGCAGTTCTGGAAGATCTGGACAGGATTTCATCACAGACAAGAAAGAAAATAAATCAAAAAACATCGAACATTTCAAAAAAAGAATGGCAAGCCATCAGATCTTTGAAGGAAGACACAACAATTGAAATAAAACCTTCGGACAAAGGAGGCAATGTGGTTATTTTTGATCGTGAGCATTACCTAACGGAAGCACACAGACAATTGAAGGACAGGGATTGTTATGTCCCCATACAAAGAGCGGAGTACAATAAAAGCATCCTGTCATTCCACAATATGTTAGAGAACTGGCAGAAGGAAGGCATGCTCACAATGGATGAGTTTCTATTCTTGAGATGTGAAGCGCCAATTGTACCAACATTCTATCACCTGCCGAAGGTACATAAACATGCAAAAAGACCTCCTGGACGCCCAATAGTGTCCAGCATTGGGAGCTTACTTGAAAACACATCCAGGTTTATTGACTCATATTTGGCACCCTTTGTCAAAGATCTGTCTTCATACCTTAAAGACACCCAAGATTTTCTGAGTGTCATGGACGGTATCACCTGGGACCCTGGAATGTTGTTGATCACACTTGATGTGGTCAACCTTTATACATGTATTGATCATGAACAGGGTCTGATTGCCATCAAATGGTTCCTGGACCTTAAATCTGAACAGTTTTCGAACCATAGCTCGATGATACTTTCTATGATTAGATTCTGTTTGTTCAACAATAACTTTTTATTTGATGGGACAATGTACAATCAGAAGAGAGGTACCTCCATGGGTTCGTGTTTCTCCCCCAGCTACGCGAATTTATTCGTGGGCTGGTGGGAGAGGCACGAGGCCTGGAGGGACTCCAATCAAGAATGGACCAACAAAATCTTGATGTGGACCAGGTACATAGACGACCTGTTCATAATTTGGCAGGGTGATCGTCAGTCAGCTGAAGAGTACATTACAATCTTGAACACCAATACTCTTAACCTTAGGTTCACCAGTACCATCAGTGCCACTAGCATCAACTATTTAGACTTGGAGGTGTTTGTACACAATAACAACTTGCAGACCCGCTTGTATAGAAAACCCACAGCGGGCAATGCTGTCCTACACGCCAACTCTTATCACCCAAAAAGCTTAGTGAAAAATGTACCTTATGGCGAGTTCCTACGTCTAAAGAGAAATTGCTCTTTGGACCGAGATTACAACCTCGCCATAAGGGAATCACAAGAGAGGTTTGAGGACAGAGGGTACAACAAGGAACTCCTCAAACAAGCAAAAACAAAAGCCTCAGGGGTCAATAGGAGGGACCTCCTAACCCCGAAGGTGAAGGAGAAGGCACCTGACGAGGTGCGAATGATTACGGAATTCAGCACCAAATCGTCAGAGGTAGTTAACATCTTCCAAAAACACTGGCACATACTAGCGGCTGATAAAACGTTGAAAAACAGTCTGCCAAAGAGACCCCTAATAACTTATAGGAGATGTCCTTCGTTGGCAGATCACCTGGTCCACAGTCACTTTAAAACATCGGCCCAACCCATCAAGGTGACCAATATAGTTGGTTTTTTTCCGTGTCTAAAATGTAAGGCCTGCAAATTCAGTAGCAAAGCACAGGATTATCCTAACAGAACAGGGGAGAAAAGACCCAATATCAAAATTAAGCAGTTGCTCAATTGTCATTCTGAGTACACTGTATACTGCCTGACCTGTCCCTGCAAGCTGCGATATATCGGCAGCACAATAAAACCTGTAAAACTAAGGATTCTTGAGCACATGAGGGCCATAACAAATAATGATAGGTCTTACCCTGTCGCCCGCCATTTTGCCGAACACCATCAAAGCAAATGGGAAAAACTTAGTTTTTACTGCATGGATCAGGTTCCCAAATCAGAAAGAGGAGGAGACAGGGAAAAATCACTCCGAGTACTAGAGTCAAAATACATCATTAGTCTTAAAACCATGACTCCTTGGGGGTTAAACAATAATGAAGAGCTTTGGGTGCACCTCTGAGTACGGTATCGTATGTATCTGTAAAAAATCTCCACTTGCTTTGCTAAACTGTATATAGAGAAGAAGTATTCTCAGAAAAAAGTGAATTGGTCCTTACACAATATGCTCTTATTGCTTATGGAATTGCCCATTCAGGGCGTAATGATGACACTGTTGCACTTTAGTAAATGTGAATAGATCACAAATGAAAGAAATAGATCTTTTTGGTGCTACTGAATCCTATATAGCAAAGAGTGATTCTCGCTGTGTATTGTAATTAAATGAATTAATGTACATAGAATGGTTAATCCATATGTTTTTAAACACGCACAATGCACTTTTCACTGTATTCGCCACTTTTAAAGCCAACAATGTAAATATCATTTGCACGTTACAAGATGGCCGCTGTAAACTTTGCAGAGTTGTTGTCCTTCGTTTATGTTGATCAATATGTACAGGGCAACTGGCTTTATAAATGGCGACCTTAACCATACACTGTGTTACACTGACGAAGCCTGCGAAGGCGAAACGCGTCTGTAAGGGGTGAGGGGGGTTAGGTGCCATTGAATTTTGTAAACCGGATTCCAGTGTGCCTGCCTTCTTTTTCTGCAAACCACGGAATTGGATACAGAAACGTGCATCTATATATATATATATATATATATATATATATATATATATATATTACAATATCTGCTCCTTTGTCTCTCACTTAACATATCTTCAAAATTAGATGCAGAAAGGAAGCAAGCGGCACAGCTCCACCAGTTTAGCAATCCTTTATTGGGTACAATTCAAACAGTGCAGAATAAAACATACAACATACCACCGCATTTCCGCCATAACCTTCAACAAGGTCATAGAGTTCATGTGTATAGAACGTCCTTTTTAAATTGACCACCCCATCCCAAATACCGTGCAAAGTTAAAACAACTGGGATGCTACTTTTAGTGATATTCATATGGCAAAACTCATCCGCCATTATCTTGCCTTACATGAAATTCATCTCGGATATAACCATCTGTGCAAGCAATACATTTCCTCCATGAATGTTATTTAACAACTGCCTGCCTTACCCCAATTTCATACATAATGAATGAAACACCATTTCATGTCACCATGGTGCATGTATAAGTGTTTGAGTCGGGGACTCCCCTGTGTAACCTCTAGGGGTTTAGGAGAGCACAAGTAAAATTTTGTCAACACTGGTACAAGTTATCAACATAAAGTGCAAAGTATACTGGTGAAAATCGCGCTTTTAAGTGCATTTGCTCCCACCAATTACTGGTGAAATATATATATATATATATATGCAGTTTTATATAGCATGAGCACTACCCAATGGCATTGGAATGCTTTATATGAGCACCTGATTACACTACATAAGGTCAGATTCACTCTATTTTTAGATCTGGGACACCGGGACTCAAATCTGGTTCCTCAGATCCAGTCAGTATCTCTAGCTGTTAGGCCACATAATAATTCTCAATTTGTGCATGAAAGTCATACACAAGTGGGATGATTGTGTTTGCTAACTAATAGGGCCCCCAATTCTCTGTTGAAATGGCTTTGTGAAGTAAAGAAACATCAACAATAAATACTGGAATGTTCACCTGGAGTCTTGTTTGGGAATACTTACAATGGTTTGTTTTAAAACTGGACTTAGAGACATAGTTTAGCACCTTTGCACAGGTGGGTTTTCAGAGTGGGGGCGCTGACATCAATGTTACATCCCTGAAGTCATAGGGATAATGAAAATTTCTACCATCACATAAAGTGTAGCAAATGTATTCAGCAGGCGAGTGGTAAGGGTGTAGTATATAGCAGGTGGTTAATTTAGAAGCACCTTGTTGCAACTATATTACTAAAGAATGGTGGGGTAGCACACTGTCATTTACAGACAGCACATTTTCCATTGAAAAGGCCAATACATTTGCACATACATAGAGTTTTACTAAAAAAACTATACAGCACATAAATGATGATGTGTGGAAATTGGATTTCAGGGAATATTTATAATTTGCGCATCACCAAGTCAAAGTATCTTTATTTGTATTGATCCTATTAAAATCTTTGTTTCTATCACTGTTAGACCTGGCATCTTTGGTGTGGTTTCCCCTGACCTTTTGCCTCTACCTCCTGTATTTTTGACGCTGTGCTGGATTTCGTTTTTGCTGGTTTAGATGATTTGGGCACTTTGCCACTGCTGTTCAGTGTCAAAGTACAAGTGCTCCCTGAGTAAATTGTTATTGTGATTGGTTATCCATGATTGGCATATTTGTATTCCCAGGAAGTCCCTAGTAAAGTGCACTGAGTGTGCCATGGTTGGTGATTCAAATGCTACTAGTGGGCCTGCAGCACTGATTGTGCCACCCACAGGAGCAGCCCTAAAAGCCACTGCAGTGCCTGTGTGCGGTTTCTAACTGCCATGCTGTTCTGGCCAGTGTCCACACTAGCCAGGCCTAACCCTTCCCTTTCTGTACACTTTGGACACCCCTATAGAAGGCCCTATGAACCCCCCTGGGCAGGGTGCAGTGTATATGAAAGGTAGAGCATGTACTGTTGTGTGTGACATGCTCTGGTAGTGAATTACAGCCATTTTCGTTTTTCATTATTGAGAGGGCTATCTTGCCCATAGGCTATAATGGGGAATTACTTGCATATCTTCCCATAGGAGAAAGATAGAAAATTAAAGTCTGGTATCCCTGAACTCAGAATTTAATCACACATCTTTTAGGACAGATTGTTTTTCAATCCTGTGTTTGAGAGCAGCACTTTTAGAAAGTGGCTGTTCTCTTGTCTGACCTTTCTGTGTGCCTTGGCATGTTTGTGAATTGACTGTCTGGTTTGTAAGTGACAGGGGCTGGGGAGCCCCCAGGAGGTTGGATGAGTCAGCCCTAGGCTGAATGACTGCATCTTGAGTGGTGGGAGGGGATAGCACCTGGGCCTGAATAGGGCTGTGTCTGTCTTCCACAATGCTGGTTCCACCTCCTTCTGGGCGGCTGACGACCCTGCCCCTCTCTCTGAAAGGAAAAGACAGAAAAACAAAGTGCTCAGGAACTGACCTGAACTGGTTCTGACCAAGCCAAGGCCTCTCTGCCTCTAGAGAACAAAGGAAAGACTGGCATAAAAAGGGCCACCCAGACTACAGAAAATTAGATAATCCTGGAATCAAGAAGGAACCTCTGCCAAAGAGAAAGGTGGGAAACTGAAGAGGAAGGACTGTCCTACTTTGTACTTGTGGGCTGACCTGCAGTTGCTTTGCTGCCAAGGAGAGGGGAAGGACTTTGCTTTGTGCTGTGTCCCCTTGCTTGCAGAGATCTCCAAGGGCCTGAGTAGAGCTGGCTCCCTGTTAAGAAGTCCCAGGAACAAAAGGACTTCACCCCCAGCTTCCCCCTGAACTCTGCTGTATGAATTCTGCCCTTCCCAGAGTGCTAGGTCCAGTTGTGGTGCCTCTGGAAGTTGTGCTTGCTATTTGGGAAGCTGGACAAGAAGAAACTAGGACAATCTGCAAATTTTAACGCATCGCTTGCTTGCGGAGCGCATCCCCAACAATGCGAGGAAATTCCCGCCGCCGCGAAGATTGAGATCGTCGCAGCGCCTGTTGCCGCTGCAAGAGCCGACGCATCCCTCGCTTGCGGAACGCATCAGACCGGTGCGGGAAGATTACTGTTGCTGCGAACATCATCGCAGAGTCTGTCGTCGCAGGGTGAGATCGCCGCACCGCTTGTTTGGGGACCGCATGACGTCGCTACGAACATCTTTGCAGAGCCATCGCATCGAGGGGCCGCGAGAGGAGAAGATCAACACTGCGCTGCGCATCGCCGCCGCACCTGAGATAGTCGCCGTCCCGAAGATCGTTGCATCGTGCCTTTGCGAGACGCTGCCTACCGAACCTGCACCCCGGATTCCATACAAGGGTTTCGCCACCCTCCCCATACAGACCGGATTCTGCGCAACACGCCCGCTGCGTCTAGTGGGGCTGTCGCATTGCCTCCCCAGGGTCTCAGGAGTGACGCATCGCTTGTTTTTCAACGCTGCAGCTTCTACTTGGAACTTTTGTCGCATCTAAAGGTACTTTTGGCTAAACGTGACGCAACTGTGGATTATTTTGACGCAAACCCTAGAACTCTTTTAAAATCATATTCTTGAACTGTGTATGTTGGATTTTTGTCGTTTTCGTCTTGTGTAGTTGAGATAAAGATGCTTTATTTTTCTAAACTGGTATGGAGTCCATTTGTGGTGTTTTCACTGTGTTACTGTGAGTGTTGGTACAAACACTTTACACATTGCCTTTGATAAGCCTGTCTGCTTGTGCCAAGCTACCAAGGGGGTGAGCAGGGGTTATTTAAAGAGGGTATCCCCCTTACCCTGACTAGAAGCAAGGGTCCCTTTTTGGACATTGGTACCTATCTCTACCAACTTGAGACCCCCAGATCTAACAATCAAACTTCAGGAAGACAAAAAATGTCCTTCAGTTTTGCTTTCCTAACTGAGTATATTTTGAAATATGTATGCAGTTAATTAAGAGGTATTTACATTTTTTTATGTATTACAAAAAATTATACCTTTCACACTCCCTGTACCCCCCAAGCAAGATTGTCACATAGTTCCCTTTGAAAACTCCTCTAAATTTGCAGTCAGAAAAATAAAGTAAAGATCAATCCCTGTGTTAAAAGAGTAAGAAGCATTTTGTCAGAAGGCATAGCCTGACTTTTGTCCTCTGTCTTTGAAGCATAGCAAAAGTGACAAGTTAACTGCAAAATATAAAGACATGTTTATTGCTCTTTCAGGACCCACCAGAAATTACTGGCGACCCCCCAGTTGGTTACGACTCACAGACTGGGAAACACTGATCTAGCTTTTTCAAGACCTCTGTATAAAGTCTCTTTGCTATCCTTTTTAGGTCGAACCTGGTCAGCAAATGCACTGCTCTGCGAGGCACGCTGAATTCGAATAAGGACTTGAAGCTCCACCCGCTCTCTGCCCATATTTTTCATTGGCTTGTGTCAATGTCCTTTGTAAATGCTGGCTTCTGATACGTTAAAAGGCTTGTTAGCCCTTCCTTAGTACTGCCTTGTCTTCATTTGTAACCTCCCATGAGAGCTGGCCCTTTTACTTCTGTTGTTACCTGGTATGTCTTATTTAGTCTGTAAGCACTATTTTCTTTAATGAGTATCTCCTACTGCAGGCAAGACATGCTTTCCTGCAACATTCAGCACGCTATGCACGCTTTCACTTTCCAAGCAGCCCGAGACAATGGTGGCTGCTTCTTTGAAGTGGGCTACGTTTTACAAGAGTTTGAGTTATTGGCATTGTAAATGACAGTGCCTTTTATTTATGTGTTAATGATCAAAACAGATAAAGAAAAGGCATTGTCATTTACATTGCCAATATCTTAAACTCTTGCAAATGCAAGACCTATTGCACTGCAAATGTTTGTTGCTCTTGTTTCTTTCTCAAGGAAATAGACAGAAAGCCAGAACTTCTGTAATTGAGAAATTATGACTTTGTTAAGTTCACATGTCTGTTGGCATGTAATCTACACCCAAACTACATGATGGCTAAATATCTCTGGAAATATTTGCTTGTCACAAAGAAACGAAGGCTATGCAATAACACTATGGCCCCGATTCTGATACAGTTTGGAAAGCTTCCCGACCGAATGGGTTTGGGAATGGTTTCCAACCCAATCAGATCGGGAGAGTCCAACCGACCGAGTATGATGCATCAGGTTGCTTCCAGATACGATTTGGTTGGACTCCCATTGACTTCAATGGGAGCCTTTGTTCTGACCGAATGCATAGGCTCCCATTGAAGAAAGGGGTGGCTGGGGAAAATCGGGCAATCCCTGGAGCCTGCCACACTGTGCATGGCTGGTAAGGGAAGACCCATGGGTACCCCCACGGGCCCGATTAGGAATGCTCCAGGTGAAGGGGGGGGAACACTACTGGCGCCCAAAGTCTGATTTCGACTGCTGATTGGGGTCGGATGGCACGATTCAGAAAGGCTGTCCAAATCCAGCATTTTACTCGGTCGTTTGGAAACACACCCCGTAGACACGTACAATTCTGCTCTGTATGCTCAGGCATTCCAAATGCCGTCGGGTTTGGATTGGGATATTCCTAACACATAACTCGCATCGTACTCGTTCGGTTGGAAACCTTTCCGAGTCGGTTGAAAAGACACATTCCAGATCCGATTTGGACAGAGCAAATGCCATTAGGAGTCCTTCCTAACTGTATCAGAATCAGGCCCTATATCTAATGCATGTATTGCATATGACACATGTGTGTCATCAGGACGTTTTACAAATATAAAAGTTTACTCTTCAATACTGCTTTTCTCCAGAACAAAATTTTTCCATACATATAAACCATCCAACATTCAAGTTGTGAATTTCAAATTTATCCATGTACTTACATAAATATTCAGTCACATTGTACCCACTGTATGTATGTGTTTCTAAAATAATTCCAAGTGTTATATATTTTCTTCTCAATACTCTGAGATGTATAAATATCGTCATCGTCTTTCCACATTTCTGTCAAAGTCATAGCTTTCAATCATTCACAAAGTTCTTATTTTATCTGTTGCTCATACTTTTATGTTATGTTTTCAAGCCGTTCTGCCAGTTCTTGAAACCGAAGTTGTCCTATTTTAATTCTTTCGGTCAGGAGTTTCGGTGTTTGGTCCCACTGCAACCAGATGTCGCCTTCTCAGGCATCCTTTTGCATCTGTGCATTGAGCACATACTTCTGGACTCTACGTATGAACAATTGCTCTCAAGGGCAGAATATACTAACACAACCTGCTACTTGCTGGGAGCTCTGGAGTGTTCCCAGCAGCTTCCACTTGTTCTCCATGCAGTTGTGTGATACTGTGTACATCAACAGCACCCACTAGTTGGAGACAGAAAGAAGTTATTGAACAATCTGTTGGGTGTATACCGTTAGGGTGAATCTAATGGGTGGTAGCACCATGGCCAATATGACAGAGATATAGGGGCCTGATTCCGGATGACTCTGTAGTTCCAGTGCCGCCAGTAACAGGGGTTATATCCCTCAGCCTAGTGACGACATCCCCAGGAGCACCGGAAATTCAGTGTGCTTCTCCTGGATATTTCGGGTGCTGAAATGTCAGGATCAGTCTTTAGTGGTATATGAGAAGAATTTCACACCACAGGGGAAATATAATCCTCTTTGCCTCACTTTGTTTTCTTCCATAGGAAGCATGTTTTTCCCAATGGAGAAATCCCTTCCTCTGCAGCCCAACAAAATCTGTCTGGGGCTGATTTAGTCCCCTTCCCACCCTGGAAAGGCATGTACATTGTACAAGAGAAAAATCCGACTGTGTCCAGGCTGCAAAGTGAAATGTGAGTTTGTGAATGGCCATAAACGCAGCTGTTTGTGGGCATTCACAGACGTCAGTGGATGGCTAACCCCGCCTTGGAGGGCTCATATTTCCATCCCTTGAGGGAAATTTACGGACGTGGAGAGTGCCGCACTTGGGCTTATGCCTGCCAGGAATCTTTGGTGAATTCCTGGCATGCGTTAGTAAGGTACGTTTGGTCCTATCAGGGCCCGTATTAGTGAAACCTCTCACAGGTACACCATACAAACCCACAGACACTTCAACGTCCTACAACAGCTGTATAAGGAGTAACCCTAGGAAGTTGGGGCAAACAATATACATATAGAAAGTAGTCTCCAGAGAAACCTTTTTATATCATTATCAATCAAAAATAAATGTCACACAATAAATGTGGGTTGAAAAATGAACTAATGGCAATCAGGCTACAAAAGTACAAATACTTTATTCCTATATATAGCGTAAGGGCATTCATAAAGTACAACAGAGTAAAGACAATAGGGAGGGAAGAACTGGCTTAGTGAGTAGAATAAAAGTAGTGGTAAGTGGCATCCACATTCCAGCTGGATGCAGGTTGTGCTCGCCCAGGATAGAGAAGACATCCAGATGCAGACTGCCTTCAAGACCCAGTCGCTTGCGCTTTCTTTGGCTATTGTGTTTGCTGTTTAGAACGAATTTGATTTTGTACATAAAAGGATTTTGTGCAAACTAACATTAATCTTCGCTGGCAACCTACTGAGAGCTTTTTTTCTGTTTTTCCCTAGTTAGCAAACGAATTTGGAAGCCCAGCGTCGTCCCCTTCCAGGTAAGATGGTTGCAGAGAGCCTGACTGGTGTGCCCTGACTCTCTGGTAGATGTGACCATTGCACCAATGTCTCCCGCCCAGGGTCAGTTAGAGCTTGGAAGGGGAATCTAACAGTAGGAGCTATGATTCAGAGAGCACTTGCAATACACACCACCAGTTCCATTTTGAACATTTTACAGTGTTGTAGAACAAGTATAGGCCTCACTGAACTCTAGTGACACATTCAATACCTATCCTAATAGACAGAGCACACATGAAACAATCCGTCTTTGTGACCTGACAGTGAACTGACTGCTTATGCAAGGTTTAGCACTTCTGGCCTAATGGGGCAGCCGGCATACAGTGAGAATGGCTTCACTGCCCAACCCTAAACGGTAAGATGCTATAGGCATAGGACCAGTGCACATTCAGCTTATCTAATGTAAGGTAATGTGAGGTTGTAATACACAGGGCAATATTGTAATGTTCAGCACTTTATGCTTCTTAGGGCAGCTGGTGTGCACATTGCACCAGTGCCACATTTAACACTGTTAGCCTGATATTGGGACCATAGTGCCCAAAGTACTAATGCCAGGGTAAGCATTTTAGCCAAACAAAGCATACAAATTACACAATAGCAACTCCTAGAATAACAATCCCATAGTGATACATATAGCATCAGTACATACAGGATGAATTGAATAACACAAGAACATGAGTGCCACACTCAGCATGGTTTACATCTCTTCCCAGTGACAACACGCAGATTACTAGTGACACATTCACTACATATAGTCTAACAGGGAGACAGATATACAAAGACTACTGGTTCACTGTTCAACACTCGGATATGGATAGCAGATAAAATTCCCTGTGGACCAGTGCTACGTTGATCCCTTCTAGCGTAAATATGCAACCGTATTGCATAGAGCACTAGTGCCTTATACAATAGTCCTGGTATAAAAAGAAAGCAAAATTATAAGGAGCATTAATACTATATGTTAACAATCTTCACCTTAAGGACAGCAGCCTCACTGGAAACAAGAATACGCTGAGCACATCTGCTCTGTTCAAATCTTCTAGCTTTATAGGACAGCATAAATTCATAGATCCAGCAAAGAAGAAGCCAAGCATGAGGACATCATTTCCCATCATTCATCTGCACTGGATGTTACATGACTGGATTTACCATTATCCATCTGCACAGGAGGGACATTACTCCCTACCTTCACCCTACTTCAATCAACTCTTCAGGGCATACCATTGCCTAGGTTACCCCAGCAAAGGGTGGACACAGACAAAGACATTGCCTGTTTGCGCCTGTTAGGGCAAGATAGGACATTAGGCCAGATCCCCTTTGAGATCTGAGACATCCTCTGAGATATACAAGGTAAGATAAAATCATGTGCATCACCCACCATCTCATATTGCAAATCCCCACAATCTCAGCCACTCACATAATAATTGCACAACAGATAAACCACGCCTCGTACACAGCCCACTAACTGCCAAACACCCTCAAAATACAGAATACACATTTCCGACTCAGGCTCATTAACATTTTCTTCAGCACTCCATGCAGAAGACATCACAGACCACATCACCTATCACAAGCTTGACGCCCTCTTTATCACAGAAACAAGCTTCACCCACATATCCTCATATAGGCTACGGCACCCATCATGGGGACCATGCACATAAGAAGGGTAGAGGCCTTGTTATCACCCACAGGTCCTCCTGGTCCTCATAAGTAAGCACGTAACACTCAACTCCATGAAGCTAATGACATGCCATTACCCACTCTCTCCATCTCAGACACCTTCCATCTTATCTACAGGCCTCCCGGGCAGAGCAAGGACTTCATTGATGAATTCTCAGATCCATCCAACATGTCCACATCAACCTCTTGGATTACTTTAACCTCCAAGATAAGACCACCTGCTAAAAAAACTGAGAATCCTTTTTCAACTTCATTGGTACAGTTAATGTGGTACAGCATGTCACACAGCCACATTATCAAAGGGCAAATCCTCAATCCTGTCTTCTCAGCATCATCAGCAATCTAGTAAAAACCACCACCACCCCTGGAATGGACTTACCATTTGGCATCCCTATGTCTCTGCTCAGCATTCTACCAACAAACTAAGGTCAACACAAAAGAGAAAACCACACTTTTAGATCCTTCAAAGACTTCTCTGTGACAAAATGCTTAAACACATCTCTCTTCCTATCAACTCTACTTCCAGCCCTAACACCCTTCTAAACAGCTTCTACATTTTTTTAAGAAAACTATTTGAACATCTACACCTCATCAACAACACACCAAGTGCAAGACAAAGTCTGCAACCCGTGATACTCTAAAGATGTTGCTGAAAATAAACAGTCCATCTGCAGAAAGGAAAGAAAATGGAAGAAAAGCAAAACTCCTGATGACTTCTTAATACTGAAGTCACACCAACCTGCAGACAGCTCATCACATCAGCCAAAGTAAAGTATTATATGAACAACATCAATGAGCAGGGCCGGACTGGGAACCAAAACCGGCCCTGGTAAAGTGCTCGGCCGGCCCCCTCACCCCTGGGGGGTTGGGGGTGCTGCCGAGCTCTTTGCCAGAGCCGGCTTTCGGCCGATTTTGTTACAGTGCCGATTTTGGAGCTATGCTGCAAAAACGGCCCTGTAACAAAAACTGTCCCCAGGGGCACCAAACCGGCCCCCCACCCGTGCGGCGCACAGGGGGATTTCTCGGTGCCCACTACAGCCAGTCCGGCCCTGTCAATGAGGCCACCAACAGAAGCCGAAATATGTTTACGACACCGAAGCACTGCATGAACACCCTGTCGGACCGACCTATTCCTCTGTTGACAGAAGAGTTCAATGTCGTCAACCTCTTCTTCTGTAAATAACATATAGAAGATTCAAAAGCACACCGATAATTTCAATTGCGTTTAGTGTCTCACATTTACCCCTCCCAAAGAATCAGGCAATGGTCTTCGTTCAAAGCCCTATCTCGCTCATATCTTGCTGACAATCTCACCTCCCTCAAAGCCACTTCTTACAAAGGTGATGTCTACCCTCTTCTGTCAGCAGAACTCTCTCTGGGGACAGTATAGTACCCCTACCTACCATTGTTAATGCCTCTTTCACTCAAGGCATCTTCCCAGAAGCTCTCAATACTGGCCAGATCCTCCAACTCCTAAAGAAACCTATACTAGTCCCCAATGACCTAGGCAACTACTGGCCAATCACTCGCCTACCCATTTATTGGCAAGAACGTTGAAAAAGCAGTCTATGTCCAACTTCAAGATCACGCCAGTGCTAAGCATCCCTTGCACGAATACCAATCTGGCTTCAGATGAGGCTGCAGCACGTATACCTCTACCTTACATAACCTAGATGACACCCTCTTGACCACAGATGAAGATAACCCCCTGCCTCCTCATATTCCTGGAATTCTAAACGGACTTCGACATTCGTAGATCCCACTCTCACATACACCCTGGAGTCTCAAATGTGATTCGCCAGCAATATTGTTCACTGGTTTTCCTCCTACTTTTCCATCCAACACCAGCTTGTTCACATGAGCACCTGCAAGACACAAAAGATCCCTATAACCTGTGGAGACCACAGGTTTCTATACTGTCTCTTGTCATCTTCAACCTTTACGTAACAGCATCAAGGTTCACTAATATGCAGATGATACACAACTCTACTTGAAAGTCTCCTCTGCTTCAGGCATCCAAAGTTTCTAACACTACAGGCACATCATCCAGACCGGGATGTCCAGCGCCTACCTGAAACTTAATCCAACCAAAACTGAATTCCTATGATTTAAGAACAACGAACAAGAAACAGTACAAACCTGGCTCAATTACCTGAATCTTGAGAGCTTAAACCACAACTTTTACCAAATGCCAAATCACTTGGATTCATCCTGGGCATCCACCTCACCCTCAAGCAACTCATTGTCAAAAAAACAAAGAGAGCCTGGTACCAGGTCGCTCTTTTAAAGAAAGTGAAAAACACCCCCACTTATCTTGTAGACAAGGTCACCATTTCTAGTGGTTCTCGGCACATGAGCTGCGAGTACAATATCAGATTGCAGACTACGAAGTGTAAAAAAGAAAAAACAAGACAGCAGTCTTTTCCATCTATGCACCTAGAATCTGTCACCAGCATCCCGTAGACATCAAGACTGGCCCAACAGTGCACCAATTTAGGAAGGAGCTGAAGACTCATCTCTTTAAAGAACACTACATCACAATGCATTAACTGTCCATTACCCAGCTTCATCTGCTATTACTCATTGCCATTATGCTAGTCTTTGATGATGTAGAGTGCTCTGTTACTTTTTTGCTAGGTTCAGGCTGTAGAAATACCATATGCATACATGCATAGAGCACTACTACCACTTTCAAAACCCAAGTCCCTTAGCCTTTATAGAATACACATAGCTCTACAGCGATGTTTGAGACTCCTAGCTTGATATAGGGAAATTATTACATGTTGCACTAGCACCATATCAGAAATGCACAGTGCTTAGCCGCCGTGTTGAACACTCCTAATCTTAAGGGGGAATAAGATTACATGGGCACTAGTGCCACTTTAGAGATTACTAGCAAACCTCACATTACTATACAGGGCAGTACCAACACCTTTAAGACTTCTAGCCTCTGACAGCAGCAGGAATACACTACTGCTTTCAAGACCCATTAGTTTCAGAAGGAAGAAATAATACACAGAGAGCCAGTGCTGCTTTCATGATCACTAGTCCAAGAAGACAGCTGCAATCTACAGAGCAGCAGTGCCACATTCAAGACCCCCACCTTCAGAGTGTGACAAGAATACACAGGTCATAAGTGCCACGTTTAATGAGCCTAGTCTCAATGTATTGCAGGAACACGCAGTGAATTAGTGCACCTTCAAGGCTCGAGGCCCCCAGCAGTGACATGAATACAGAGAATATTTACACAGGCATTAATACAGCAAGCGCACAAAACAACTCACAGCATTCTCCCTCCCTCTTGTCTTTGCAGAAGTAACCCCTTTGCCCACGTTAAGCTGAAAAGGACTGTCACCAATGACCGCTCGGCCCCTCTCATCCAGTGACCCGGGGAGACTGTCTAAGCTCCAGCAGCAGCCTTTTTGAGGACCCTTTGGTGAAAGTGCAGAGCATTGTCAAGGCCGGCTGCGATTCACCTCTTACCTGATGCATCACAGCGCAGTGCCTAGAAGGACCAGTGAGACTCAAGCATGGACCAGCATATGACAGTCTGTCCAGCCTGCGTGGAGCCAATCTTGAGTATAAATATTCCCAATTTCCTGCTTTGCAAATTTGCACATAGGCGTACCCCACTGTGATGTAGAGACGGGTGTCATCGTAAAGTGGTAAGGAACCCAGGAGCAGAAACACACTACAAGCACTCTAGGCAGCTGAATCATCTGTGGCAGAAAGATGGACGCGCAGGCAGGTGGAAAAACACACTAACAGAGCAGACAAACACGTAGCATACAAGTAACTATGCATTCTTGTTTGCCATTTTTTTTATAGAAACTATATTTTGCCTGTTCTTTCTTTGCAAACTATTACTTGGATTTCTTTACTTACATTGGGGAATCAAAACTGCAAGTACCTGAATGGAAAGAAGAAAACAGATCTTGATAAGCCACTCTTAACTCATTTGTGGGAACTTGAGGTCTCCGCAAGAGGGATACATATAGGAAACCCATCGCTAATGGCTAGTACATATGAAATCTGAGGGCTCTGCTCCCAGAACAGAATGTATATTTCGCTATTAGAACTATCATTAATCAATCTAGTTTCCAGGTTGCTAGATCTAAACACAGTGAATAAGACTTTGGTTTCTTCCAGTGGCTACTTTGTGGTCTTTATGCACACTTGCTTCCTCAAGACCACTCAGTGTATGTTGGAGGCCATGCAAGGCTTCAAACATTGACTAAGAGCATGCTGTAAATCATGGCAAGAGTCACAATGCAACTGTCGTCTCACAATGAAGCTGGCCTTGGGACAGGCCACTTAGAATGAGGGTGCCTTGCAAAGAAGTTGACACAGCTTCTTGGGAAGTGTGTGATAGAGACACCACTGTGTGTTTCATGGATTACCTTCCTCAATCTATCGTAATCTTGTATTTTATGGTCCATTGAGTTCAATTGTGGATCAAAATCACAATTTCCAGAACAGGCTAGATGGCTATGTGAACATCCAGGACTGGTTGGTAGAGCTCTCAAGAAACTCTGTCTGATCTGGTTTGGGCTTTTTTTTGCCATGGTACTTGTGCTTCAGCATTTGTTTTGGGAAAACAAAACGACAAGTATTAGAATACAAAGACGAAACTAGGACTTGTGACATGAAAACCTGTTTGGCAGTTCAACGGGGTATCTGTGGGCAAGATGAGAAAGTACGGAATCCTTTTGCCAAATCTTTTCACTTATTGCAACTGGTAAGGTAGAACTAAGTTCTAAAGGTGGCCCCATCAAGTTGTGTGTAGGTCATTCAGCAGTGGTTTTCTTTGCATTCAGGTTCTGTGCATGTAGAACTGATTTATAATAAGGAAGGAATGGTACAGATATCAAAAATTGACATAAAGACTATCACTGGATTTTCTATTCACAACTGACATGGAATTACTTGAGATCCCGTGTGTTGGTGAGGGTGCTGGCTTGAGAGAGGATGCATTGAGTTGAGGAAGCACAACAGAATCAGTGTTTGGAAGAGGACAGACATGAAAGATGAATATTTTGGAAACTAATAAAAAAAGGGTGAGAAACTTAAAAAATAGGTAGAGATGACAATGTCTAACGTACAATGTGCATGTGTCAAGAGTGAGACAACATAATGACCAAGGTAAGCTTTCAGATATTTGAAGTTTTCTTAAGATAGTTAAAGCAGTCCACCGGTGATCTAAGGCTGGATGAGCTATATAGATATCTGATCTAGGATGCTTGGGATCATTGGCTATGAATAAGCAAAAGGAAAGGAAATCGAAAATGGAAAGTATAGAATAAGCAAAAAGAAGTGGCTGAAAGGGAAGTGAAAGAGACTGCAGAGGTAAAGCAAGTGAAACTAGCATAGTGGCTGGAAAGTGATGAGAGAGCACAGAGGGAGTGCCAGTGAAAGGCAGGAGAAAGAAAGTGAATAAAGAGCTCTCATGTTGTACAATGTCGGGAGTGAATAGGTTACTCAATCCTTTTATTTTTTGTGTTATGGTATTGTAGTCTTGAATTTGTGCAGGTTAAAATGCAAAAGTAAAATTACCAAAATACAAAGAATGACACCAGACCTGGATAATTTAATCAAACCTGGCATAGACTAACTTGCCAACTTGAAAGAGCTAAAAAGGAAATAAAACAAACAAGAGGACAATGACAAAATTGAATACAGAAGGAATAGAGAGGCTTTATTCTTCAAGTCCACCCAAATCATATTTACAGCCCTTGTCTATTCTTTTGGAAATCATTTTAAACAGCAAACAGGAACCACGGCAACTCCCCGGCTGCAATATATTGTAATAAAGGCCACAGGCATGAAATGTAAGGCCCTAATAGACACAGAATCTGAACAACAAGTACTTAGGTTTATTTACTGCTTTAAGGTTTGTTCTTAAGAAGCAGAAGAGCGCTGTAACAGACTTTTACACCAAAAGGTCGTCACGGTGCACAATAAGGGTACTTAATTTGGGGTTTAAGTGGTTCAACTTAACCCCATGTCATCTGGATACAATGATTCCAGATCTTGGATAGCATAATAAGTTCCTGGTATTTGTAAGCTTGGGTTTCATTCATTGCACACATTAATGTAAGGCACCTGATATTAATGATTAGTTACAGAATAAACAAGGACTGGAGACTTGGCATCTGGGCAGCATGGAGATCAGTGGCAACCTATGGTCATGCGGAGTTACAGCCCCAGGTACTGGAGGTCTCTCGGCTTGAATGACATCCAATCTCCAATCCACTAAATCCTGGCAGGACACCATGTTTCCATTTGTGAGTTTTCTTTTAAGAAATCACTGCATCTTGAAAGTTGTACTCTTTGGGTCCGATTCACGAAATCATTTATGAGTATGGAAAGTTGTACTTCGGGATTACCCCTTTACTTGCTCCTACATGTCCATGCAAATTTGTCCCGAAACATTCAACTCACTATTAGTAACAGTTCAAAGAGGGCACAGTCCTTTCTATTTGTCCTAAGCTTATATGATCACTCCTTGGTTAATCCCATTTTATTCCCCTTTTAGTTTCTTTTGGAGTCAGTTCACAAAGGCATGTACGAGTATGTAAAAGACATATTATTTTATGTATATAGAATGCCTATGCTTATAGGGAGCTTTGATTGCTTCAGTTGCCCAAAATGGACTAAAACACCTGCCAATATAAGCCAGGGACTCAAACCATAATGTCCCGTGAGCATGTGCCAATGCCACAAACACACAGACATTCGCTATAAGTTTTTCATCACCTTTCAAGTTTTTCAATCCCCATCAACATCAAGAAAGTTCTCTTTCGATATTACTTTCTTCCTTCAGAGCATGATGGGTATTTGGATGTCTGGTAAATTATGAGAAACGCAGGATTTCATTTTTGAGAGTCTATAATAGCCTGTTTGGATTATACTATTAGCACTTCGTCAAGAGCACATCAGTGCAACTTTCTTACTTCTGCCCAGCAGAACATGGCTCAGCCTGTCCAAATGCCCCACCTCTTAGAGTCAGCATCCAAGTCCTACTGGTGTTACCACCAAGCTACTTTTTTCCACAGACTAACTACCATTTCTGTTGTCTCTGGAGAGAAATAAAGCCTTACAAAGCCATTCTGTATATTATATTTCAGAAAACATTTGTTGGTCCATTTAACAACATTGACACATTCAATTGTGTAATTAACTACATTTTGGAACTCTAGTTGGTCATTCCATAATGACCAGTTTCGATTGCATACATTCTACCAACAGTGATATGGATTCCACAATTGAGTGCAACTCGTTGATGGCACCAGACCGTTTTTCCAGTTCTGTCCTTCGCTTTCAAAAATAAAAATCTTTGTTTTCATGTGTGTTAGTCCAGTTGGTTAAAAGAAAAGACATGGCAGTGCAATCCACACAATGCATTGAGATGATAAATGTAAATGAACTCAATAAATGGCTTCCTGTTATCATGGAGTGATGAAGCTACTTTTAGTACCGCTGAACTCGACATGATTAAGGCATTTGAGCAAAAGCACCTTAAAATCAACTTTCTTTCCACCTTAAATGGATATTGTGTGCTATGCAATCAGAGCTATCAAATTGGTCTATGTCAGATGTGAGTAGTGTTTCCACTCCTGCATGATTTTTTTTTCCTTTCAGGCTGGCACCTGATGTTTTGCATATCAAATCATGCAGATATGGAAACATAAAAAAGAAAACAAACACTGGTGAACTGCTTACATCTGTCATAGGCTACTTGAGCTCTTGTATGTATTCCATTACAAAACCTGGCATAGTGCTTTTAGCTACTGCTACATCCTACAAGGCATGCACCTCAAATGGTTGCCATGTTCTTGGGTTACTCTCCACCATTACTGGGTTTTCAGTCAACAGTTGTTGGTATTCGGGGCACATATATTTCTCTTACCAGACACGGTGTGCAGAGTTCTACTGGATAAAATATCGCAACGAGCTAATGGCGACCACTATGACATAGTGGTAATATTCAACTGTGCTGCTCCTCTGCTCAAACCATGTACATTTGAGACACAGGAAGGCCGCTCTTTCTCATGGTAATGTTTTCTCTCTTTTAGCTAAAAGATAGGTGAAACAAATTAATAATGTGCTCTGTAGCGCATGGGTCGCTTCCATCAAAACCACCATTATTCTGTTGGGATTCTAAATATTTACTGGATGTACTGCAGATGAAGAAATCAACTTTTTTTTAATGAAATCCATCATCATCAAATCCTCAACCAACCATAGAGTGGAACATCTGTTCCCAGGAGTTCTCACCCCATTCTTTGATGTAGAATGTGACCAAATGAATACTAAATACAAACAAATATTTCTGTTTCGTTAAAACTCGCATCCACCTGTACCTTGAATTAATAAAGTCTAATTTAACCTTTCTGTTAAGGTGTCACCTTGTTTTTACTTCATCGTGGTGCCAAGAGATAAGTTCGATGATGGTTAATGTTACAGTAATACTCTTCTGTTAGCACTGTTTCTTATTAATGAGAGGGATTCTCTCTTTCAAACAACCCTCTCTATGTTGTTGGTGAGCCCAGGAAACAACAACTTGAATTCCTGGACTGCCCGATTGCCATGCACTGCAACTCCTCCGGTTCAGTATTTTGCCAAAATATTAACAAGGCCTTGCCTCTGAAACAGTCCCTCAAAGGTGCATTGTAAGTTGGAGTTTTCATGTGTCCCATAAGATTGGATGGTAAGTGACTGTGTATGCACTTGTATCATATTTGGAGTTGGTTGCTGTAGGTCAAGAACCATTTAATAGGTTCATTGGACGGTTGAATATGTAATTTTCAGGTGAGGGACTGCCAGCTCCTCAATTCAAGAAATTCTAAGTCAAGATGTTCTTTTTCTATTTTCTAACAGCAGACTCTGCAATTAAATAATATGGGAAAGCTTGAACGTACTTAAGTGGAAAGCAGAAGTATGATCAGACATACCCCATTCGCCCAATTCCCTTCCTTCCCTTGCTACGCAGACACTGCAGGACCTAAATAGTGAACGTGTGGGGTAATATTTGCCACAAAAAGTGTAAGAATGTGTCAGTAGAGCACTGTGTAAATGAGGATACAGGTAGCATGTTATCTTGGCTCAGCTGTCTGGCGAAAAAGTGGGGTAATAAAGTAGAAAAAGCAATAAGGTGTTAGAATGAATGTGGTTAATGTATTAAGTGCATTTGCATGAAATGGGTTAACTAGATGTAGTCACCACTAAGTAAATATAGTTAGGTCTGGTTTCCCTAGAAACATCGGGGCATATTATCAAGGGGGTTTATCTCCGCTTTTTTGGCTTTAAAAGCCAAGAAAGCGGAGATAAAATTATCTCCCTATTACCAAGCTGTCGCTAACACCAGTTAGCGACAGCTAATAGGAGATAGCGACCATCTTGGGCCCCGCTTTGCATGTCAGTGATATTTATCACTAATGACATGCAAAGTGGGCGTGCCAAGATTTTAGCGACTGGAAACAGACGCTAACATCGCTATCTCCTATTACCAACTTTTGGAGATATTCGCGCTAAGCGCGAATATCTCCAAAAGCTAACACCTGCCCTGAGCAGTTCTTAGCCATGTTATCCAATGGGAGGTGGATAACATGGCTAAGAGCATTTGCTCGATAATGCATGAATATCGCTGACTTTTCAGCGATATTCATGCATTGCGGCCGTTTTTTATCGCATTTGCGATAAACCTTGCTAATAGCAAGGTTTATCTCCGATAAAAATCGCCGATTTGCGGCGATAATTTTTGTCTCTAAACAAGTTAGAGACAAAAATTATCTCTATTGGTTGGTAATAGGCCCCATCGTTTTTTGGTTTGCTAATAACTATGGCCCCTTTTGAAGAATCTTCACAAAACCTTGCCCCCAAAAAAGTTAATTCACCTCAGCTCCTTCCTGTAAAGTTTCAGGGTGATCTGTCAAGCAGGGGCTGAGCGAAAAGGGGTGGGGGGTACCAAAATGTGAAATTCCCATGCATCTTCCATAGACTTCTTAGACAAAGCTGCAGCAAACACTGCTGAATGGAATTACACCAGTCTTGGCAGGAAGCTAGAAATTGGTCCACATATTATGGTTTTTGTGATTTGGTGTAAATCCGTTCAGTAGTTTTCAAGAAATTTAAGGTAGAAGATCATTGTAAATTTTGGCAGTTGGGTCTGTGAGAGTCTTGCAGATGTCCCGGGAGGGAATTAATTGAATAATTGAGCCCTGTGATAGTTCAAGAGGCCCATTTTTCCCCCCAACCCTTCCTGCTCTCATAGAAGCAAGAGCCTTCTGCGAGTTCCAGGAGAGCGAGCGCTCTGATTCGCTGGCTGTTGGAGTTTTAGAAATGGTAGGCACCTGGACACCTATCCTGCCACTTGACAGAGGCCTCCAGTTCCTGCTTGTTCCAGCCTGATCCAGTGATATTGCCACTGCCCGGGTTTTCCCACTCACTGTTCGTCCTGCCAACAGAATTCCGCCTCCCCAGAACCTACTTAATGCAGGCCGAATGCAACTGCATCAGTAGGCACCTGGACACCTAGCCTGCCATTTGCCTGTGGCCTCCTTTTCCCGCTTGTTCCAGCATGATCCAGTGACACCTCCGCAGCCAGGATCTCCTGCCTGGGTTATCCCGCTCACTGTTCTTCCCATCAACAGAATCCCCACCACCTCAGGGCTTGCTTAATGCAGGCTGCAGCGTTACTGCTTCACTGGTGCGCTGTAGGAACGCTAAAAGCAAGTTTGTCTGTGCCCTGTCCAAGCCTGGACCGTGCACAGCTTCAAGACCCCTGGCCTTCCCAACCCCGAAGATACATGATCTGCAAGCTCTACATCCACGACCCCAGAAGGTGCAACAAACCCTGCCACCATGCCGACCCAAGCTCCACAGTTGGACCTTTCACCTGCACCCACTGCAAGTTAACCTTCCACAGCACACACACACCAGCCCCACCCCAAAACAAACAACTGACACCACCTAAATAAAAACACCAACTCACATGCTCTCTTCTCAACACCCACTCACTATGCAAACACACTGTGAAGAATTGGAACCTCATCTCCACCCTCACACCCGATGTCTTCTTCCTCACTGAGACTTGGCTCAACCCCACTTCCGCACCCAACATCACCACTGCAATGCCCAAAGGATGCACCCACCACAACCTCATCAACAAGTATGGCAGAGGGATTACCATTTTGCAGAAGGAATCCAGACAATGCAACACCACAAATGATGACATCACTCCAGCCATGGAACACCTAATCTTCCGACTCCAAACAGACAGCAAAAGCACCATCGGGGGCACCCTCACCTACTGTCCTCCAGGACCACGTACAGTCTTCTGCTACTTCGTCATCGACTTCATTGCCCCCCTCGCCATAGACTTCCAATGACATTTTCCTGAACGACCTCAACTTCCATCTTGACAACCACCATTTCATCAACACTACCAACTTCCTTGACAGAATAAACAACATTGGACTAACACAACTCGTCCTCGACCCCACGCAATCTGCAGGCCACATGCTAGACCCCATCTTCACCTCCAGCGACCCTAACAGCTACAGCCACACCAAGGAACACACTTGGACCACCACTCTGGTGTCTACTTTAACATCAGCAGCTCACAGACCTCTGCCCCCAAACTGCCCAATGCATCCTACCACAGCTACAGCAAAGTCACAAAGGACACATGGACCAACACCCTCAACACCACCCACCCCATCTCCTCCAGCAACCTAGATCAGAATGCCAGAAACCACCTTCAAGATCACCCTCAACCTGCATCCCACCGCAGTTAGAGCAAAGTCTCAAAGGACACATGGATCAACGCCCTCAACACCACCCACCCCATCTCCTCCAACAACCTAGTTCAGTATGTCAGAAACCGCCTTCAAGATAGCCCTCAACCTGTACCACTGAAGGTTGAGAGAAACAAAGAAAAAGGCATTTGCCTCATGCATCAAATGAAGCCCAAATAACACCAAGGAACTCTTCAACATTGTCAAAGAATTCTTAAAACCCTATTCGGCTAATCAACTGGAACCTGCCAATGCCTGGATACACACACGGGTGACAAATAGTGTGTACAAATCTACTGATTGATTCATTGATTGATTGAAATGGCCACCATTACTGTGTACCGAGAAAAATTGCAGGTTTGTGGGAATGTAAAAACAGCTATACAAGGGGGCAGCAGAAAGGCATCCTGCCCCCTAGATTTGGAGAGGAGGTCTCTAAGGCAAAACTACTGTGAGGAAAATAAATATGTATTGTTTAAAAAAAATGTGCACACTCTCGCAGGAGTCTCGCAGGCTCTTGAATAGTAAAAAAGAGTAGGCAAATTCTCAATACACTCTACTAGTATAAATGCACATTGTGGTGCTTGTTATTGAGAGGAAGTGTGTAAGACATAAGTACTGTGATGAGTTACTTCTCTTTTTTTTAAAGTTACGATCTCAGGAAACTTGCAGTATCGTGAAAAATAGGAAGGAGTAGGTGATCTTTGAATACACTCTGGTATGCGCACTTTTTAATGTAGGAAGGAGTCGTAGTTGAGATGGTGTTTATCAGAGTCTACTATTTACACCCATTGGCTTGGGAAGAGTTGTGGCTTTTCCCACACCCTACTATGCACATCCATCACCTGAGAGAGGGGTTTGAATGGAGAGGCTAGTCCCTCCTCACACTACTACTCACACCTATTATTACAGGGAAAGGTGTCAGCAGAGAGGCCAGTCTTTCCATACATCCTACTAAAAACATCTGTCTTCTGAGAGAGGGGTCTGAAAGGAGAGGCCACGTCATCCCCACACCCTACTACACACACATACACACATGTCATCTGAGAGAGGGGTCTGAAAGAAGGCCAGTGTCTTCTCAGACCCTACTATGCACATCTATCATCTGAGAGAGGCTTCTGAAAGGTGAGAGGAGTCCCTTCACACACCCTACTATGCACACCCGTCAACTGACAGAGAGGTGGTAAAGGAGGGGCTAGTCCCTTCCCACATGCTTTTACGCACACCCATTGTTAGAAATGTGGTCACTCACATAGCAACACAATGAATATATACCACACAAAGACTCAACACAGGTATAGAACCATTGAGAATATTTATCAGAACAAATCAAGGACAAAATTCCAATAAGTAGTGATGAATTTTTAAAGAATAAATCAAAAATAGTGCTTAGACGTTAATAGTGCTAAACGGTTTCTTGAGGTTGGGCGCAAAGTTCAGGTCAACCGCGATGGTGGGCAGGCCCGCTACAGGGCTCAAACAGGTTCAGCTGACAAAGTGCCTTGATAGAGCAAAGTGTCGCCGTTGAGAGACAATGCATCAGTCCTGATTCACGCAGTAGGGTTGATGCGTCGGAGTCGGACCTCACAGTCGGGATGTCAAATTGGCACTGTGTCAGCGTCGAGACGTGCAGGGATGTTCAGATAGGCACAGCATGAGCATCAAAGTGCGCTGTGTCTGTTCTAATGGGCACAGTTGGGACGATGCATCAGGTTTTGTTGAAAAACAACCGCAGAACCCACTTCTGAGGTCCAGGACTGGAGGGGCACCTCCGGCAAAGGTAAGACACACAGATGGCAGAGTCCAACATCCCCAACAGAAATGCAAGAAGTCTTTTATGACCCTGAGACTTCAGAAAACAGCAGGCCCTTGGAGTCACTCTGGGTTTAAGTGAGATGGGTCCAGTCCTTGTGCTCAGCAGGGCAGAGATCAGCAGGCAGCAGGGGCAGCTCAGCACAGTAGTGAAGCATTTCCTTAGAACAGTCAGTCAAGCAGAGTGGCACTCCATGTAGCACAGCAGTCCTTACTCCTGGCAGAGTTCTTTACAAGTCCAGTAGTGTACTGATTTTGTAGGGCCAGGACCCCAGTACTTATAGTGGGGGTGACTTCAAAGCAGCTCCTTGATGTGCACATGTCGCCTTTCATCCCAGCCCCGTTTGCCAGGCTATTTGTGGGGGTAATCTGTCCATTGTGTGGGAACAACACAGCCTATTCAGATGTAAGTGTCACCTTCCTGCTCAGGAAGGCTATCAGAATGCAGATGAATGCAGATGAGTCCTCTGTCACACCCATCCTTCCTGTGTTTGTGGCTGTCTACAGACAAAAGCACAAAGGATAGCTGTCACACAGCTGAGTAGTGTATGTGAGACAGGCTGAAGACCAACAGTGCTAAGTTAAGAGCAGAGAAATGTTCATTTTTAAAAGTGACATTCCTAAAATAGTAATATTAAATCCAACTTTACCACTAAAGAGAATTTATCATTGCCATTCCAAAGATACAAAACATAATGGAGCTACTCCTTTCTAATCAGCAATCACAGCCTAAAATTGTTTTAAGGAATTCCCAATACTAGTCTATGAGAGGAGTAGGCCTCACAGTAGTGAAAAATGATTGTAGCTGATTGTCACTACCAGGACATGTAAAATCTAAACTTACATGTCCTACCTTTTAGTTACACAGCACCGTGCCCTTAGGGCTATCTAGGGCTTACCATTGAAGTGACATGTGTAATAAAAGGGGAATTTAAGGTTTGCCAAGTGGTTTTAAATGCCAAGTAGAAGTGGCAGAAAACTGCACACACTGGCATTGAAATGGCAGGCCTGAGATGGTTTTAAATGGCTACTTTTGTGGATGGTAGAACCAGCGCTGTAGGCCCGCTAGTAGCATTTAGATTGCAGGCCCTGGGTATATGGTAGAGCACTTTACAAGGGATTTATAGATAACCGAAATATGCTCCTCAAGTATACACCAATGTCACCATGTTTAGGGAAGAGAGGGCATGCACTTTAGCACTGATTAGCAGTGTTAAAGTGTGCAGAGACCTAAAGCCAACAAAAAGATACAATAAAAAGTGGAGATAAGCAGGCACAAACTTGGAGGAAGACCACCCTAAGGATGAAAGGTCTAACACCCGTCAACTTAGAAAGGGGGTTGAGAGGAGAGGTCAGTCCTTCCGCACATCCATGAACTGAGAGACAGGTCTGAAAGGAGTAACAGTCCCTCCCCACACCCTACTACACACACCCATTATCTGAGAGAGAAGTCTGAAAGGAGAAGCCAGTCCCTCCCCATACCCTACTACACACACCAGTCATCTGAGGGAGGTGTCTGCAATGAGAGGCCAGCCTCTCCCCCACACCCTACATCGCACACCTATCATCTGAGAGAGGGGTCTGAAAGGAGATGCCAATCTCCCCCCACACCCTGCTATGCACACCCGTCATCTGAGAGAGAGGTCAAAAGGAGATGCCAGTCCCCCCACTCACCCTACTACGCATACCCATCATCTGAGAGAGGGGTCTGAAAGGAGATGCCAATCTCTCCCCACACCCTTCTACACACACCATCATCTGAGAGAGGGGTTTGAAGGCAGAGGTCCGTTTCTTCCCACTCTGTACTATTCATACCCATCATTACAGAGAAAGATCTCAGCAGAGAGGCCAGTCCCTCCATACACCCTACCATGCACATCCATCATCTGATAGAGAAGTCTGAAAGGAAAGGCCAGTCCCTCCCACACCCTATCACGCACACCAGTCATCTGAGAGACAGGCTTGAAAGGAGAGGGCAGTCCCTCCCCACAATCTATTACGCACACCTGCCATCTGAGAAAGGAGTCTGAAAGCAGAGGCCAGTCTCTCCCCACACCCTATTACTGTTGTATTATAAAATGTAGTTCTTTGTGCTTTTTTCCCATAGTTTCTGCCTTTTGGATTTTCATAGCATATTAATGGATTTAGAACTGTATGATGTGTTTTGGAATGTGGGTCCTGGATTCATACTGAAGCTGGTGATTGTACTGGTGTTGCTGCTCCTGCTGCTGGGGTTTTATTGCATGCAATAAATCCTAAACTGAATCCTACTCTGCAATTTCACTACAATTATGCACACCGGGGGTTAAATATTACTTCATGCAAACAAAAACTTAGAAAGTCACAAAAACACAAATTTTAAAGTAAAGTTATAGTTAGATCAATTTGTCAATGACAAAAGTAACTTTTTAAACAAAAAAAGCACAGAAATTCATCAGTTATAATTAGCATCCCTAACTATAACTTACTCCCCAGACATGCACTGCTTATGACGTAAAATATGACATCACCTATGACATCACTGATGACATCATCCAATGAGTGTACTAATTTGTTTTATAGTGTACATATTGGTGGGTAAGTACTGTATTACTAGTCTACCTAATTTTGTACAGCCTGGGTCCAGTTAAAGGGTGTAAGTGTTTACAAAACACATGTGCTCCCAAGCACTATAAGTGTGTAGAGATATGGAACACATTATACATCTTTGTATTCATTAGTAATTCTGTGTGCAGGTGACAGATGACTTGTGTTCTGTATGCTGCAGACAATTGAATATATATATATGTATATATATATATATATATATATATATATAAGAACAGTCCCTGCTTGCTCTCGCCTGGAGCCCAATCCTGGATACCACAGCGCAGCGGAAGAAGAGAGGAGACCCAAGTGCAGGTGAGCAGTGTATTTATTTTCTCGAGGAGACGGCACACCACAGCATGACGTTTCGGCCTTCACAGAGGCCTTGATCACATGACGCATGCTAGGGAGGAGGCTATTTTTAAAGTGCAAGTGCTAATTCAAACGGACACCCATTGGTGCAGCGTGGTCACATGTGGAGTGACTGGTATCATAGACATAGACAACTAATCATTGTGAATTACATCTTGGGATAATCCCATATGCTCGACATTGTGGAAATGCGCAAATAAAGTGCAAATGCAGTCTTAATCACAATGAACAAACCACTGAAACAATTCATACATTGGATAATCCAAGGCTTCAAGAATACAGTGCAAAGTTGGCAATGTGCAAAATACAAAAAGCGTCATTAAAGTGCAATTGGTGTCTTGTAAACATTAGTCATAATAATAATAAATATCAGAAAAAAACATACTAGATACACAAGATCATGGTAAAATCAAGTGTAAAATACAATATGTCAACTCAAAATATTTACAAGTATAAAATATCTGTATTAAAAAGCAATAATGTACAAGCATATTTACAATAAATATATATACACCAATTATATATCTTTTTATGACAGGATGAGACCTCAGGTGATATACACAATACTGGCTGCATAAATGCATTTGTAGCCTGTACCCCGAGATCGCAGCATCCTGGCTCTACTTTAAGCACTAGCCAATCCTGTGTCTATGTACTAAAAAAGTATATTGGGAGGAGAGGAGATGCCGCCAAATCGAACGATTTGGAGACCATCGCAGCCTCGCCTCCCATACCTCAACTCCTGAACATGTGACCACTGATTGCACAACACCATGGTAGTGATAAGCAAAAAGGTGAGCAGTGAAAAACGGTGTTTAAAGTGCTCATTTTATAGGTGGTTTGTTACTTCCTAATCTACAAACCTTTTTCTTTTTTGTAATTAAATAATGCTTTATCATTATCGGTGTTATATTAAGCATAAGATATAGAATGCAACCTAAGCCTAGGCTGCATTCCACTCTGTCACCATTCACAACACTAGACATGTACTGGTTAGTGGCTGGGTGTTATCAGAAATCCACTACCAGTCAGATAGCTGAACAGACACAACGGGGAGATAGGCTACAAATGGACATAATAAAGCCTCAGGAAACACTTGTAGATCAATTAAAGACAAGTGTAAAAATCTTCTGTGGAATTTAGGCCCCCTGGTGCTCGACTGTCCATTTCCAATATATACCTGGTCTCCAACTTCCTAAGGGCACCATCTCTGTCACCACCTCTTCTCAGCGGTCCCACACAATCTACAGCATAGTACCGTAGAAGGGAGCTATCATTGTTGTGGTGCTCCTTAAAGTGGCGGGCCACCGGATAGGCCGGATCGTTGGTGTTGATGGCCCTTATGTGCTGGAGTATCCTCTTGTGCACCTGCAGCTTGGTACTACCCACATACCGCAGGGCACACGGACACTCCAGCACATAGACCACATACTCACTCTTGCAAGTCAGCTGTTTTGTGATCTTGCAGGCAACCGGGGTAAAGGGCACTACGTATTCTGTTTTTTTCAGCCCATGCTGGCATGCCTTACAAGAAGCACACTTCCTGAAACCTTTGCTCTTGTCTAGCCAATTCTTTCGTATGGATACTTCTGGGCTAGATTTCACTAAGGCATTTTGCATGGAATACGCTTTCCTGTAGGTGATTAACGGCTTGATGGAAATTTTGTCACCTATGACTGGGTCGCATTTGATGAGACCCCAGTGTTTGGAAATGATTTTTCCTAATGCCCCATGCTGCTTGTTATACGCCCAGATAAGTCTCACTTTTTGATCCTCGTTGGCAGAAGGCGCAACCTTGACCTTACGTTGCAAGGCCTGACTGCGTGACAGTGCATTTGCCTTGGTTATTGCCTTATCAACCATTGCAGCCTTGTACCCTCTTGCCAAAAATCTGGACCTACTAGCTTGCTGAGCTAGATGGCATTGAGCTTCAGTACTGCTCAATCTTCTTATGCGCAGCATCTCGCCATACGGGATACTGCGTATGAGGTGGGCAGGGTGGTGACTACTGGCATGGAGTATTGTATTTCCAGCCGTCGGCTTTCGGTACAACCTGGTTTCAAGTCTCTCCCCTCTTGTGGTGACTGTCATGTCTAGAAAATGTACCTGTTCTCTGCTAATTGTCGAGGTGAACTTCAAGTTGTAATCATTGCAGTTCAGTTTGTCAACAAATTGCTCAGCTTCCAGACGTGTGCCCCTCCAGACAAGGAACACGTCATCAATATAACGATACCATCGTACAATGGACCGCCTAGCAGTGTCAGAGTGTTCGCCAAAGAGGACCTGTCTCTCCCAGTAGCCCATGTGGAGACAGGCATAACTGGGAGAAAAACAGGCCCCCATGGCCACTCCTCTGACCTGCTGGTAGTATCTGTTGTTAAACATAAAGAAATTATGATGTAAACAGAATGAAATCATAGATAGTAACATTCGATTATGGTCAGCCATGATCATTGGTCTTAAGCCTAGATAGAATTCAATGGCTCTCAGTCCGTCTTGATGAATGATACTTGTATACAGAGACGTGACATCTAATGTAATGAGCCACGACTCCGAATCCCATTGTATGTCCTCAATTTTCCTCACAAAGTCATTAGAGTCCTGAACAAAGGAAGGTAGACTCTGTACGAACTCTTGTAGGAATGAGTCCACATAGACAGTTGTTTTTTCAAGTAAGCCCCCACATGCTGCTATTATTGGTCTGCCTGGGGGTTTATTCATGTTCTTGTGGACCTTAGGGATTAGGTATAACACTGGCATGACTGGATTGTTGTTTTTCAGATACTTGAGCTCATCCATACTTAACAACCTAAAGGATCTCCACCCCATTAGCAAAGAAAAAAACTCCTCTTGGGCTTTCTTGATTAGGGTGATGTCACTATGTCGGTAGCAGTCTGAATCATTTAACTGGGAGAGGGCTTCTTCCAAATATAGTTTCCGCGGCCATAGAACTATATTCCCTCCTTTGTCAGACTGCCTGACAATGATATTCTCGTTGGATTGGATCTTGTGGATGAGTCGCAGGTACTGATCATTCTGTGTATATTTCTTACGTTTAGAACTGAGCAGTTTGGAGTGCAGCAACTTGATATCTTTTACAGCAGCGTCATGGAAGATGTCAAGATTGTCATATAACATCACAGGTGTGTAAGTGGAACGTGGTTTGAAGGAAGTGAGACCCCCTACCATGTTTGGTTCACATCCTGATGACCCTTGGGAAGTTGATTGGGAAGTTGATTGCTCCAATCTTAGGGATTCCAAGGCCTCCAACCCTGGAGCATCACGAACTTGCAGTCCCACATCAGTTGACTCTGTCCTCATTGGGGTGTTACGTGTCTTGGCACCCATAAAATGTTTCTGCAGCTTAATCTTGCGGACAAATTTATATAGGTCAATTCTTGTGTCCACATAATTAAAGTCACATGGAGGACAAAATGTGAGACCCTTAGATAGTATCTGATGTTCAGTTTCTGATAAAATCATGTCGGACAAATTGATAATAGAGGGGGCAATGTCCGTTACTCCTGATTGTGAACTTACTTCCTGTTCCATCTTTTCGGATTTTTCTTCTTCTTTTTCTGCTGATTTTTTTCTCCTTCCTCTCGATCTAGCCTTTCGGCGTTGGTAGCGCTTGACGTTGCGGATTTTGTTCCGGAGCGCAGTTGGGTTCTCGGACGTAGAGTCTCGCGCCAGTCCTTCCTTATGCAGTCGAGTTCCTCTGCTAGTGTGAGCCTGGTAAACCCCAATCGTCCATCATTTTGTGACAGATTGGAGTCTGAATCACTATTCACGCAAGAGCTTAAGTTAGACTCTGATGATTCATCCTGTTGGGCTGCCTCTGCTGCATGTCGTTGGGCAGGGCGGTTCATTGTTGTTGCAGTTTTGAGTTGTCTTGAGGCTTTGATGGCATCATATTTTTTGGCGAAAGTAAAAATACGCCCTTCCGCATAATCCGCCTTGTCCCTTTGAAATTTATAGGCTTTTCTTTTACTAATGATCTCTTCTTCCTTTTGAAGCCTTGCCATCATGTCACTTCTCAGCTTAGTGCTTTCACTCATATATTCCGTACAGGATGATTCAATTTCCTGATTCAGCTCATCAATTTTGATCTGTGTTTTGAGGCGGTCACTCTCCGCATATCGCACCAGTATTTGAACCAATTTGCGTGATGACTCCAAATTATTATATATATATGGTAGCTCTCTTTTTTTTAAAGTACTGATTAAAATCTGGATATACTGACCCAGTAAAGTACATTGTGGGACTTGTGCACAATGCGCCTGCAACACACCAACTAAAGGACAATTAACCAATGGGAGTGATCGACGGTTACAAAATCTGACAATGGTAATCACTCACCTGCAATGGCATTGAGAAAGACATGTTAATGTCGAAACATGTCTGCCTGTGAAACTTGATTAATAAATTGGATTTGTGTGAACCCGAGAGTGCTCCATGTTCCCTGGGGACTTTGGTGGTAAAGAGTATAACGTGCAGTCAGTAACACGGATGGATGAACCCGCTCTGAAAAGGGTTCTGCAGTATTAAAGTGACATTTGGAGGAATATATATATAGATATGTATGTATATATATATATATATATATATATATATATATATATATATATATACATATCTATATATATATATAGATATAGATATATATATATATCTATATATATATATAGATAGATATATATATATATATATGGATATATATCTATATATATATATATATATATATATTCACTGAAAAAAACATAGGTTTCAGGGGTGTTATAGTTAGCTGGACATTTCACTCATACAAAACCATTGAAATTCCTCCGTTATAGTTAGTTGTACTAACTGTAACGCTCGCGCCCGCAATCCACTGGTGATGATGTCACATATTACATCATTCATGACATGGTCAGTGACATCACTGATGACATCTCAAATGACATCACTGATGGCATCATCCAGTGAATGTGGTTTGGTTCGTTATTTAAATATGTATTATATATACACCAATCTGCATTGAAGAATCAGTGGATATATAATTATCTGGATGGAGGATTTAGTAGCAATGTGATTGACTGTTTACTTGACTAATTTATAGTGTCTCACTAAATATATTAGATAGTGACTAAACTGTATGAATATCTATATTACTTGGTCAGTTGTTGTGTACACTACTGCACCAGTTGGTTACTAGCTATGTGAAAGACTTTATTAGTTATTGATTAGTTAACTGACTATTTGTATGGGCGAGTGAATGTGTGTGTGAACCGGTGGGGGATCTGTGACTGCCCAAAGATATGTGTTGTTGTAGTTAATTCAGTAGGTATATGACATTAAGACTACATTTTATAATAGTTGTTTGGGTGAGTGAATATCTTTATGGGTGTGGTGATGTGCAAATATATTTCTCATTGGTACATGTTGAACAAAGTAGAAAAAATGAAAAGCAGTGTATGTGATAGTTTTATATAAATAAGTATACGTAAAACTCGATTGCATGAGTGACTATATAGATAACTGTATACTTGTAATAGTGATTTTATAACACACTAAGTATGAGTTACTATCTATGAATAAATGAAGTGGTGTTTGTATAAGTGTGTAGCTGACTAAATGTAAGTGTGATCCATTGTTTACATAAGTGAGTAGGATGACTGCATAAGTGAATGGGATGTGTGCTGGTATATAATGTCGATATAGGTGTATAAGTATATTTGATAGTGTTCTATTGATCATTGACAGCTTGTATGAATGAATCTATAGATACGTGATTAGATGTGTGTGTAGATCTAGGAATCACTAAGTGGGTTTTTAGATACTTGTAATGCTGTGTCAATGGATTCAAATATGGTACTCTGTGTTTTACAGTGAGTGATGAAAGGTTATACTAGTGTACAGGCGACGCCCTCAACACCGCCGAACACCTGCACTTCTGGATCCACACCGACCCCAACACCCCCCTCAGAGGAACACTCATCTACAGACCCCCGCACCACGGGCTCAGTTCAGCGACTCCATCGCCGACCTCGCCAGCACCCACTCACTCGCCTCCACGGACTACATCCTCCTCGGGGACCTGAACTTCTACCTCGAGAACAACAACAATGCCAACTCCACCACCCTGATCAACAACCTCGCCAACCTCGGCCTCAAACAACTCGTCACCGCACCCACCCATGCCGCCGGCCACACGCTGGACCTCGTCTTCTCCACAGGCACCCACGTCGCCTTCATCCACACCACCGAACTCCACTGCACCGATCACCGCTGCATTCATTTCACCTTCAAGAAACCAACCACGCACCACCGCACCCAACAGCTGCTTCGCTGCTGCTGGAGCAAAGTCACCGAAGACCGGCTGATCACCACCATCACCCAGAACCCACCCACCAACCCCACCAACCCAGACGCCGCAGCCCGCAACTTCAGACAGTGGATGGACGACTGCGCCAACACCCTCGCCCCGCTCAAGAAACCCTCCAACAGCCACACCAGCAAGAGAGCCACCTGGTTCACCGACGAGCTCCAGACCTCCAAGCGTGCATGCCGGAAACTGGAGAAAATATGGCTCCACAAACGCACACCGGACAACTACGCAGCCCACAAGGACACCACCTGCAGACATCGCCACCTCATCAGATTAGCCAAGAGATCCTCCTTCAAAGACCGCTTGGATAACAACGCACACGACAGCAAGGAGCTCTTCAGCATCGTAATTGAACTCACCAAGGCCAACGACATCCCGCGCTCACAAGAACTGTGCGACTCACTAGCCATCTTCTTCCACCACAAGATCGCTGATATCCACGACAGCTACAACACCACAACCACCCGACTACGCCAGACTCCACCTCCCCTGTGAACACCACCAGCGCCATCCGCCTGACCTCCTGGTCCAACGTCAATGACGACGAGACACGCGAGATCATGAACTCCATCCACTCAGGATCTCCGTCAGACCCGTGCCCACACCACTTATTCAACAAAGCAGATGCAGTCATCGCACCCCAACTACGGAAGGTCATCAACATCTCCTTCGAAACAGCGACATTCCCGGAAAGCTGGAAGCACGCCGAAATCAACGCCCTCCTCAAGAAGCCCAAGGCAGACCCCAAGGACCTCAAGAACTTCCGGCCTATCTCCCTGCTCCCGTTCCCGGCAAAGGTCATCGAGAAAATCGTCAACAGGCAATTGGCCCGCCACCTGGAAGACAAAAACATCTTGGACCCATCCCAGTCCGGATTCAGACGAAACTACAGCACCGAGACAGCCCTCATCGTCGCCACAGACGACATCAGGTGCCAACTAGACATCGGCGAAACATAATCCCTCATCCTCCTGGACCTGTCGGCTGCCTTCGACATGGTCTGCCATCGCACTAGAAAGACACGCCTCCTAGAAGCCGGAATCCAAGAAAGGGTCCTTGACTGGGCCACGTTCTTCCTCTCAGGCAGAACCCAGAGCATCCACCTCCCACCCTTCTGATCTGAAGCCACTGACATCATCTGCGGCGTCCACCAGGGCTCATCCCTCAGCCCGATGCTGTTCAACATCTACATGGCCCCCCTCGCACAAGTGGCCCGCCATCACGACCTCAACATCATCTCCTATGCCGACGACACCCAGCTCACTCTCTCCCTCACCAAGGACCCACACACCACCAAAACCAACCTCCACAAGGGAATGAAGGCCGTCGCCGACTGGATGAGGAGCAGCCGTATGAAGCTGAACTCGGACAAGACGGAGGTACTCCTCCTCGGACCCACCACCTCAACCTGGGACGACTCCTGGTGGCCGACCACACTGGGAACAGCACCAACACCCCCCGACCATGCACGCAACCTAGGATTCATCCTCGACTCCTCCCTCTCCATGGCTAAGCAGCTCAACGCCGTCTCCTCCTCCTGCTACAACACCCTCCACATGCTCCACAGGATCTACAAGTGGATCCCGACCGAAACAAGAAGAACGGTGACACAGGCCCTCGTCAGCAGCAGACTGGACTATGGCAACGCACTCTACGCAGGAATCCTAGCAAAACACCTACGACGACTACAACGCATCCAAAATGCCTCCGCCCGACTGATTGTCAACGTTCCCCGCCGCAGCCACATCACCCCCCACCTGAGAGACCTACACTGGCTCCATGTCGACAAGAGGATCACCTTCAAGCTCCTCACCCATGCACACAAAGCACTCTACAACACCGGACTAGCCTACCTTAACAGCAGACTCAGCTTCTACACCCCCACCCGCCAGCTCTGCTCCGCAGGCCTCGCCCTCGCCGCTGTCCCCCGCATCCAACGAACGACCTCCGGTGGGAGATCCTTCTCCTACCTCGCCACCAAGACCTGGAACACCCTCCCTACCCACATCCGGCAGACCCAAGACCTACTTGCCTTCAGAAGACTCCTCAAGATCTGGCTCTTCGAGCAGTAGCAGAACCCCCCCCTCCCCTCAGCACCTGAGACCCTTACGAGTAAGTAGCACGCTTTACATGTACTCTGATTGATTGATTGATTGTATGATGAGGTGTATCTGATTGTCACATGGATGATGTCATCAGTGATGTCATTTGAGATGTCATCAGTAATGTCATCAGTGATGTCACTGACCATGTCATGAATGATGTAATATGTGACATCATCACCAGTGGATTGCGGGCGCAAGAGTTACAGTTAGTACAACTAACTATAATGGAGGAATTTCAATGGTTTTGTATGAGTGAAATGTCCAGCTAACTATAACACCCCTGAAACCTATGGCTTTTTCAGTGAATGTCTAAGGTTTTTTAAATGATAATTCCTAACTATAACCTGCTTGAAACCTATGGTTTTTTCAGTGAATTTCGAAGGTTTTTTACATGATAATTCCTAACTATAACCTGCCTGAAACCTATGGTTTTTTCAGTGAATTTCAAAGGTTTTTTAAATGACAATTCCTAATTATAATGTTGACCACTTCCCCATATCTTCAACAAGAAACCAAATCTGCAATGCTACCTAGAATAACAGGCAATAGTTCCACTTACCACTAACACATTAACATAAACATTTGACTAGTGTAAGGACGTCGACTATGTACTACGTGAATTACATCCAACTCACACCCACATTTAAAGAGCAATATGTGATAGAGGTACTAATTATACACTTTCACCACCCAACAAAATCACAATACCCAGCGCCACCACCACTACAACTACCCCTCCTTACCCCTTCCCTTCTACTACATCAGAAGCAGTGCAAAACAGGACAACAGACCGTCCCAAAATAATATATCTCCTCAACAGCAAGCTAGCTCAATGTTCAGAGATGTGGCAACCAACTATGTATAAGGAAAGGAACTCGCACATCAACAATAATTTACACATTGCCAAGACTACCGGTGAAATGCTATTCACAACTCACTATAGAAACCAAAAACGTTTCCGTGTGTAGATATACCATTGATACGTGTGTACTGCACAGTGGACGCAAACATATTATCTCAGACTCTGGGGAATATCGCGGTCATGTTGCTATGTTGTCTACCCCCTTGAAGCAGAAGTGGAGTGGGCTGATCCAACGAACGCAACTCCAGCATAAGACTATAAATAATTAGCTTGGGCGTGGTTCACTTCTGCAAAGAGAAAAAACTCTGCCACAGCGAAGGTCCACACCCTGCCACGTGGCTGCCGCCAGGACCACATGCCACCTTGATACAGGCCGATTGTGAACACAGCACCGCAGACTTATGTCTATATCGACTACTGCCTTCGATCTACACTGCGGACAGCAGGGTTTACAACTTGAATTCAGCTTTGGATCTACACTACGCACAGCATTGAAGTTATCCTTCATTTATGTAAGGCAGAGACAATTCTACTTTAAGTCCTCAGACTTTGGTAAAATAAGTGATAAAAATTCTTCGTCGGTATCTGTGCTGACTACTGCCCTCGATCTACAGTGCGGTCAGTAGAGTTTACAACTTGATACCAGTGGCGCATCAGCACTACAGAGAACATTGAATTAAGTCTCAATGTATTTAAAGCGGAGACAATTGTACTATGTCCTTAGATTTTGTTAAAGTAGGAGCAGTAGGAAATTCAGCCTTCATTTATTTATTGCAGAGACAATTCTACTATATGTCTTCAGATTTTGTTTAAATAAGTGACAAAAAGCATTCCGCCATGTCTGTGTCTACTACTGCCTTTGATCTACACTGCGGACAGCAGGATTCACAACTTCAATTCAGCTTTCCATCTACACTATGGACAGCATTCACGTTAGCTTTGATTTATGTAAGTCAGAGACAATTTTGTTAAATTACGCGACAAAAAACATTCCTCAATGTCTGTACTGAGTACTGCCTTCAAATGAACACTGCAATCAACAGAGTTCACCACTTGATACCAGAAGCGCATCAGCACTACATACAACATGGAATTCATTCTCGATTTATTTAAGACAGAGACAATTGTACTGTGTCCTCAGATTTTGTTACGAGATGTGACAAAAAGGCATCCCTCGATGTCTGTGTCAACTACTGCCTTCGATCTACATTACAGACAGCAGGGTTCACAACTTGAATTCAGATTTCATCTACACTACGGACAACATTCAAGTTAGCCTTGATTTATGTAAGGCAGAGACTATTGTACTGTATGTGTTCAGATTTTGTTGAAATAAGTGGCAAAAAATAATTTGTCCATATCTCTGCTGACTACTGCCTTCGATCTACAGTGCGGACAGCAGGGTTCACAACTTGAATTCAGCTTTGAATCTATACTACGAACAGCATGAAATTTAGCCTTGATTTTTTTAAGGTAGAGATAACTGTATTTTATGTCCTCAGATTGTGTTAAAAGATATGACAAAAAGAATTTCTTGATGTCAGTGATGACTGCCTTCGATCTACACGATTCAGGTAGAATGGTGATTGTACATGACGCATTCCAGTAGACAAGAGACAATATACCACTGCGACCCCCCCCGAACCATGAATCATCGCAGAGTGAGCACACGCTGAGTTCTTTCCGTACCACTAACTCACTGCACAACAAGTCATCTCCCCGTAGCCTTAAGACAGAATTCACTAGGCAAAAAACATTGCTCCCAGTGCAGCCTTCCTGCACTACGCCTTATCGAATGATACGTACAAGCTCAGCGCCAAAGATAGTACTAACTCAGTGCACCATAAATCATCGCAAAGAAGAGTGAACAGTTTATGTCACGGTGAGACATACTGTCCCTTTTAAATGCCCCTGAAACATACATATTTTAATAATTTATTCTATACACGTTCTATCTTTAATTTCAATCAAGATTGCAGATGATGCAGTCCACCCTAACATCTACATTGCGGACAGCAGGGTTTACAACTTGAATTCAGCTTTGGGTCTACACTATAGACAGTAGAGAATTCAGCCTTGATTTACATAATGCAGAGACAATGATACTGTATGTATTCAGATTTTGTTTAAATAAGTGAAAAAAAGCATTCTTCTATAACTGTGCTGACTAGTGGCTTTGATGTACATTGCGGACAGTAGGATTCACAACTTGAATTCAGCTTTCTATCTACACCACAGACAGTAGGGAATTTAGCCTTGATTTATTTAAGGCACACACAAAAAATACTCCTATGGCACTGCTAGTATGCGCAAGCACCTTTAAACCCTGCAGCCTGTGAACTATGCTCACAAAGAATGTAGAAGACTGCGCCTAAATGTACCTCCACCACCGGCAATACCAAGTACCTCTAGGGCATCACCTTCAACATCGCCACCAGACATACGTCCTCATTTTGAGAACGTTTGAATGCACTACGTGAAATGCAATTGTTTAATTTGTTATGGGAAGCAATCACTAGACCTAGTTTGCCAATCAATTGATAACCATTGATAGTAGTTTTTTCCCCTCCAAGTTCATGCAGTCTAGTATACAACAGTCAATGCTTTGAGTACAGACCGCTAGAACCACCCATCATCGCAGGGTGAGCACACACTGAGCACCAGACGTACCACTAATTCAGTGCATCATAAATAATTGCCACGTGGCCTTATTAAGGCAAAATTCAGTTGCCAAAAGACATTCTTACCAGTGCGATCTGCTTGCACCACACATCATCGCAGGCTCTACATAAACCGCCCCTACCTCAGTGTACCACAAATCATGAACCCTTTAAGATAGAATCTTCTGTGTATAATTTCACATACAGTGCTCCTACCTCTGTACAGCAGAAGTCATAAACCGTTTATGATTGAATATCTGTGTATGATATTATGATGACTATTTTACTTGTTACCAAGAGCAACGTAATAAAATGGAGTCGAGCACACATGCCCGTACCCACTTCAACCATCTATCTGTGTCTGTATATTTATTATATTTGTAAAATGCTGCTCCTGCACCCTAACACATTATATTGTGCTGTAAATAGCAAATTGCAAACCATCTTACCTTCGCCAATAACAAAAACTTCGATTATATAACTTTCTCTCGCTCATTCTACAAATACGAACGTACAAAGTGGATCATTACGATACTGCAAAGAAAATGTATAGTCAATTTATAAATGTGTACTATTTAACTTTTTTGAATCATATTTATATAGCGCGAAGTTGACCTAAAACTAAATCAAAAATTTACATGAGCACCGTATTTACAGTACATTTTCAGGCACGCGTTGATTACGTCATTACTCTACAATAACAGGATGTGGACGCGACTCCGAGCCTCGAACAATGATTTCCAGCACCAAGTTCGACAGTATACCTGAATGACCACATACGTATATATATTATCTGTCCTTCATGTGCTAAAAACTGCCAACTAAACTTCTCACAGCCCTGTATTACTACAGCTACAACACTCCACTGAATGTACAACAAACATTCATATTCGCAGAAATACGTCATGTCCACCATCTTTTATGTGTGCATCTATGGATGAATATAGGGTCAGTGATACCCCGTACCTTCCATGTTAGCCATATTGTAGAACTTTACAGACATAATGACACGTTTGCGTGTAAGACTCGGGTGACAGAAGCACTACAACACGGACACCCAAATCAGTAGATTTTTCATATAACTCACGACGGAACTGCGCCCATAGCTCCAGAGTCATCGTTCACAGCCTCGCGTAGCACTGGCATACGCCAGTCCAGCCCACACAACAACGCTACATGGCCCAGTTTTCCATTCTAGTGATTTCTTACTTCCAGGTCTAGTTGTCAGAACGGCACACACACACTCCCTCATGGCTGGTATACACCCACACCACACCCATCCAGCACATGAGTCACTACACACGTGACCCTACCAATATAAAAGATGGAGTGCATGTGCTCTATGCCATTTTAGAGTTGCTCCCATCGCAAGCGCTGTGATGGCCCGTCCTAGTGGTTCCGATGCCTCATGTAGGCCCAAACCAGAGAGCAGGGGGGCCCACCACTACGTCCGTGGCCTCTTTGGTCACTGAGTTAGTGGTGCCGCAAGGACTGACCAGGTGAGGAACCTGCCATGATGATGGGAGCATGAGTATGTTGTTAGCCATAGTGATATAAAAGACTCAACCCCATATACTACACTTCTTGGTTGCAGAGCGGGACTGCATGATGTAGAAGGTGCCCTGTCCATGAAAAGGTGAGCATTCAAGCCTGAGTGCGCAGCGGAGGGAGTAGATGGGGTGCAGCAGACTGGATACAAACAGGCGACGCAGCGATTTGGGAGTACGCAGTCGTATATTCTCGCGGTTCTCGCTGTGTCATAGAAAACTTAAGGGCATATTAACAAGTGCCATTTCGCCGCAATTTTTATAAATAAGCCAAAAATGCGGTGCAAAGTATATCGCCCTATTTACTAGGTGACACAAAGTTGCATTAATGCATGTTAGCAGTCGGTTTGCTAAGAGGTTGCCTTGTATCTCCAATGAGCAGCAATGTAGGTGTTCTCAGTGGGAAGGTAGGTGTTTCTATGAGAATATAAAAAGGAAGAGGGAGGTATGACAACAGCGTTGTATTTACAAGGCGGCCCCGGATTTGAGGACCTATAGGAAAACTCTCGCTAATTGCGCTGTATGTAGGATCCTAACATGCGTTCTGAAGTAGACTTAAACATGTTTAATATGTGAGGTGGATTGATATGTTAAGTGCACAGTCTTATATTAACAAGGTTTTCACTTGCGATCATGAATTTTCACTGAATTTCTCGCGATATTGGGGGCATATTTACAAGGACAGCGTTAAAATTATCGTGGCTTTAGCGTTATGAAAGTGCTGTTAAATTTGTTGTGGTTTCCTGGAAGCGTAAGCGGAGTGGGCTGGACTAATGTTTGCCAGTGCTGCCCGGGGCTGTAACCCATCATTACGGAGCTAGCAGTTAGCAGAACTAACTATAACAAAGGAATTTCAATGGTTTTGTACGAGTGAATCGTCCAGCTAACTATAACACCCCTAAAACCTATGGTTTTTTCAGTGAATATAAATTGATATACACACACACATACATATATATATATATATATATATATATATATATACTGGGCACTTTTGGCATGTCGTCACTCCTACAGTTTGCCTTTGATAATGGGGACAAGGCCCGAAGCACGTTGGCAGCGAACCTATGGATTTGTTTACATGGAGCAGTTCCGTGTTTGCAATAAAATACCTACCTGTGATACTGCTTTTTAGAAATTTATACTTGTGGAATTTCAAGAGAGGGGAAGATGTCTCCCCAACCCAGAAAAAACATTTTGGTGATTACCTATAAGACTCTTTCAAGGAGGTGAAAATATTTATCTGGACCTCAGCCTTGGTGGAAATTATGTTATTTCTGGAATGTGATTGGATCTTGTCAGTATCCAAAATTTTAAACTATAGAATTCAGGTGTAAAAGCATATTGTTACTAATATAATGGACTAATAGGTCCTAACTAAGACACTACATCAAGTAGCATTCCCTTCAATTGCCGTTGGTGAAAGACTACTGCAGATAATCCCATAAAGAGCATGATTTTACCCAGTAATTACCTACCTCAACTTATTCCTTCACATTTCCCTCCTCCTCCTGATGAATAAAAATGAATAAATATTCTGAAATCACAATTCGACCATAACAATAATATGCATACAGAGGAATTCACCAAAGACTTTGGATTCATTCCTTGTGGAAAGCCATGGTTCAAGTAAACTCTACCTATTCATACCTATAGAATAACAAAAACACTTCAGCACCCAACAGGACACCAATATCTCCTAGTTCTAATCACAAAACAGGATCTGCCTCCAAACCACAGAGGCCTACTGAACACTAATCTCAACACTGAACTCAGAACCAACACTCCAAAATCACCTCTACGAAAACTATATCCTTGTGTGAAGAACTGTTCATCAAGGAAGTCAAATTACCAAGATCGGGCCCGTATCATATAATAGCCACACTGTTTCTGTTCGCACCAACAGGTGCACTGAGCACAAACAGGTGCAACGCAATATCTTACTGATAAAGCTCTGCCTGCAGCAGTGGCAAACTGGGCAACCCCTTTGTGAAAGAAAGACCCCACTCCATATTTCATGGTGGAGGTGGCACTGTCCTGCACTTTAAAGGGGGACAGAGATCCCACTGTAGGCGGGTCCAGTGAGTGACTGCACCCACCTTCAGTGGAATGCCTATGGAACCCCCTTTTCTCCCTCCATAAAGTTGTCCTCAATAGGAGCAATGTCTGTTGCCAACCTTTTTGTGATGCACAATCAGTTCCTCGCCTAATACCTTTTCTTGCTTCTGTCCCCGAACCCATGTGTCGCAGGCATAGAGGCAAACTGTTTCTGACATTTGCCTGGGGCAACACCCTAATGAAAATGAGAGTAAACCCCTTGATATTGCGCCAGCACTATATGTGTGCCATTCTTCTCTGTCTGCAAACTCTTTTGCAATATTACAGGGCCCTGGGGCACAAAAAAACGGGCACACAACCATTCCACTGCCGGGGCAGTGTACTTACGGTTTACATCACAGAGGCCTCTAAAGCAATCACAAAGCATACCTTCTATCGCAAGCACACTGACTAAAGGTACAACAAAGAAAAGTGAACCACTCTAGTCAACTTGACCACTGAGAAAGGCCAGTACTTCTGCTGGCATTGCACAATAATTATACAATGAAGTCCGTGCCAAATAAACACACCTTGTACTATCTTCAACATCTCCGGTCCGGGCAAGCTCAACCCAACAAAAAGAAACAGATTCACTAAAGCAAAGCATTTGGATAAAAATGCATGTCTGTTGGCTTCTAACCAAATCATAAAGATATGTTTGACCAACACTCAGTCACCTTTCTGGAAACTCACACCTAATTAGAAAGGGCAAATGCAGCATCACAGATGTTATTGAAAACGGGTTCAAGGTTAACAGAACCACTATCCTTGATGACATTATTCCTCTCAAGTACAAATTCAACTGAAAGAACAAGGTAAAAGAAAGAGGAGGAGTTGAAGACATGTGCACACTCCGATCGGTTGCTTTGCTATCAGGTACATGACACATCACGGACCTCCTTTGAATGTGTTGGCACTGTATGGTCAATTCAGATTTCTCTTTTATCATGGTAGGATGTATAGGCCCCTGGGATATGACGACCTTTTTTGCTGAAATCCTGGAACTCGTGCCACAGCTGAAATCCCTTGCAAAAAGATACTAGTAATAGGTGACTTCAATTCATTGGTAGTCTGATTTGACAACAAATTAGGTTCAGAATTAATAGACAACCTCCATGTTTTGGGTTTAACTAAATAGTCTTAGAACCTACTCATAAAGAAGGCTAAGCTCTGGGGATCTAGTGTTCATATTCAACTCAGAGACATGGGAGCTCTAGGTAGAAGCACAACCTTGGTTACCATTCTATGCTTTAATTCGATCTTGCAAATGTAAGCAATGCCCCAGGGCCTCAAAGCAACTACCAAGTTAAAAATGGTCAGAGTTTAAAAGTTTGGGAAAAGTCAGAAATTCAGAAAACTTGCCTAGTCGACATGAGATACTCATTCTGATGAAAGAAAGAGGGTGAGAAGAAGAAAAGCAGGTCTGCCATCAATGAATTGGTGACTGGGAATACCATCAATGACCACAAACAAATTCATGGAATTGGCTTCCACCAGAAACATAGTGAATGCTTGGGAGCTTGTCCAAAAAAGAAAATGCGTTTGAAGATTCACCCAATAATCTGTAATCACTGGTCACTTATGTACCAATCATATTTAAAGGTTTAGAGTCAGCAGCCAGAGAGGAATGCTGAAAGTACAGGAGAATACCATCTTGAAAAGGAGAACACAGCTGTGCAGGAAAGACAAAGAACTGAGATGAACAAACCATGGCTTGGGGTCAGGAGACCCCTGGTGGGCGGTTCTTGAGGATGGAGTCCATCACGATGAAGAGAACTCACATACCAATGAGGAGACAGTTATCTGCTTCAAACCACTTGTCATGACCTAGCGTCTCTGAAGGTTTTGGGCACATCCGACCATCTGTGTTTGAGGGGTTAAGGAATTTGCTTGGAAATTAGTGTCAACAAAGTATGAACCAGCACTATTCCATTTATCCCTCAGGGGAGGGTTTCATTGTCAAAATATAAATGCATTACAACAACCTGAAAGTTATTTTAAATCTCTTTAGGAAGAGGCCTAAATGTTTTAATTATGGTGAAGCTGGTTCTATTGCAGAATATCATTGCCATAAATATTGTGTCCTAAATTTAGTTTACAAAACTATCACCCCGTTTGTCTAGTTCTCTTTTGCTGTTTGTATGTCATAATACTTGAGACACCATCTGTCTGTATCATATATATATCATCTGATATAAATGCTGTATCCTATTGTTTCACAACTATCCCATTGGTTGCAGATTTTCTATTATTAATGTAGACAATATTTTGGACTCAATATTCATGACAGACTATAATCTGACAACAATATTGTGGTACTATACTGTTAAAATGTTTTGATCTGGTTTATCAAATGTTAATGGACTGTCAAAAAAATGTCCAGATTGGATTACGCCTGCTCTCTCTATTTAGGGGCAAACAAGGTTGAGATTGCGCGATTACAACGGGCCCAGAACGCAGCAGCCAGATCTTTGATTGTTCTGCGCAGGTCTTGCCCGGTGTCAACCACCATCCACCGGCTACACTGGCTGCCGGTAGCCAGGAGAATTGAATTTAAAGCCCTCTGTATCACCTTTAAGCCCTCAAACTTAATACCCCTAGTATCCTGGCCAACATAGTCACTTCCTATGTCCCTACACGTCAACTCCGGTCACTAGGCCAGCACCTGATGCAGGTTCCAAGGTTTTGGAGAGTACGGGCAGGAGGTTGTTCTTTTCGTAATAAGGCAGCCCATCTCTGGAATTCGCTGCCCACCCATATTCGGAGCCATACCAACTACTTGGCTTTCAGGAAGGACATAAAAACCTACCTATTCCCCACCAAGTAGCTTCTGCCTTTCACTCTGTGTTAGCTGTTCTCCTGTCAGCGCCGGGACGCCCCTTTTCTGGGGCAGCTGATGCGCTATACAAATTGCAGTAACATAACATAACATAACAAAAACAGCAGGCTTTTCTTAATGATTGTGATCACCTTGACAAAGTCTGTAGGTCTAACTGTAATGATTATGAAGAATTCCCGTTATTGCAAAAAGCCTAATACGTATATTACTTTTTGCATGTGTTAGGGCCTACAAGCACGCATATTGTCTCATGGTTCCTGGCAGATAACAGACACAGACTAGTTTAGGAGCTAGTTCCCTTATGTGATGAATCCTTATGGTTGATGATTTGCATCCTGGTTGTGTGCTAGGCATCTTTTCACAGGGATTTTAAATTGTTATTCCCTGAGAACGTGGCCAAAGCATGGAACCACAAGGACGCAATTCTGCTGAGTTCCTGAAACTGTACAGCAGCTAGACATGGCTGAAGTCTTTGGTGGCATGAAGTAGAGGAGCGGATTGTGGTCTGTGACCCTGATTCCGAATAATTGGAAATGCTGTAGAGGATGAAATGAAGTTCGACAGAGGCTCCCAACCCACACCATTTTTTGCTAGTAGGAGCATAAAGAGGGCTATGGTACCAGAGCCGCATGCATGGATGCCTGGTTGCCATGCACTGCTAGTGTCTTCTCCTGCCAATATGGCAACTACTAAGAACAATACTATGAATGAATAACCTAGTACCCACGGCCCCCAATGTCAGCACTGTAGCTGCAAGCACTATTGACGAAGGAGGACGTCCTGGTGTTAGGTCTGAAGTTTTAAAAAAAATGCAGGCACCCAGGCAAGATGTAATCAAATCACTATAAGGCCTAGATCGTTCTATTCAAAAAGTGGAAACCTAAATGGAAGAAGCAGTTAAATGTAAAAAAGTTTACTTCTATGAAATCGAGTTGAAATTGTCAAGGCATTAATGTGTCCTTAATTATTACCTATGGCAATTCCAAATTGTTCTTCAATTCATATATTCTTTAATTCATCTAACTGTACCCTAATAAACCCTTAGTAACTATTAGCAACTTTCATCCCTGAACCCTCAAAACTATCTGTTAATGCTAACCTTCCCTGAGCCCCAATAAACCCTTACTACTCTTTAACACTAATCTGCGCTGCACCTTAAAACACCTAAAGGACCACCAGATATGCAGGTCTAAGAGGTCTTTGAAATACTGCTGGACTGCACTCAGATGGTTTTCTCAGTCTCTCAGATCAGACAGAAACGGATGCCTAGTTTCAAATTAAAGAGAGAATGATGTGATTTGCCAGGGAACAGGAATTCTGGTTCAAAGGTGACATATTCGTACTGTTCTAGACTATCTCAGCAACTATGTTTTCCAAGCATAAAGTATTAGAAGATATCACAGCGCATCTCCAAAGGGACAAAATAGCGTACAGTTGAGTATTCTCTTTTCGCCTGATGTGAAGCCCCATGCACTGAGAAGACTTGAAGAGGCACGAGAAGCTCTGCATCTCCACCCGAAAACTCTCAGGGTAACACGTATCAGCAAAATACCCAAAGGAAAGATAGCAGTCCAACAAGGAGCGATGAGCAGAATTTAGACACAAGTAACATTGCAACATAGAACTCCAAGCAAACTCTGCAGGTGATGGTTGAAGTGATATCCAGGATGGATTGGACAATTCTAAGTAACATTAAACACTTTCCCTTCCTCTGACAAAGGCCTTAGGTCTCAGGCCAAACCCCCAAAATTCATAGGGTTATACATTTTCTATGTGAATCTTTCACTGTAGAAACCAAAAGTAGTAATAACAGTAATATCTGTGTTAATGTATGTGCCCATGGACACCTCCTGGTAGTATCCCAGGAACAGTGGGCCGGGGCCTTGTATTATCGAGTGGTGCTGCCCTTTCTTCAGTCAGGTATGACACAGTAGATATTTGAACTGCTATTCTATCCTGAGTGTTTAAGGGTGCCGCATCAGTTTAGAAGATTGATGTTATGTCTGTCCCAAGAGGCAGTTGTTTATGAATACGATCTTGTAAAGTTGCTTAGACTTTTTTAAAGTGTTCTTTTTGTACTTGTACTGGCACAGACTTCAGAAGGTCAACTTTAAGGTTGGATTGGTGGAGACGCTCCACTCACAAATGTTGTTTTCATTGAAATATTCATGCTATGAAGATGGGCCATGGCTTGGCAACTGTCTACCGATACTAGGCAGACAAAAACACATTATTGAGGGACAGTGACATGGGGGAACTAGGGACCAGAATAAACAAATGGAATCATTGATTGTATGGCTGAGATTAAAGTAATCACTCTGAATATGCAAGACTTCAACTCACCAATAAGACACAAGCTCTTCATAGATGGCCACACATTAAAGAAGTTGATAAAGCAATGTTATAGGTGACGAATGTGAGACAGAAAGGCTCATCACAACTACAATCCTTTTGATACCTCACTCAATTTCATGGCAATGCTGCCATCAAAAGGAAAGCAGCGTTCATTATAGTGATAGTGGAATCTTGTTTACAATAGGGGCACAACAACATGATGTGAAAGAAGAGAATGTATGCTTCTAATAAAATGGACGACAAATTCTACAACAAAGAGTTACTCCCACACTTTCCCACTTTAAATGAGGTTATATTGTATTAGGGAGTGATTTCAATGTAACCCTGAATGTCAACAAAGATCGCTCAACAACCAGTGTTTATTACCACCAATCCTGAACACATATGACAAGGTAAGGAAGATTTGGCTCTCATTGATATATGGAGGTCCCAACATCCCATTAAGTCGGACTATAAATTCTACTTAACTGTACCCAGCAGCTACTCACGTATATACCTTCTCCTCATTAATAATCCCTTAATCTCTAATGTTAAAGAATAAGACAGCTTTGTAAAAGTCTTATCGGATCACTCTGCAGTCTGCAGTTAGTGCCTGAATATTGCACTACGTGCTCCAAGAGTATCCTCAAGATAGTAAATTCATGAAAAGAGGTTTCAAGACCCAACCATACGCAACCTGATTTGTGGAGCCTTAGATCACTTTATGCATGAGAATGCAGAACAGGAGATGTCATGGGACATGCTCTGTGATGCAGCGAAGGCACTTGTAAGAGGTGAACTGATGTCAAATACAATCACAGTCATGAGGACGGCCAGTTAGAGGAAACTTGAGTTAGACTATCAAATACATTGTTTAGAAGCCCAACAGAAGTATGAAGGGCCCTCACAAACTCATGTGTCACTCCAAGAAGAATGGAGTGAATTGGAGCATACATGAATTGCTCGTAAGCTGCTGTTTATCAAACAAAAGTAACACAATCATGATTACAAATTTGATACACTGCTCACATACAAACTCAACAAACTCAGAACAAGAAACCATATAACTGCTTTAGAAAACAAAAGGAATGAGATATCATACAAGATAAACAATATAGAGTAGCTGGTTTCATGACTTTTCATCTTCACTCAGCACTACCTGTAATGAAGTTAGCAGTTCAGTAGTTGGGGTGGGCGGAGCTAGGTGGGCAGAGGGGAAGAGGAGGGGACAGAATAGGAAGGGGCAGTAGGGACGGGAGCCGAGCAGACGTGGTAAATAAAGGAGTTAAGCAAACACCACTGCGTCTGTGTATTCCTTGTAGTGGGATACTACAACTGGCGACAGAGGGCGGGATCCAGCAGCAGACCCACCAGACTGCACCCCGTCCCGCAGCATGGAGCGTTCCAAGCTCCGCTGCGCAGTGAGGCCGAAGAAAAAAAAAAGCGCCAGGAGAAGAGGAGCCGACAGCGCGGGACGCGCGTGACGAATGGGCGCGAAGACCCACCAAAACTGTGAGTGAAAGTCGGGAGCCCACTCCGACATTGCCCCATCACTCTCGCGCTAGTGAAAAAGCGCCGCGCCAGCAAGCGGCAAAGCACCCAGCCGGCACCGACATTGCCGGAGATTGAAGTCCGACCGCCTGATGCGTGAGGATTAGCATCAGGGCGGCGCGCGCAGCGAGAAGGCCGCGCTGAGCGTTGAAAGACCCCCAAACCACCCCTGTGAAGTGGGAGCGGCAGCCACCTGTACCTGTGAGTCCAGCAGCCCTGGGTGTGAGTGATTGGAGAGAGGGAGAGAACCTCGTGTATGGCAGAGGGAGCGGCCATCTTTAAGTCAGGCGACTTCTGGGACATCCTCCCTGGGCAAAATTGAAGCGGCCATTTTAAAGTCAGGCATCCAGAAAAGAGACAGAGAAAGCGAATATTGACAAAAGAACAAGCAGTGGAACGAAAACAAGCATTGATAGCTACAGGAAACGAACAAGCATTGCTAGCCACAAGAGAGCGAACCTTGGAGACACATACCAGTCGCTGACGCAGGAAGTGGGCGCGGGCGCCAAAACTCATCGCCAAGATGTCCAACCCTCCCGCGCAGAAGGACGTCAAAGGAGGCACCCACCTACGAGCCCCGGAGCCACTGTCAGTCACTACAGGAAGCAGCATGGGACTAAAATGGCAGGAATGGTTAGAGGACTTTGAGGACTATATTGAAGGGTCCAAAATTGAACCAGACAAAGACAAGATCATAGCTCTTCGCAACCTAGGGGGACGCGAAATAAGCAAGATCGTCCGAGAGATTCCAGCCACAGATGGTGACACATATGATAAAGTGAGAACTGTTCTGAACAATCGTTTTCTGCATAAAAGAAACGTCGACTATGAGAGGCATAAATTCCACCAGCAGCGCCAAGGCAAAGAAGAACCACTGAGCTCCTTCATACATCGGCTGCGGCGGCAGTCCCAACATTGTGACTTTACCAACTTCTCGCCGGATGCAGCCATCAAATCTCAGATAATCACGGGGTGCCACTCGGAGTCGCTGAGACGGCGACTGCTGAGAAAACCTCAAGAACTTGCAGAAATCGAAGAAAACTCCCGACTGTACGACCAGGCCGAGGAGAATGCGGCGGAAATCGAAACAGGGCCCAGTACCAGCCGTGAGCACGCCAACCGCATCACTGAGAGACGGCAGGGACGTCAGGATCGGCGCGACAGTGGACGGCGTCATCCGCGAGACAGATCGAGGCGCTCCAAGTACTCACCCAGGCGACGCCCGGACTACAGAAGAAAGGAATCCGATAGGAGAGATCGCCGACCTGAACGCACGAGGCGATGTTTCAGGTGCGGGTACGACTATCCTCATATTGACTCCTGCCCTGCCATGGGCCAACGGTGCCGGAAGTGTGGACGGTCCAACCACTTTGAGGCCGTGTGTGGGGATTACCACAAAGAAAAACGCAATGATGGCGGCAGACGGGAAGGGTCGCAGCGGCCCTCACGTTCGGAGGCCAAACGTCATCACATCAGAGCAGTTCAGGAAGAGCCTCCTGGATCTCCCACATCTTCACATTCGAGTCATGACTCTCGGCGCTCCCGATGGGACCGTCGTTCCCCCTCAAGAGACTCACGATCATCCTCATCCAGGCACTCATCCTACACCACCGAATATGTCAACTTTGCTGACCACGATCAGTTCAAACGTTATCCACGCCTCAACATCAAAGTGGGCAACCATGCAGCTAAGTTCATGATGGACAGCGGAGCATCGCTTAACTACATATCTGTTGCTGAACACGACCGTATGGACCCCAAACCACGTTTGCATTTTGCACCTGTCCGCGTCTACACCTGGATGGCGAAGAAACCTCTCCAATGTTTGGGCAAGTTTGACACCACCCTAACGCATGGCAAGCTCTCCATCCCAGCGGTTATCCATGTGATCAAAGGTCCTGAGGCTGACTGTCTGCTGAGCCTCCCCACGGCGGAACGTCTTCAACTGGTGCACATCCTTTTCAACGTCCATGACATCTCGGACTGCGCCGGAAAGTTCCCTTCCCTCTTCCGAGGTCTGGGGAAGCTGAAGGGCCGTCAGATCCACCTGCATATTAACGAGCAAATCAAACCAGTGGCCCAACACCCGAGAAGAGTGCCGTTCCACTTGCAATCCGCAGTTGAACGTGAACTGCAGGAACTTTTGGACGCAGATATCATTGAGCGCACTGCGGGCCCCACTCCATGGGTGTCCCCGGTGGTTATTGTCCCCAAGAAAAGCTCCCAAAACAAAGTCCGTCTCTGTGTGGACATGCGCCTGCCGAACCAAGCAATCGAGAGGGAGCAACACCCAGGCCCGCTCCTGAGCGACATGATCACAGCCCTCAACGGGGCGACCGTGTTCTCAAAACTGGACCTGAACAAGGGCTACCATCAGCTCGAGCTTGACGACAGCTCCCGCCCCATCACGACATTTGCCACCCATCTTGGTCTTTTCCGCTACAAACGCCTCAGTTTTGGCGTCTCATCGGCCGCGGAGATCTTCCAGGAGGCCATACGTCTTGTCATCCACCACATCCCCAACGCGCTTAATTACAGCGACGACATCCTGGTCTACGGCTCGGACACGAAGGAGCATGACACCGCCCTTGATCGTGTCTGCCTCGCTCTGATGGAAGCTGGGTTGACTCTCAACAAAGAGAAGTGTGAGTTTCATCAGTCGACCCTGAAGTTTTTCGGACACATCTTCTCTGCGAGTGGCATGAAACCGGACCCGGACAAAATCGCCATGCTCAACAACACCAAGAGTCCGGCAGACGTAAACGACTTGCGTTCTCTTCTTGGGATGGCCAGCTACTGCGCCCGCTACATTCGTGACTACGCCACCGTGAGTCACCCCCTGCGGCTCCTCAGGAAAGCTGGTGCGCATTTTGTGTGGACTCCGGAGTGCGAGCGTGCCTTCAAAGACATCAAACACGCTGTGGAATCAGCCAAATGCCTCTCCTATTTCAATCCTAGGAGGAAAACGGAAATCACCGTGGACGCAAGCCCGGTGGGCTTGGGGGCCATCCTGGCACAGTACGACCATGAGTCGGATCAAAGGAGGATCATCGCCTATGCCAGCAGGAGCCTAACAGACCCTGAGAAACGATACTCCCAGCCGGAAAAGGAGAGCCTAGCCGTCGTGTGGGCGTGCGAACATTTCCACATTTTCATTTATGGGAAGCATTTCACGCTCATAACTGACCATCAGGCGCTTGTCACGATCTATGGCAATCCCAAGTGCAAAATGCCCCCCAGGATCGAGAGATGGGGCTTGCGGCTGCAAGAGTATACATTCTCAATCATTCACAAACCGGGGAAGGATTAGAATCCGGCCGATTATATGTCTCGCCACCCCCGAGACTCATCAGAGACTGTGCCTTCCATTGCAGAAGAATACATTCATTTCGTGACCAATCATGCTCGTCCACCAGCCATCCCCATGCACGCCATTCGGGAAGCGACCAGCCAAGACAGCACCTTACAAGCAGTGATGGAGCGCACCCGAACCAACAGGTGGAGATATCACCCGCAGGAGGCAGAGGAAAGTCCTGCTGTCAGGAAAGAACTCCAAGCCTTCCGGCATGTCTCCGACGAACTCTCTGTAACCAGTGACGATCTCCTCCTCAGAGATCACAGACTAGTTATACCAACGACACTGAGACAAGGAGTAATTGATCTGGCTCACGAAGGCCATCGAGGAGTTGTCTCCACCAAGAGAGCACTGAGAGAACGTGTCTGGTTCCCCGCCCTCGACCAGATGGTTGAGGACACATTGAAAGACTGCCACCCATGTCAACTGACCAGCCGCAGTAATCCACCCGCACCCCTACAGATGACCCCATTGCCTAATGGAGTATGGCAAGAAGTCGCCATGGACTTTTATGGCCCTCTGCACTCCGGGAAGTATGTAGTCGTCATCCTGGACGAATACTCCAGATTCCCAGTGGCCCAGTTCATATCATCCACCAGTGCTGCCTGCACCCTCAAGGTGCTGGAAGAAGTCTTCGCAACTTGGGGTGTCCCCCAGGTCATCAAGACGGATAACGGGCCCCCATTCAATAGTCATGAGTTCAGTGATTTCGCGAAACACATGGACTTTCCACATCGCAAAGTCACGCCACTCTGGCCTCAGGCCAACGGCACTGTGGAAAGATTCATGTCCACCATCAAGAGAACATTCCAGCAAGCCACGGCTGGAAAGAAAGATCTTCAGTCAGCACTAAACGAAGTCCTTAGTGCCTACAGGACCACTCCCCATTCCACAACGGGCCAATGCCCCGCGACCCTCATGCTAGGGAGGACAATGAGGAATCGGATCCCCACATGGGACGGAGCCTTGAGGAAACCTCCGTCGGACCAACAACACGGAGACATGGCCATAACCGATCGACACCGCAAGGATAAGATGAAAGAGTATGCGGACCGCAGGCGAAGGGCCCGGTCCCCCTCCCTGGAGGAAGGCGACAGAGTTGTTGTCAAGCAGGAACAACGCCACAAGACTGATTGTCGTTTTAAAGACGAGCCCCTAACAATCACCCAACAAAAGGGTACCATGGTGACAGCCGAATCACAGACACGAAGAGTCACCCGCAACGCTTCTCACTTCAAGAAGTGCTCTCCTGAGATCCCTGGAAACACACTTGTGGTCCCCACACCTGAAAGCAGGGACAACCCTGGGACTGTCGCACCTGACACCGAACATTCGCCTACAGAAGAACTCTCACCTGACGTTGTCGTGTCCACGCCAGCGAGACCCCGCCGTCACGTACGGCCTCCCAAGAGACTGATTGCGGAGATGGACTAATCTCTATTTCTTTCATTTGTTGCTTTATTAAGAAAGGGGGAGATGTAATGAAGTTAGCAGTTCAGTAGTTGGGGTGGGCGGAGCTAGGTGGGCAGAGGGGAAGAGGAGGGGACAGAATAGGAAGGGGCAGTTAGAGTAGGGACGGGGAGCCGAGCAGACGTGGTAAATAAAGGAGTTAAGCAAACACCACTGCGTCTGTGTATTCCTTGTAGTGGGATACTACACTACCCATGGGAGTTACACATACTTGATTAAGGAGTACTCAGCCGACTTCATTTTCTTGACAATAGATCTTGATGGTTTACAGCAATCGAAAGAACTCATTTCTTCTTTGGAAGTGTAAATAGCCATTCTACAAATTTCTGAGTAGGTCTGTTCTGTCCCTGGCACCTGAGCATCCTGTTTTTCTGAAGCTTTCTAGATTGTTGGCACTTCTATTTTCATATAGCACAATATCTGTATCTGATTTATTTACCTTGCCAGTGCCGAGCATGATATATTGCTTACAGAGTGTCTCACCAGCAACTCTAGATATATTTACTTTCCTGCTGCTTTGATGTTTCTCAGCGTTTGGATTACAAACCGATTTATATCAGTGTGACTTAACATCAACGTGCACTGCCTGGACATCACAACCTGCAGACAGGTTTCCAGTGCCAACGGCACAAGATTTATTTTGATAGTGGGAGGGGCTATTTGGTATTTCGATGCTCTATTTCTACAGAAAATGAAAGATTTGTTTTCCTGTTAACCTATGATGATGAGAATTCTTCATCTGAAGTTACAATTTCTATGCGTCTCTACTCTTCATATTGACACTCTTGACTTCCACTGAAATGTTTTCTTCTGTATTTATTTTTGCTTTATCCACTGTACCCATGCAGCTAGTGCGCCTAATGCAGGCACCTCCACACCCACTGGAGAATCAAGGTGAGCTCACAATTAAATAGGAGACATGGTTTGATGTTTTTAAGAACTACATATTAGCCAATGACGGCAAGGAGTTTCATATTGAAAGGGAAAAAGCTTTACTGGCAAATTTGTTGGGCAAGGAAACATCTACTAAGACGTCCTCCACCTGCTGGCCCTGTAGTTTAGGATTATAATTAATTTACAGAAGCAATTGACAGACTGAAAGTTCATTTAAAGGATGACCCTTATATAGTTATGCAACAACATGAGTCTATACGAGATATCAAATGCCAAATGCCAAATGAACCGATTGTGTTATATGTGGGCATGCGGAGGATCCTAACCTAACCTAACCTAACAATGTGATTATGATGGCACTATTTATTTATATGATTGTGACTAAATTGTGATTCATAGCTTTAACAAGAAAACTTAAAAACAGCTATTAATAAACAGAAATCTTTTTTTGAAGGAGACAATGGGCATTGTTAAAAGCGTACAAATCTCTATACATTTGTGAAAGAGATTACTGATACCAGAAGGAACAGCTAAATTACTAATTTATGATCTAAAACCATTATGGGACGACTTGATGAGACACATAAGGACAAGGCGGAATACCTTACATTTGGGTATAGCAAATCAAAATTTTATAGGTGTATGTTAAAGTTGCATAATGCCAACTTTAATGGCTGGAGGGAAATAAGCTACAGTTCCAACACTCATAGCTCCCCTCAGCACCTTGAGACCCTCACGGGTAAGTAGTGCGCTTTACAAGTAACTGATTGATTGAGCAACAGAAAAAATAGTATAATTCAGGTAGGAAACTAAAATATTACCTGTCTAGAGGTTAGTGAGCTCACTTCTCACTATAACTAAAACCATTAGTCAGAATGAGTATGATATGACTGAAAAATGTTGTGGTATAGGATGAGTGTAATTTGACTCAAGAACTTTGTGGAGTAGATGAGGAAACATATATTCCTCCAGAATGTGACATCCATATTGATGGCATTTCCTCAAGAGTTCTGGTTGGTTCAGACGCTCCATTTGGTTTTTTCAGTCAATTGTTTTAAATTAAATGGGAAAAACATGGATTTGTAGAAACCAAATATTAAAACATATTCATATGGGGACGATAGGTTTTCTATCCTATGATCCCACTTAGAATATAGAGAATATCAAAGTGCTTCCACCCACTGCCAAGTTGATCCCACCTGGTGGCGAGTACCTCACCAGGTGAGGACCCAATGATGAATAATGCCACATGATTAGCATGTGGGTGATGGTTCTATAAGACACATGTAGTGTGCCCGGTGAGCACTTAGAAGCAGGGTACAGTGACGACTTGTTTTGGGAGAGGCCCTCTACTTTTGGTTTATGTATATCAGTTCGGGGAACTAGAGGGCCTTTCCTACATAACTGTTCCACACCCCTGTCATTGGTTTTGATCTTAATTTCAGCACCGAAATTGGAAGAGCACAATTAGAGAATGGAAGTGTTTTTAAAAAATGCAGGAAATTGGTACGACATGACAAATTGATAAATTCAAGTTTTTACGTTCGGAAGTTGAATATTTAGGACAAAGTATATCTGCTGATGGTATCAGGCCTAAATAAACTTTGATTAGAACTATTAAAGAAGCTCTCAAGCCTATAAAGAACAGCTGGCCTCTTTTTATGTTTATGTGAGTAATATTCTAGGTTTGTGGATGGTTTTACTGTGGTGAAAGCTAACATGAAATTACGGATTAAAAAAATAGTAAATGTGTTTGGTCTCATAGTTCATTAAAGCATTTCAGCAATGTTAAAACCAGAATAATAGATGTCCCTGCCTTGACCCCATTTGATGCATCTGCCGAATTTATGTTCACTGTGGATGCCAGTAACATTGGTATCAGAGCAATTTTAACACAACTTCTCCAAGGGAATACAAAAAACTACTGCATTTACATATCGCACACTATCCTTACCAGAACAAATATATTCCACTATGAAAAGGGAAGCTCTTGGCTGTATGTGGGCTAGGGACTATTACAAGAACGTTTTGTCTGGACATTACTTTGTAGTAAATACTGATTACAAGACTTACATTCTTCTAGTAACAGAAAATAAAAGCATTATAATATTAAGTATATTGCTTAAAGGTTCAATTACAGGGTTAATTTTCTTTCATGGTGGCCAGTTAAAGAAGATGAAATAAGCTTGATGTCAGGTGATAAGGATTCAGTTGTAGCGTGCCTTTCTGATGCCAATCATGTGTTGTAGGAGTGCACCGGGAAGAATGTTTTGGGTTGAAGCAATGCAAAGGGATGATATCTTAAGTTAATTCAAACAAAATTGCTGAGAGAAGGTGGGTTTTCATCAAAGATCCGACCACTGAGAAAGTAGTTTTGATCCTTAAATATTGTTTTTATAGATACGGTTTTCCATTATCCATCACCACGCAAAATGGGGTGCAGTTTACATCTTAAAAATGGATGATTTTTACGTTATGGGGGAATTTCTTACAAGCGCTCACCATTATATTCACTTACTAACAATGGATTAGTTGAGAGAATCAACCGCTTTATTGTAGAAGGTTATCAGATCTCAGGTTCCAATGGAGTTTCTGCAAAAATATTTTTGCAGGAGCGGATTTTTACTTATAGTACACCTCATTCTACGACAGGAGTTTCCCCTTTTGCTTCAGAGACATGTCCTAGTCGGTTAACACATACAAATTATACAGAAGTTGATTCCAAAATTATTGCACTGGCAAGAATAATTTTTCAGAGGAACAAAAGAATTCCAAAGTATGGTATAGCAAGAAAAACACTGTAAAGAAGTTACTTTAAAAATGGTGAGTGCGTCAAAGTCAAGCAACCTAGGTATGTCTTAGAGGGTTTGTCAAAATATTCTAAAAGTCGCAAGCTAATTCATCTCTGTGAAGCTTGATAATGACAAATTATGGAATCTCAACAGTGTTGTCAAAACACAAATAGTAAAAGACTGTGAACAAGGGAAGTTTTCTGATTTGAGAACTAGGACCATTTCTCTATATCTAAAGCATGGAAGGTTCACCAACATTACAGGATAGGTAGGATAGGATATGGTTTTATAGAGCGCTCCAATGTCGAAGCGTCTTGGCACTGAGAAGTGAGATAGGGGATTTGGACGTCTATGACTGAGTTTTAAGGAGGTGGAAACAGAATTTGAACATTCAATTTCTGACCATATTGATCAGGACATTTTTGAAGGATCAATAGTTAATGAGGCTGAAAATAAGAGCACTGCTTCAGGGTGCATTGAGAATGCAAAATAATGTTTAGTGTTGTTAAGCTGCACAACACACAAGATTACATGTTCCGCACACCAGAGGACGGCGACTCATATTGATCCATCTGAAAGTTCTTATTTCTATAGGTTATGCACCGATGTGTTGTAATTCGCACTTAGTTTAAAGAAATACATGATTGCTGTAGTTCTTTTCATTTGATGTTCCACTGTTGCTCATGTCCTTTGTTGAAGTCTTTATTCCTATCCTTTACCTTCCACTGTTACCTGTGTCTCATTGAGCCTCTGTTGTCACTTGTGAATTCATGCCACTCCTTGTGTGTTTGTCACGTGCTGTGTTTACTTTTGTAATAGGTGTCCAAACTCATCTGTGTTAGTTTCATGCTAATATGTAATTTGAAGAGCACATTTGGGAGCAGCACTTTCCTGGGCAGGTTGGCTGTCAGGACTTTCAAGGAAAAAAACACTTACTTGTTTTGGAGAACACTGATTAAAGAAGCCTTGCTTTCTACATCTTTCTATAAGGCTAGCTAAGATGCCTAAGCAGAAACCCTGACCAAAGTTTTCAACAATTCTTTTCACTTGGAAAAAGTAGTTGCACCCTGCTGTTAAAAACAGACAGGGCCCCAGCCAAAAGTAGATCTTAGAGGCCAATTGTAATGTTGAATGGATATTTTAATCTAGTTACCAAAATCTCAGTCAAACCCATTCTGGTCCACTTAATCTCGAGATACTAAATGAGATGTGTTCGAAATTGTCACACCTGCTATAAGATATGCTTAGCAGTGGATTTTACAAGCATAGCAGAATATAGAAAACATAAATCTCTCGTCCTCTTATTAGATGATGAAAAGGCCTTTCGCTAGAATGGGTGTTTTTGACAAAGACTTTGGCCATGAGAGAGTTAGACAGACAGATGCAAACATATATCCTTGTTAATGTCAAAAACCCAAGCCATATTACAGACAATATCCTCTATTTTATTACTCAGCCGGAAACGTGCATCCCAGCTTTGATTGCTGAACTCCAGAGCCCCTCCAAGGTATCAGAGTTTAAGGTTTACTACTCAAAATCCGATGGAATGAGCATCTCTGACCCTCCTGGGCTCAACACCAATCCCCCCAGTAGCGGCTCCTGGTGGGAGTGCTACCGGGTAGTACCCCAACCCTGCCCCTCCCCAGCCCCACGTCACCGCCCAGTAGCACTCCCACCAGGAGCTGCTACTGTAATCCCCTAGCTGAGGATAACTGCAAACATACTAATGATCTAGGGATACAGCTCCAACGCCCCAAATGACCAGTCTCTGCGGTTGTAATGTACAATTTATATTGGAAACACTGAACTAAGATCTGCATAAATGGGGCAACTGGAAATTTCCTGCTTTGGGTAAATCTCATCAATTAAAATGAATTTCAACACACAATTCATGTATATGGCACAGGCACCACTGTTGAGGTCTCTAAGTGAATACATAAGACTATACAATGGAAATTCATAATCTTTATGTGACAGAGTCCTGAAGTCAACGTTATTTAAAGCTAGAAGAGAAAGAATAATTGAGTTGCTGAATGTGGAAACATATGTCACAGCTGAACAGATCAGATGGGATGACAAACAATACATACAACTATGGTTATTGGTGGAGTAAGAATGTTTGGAAATGCCCCAACATTACCTTCAATGGCTGCCCCATCCCAGTCAGATATCCATGTGCATATGTCCTCATGTTCACTAGGATTCGTTTGAATTACAAGTAGCACAACAGAATGAGGCCACAGCATACCCTTCTCCAATGACACCAATAACCCAATAACCCTGAGGTGAAATAGGAGGTGACTTTCTTCATATGCTATGGTCCTGCACAGCTATACAACCATACTGGGAAGTGCTTACCACAAATTTAGCACAATGCACAGGTGCAAGTTAAATTGGTATGGGAGGCGTGCATACTGGGATTGTACTAGAGGTCTAGCAAATACAAAGTAACGTCCCGGTTTCCACTAGGAATGATGGATGTTAGAGTCAGAGGATGGAAACACAACTAATCTCCATTTTTCACGAGCTATTCAAAAATGAGAGTGTTAACAATAGAGAGAATGTGTAATAGGCTTTGACTTGTCTCCAGAGTTTCCTTTGAGGCTACTCCAGTGCTTCATTGGGTTGACTCAGAACCACATCATTTGGAGGGAAGGAGGCCAAGAAAAAATCTCTTGGAAAATTTTGTTTTTTCTGAGTCTAATATATTGAGATGTATATCACAAGTCCACAATATTTTAATAAGAGCAAGTTAGACCATTAGACACAAGTACATGGAAAAGTGGTCAGTAGAGTTGGAGACAGAGATATCAGAAGGCACGTGGGATGTAGGCTGGAGCACAGCCGTATAATCTATATGCTCACAGCACAAGGACAACATGTATAAAATATTAATGAGCTAATATTTCACAGTCCTAGAGCATGTGAACCATGAATCTCAATTAGTCAAGAAAGAACAATATTGGGTGTTCAGATTTAAAATACACACTGAAGGCCTTAACGACAACATACCTTGGGGTCAGTTCACTGGTTTATAATCTGATTACCATGTACCATACACACTATTGACAATAAGGACCAACTCCTAAGGTTACACTAGACTTGATCAGAAAGGAAAAACACATTCAAGACTAATCATGTTTTCATCCACGCCTCTATTGTGCAATAATTTTAAAATATATTTTTATATATTTTATTTTTATTTTTTATGCTTTACCCCATGCAATCAAAAGTTGGATCCAGTAACAATAGATTGGGCTTTCGAGTGCTCAACAGGCACCAATACATACTGTATACCTCTAGACACACGAGTGCAGTCACACCCCTGGTACACTGAGACGCTAGCCTTAGAAAGAAAACGCTGCAAGGTGTTAGAACGCGCCTGGAGCGCTCGTATGACATTTCAGCAAAAAATAGCTATAGGGACGCCTCCAAAGCCTACCATAAACACATTCGTGAAACTAAGGCAGCGTATTACTCAGATCTGATTAATTCCAGTCATAACCCCTCCAAAACCATCTTTTCTCTGATGAAAGATCGGACTAAAACCCCTGAGGGAACCAGTAATTTAATTGCCTCTAATGCACAGTGTGAAGACCTGGCTACTTTTTTTACTAATAAAATCCAGGAGATCTACATCTCGCTGGATTCTAGAAAGTCTCTCGTCATTCCCTATTTAGTAACCCCCCCCCGTCTCCTTCACCCCTCTGCATACTCTCCCTCTTATTTCCTATAATAATCTTGACTCCTCAATCAATCAATCAGGAGTTTGTTAAAGCGCGACTACTCACCCGTAAGGGTCTCAAGGCGCTAGGGGTGGGGGGGGAGTTGGGGGGGTGCAGGTTCCATTCCATCAAGGAGGGGTTCTGTCGAAGAGCCAGGTTTTGAGGTTTCTTGCGAAGATGGGGAGCGATGTTGTCTGTCTGAGGTGGAGCGGAAGGGCGTTCCATGCTTTGGCCGCGAGGAAGGAGAAGGAGCGGCCTCCCGATCTGGTCTTTCTGGTGCGGGGGACCACAGCGTAGGAAAGCTGGGCTGATCGTAGGGTCCTTTGGGGTGCGTGAAATTTGAGTCTGCTGTTCAGGTATGCTGGTCCGGTGCCGTGGAGGGCCTTGTGTGCGTGGGTGAGCATCTTAAAGGTGATTCTCGCCTCGACGGGGAGCCAGTGGAGTGTGCGCAGGTGCTGGGAGATGTGGCAGTGTTTTGGCAGGTTGAGGACCAGTCTTGCGGCGGCGTTCTGGATGTTCTCTAGCTTGCGGATGAGGTTTTTGTTTATTCCGGCGTAGAGTGCGTTGCCGTAGTCGAGTCTGCTGGTGACCAGGGCGTGAGTGACTGTCTTTCGGTGTTCGAGGGGGATCCATTTGAAGGTCTTACGAAGGAGGCGGAGGGTGTGGAAGCAGGAAGATGAGACAGAGTTGATCTGGCGGTCCATTTTGAGCTCGGAGTCCAGGATGATTCCCAGGTTGCGTGCGTGGTCTGTGGGGGTTGGCGGGTTTCCGAGGGCGGTGGGCCACCAGGTGTCACTCCAGGTATCGGGGTTTGGGCCCATGATGAGTACTTCTGTTTTGTTGGTGTTTAGTTGTAGGCATCTGTTTTTCATCCATTTGGCAACGGCTTCCATGCCTTCTCGAAAGTTGCGTCTGGCGGTGTTGGGCTCGTTGGATAGGGAGAGGATGAGCTGAGTGTCGTCTGCATATGACACGATGTTGAGTCCGTAGGTTCTGACGATGGGGGCAAGTGGAGCCATGTAGACGTTGAAGAGCGTCGGGCTGAGGGAGGAGCCCTGGGGGACTCCGCAGGTGATAGGTGTGGGGTCCGAGAGGAAAGGGGGGAGTCTGACCCGCTGCGTCCTGCTGGAGAGGAAGGAGCAGATCCAGTCGAGGGCCTTGTCCTGGATTCCTGCATCGTAGAGTCTGCGTATTAGGGTGCGGTGGGAGACTGTGTCGAACGCCGCTGATAGGTCGAGGAGGATGAGGGCTACTGTTTCTCCTTTGTCCAGTAAGGTGCGGATGTCGTCTGTTGCGGCGAGGAGGGCGGTTTCCGTACTGTGGTTTTTTCTGAAGCCGGATTGGGAGAAGTCGAGGATGTTGTGTTCTTCAATGAATGTGGCGAGTTGGCTGTTGATGCCTTTCTCGATGACTTTCGCTGGGAACGGGAGCAGGGAGATGGGTCTGTAGTTTTTGAGGTCGGTGGGGTCCGCTGAGGGTTTCTTTAGGAGGGGGTTGACCTCGGCGTGTTTCCAGTCGTCGGGGAATGAGGCGGTCGCCAGGGAGCGGTTGATGGTTTGGCGGAGCATGGGTGCGATGGTGTTGGCGGCTCTGTTGAAGATGTGGTGGGGGCAGGGGTCCGTGGGGGCCCCTGAGTGGATTGACTTCATTGTCTTCAGTGTGTCTTCGGTGGTGAGGGCTGTCCAGTCATCAATCGCTGGTTTCCGGGTGTCGGGGGTGGTTGGTGAGGGTTCAGTGTGTTGGTTGTCTTCGTCGAAGTTGTCGTAGATGCTCTTGATTTTGTGGTGGAAAAAGATGCTGAGTTTGTCGCAGAGGTCTTGTGAGGGAGGGATGTCGGTAGACTCGCTGGTGGGTTGGGCGAACTCCTTGATGATGCTGAAGAGTTCCTTGCTGTTGTGTGCGTGGGTGGAGATTCTGTCTTCAATCACTTTTTTCCTCGTTTCTCTGATGAGTTGATGGTGGGCGTTGGTGGCGGCTCTGAAGTTGTTGTGGGCTTCTGTGGATTTGGTGTTTCTCCAGGCCTTTTTGAGGCGGCGGCATGTGCGCCTGGACTCTCGAAGTTCGGTGGTAAATCATCTGGCTTTCTTGGCACGGGTATTCTTGTTTTTCTTGAGGGGGGCTATGGTGTTGGTGCTGTCCGAGATCCATCTATGCAGGGTTCGGGCTGCGGTGTTGGGGTCGTCGTTTTCCGCGATGGTTGGGGTGGAGTTGTTGAGTGAGGAGGCAAGCTGGTCATCGGTGATTTTGGTCCAGTTTCTTTGTGGAAGCAGGTGCTGGTGTCTGTGGATGGTGGGTGTTCTGAAGGTGAAGTGGACGCAACGATGGTCGGTCCATGGGAGTTCGGTGGTGTGGCTGAAGGTGATGGAGTTTCCTGTAGTGAAGAGGGGGTCGAGGGTGTGTCCTGCTGAGTGCGTGGGCTCGGTCACGATCTGGCGGAGTCCAATGTTGTGGTGTTCCATCAGTTCTGTGGACTCGTCAGGGAGTGTGCTCAGGCGGAGGCTGGATTTGTGGACGATGGCGATTCCTCCTCCTGGGTGGATGGGGCGGTCCTTCCTGGAGATCTTGTATCCTTGGGGGATGGCGATGGCGATGTCCGGTCCCGAGGTGGTGTTGGTCCAGGTTTCTCCTTGACCACTAGGGTTAAAACTGGATCTCCTGATGACCCTGTTAAACCCAACATCTTCCGGCTCCTTCAGGACTCCATTTTGAAAGAAGGACTGGTTCTAATTAATAGATCTCTACAGTCCTCCACCATTCCTAGGTCCTGGAAGCATGCCAAAGTTGTTCCCCTACTGAAGAAGCCTTCCCTTGACCCTTCGCGCCCTGAAAACTTTAGACCCATCTCCCTCTTACCTTGTCTGGCTAAGATCATGGGAGCCCATGTGAACACCATCCTGACTGACCACCTGGTCTCCAACAGCATCCTGGATGATTCCCAAAATGGCTTTCGGGCTAATCACAGCACGGAGTCAGCCCTTCTGGCTGTCTCGGAACATCTTAGAGCCGCACAAGATCTAGGAAACACCTCTGCCTTGGTCCTGCTGGATTTGAGTGCGGCGTTTGACACGGTCTCCCACGAGATGCTGCTTAAGCGTCTCGGGGAGATCGGAGTCAAAGACGGGGCCCTGGCTTGGTTCGCGTCTTTTCTCTCTGACCGTTCCTTCCAGATCCATGCCCCACCGCACTCGTCCAGCAGAATCCCCCTGATTTGCGGCGTCCCCCAGGGTTCTGCCCTTAGCCCCACTTTGTTTAACGTGTACGTCCGCCCACTGGCCCTTCTGGCCAGGGAACGAAAGATCAAAATGATATCTTACGCGGACGACACGCAACTTTTTTTCACGTTTCCCAAGGATACCTCGCCGGGCCAGGCTAAACTTCAGGAAGACATCCTGGCCATCTCTGACTGGATGGCGGAGAATTATCTCCAGCTCAACTCCTCTAAAATGGAGCTACTTTGGCTGGGTGGTGACTCTCAGAAGTGGGACCATCAGTGGTGGCCCTCGACAATGGGCCCCCCCCCCATCCCTAAGGAGGCTATTAAGAACTTGGGCGTCCTAATGGATAAGTCTCTGTCCTTTGAGTTACACGCGAAGAAGGTTGCTGGCACCTGTTTTGGGCGCCTATGCTGTATTAAACCTATTCTGGGCTTTTTCGAGCCACCCACCCGCCAAGTCATAGTCCAGTCTCTGGTTTTGTCCCACCTTGACTACTGCAATGGTCTCCTGCTGGGGGCCAATGAGTCAGTGGTCAATAGACTTCAGAGAGCTCAGAATGCCGCGGCTCGGACCCTCTTTGCCCTCCCCAAACATTGCCATGTCTCTCACCTTCTCCACCAGCTTCATTGGTTGCCGGTGAAACAGAGAATTGAATTTAAGACCCTCTGCCTCACCCACAAAATTCTACACGGCCTGGGCCCTCCTATAATACAGGATCTCTGTACACCCTATGTCCCCACCCGAACCCTTCGCTCTGCTGATCTCCATCTTGCCCGGACCCTTAGAGTTCGCAAGAGCAGAGCAGGTGGCCGCTCTTTTAGGTCCCTCGCCCCAGCCCTCTGGAACTCTATCCCTATCGAGGCACACGCCACTCAAAATCACTGGCACTTCCGGAAATGCATCAAAACTAGGCTGTTTGCCTCGATTTTGGGGTCTTATTCTTAAGCCACTTTCTGTGCTCTATCCCCCTCTCTGTCTGGTTGTCTGCTAGCGCTGGGACGCCCCCGTTGCTGGGGCAGCCATGCACTATATAAGCCCATTTAACATAACATTTAACATAACATAACACCCGGAAGTAGTCCAGTTTCACAGTGGCAACTTGGAAGGTCAGCATCCCAGCTTTCCAGCACACGAGGATGCCGATGCGCCCTCACTGCGTTCGGCATATCTGGCCCGAGGTAAGCCGGACGGTAGCATTTGAGCCCAGGCCAGCTACCCTAATTTTTTGTACAAGGGAGTAGCCTTGGAATTGTAAGTACGGCATAGCTGCTTCCATCAATGATGATATCCGAGCATTGACATTTATTATTACCATGCTGCTCAACCAAATTGCACTTTTTCTACATTTCAAAAGAGTGTGACTATAGACATACCTTCCCCCCGGAGAACTTATGATGCCAGATTTGGGCATTATATTTACATGTATGTGGTGTATTTATCTTTATTTTTAGTTTCATGTCCTTGATATCTACATTTGATACGTGTGAATAGCGCTGAGTGAAATGTCTGTGTCTCACAAGGTCTTTTTGGTTTCACTAGAAGTGCCCACCTCTATGAATGTTTATTACTTTTTCACGAGTTTCACAGAGATACTCATTCTTGAGGAGTAGACACAACATACCTAAAAATATCCATACAGATGTATGCATAAAATATATAAAAATATAGCCAGAAACTCGAGGATGACTAACTTTCACATTATGTATTCGCAAATCAACCAGTCATAACATCAAAGTAGTGCTGCATGTATATATTTTACTTTCCTTAGCATGCAGATTGAGTGCAGATATATGGTTTAACAGGAGTAATGCCAGAAACCGGTCCTCGGTGGCTTGTTTTCGGTCCAGGGAAGGCATGGCTTGGCAGTTCGGGCTGGACTGTTCCCATGAGGCACAGGGTCAGACTGATTTGCATATGGCCATGTCTGAACTGGGGTGGCAGAGTGGGCTAAAGAACGGTGATGGATTAAACCCAGATCAGTTGACTGGGGGTGAGTGCTTGTATTGTCAATGCTCCGTCCATCACCATCTTTGGTATAACAGGAGTGGTGTCAGGGAGTAGAAAACCTTGGTCCTGATGAAAAGCCTTGGGGTTGGGCTTGAAACATGTAGACCCTTAGAAGCTCAGAAATATTATTCCCTATAATCTCATTCTTTTCCCTGTTGTTTCACCACACCGACTAAAGGTCTGAATAAATAATATATTATCTACTAGGCAGGTATTTTCTAAATTCTCACACCCCCACTCCTATTTCTTACATCTAGAATTTATCAATTGAACTTACACCTATCAGGACTCCCACATATCTCATAGGTCACCGCACGCCCCGTTCCACAGCGGAACAGGATGGACCCAATGATGACGCATGCCACCAAGGGAAAACTCTGGTGGGTGTGGATTATTTAAAGAAAACATTTTGTTTTCCCAGTAGATGTGGAGGTCTAGTCGATGACTAAATTGGTTATAGCCACACAATCAGTCTGTTTTTTGCATTTGGCTAGAAGTGTATCAGTTTATTTTATTTATTTTTACTTTACTCATTTGTATGGCACATCAAATCATCCCCAAAGGGAACTCTCCGAGTCTGAGAGAGGGACTCCAAAAGGGCAGTAGAATCTAAAACAGCCACGTTTTGAGTAGCTTCTTGAACCGTGCAAATGTAGAGCAGGCCCGAATATCCTCCGGGAGCCTATTCCAATGTTGAGGGGCGAGATTAGAAAAAGCCAGGCCACCTATTTTGACCTTTCTGATTCTTTGAGTACAAAGTAAAGAACGATTGATAGATCTTAACTGCTGCGTTGGTCTGTACCATTCAAGTTTTTTCTTCAATTAGGCAGGGCGATACCCTGTAGAGACTTAAAGACCGTACACAACAGTTTAAAAATGGCCCGTTTCCTGATGGGGAGCAGAGGGCGTACATGCTCACTTATTCAGGGCGAGGCGGGCTGCCATGTTTTGGACCACCAGCAGTTTTGATGCCAGGTCTTCCCTAATTCCCACAAGCAGGGAATTGCCATAGTCTAGTCGACTGATCAAAAGCGACTGAATTAGAGACTTCCTGGCTGCAAGAGGGATCCACGGGAATATCCTCATTGTTCCGAAGCAGGCGTCCGAGAGTGATTTAACATGTTCTTCCATCAACAGTTAATTGTCGATTCTGATACCTAGATCCTTCGCCCATTTCTTTGGGGAAGGTGCCGCTCCCAGTTATGGTTGAAAGCTAATTTGGTTGAGTTGAATATAGATTAGAAAGGTTTGAGCATATTGGGATGAGTTACCTTAGGTTGAAAATAAAACTATTTATGCTGGAAATCAACAAAGCTGATTTAAAAATCCACCTAGGTGGGTTGAAAGGGCACGAGGATAATTTGAAAGTACACCAGATTGAGACAAAAACTCAGTTTTTGAATAGACCTCATATTATTCATGTAAAAGTGCATGAATCTAAGTTGCATGTTTACAAAGGTTTATACATGCAACATATGGGCTTGAACATGGACCAGCCTAAACTAAAATGTATAGGTTGGTTTGGGAGTGCACCCTTTTGAATTTAATAGCTACTAGTTCGTTTACATTAACAAGATCAAGTTAAAAGTTCTTTGAATTTGATTGGAAGTGCACAAGGTTAGGTTTGGATGAAAACATGTGGGCCAGGGTAGATTGGAAATACACCAAACTGGATTGACTTCTGGTTAGATTGTTTGGTTAGATTGTTTGGTTTGGTTACCTTACACTGAAAGTTCCCCCAATGGAAAGTTCATGATTGGAGTAAAAGACCAGCAAGTATTGAAGAAAACTCATTGGATTAACGTTTCAAATGCACAAACGCCAGCTGGAACTGTATTTGGTTTTTAGAAGGGCATCTGGTTAGGATTGAGCATCTTGGGTTGGGCTTAATACTTTTCAGGGTCATAAAATTAACTGAATGTTACTATTGTTGGGGAGGGCTATCGGGTGAATCAGAGTGTGCTCTGCACTGTCCAGTTTGGTCAGAAGTGCACCAGGCTAGATCAACGGTTTTCAAGGCAAGGTTAGAATGGGATCAGATTGGGTTAGAAGTGCATCAGGGTGGGAGGGACACCTAAGACACTGGATTTTAGGAGCACAAGACATGTTGGAAAAGTATCAGTATTGAATAAAAGCACATCAGTTAGGTTTGGAAAAATACCAGTTGGGATGTATATGAATTTGGGTGTGTTTAAATTGCACTTGGTCTGGCTTGGGGTGCAACTGGGCAGACTCAATGTAAACTAGGGATTGTTGACTCTCCACTAGGGTGAATTCTAAGTGCATCTTATCAGTTAGGAAGCTCACATTGTTGATAGTGGCACAGGCTTGCGAGCTCATAGGTTGAGTTAGAGGTGCATTACATGATGTAAGTAATTGACCAGGTGTTTGGAACAGTCTACGAATTAGGCTATGAGGGTTCCAGGCTATGTGGAAAGCATTTAGGGCAAGGTTGAAGTGTGATAGGGAGCATTGTAATCTCAGTGGATTGGAAGTGCACATGGCTGGAAGGAATGCTCTATTACTTACCGGTAATCTTCATTACTCCGGGTCCCGTTGTCTTCGTCCCATTCATTAAAATATGGAGATAACCATCTCCCGACAGAAAAAAAACGATCAAAAGAATGCTGGGACACTAACCCCGCCCCTCCCACCGGGAGTACATAAGGGGTACTTACCCAGCAGTCTCCCTGAACAACCAAGCCCAAAACAGGAAGGCCGGCCGTCCGGGAGGGAGGGCGGGGCGTATGAATGGGACGAGGACAACGGGACCCGGAGTAATGAAGATTACCGGTAAGTAATAGAGCATTACCCCCAGGTCCCTTATGTCCTCGTCCCATTCATTAAAATATGGAGAATACCAAAGCAGAAAAGCCGGCCTTCCCAAACCAAACAGAAGCCAACTCAGGAAACACCCCAAGGCAGCAACCGCAGGAAGCAAGAACCAGGGAAACCCCAAGCAGGGCCCCCGACAAGGAGGAGCCCCACCAAACCAGGAAGCACCCAACCAAAAAAACGGAGGAGCAACCAGAGGACCAGAACCACCACCACAGGGGGCAACCAGGCCAAGCAGGAACACCCCACCGCCAACCAGAGAAGGGGAGAGGACGGACACACCAGCCAACCGAGGCAAGGAGAAAAATCCATGAGGAGGCCACCCAAAGAAGAACAGGCCAAGAACCACCAGGCCATGAAGCCAGAACCAGGCAACCGAAGCCAAACCCTGGCACAGAGAGCCCAAGCCAGACAAAACCCGGCCCCGGAAAGAAAAGAAACACCCAAGGGACCAGCGGGTCAAAGGAACGCCAAGACCCAGCCAAGAACAACAAAGGCGGCCCCACGAAAGTGGGAGCCGAGAAGGCCACCAAGGGAAGGACCAAACCTGAAGAGAAGGGAAGCACCAGACACGACCATAGAGCGACCAGAGGAAAACACCTCCAGAAACCCCCAAAGAGGAGCAGGCCGAGCAGAAAGAGCCAGCAACAGCAGCCAGACCACTAGCAACCAACCCGGAAGGCGAGACAGAGCCCACGGACAGGAAAGAGGCAAACCCCAAGGCCACAAGGGACCCATCACCCCCAGGAAACCCGAGCAGCAAAGAACTACAAGGGCAACCACCCAGGACTAAGAGACCCGGATTACCAAGGACGAAGGGGAACAGGAGGAACCACAGGAACCCCAAAACACAGCCCCAGCCAACCGGAGCAGGAAGCACCAGCCTGAAGAAGGCACACCCCGAACAACAGAGGAGGGGAGCAACCACACAGACAAAAGACCCAGCGAACCCAAGACCAAGCAAGGGAACCCAAAGGGGCCCACACCAACCACAGCCAAGCCCAACCAAAAGAGGGCAGGCAAAGAAGACCCCAAACAGCCAAAGCAGAGGGACAGGAAGCAACCACAAGGAACCCCTCAAGCCCAGCAGGAGGAGAAACCAATACGACCAGCAAGCACCCAAAGCCCAGCAACAGGCAAGCTCCAGGAGCCCACAGAGGGCAGCGAGACCGAGGGCCAACAACCCCCAGAGCACCCACAGGAGCGGGACAGGGCCAAACAGCACAGCCCGAAACCCCAACCCCAACCCAACAGGGGAGAGGGAACACAGAAGCAAACTGAAACCAGTGAGGAAGCCCAGCACAACCCAAGGCAGGGCAAGCGCAGGGGACGAACCCCATAGGGCAAAAAGGCAACCCAAGACAAAACCCGGAAGCCAAGGCCAAGCAACCCGCAGGACCTGAAGGACCCGAAGGCCAAAACCCAAAACGCGGGAAGGCACAAACAAAAGGAAGGCCCCAGCAGAGCACAGGCGCCAGAGCAAACAGCCTCGGCAGTGCCCAAACGGAACCCACGAGGAGGTAAGCAGGAAAACAGGAGCCAGAGCCAGAAACAGAACCAAAACGCCAGAACGGCAGGAACACACCCCACGCACAAGGGACCGGAACCCGAAAGCAGAGGGACCAGCCCCCCCCCACAGGCAGGCAAAGGCACCCGCCAAGAAGCACAAGGCCCAAACAGGCAGGCCAGAACAGCAGAAAAGAGCAACCAGGAAAACCCAAGCAGGGCGCCCCGTAGACCAGCCAAGAACAGGAGCCAACAGGGAGCAGAAGCAACCGCAAGCCCGCAGACCAGGAAGACCGAAACATGGCCCCCGGAAAGGGATAACAGGGAAAGCGGAGGCACCACACCGGCAAAAGGACCACCAGAAAGGGAAGGGACAACACCCGCCCCACCACAGCGAGCCAAGCCAGAGAACACACCCCTCAGGCCAAAGAGACCCAGCAGACCCCAACCGCACAAGGGGAATCCAACCAGGCAGCAAACAAGGCCCACCCAGCAGCTACACGGACCCCAGACGAGACCCGAAGAAGCAGGGAGGAAAAGAGACCGGCAGAAGCCCAGCCCGAAGGCGAAGAAGCCAACCCAAGACACCCCAGGGAAAGCCAAACTCCACCAAGGCACCAGAGCAGGCGAGCCTCCCAGAACACCACGCAGCAGCGAGGACCAGAGAGGAGCGACCAGCGCAACCCAAGCACACCGGCACAAGGGAGACAGACCCCGAAAGGACGCCCGACCAGCAACACAGAGCCAGAGGAGCCCGGGGAGGGAACAAGCCCAACCGGAAGCCAAGCGGGAGACATCAACAGGGAGAGAAGTCAACCGCAGGGAGGAAAGGCCAAAGGCAACAACCCACGGAAGCCAGGACCGCAACACCCGGCCCAGGGCAAGGCCAAGGAGCACCCGCACCAAGCCCCAACGACAGGGCCAGAGGGTGAACCGGGCGACAAGCAGCACAAAAAAGCGCGACCACAAGCACAACGCAGAAGCGCAGGCAAGGCAACACGGAAAAGGACCAGGAGAGGCAGAACAGCAGCAGGAAGCCGGAAACAACCAGGCACCGCCGCCATAGGCCCCACAAACCAGCAAAGGCAGAAACCCCCCGAGGCACGGGAGCCCAGAGCAGCAACCCAAAGACATAGGCAAGGCCAAGGCCAGGCCAGGAGCGAGAAACCCAGAGAGGGACCGCAGCAAAAAAGGAGGAAGGGAGCCACGAAGACCCCCCCCCTGAAACGGGGAAGCACAGAGCACCTATGGGAGCAAGAAGACAACAGCCCCCAAAACCCGGAGGGCAGGGAGGGGCACCACCAAAGACAAAGCCCCCACCCGACAGAGATCCCCAGGCAGCCAAGAAGGCAATGCCAGAGCCGAGAAGACAACCACAGCCCCGAAGCACAAGGAGAAGAACAGTGTAAACCCACCAAGCAACAGCACCCCAGACAAAAAAAGGCACCATGAAGGCAGAAACCAGGACCAGAGTCGCAAAACACGACCAGGGAACCAAGAGAGACCGCACCAAAAGCGCAAACCTCCAGGCCAGCACACACAGCACCCAAGAAGCCCGAAGGGCGAAACGGAGCAAAAGTGGGAGCCACCATCGCCAGGAAGCACATGGAGACACAGCACACCCTCCAGCAAGGCAAAAAAACGAGCAACGCCCAAAACAAAGGCGGGGAGAACAACCAGGGACAGCCGCACAGGAGGACACTCCGCAAGAGCAGCACCAGCAAAGTGCAGGAAAGCCACCCAGGAAGCCCCGTGTCCAAGTCCCGGCACCCCAGACCAATGCCATGCACAAACTACAAAGTGGCCAAAACAAAGGCACCAAAGCAAAAACAGCAAAGGAGCCATCGAACCACCAGCGCAGAGACCAACCCTGCACCCGCACACATCTAAGAGCGCCCAACGCCTGTGACATAGGGAAGCCCGAAAGTGCACGACAGACACCCAACACCATGTAAGAGTCGAGGCCCTGACACACAGAAAGACACAGCAGCAGCCAGCACCCTTAGCAGCACAAGACAAGACCTCGAAGACAGGAACAAGCACCACAACAGGAGGAGACCCCACCCCACGAGGGAGGACACCCAAAGAAGAGAAGCACGTGCCGCAAAGAAACGCCAATGGGGCCCAACCTAATCGCAGCACACATCAGGCCGAGGGACCATCAACAGCGTAGACCAAATGCAATAACCCCTCGTGACGGGGGAGCAGCAGCACTGAGCAAACCCCACCAACAGTCGGCGTGATGACAGGGAGCCGTGAGAAGCCCGCACCAGGCGAGAGAACCCTCGATAAAGAAGAAAACCTCCGCCCCAAGACAGGACAGAGGACCCCCCAGCCAAGGCAGGGGAGCCGCCGCAAGCTGCTGATGGGCTGCGCCCGACCCTCTACCGGGAGGCTATTGGGAGCAGGGGGCCGCTGAGACAGAGAGCCAAGCCCATGACAAGAAGGAGCCAGGCCCCGGGAAAACGGGCACCAAAACAGCAAAGCTGCCACACCAGCCCCCAAGCCACAACCAGTCCACGCAGCCAGAGAGGCGGGCAAAGGAGGGCCAAAACAGGCCTGTAAACCCGCGTGAGACGGCCTCTCGCCACCCCAGCGGAGTGAGGCACAGGAAGCCCAGCCACCCGACAGGGGGAGAACCGGAGGCAGAGGAACACACGTCCGAGCTGCAAGGGGAGAAAAACAAGGAAGGCAGCAGGACAAAGACAGGCAGAGCGAGTAAAAAAAACACCGCTATGCGGGACTCACCCAGAGTGGGGGCCGAAACACCCCCAGGAACGAGGCCCCCACTCCACCCATCAAGCAACGGAAATCCCAGGGAGAGAAAGCGCAGCGCGTCTTCCACCCAGCCAGGCCACAGGAAGACTCGCACAGCGACCCGGAAAGAACCCTCGGGAGGCGGCGCACCAGCCGCAAAGGGCCGGCCATCAGGATTCCCCAGCCAGGAACAAGCCTGACACCCAGCAAGCCCGGCAGGCCAGGTGGCAGACCAAGGAAACCCCCCCCCCTGCCCGCGAAGCCAGGCAGCCAGGCGGGGGGGAGAAGAGAAGAAGTGCACGCCACCCCAGCCCAGCAGGAGCAGCACCAGCATCCAGACCAAACTGTCGACAGACAGAAAAAAGAACAGGGAGACTGCTGGGTAAGTACCCCTTATGTACTCCCAGTGGGAGGGGCGGGGTTAGTGTCCCAGCATTCTTTTGATAGTTTTGTTTTCTGTCGGGAGATGGTTATCTCCATATTTTAATGAATGGGACGAGGACATAAGGGACCTGGGGGTAATGCATTACATTGGGTACGAAACTCATCAGAGTTTTATTATATCAGACTGATATGAAAGACCCTATATTAGACTAAAGATTCATTAATTGAATTGAATACTCAAAATATTTGCTTAGAAGGGTAGCGGATTGCGTAGATATAAGTCATTGGCATGTTGAAAGTGTTTCAGGTTGGGTTAGAGACTGGTATGCCTCAGTTTGAATGGCCACACATTGGGTTTGAAATGTAACAGGCTCATCTGCAAACACATCAGTATAGCTTAGAAACTCATCTACTTCTCTATTTCTCTCTTACTGTGTTAATAATACTTTGTAGACAAAATATGGAGCTTGAGAACTTCTCCACAATCCTCTCAGTAGAAGACTTTGTTTTAATGTTTTTGGTGAACATACACCCTTCATGAAAAAACATTGTTTTTTTAAATTCGCACTTCAGAACAGCAAATGTAATTATTTACAGACAAATTGTCAAAATACATCACATTTCAACCATGTAAAAATACCGTGAGATTCGGAGCAGTAATACTGCGGCTTTAATGGTTTCAGTTTTACATATATTTATATATTTATATTTTTTTAAGTTTGCTTTTTTATTGAATGAAAGAACAAGAATAAACAAAGTCCTTTTTGAAACTTGTCAAATCTTGATATCCTAGAAATAAAGTATCAGCCATAAATTCCAGAGAAGGCTTTTGACCAGGAGTCAATGGGTCACTTGTCAAATGTACGGAAAATATGGAATCTGCAAAAAACTGGCAAACACCCTTGCTTAAAAGTGAGCTCAAGAAGTTGCTGATGCGTTGTTTCAATGACTTCTTTGCGGCTTGTCGTCTGTGTGTTTAGATTCTAGATCTTGAAATCATTCTCTTCTTTTGTTGGTTCCATATCTTAATAACAGTTCCACCTTTATGTGTCAGGTTAGTCTCTTCATTGATTTTCTTCTTTGTGTTTTGCCTCCATATATTCAAAGCATTACCTACATAGTGTATTTGATCTATGTTCCACCCTCATTATGAGTTGGCTGATAACTACCCATATGTGCAATAGCTACAACGGAATTATGATTTTTGTTCTTTTTATGCCACCTGATATATAGCAGAAGTGCTAGAAAAACAGATTCCCCAGTAACATTTTGATAGGTTAACTCTTCCAGAATTAATGGGAGGAAAATACCCGGTAATTATAGGGATATGTGGATTTGGGGCAGTAAGCTCCAAAATCCATGTTACCCTCTATTTTAGAGAAAACACTCCAGTATTGTTATTTATCAGGTGCGATGAGTATCACACTTAACACCTGGTCACTCGTAATGAGGGCCGATGTCTTCTCAGCATGATCTACCTTATGTAGTGACTCAATATCTTCAACGCAATATCTCTGTTGTGTGTTGCTCTCCTTCATGGGTTAGCTGGATGTCTTCAAATACACCTTTGCTTTGTATTCATTTGATATTTTCGAAGCATTGTTTCCTTACTGTGATGGACTAATACCTTAACTTGTTATCTTCTCTGGGTGTTTCGTCTGTATGTACAAAAAATGATCTTCTTTGTTTGCTGGTTTCAATCTACAAAAGACTACCTCAAAGGTGATTTGATTTAATTTATCCAAAGCATTACTTTCTCACTGGTGGCTACATCTTCAGAGCATTACCTCTTTCATGTTTTGGCTCCATACTAGATCACTAAGGTGAATACATTACCTCTTACCTGTTTTAGGTGCTGACTCTATATCTTTAAAGAATTATTTATGTTTTTGATGACCTGATATCTTTACATCATTATCTTGGTTGTGCATTGGTTTGCTATCTTCAAAATATTACCTCTGTTTTATTTTATAGCTTTTTAACATTCTCTTCAGGGAATCGACTTTCAACTGTTATTACCTTTGGCCTTTGACATCTTCAAAACATTATCTTCTTTGTCTCTTTACTAGAGATCATCAAAAACATTATTGCCTTTGTATATTTACTCAATATCATCACCTTGTTTGCCTTTTGTCTAGGCAATATCAGCAAACACATTGTCTCATATATTATAGAAAGATTATGTCTTCTGAGCATACTCACACTTGTCTTCATACTAGACTATCTTCTAAGCATCCCTGATATGTCTGCGGTATTGGGTAACTACATGGCTCAATATCACGAGGACTCCAAGTTTCCAGTCCTTGTATTTACTTTTTTCATCTATTGTATCTGAATTATATGCTGTTTGTTCACTTCAGTTGATCCTCTTGGCTACAGTGCTGAATCCCAATAGTCCCTGGAGAAAACCCCAAGACTAGAGGCATAGTGCCCAATGGAATGACAATGAGCCGCATGTTCAGCTCTTTGGTATTGGGCTTCAAGCCGTTATTTGTTTGGTATTATTGATTATATTCTGTATAATTGAATATGAACTTAAGGTCTTGTCTACGATGTACTTTTTCCACAATACGTTTAGGTCTTAGCTTGGTCCTCTATGTGTCCTTCCTGCGTCCAGTTTTCACTCCCTGTGCCTACATGCTCAAGTTGTTCCGTGAATTATCTCATCTGATAATCTACCACAAAACCTGTGTCTGCTACCTGTGTTTATTTGGGCATATGGAGATGTCTCTCATAGATGTCTGTTGTAACAACTTAACTATCCCCATTTTGAGCTGTATAACATGTCTTGCATTTCTGTTTCTTCTCTATTAAGTGTATTATGCCTAATCATTTATTTTAATTTCTAATGCGTTGTCTAATTGTTGTCCTGCAGGCTATACATCTAGTATAATTTGGTTTTATATCCAACATGTTCTTGTACTGTGGCATAATATTGACATTTCTATTTTATTTTACAATCAAAGCTTTTTGTTTTAGCACATTAAAGCTGAAGCTCAGTGCTGTCTCCTGAGTGCCATGGGTTTCCAAAAGTTTCCTCCAACATATATCTACCTGGTGACAGTTACATTGGGTTTTGATTTACCAACTAGTGTATCAGTGGCTACTTGGTGACACACCACTCTATGCACAGATGGGATAGCTTAACACATTTTCTGTTTTCAAAGCATTAGTCTGACGAGACAATCAGAACTGTTATTTCCATTGGAAGTGAGTGAGCAACGACTTGAAGATTCCAGTTGTGCAAAGATTACCAAACTACTAAATAAATATAATCAAACGGTGAAAAAGCAAAACCAACCATCAGTTTTGGTACTGCTGGATCTTCTCACTTCCTTGGGAATCTTCTTACTGGTGTTAGTTGTGAATGATAGGGTGCTTTGAAGAAAGGGTTGATTAATACCATTAATAGTAAACCTCCACATGAGCAACAAGAGGCACTTTAAGGAGAGAGAAAAGCAGCCAAGAACCAAACACAGAAACTACAGTGGAGCTGACAGCCCAGGTTAGGGGATATAGTTCCACACAAAGATTACAATTGTGTAGATGCTTGAGGAAGGAGAATAGAATATTATTTGGGGTAACAGAGGTCATAAACAGGTTTGGTTGATATGGTTCAGATGGGAAACATCTCATATTGCCACCAAGAATGCTTTCAATTTAGCAACTCAGCCCAAATGATCAAAACACTCTTTTGCAATTCCCCAAGTAAAGATTAAAAAGGGAAGAACATTGTTGAAAGGTAAGAAAGTGATGTTGATGGAGTCAAAACACTAAGCAGTATGCCACCTGCCTCAAAGCCATATCCTTAGACATTTTTCAACATGCGGATATGTGCCTGGGGGATATGTCAGAGTGTGGGCAGAGGGAAGGTGACTAGGCCAAAGCACTGCAGCTCCCTGGATATGCGAGCCCGATATAATAAAACTATAAAGTTGCACGATATGTGGACTGGGCAAAAGAGATGTTTTTATATCTCCTAACACAGAACGGTCTCTATAGGTTGGGTCAGACTGAATCCAATTGCTATTTCAGTTATATTACTGTGAGATATTCTACCATACCCATAGGCCAGGCTACCTCTGACCTTTAGATTATAACTTGTGCTTAAAGGGAAAGTGTGTACTCCCTCTCCCACCCTCACTCATGGCTATCCCTTAAAGTCATTGGGCTTTACATCAGATGTTGACAGGTCCTGGATTACTAGTAGTAGGGCTCTGTGGATAACTCAACACCATAATGTATACAACTCACAACTCTGGGGGCTTACATCTGGGCTCATTTCTGCTCTCTTCCTAGACACACTTCTCTAGAAATATATGTACTCTAATGGATACACTTTCATAGGTCCATCTCTAGACCTCAGATACTTCAAGGGATGCTTTTTCCACAAACCCCACCATCCTCTGTTTTGAAACTATCTGGACAAGGCCTGGATGTGCCTATACGGCAAATAAACTTTGCTCAACATCAGAGGAGAACTTGATTGCAATACAATCTGCAGATGCTAAGAGTGCATCAGTGCCACTAAAAAAACTGGCATCCCTTGGGTTTAATGCTGGAAGAGATTACTATCTCCCTGTCAGCTCTCTCTCTTTCTTGGGCACTGTCTCTGCAGAGGCTTGGGTGCTTTTTTACTATCACTCTCTCATTTCTCCCTCATTGACACCCATTCTGACCTTTTGTTCTCTACGTCTTTCTTGGAAAGCCACGTTTAGAGTTTGTAATGGGAACTCTACAATAATTGATGGAACAAAGCAAGTTATTATGTCAACCACATATCTCTAATCTGAATTATTTCTTGGTAATTAAATAATGGCTGTTATTATTACCCAACTTAATGATTCTATATTAATTCAGGAGGAGAAGGAAAATTCGACCAATGTGTAATTTCAACCTGTTAACCCCAGGTTAAACAAAGATCTCTACAGCAGAGGCTCAGCATACTGAACAATCTTTCTTACATAATCCAATCAAGATGGGCAGTTTTCCATCTTTAACCTTTACTGAAGAGAAGTTCTGACTTCTGGATCTTTGAATCAAAGTGGGGGCAGCAGGTTTCATATAGAGCTCAGAATAAGCCAGTGGCATAGCACTGGAGCCATGGGCCCTAATGAAAGCAAGGAAAATTGGCCCACCTACCTGCCTACCTGGGTAGTAAAAGGCTGCCAGATCTGGAGTGAAATGGGCCCATCATAACCCTTGGAACAGGTGACACTGCACTTGCTATACTAATTATATCTACACCAAGCTGTACAGTACTAGGCCACTTAATACACTGACTCCATGGTGGTTAGCTTTACCTGCCGGAAGCCAGGCTGTCATTATTCAGTTCACGCTTCAGACACCATCCAAAAGTAACCATGACCTTTCTACCACCTCATCTGACTTACTCAAGAAGGTAACAAGCCATCCCAGCAGGCACAGGAAGTGTGTAACACAGACATGTGTGACAGTTCTCGCTTCCTTCGGTGAAGTGTTGATACAGCCGTTGTTGTCCCATTCCAAATATGGCAAGTCTGAAATAAAGTGCCATTAAAAGTATGGCAGGTTCGATGAGGAATGCCGGCATTGTCCTACTTAAAGCATTGTAGGCCTTCAGACTAGTCCCGCTAATGTCCAATGTTGAGCTTGTAGTACTGCTGAAAGGTGGCAGTACTCTGTCTTCTAAAAAGAGAAACATTTGAAGAGAAAGGCAGACAGCACCTGCTCACATAAAGGACTGAGTATAAAGCTTACCATCACCATCAACAACCAGAACCATCACCACTATGGAAACCCCAGTTCAGAAGGAGACCCCATTTCAGATGCAATTGATGATAGTTCTTTTAGTCTTTCTTGCCTGTGTGGGGCCACAGATATGTGATCCAACCCCAGTTCAACGACTTACAACATGGCCACTGTTGCAGCATCTCCTGCGTTGTCCATTGTGAGGCACTCCTCCGGGAAAGCAAGGGGAGGCACAGACAATAAGTCACTTTCTATAGGAAGGGATTATAGTTTGAGAGTTCATTTGGCAACGAACAGTGGGTTTACATTCCCCAGTCATTGTGACACATGAGGGATATAGGAAGAGGCTCGAGCTGGAGAGGGAGAAGAGAGATGAGGGAATTTCATGACAGGGACAAGACAGGGACAAGGCAACGCTGGCAGAAGTAGGGAGTGGCAATGGCTCCAGATGGTCATGATGCAGTTGGGTGCAGTCTCTCACCTTCCCTGCCCTGCTCCCACCTGCACTGAACATATCCTAAGATCTACCAAGTGGTTCTATTTCATGCATGACACCATTCATTACTGATTGGGTTTTACGTAAAATTATGTTGCATTCTGGTCTTGTTGTTTCATTCTAAAAGAGGGCTAGAAAATACCAAAAAGCAATACATTATAGCCTAAAAGGCTATGTCTGGCTGACGGTGTCCCACATTGCACGGGCCACTTCTCAGTGAGTTGTCCTAGGACACACAGAGCACTTCTGTCCTTGGGGGTTGTCAGTCACTCTCACTTCCCCAACCCTGACCCAACTTGCTTTTTCCCTATATGGTGATAAACTGAGTGCTTCACTCCCTGTTACTGTTAGTGGCTCTCCAAATGTTTTGAGATCTGCTCCCTCTTCACTCTTTATGTGTGGAATCCATTGAACAATTGTTTTGGGGGCTGTCAGTCCCTCTCCTTTCCGCAGCAGAGCTGGTAACCAAAAGAGTCCATGTAAAATTATGCATGCCCCATGTTGCGAAGTACAAAAATAGAGTATGTTTCTGGCACTCTGTAGTTGTGCTTGAAGGACATTCACCTAAATTCTAAAAGTAGGGAAGTGGCATTGTGTACCCTTTGATCATTAATGACATCATGATTTCATTTATTGTCCCACACATAGCCCCTCAATAACTTCAAATTTGTTGTGGAGGGACTAGTTTAAGAGCAAAAAGTGCAGTCTCTAATGAGGTTTGTCAGACCACTTATTTACTTTCTGTTCCTGATTTGTCTCCATGCCTCCGGAGACCAGGACCTGGGGGGGAAGTCGCTGGAGTACCAAAGAGTAATCTAGGGGTAGCGGGAGAAACCCAGGGCGAACCTTGAGTGATGTCCATGTTGAGAGAGTGTGGTACCCAACACAAGTAAATACTACATTTTACATCAGGAAGGATAATTTCTCTGCAATAGCATAGCTACGCCACATTGTTTAATGGCCTGCCCTGTGACAAACCAAGGCTTTGCCTCTACAATGTCAGACTCTCTCACCTAGTCATGTACCAAGGCATTTTCATCAAGGGAATGACACAGAAAATCAATGATCGGATCACAAGGGTTTTTGTACTTGTATCTGTGAGGAAATATAACTGATCAAAAGGTGGAAAAAAACATTATACCGATTCACAGAATCAGCATCTATTTAGAGCCGATGACTGGATGTACAATTACGTGTATTGTGCCAGTTTGGAGATTTTCTATAGATTTTCTATGGATTTTCTACTGTGTGTGTATTGAGCCAGATTCGTAGACTGTCTGTGGATTTTCTATAGATATATTTTCTAGAGGAGAAATCATGTGGAAAATCATTGAGCATTCCTTGGTCATTGTCTAGCCAAGCGATTGTTCACACTGACAAACATAATTTTCAGGGAATTAACAAAGGTTGTGCATGTTTTGCACCCACTCTGTGAAGATACGTGGGTAAAAAGTAGTAGTAAACACCTTTCCAGGATAGGAAAAGAACCGGGACAGCCCATATTTCATGAGGCCTGCTACAGGAGAGGTTATGTATCAGAATATCATCCAAAAAACGATCACCTGGGTATAGACTTTTTCTTATTGGCTTCTATGGGGCGATAGTTATTAAGGACACAATATTTATGTCAAATCATATTCTAACAACGATAAATGTTGGTACCACACTTATAGTGGATGACTCACAAGGCAAATACTCACTGGACATTAGTATGCCTGGGTAGCTATAGTGTGCATATATTTTCATGGAGTACTCATCAGTATTCTGCGAACCTCTGAAAGTATGTTACTAAAGCAAATTATAATTGTACATAAATGAAGAGAAGATGTCACCTTTTCTGGGATTATAGCCAAAAGTGTACTTTTGAAAAGTTTGGATGTAGATTTACCATCTGTAATATGTTGCTTAGTTTTTGCAGATGCTAAAAAACATCATTGCATTGGAGGTTTCTAGCCACATGTGTGTTATGGCGCACTGGCATTAGTGACATTGTGCATTTCGCATGAAGTTGGTTTCATAGAGTAACCCATCAAGTTACCTTTTCAAGGACTTTGTGAAAAAGTAAAAAGAAGAGAGAGAGAGTATGAGAGTATCCCTTGCTAAAATGTACTTTTATACTTACTGGTAGTAGTACTTTAAAGGCTACGTGAAGTAATATTTGGACCCCTTACAGACAGGTTTTCGGCCCAATAATAGTCTACATTATTAGCCATACGGGATGGTATTAAGTCAGTTGTGGATCAGGCCCTGATCCTACATGACTTGTCTGCAGCTTTTGACACTGTTTCCCGCAGGCTGCTGATTGATACATTACATGAATTCGACCTACATTCTAGGGATCATAGGATCTGGACTCTTTTCTAAAGGATAGATCACAGATAGTTCAGCTAGGCTCCTGCAGATCCCATGCATTTACATTAACTGTAGGAGGGAGTAGCTGGAAAATGGAGCATATTAGCCTATTTACTACTAAGGGGCCGATTCTGATCCCGTCTGGAAGGCCTCCAAATCGGGTTCGGCAGTAGCGGATCCGATTCGGAGGCTTATTTTCCGCCCGAGTCGTACACAGGTCCAGACGTCCAAGTACAATGCGAATGAACGCGTAAGTGCCAACCGACCCGTATCCGGATCCCAACCGCTCCGAACGACCAGTGTGGACACAATTCGTACCGCGCAATGGAGACGTTTTACGACTGAGTGAGTACGATGCACAAGTCGGACAACTGGTTCGACCCGAAACCACTGACTCACAACACGTCCGGGAAGCTGCCTTTGGGGCGCTGTACAGAGCCCCCTGCACCTGTAGCCTTACGAATCAGACACAGGGGGAGACCCAAGGGTCTACACAACACAGACATGTACGGTGCAGATGGCACCGACGCGTACCCACTGTAGGGGGCGCCCTTGTGCGAGATGTACCCATTCAGTCAATGGGACTGGCTCCCATTGACTTCTGTGGGAGTCCGACCGAACCGAGTCGGGCAGCATGCAGCCGCATCGTACTCGCTCGGTCGGAAAACACTCCGGATCCGGATCGGTCAGAGAGCTTTCCGACCCATATCGGAATCGGCCCCTAAATGGGAGGGGTTTAAGGAAATCTAAGGAGAGGTTTTGCGATGGATATGCTAATACAAAACACATCCACAAATGAGTAAGTCGATTTTATTCACAAAATACACTTCTAAAGCTACTATAGCTCTAAAGGTGTCCAAACAGGTGTAAATGTACTTCAGTCCAGCCTTTTTCAGAAACTGCAACACACTCCCATAGAAAAGAAAAGTGGCAGGGAAATAAAATAATATCCCATAGGAGCTAATGTTAAAATAATGAAATATTTCAACATTTAAACTATGTACTTATGTATTTTTTAAGGTTACAAATTCTGTGTAATTATTCATTATTTTAAAGATAATAATAAAGTATTTACATTTTTTTTAAATTATTTAAACAGTTTTTAAAAAGTATTTTTAAATTATATTTATAAATTAAATTTGTATATTCAAATGAATTACTTATATAAAATAATAAATAAATATGCTATAACATTTTATTTGATTAATTTGAGCTCAAATATAAATATTTTAAATGTATATTTATATTTCACATTGAAATATTCAAAAACGTTTTTTAAATGAGTGATAAACTTTGATCATTTTCATATATTTTACCCATCTGGGGATCTCTTCCAGAGTGCCAGAGAACACCACCTATGTATGCAAACTTACTTGAAGTAACTTGACACGTAAATCCTGTGGTAGGAGGCTAGAGACATGCAAATCTACACTCGGAAATGATGAATGGCAAAAAAGTGTAGGGTTACACCTGGGTTTAGTAGTAAATAAACGTGAGTAATTATACACATTAAAATGTACCTTTGTAAATAGGCCCCTTAGTATTTATCGATAAAGACACGAGTATAAGACTTTGGTGCCACGAAGCAGCAATGACCGCTGCAGAAAGAAATTTAACTAAATTACTCAGCCTTCCTATATGGGCCTATAGACAATTTGGCTTGCAGAGAGGGCCCTATAAAATATAAATACAAAAAAATAGTATGCTATAGTTTAGCATCACTTGGACACCTCATGCAATCCAGCACTATTAGATGTCTTAGAGAGCAGAAACAGAATGTAAGTCACAAACTGTTTAACAAAGCCTAAAAATGCAAAGCACTTCGAGTACGACTCACTTTGCGTATGAGAGATTTTAGATCCCACTGCCCCAAATCAGTTTCATACAGTGCTCAGTGTGCCCTATGAGAAAACAAAACGAAATAAATATGTCTCTTAAATAAATAAGTAAATGAATAAGTATGTAAAGGTCCCACCAATACTATGCATTCTGGAATGGGCTCTTCCTTGCTTTTGAGACTATTGCAGACGGTTTTATGTCACAATACCAAGTGACACTATATCGTCCTGCCAAAGTATCGAGGGCTGGATATCAATTACTATATTGTGAAAGTATTTATAAATAAGTATATGTGTACTATTCCACATCCACATCTTGAAGAATATATATATATGTGTGTGTGTGTGTGTATATATATAAACATATATATGTGTGTGTGTGTGTGTGTGGTGTGTATTTATACATATATATATATGTATATATATATACATATGTATACATAGAAAGAGTGTGTGTGTGTGTGTGTGTGAGAGAGAGAGGGAGAAAGTGTAAGTGTAAGGCACATAGATGTGAAATTTCATGATGTTGTCCTAGGTAATTTTCTGGAAACGATATTCTGGCAGGTCGATATTTAAAACGCAATATTGTGGTAGAATACTTTTATGGATGACCATAATACTTGTGAAGGAGGTCCCTACATGAATCAAACCTCAGTAGGCTCATAGCTCTGGTAGTGAAACAAGTGACGAAGGCCAGTGCGCACTGTAGCACGGGTCGGTACTCATTAGGTAGAGCTTCGTATCATTTGCAAATTATGCCATCCTGCCATTGGTACACCCTATTATCAGAAATATCTTCAAGTGCAAATCACCTCCAAGGGCGTGATGAAGGGTATCCTCCCCCATCCCCCCTTGGTGTCTTCACCAGAAGGGTGCAAGCCTATATTAAAAAGACCTGCAAACAAGGCACAGACCCTTGCCAAGCCCCATACTGAAAGACAAGGCAATAGCTTCAATACTGGCAACCCATACCTCCTCAGGCTGATCCAAAATGCAACCTTTCATAATATATACATGTATAAAAATATTATATACACATATATTTTGCCATATTGCTCAGAATAAAAAATCCTGATAAAGGCATCTTATTACGGCAGAGTGTGTAGATAAATCTGACTATTGCCTTGTGTCTGGTTGGAACACCTGCGAAGAACAATATACACGCCAACATGACTCGTGGACTCGCTCAAGGCCCTTGTTTCACTGAGCTGTTTTGTCAATATAATGCTCACTGCTGGTGCAGTGGGAGCTTCAAAATGAATCTGTAGGTCTATAGATTGCTTGACATCTTATTTATTGCACTACTAAATGAGGGTGGTCGAAAGGCACAGGCGTGTCCTCAGCCATGAGTCATCCTAAACCTTAATATTCAGCAGTGTAATAGATTTCCTGTTATACTTTCTAATGGTGTGTACACTGTTTATGTTGCCATAATAAAAACATCTATCAAGGTGCCTTGCTAAGAGGCAGATACGTAATAGAGAAACGGAGAGACCTGACTAGCTCCGGGGATGTCGGTCACCAAAATGTTGACATCAAGTGCCCTTTGGCATCTTATGATATCAAAGGCTACACTCCTTGTCCCACCGTTTGTCCCTCAACAGGCACCTGTTTGCTGCTGAGAGGCTGGGGAAGGGCAATTAGTTTCCTACCGCTGCCAAGAGACCAGAGTTAGCACCCGCAAGACCGCGAGTGCCAAACGGCAAGCTGGAGATAGCATGCTACCCCTTGCTGCACCCAAAACATGTCGATTAACTCTTCTACAGCCATGAATGTCATTCATAGGCACTAATGTAGGCAGATAGCCAACTACGCCTTTCCAACTCTGAGCTTCATTCTCCCCAATATTTCAACACCCCGTATAGATACCTTGAGAGGACCAACTTTTCCATAGATCTGTGTTAAAACTCTCTTTGGGGTCTGTCTAGATGACCTATGCTGATTAAACCGAGAAACTGGACCCAACTGTTCACTGCTACCAACTGGAAAAAATGGAATTGAATTTGGTGTAAGGGTTGAGATGAAGGTGGGAGGCCAGAAAGGGAAGCAGCATTCTGCATGGTTTTTCAGCATGTTCTGAGAGGTGTGAGATAAATATCTCCTGTGGGGCAGCAGAGAGGCAGCGGCACCGGTCCGGACAGAATCCTCAGCTTTCGATGGTGTCTGAAAGGCAGCACAGAGAACATGAAGTGAGAAATGAGACACAAATAATTGGATCAACAACTAAAAGGAAATCTGACAAGTAATCCTTGGGATATTTTAGTGGAGAGATCTCTAGGAGTTTTCTTTCCACAGCTGCAAAGACAGATAAAGGTAAATGCATACATGAGAGGGGTAACTAGGATAAATATCTTCATTTCCCTTTGTTTTGTCTTCTTTCCATAGAACATAGAAAAATGAGTATGCCAATGAGGATTGATTTTGAGCGGGAAGCTATCTCTTCCAAAAGGGAACAAGCTGAACAGTGCCATATCTTTGTACATATGGTGCTGTTAAGCTCTCTCCTGCTCATGTAGCCCAGCAACTTGCCTTGCTGTGCTGTGTTGCATTAACTTTGAGTAAATCTGCTCCTTAATTGGCACACCCCTGCTGCTGTAAACCTTTCACCATTCAGAACGACTGTATGTAGCTATTAATTCCTGTACTAATCTGCACCTACGCCTGCTTCCTAGTTCTTGTCTGTTTCTCTTTCTACGTAAATGATGCTTGTCCTTTTTTGGAGGGGAAAGTCTGTCTTATTTGCATTATTATCGCATGAAAAAGTAAAACAAAAACTCCCTCCCTCCCTCCTGACAGCATACATGATCGACCCTTGAAGCAGAAAAATCTCCACATCATCTATCCCGGTCGTGACTTTGTCTCCATGGCTGTGGGATTGTTTGTCCAAATCTTTTGTAAATGTCAGAGTTAACCTCACATTACCGTTGTATCTTGGCCCAGCCCTCACCTGACAGACAAGATACTGGGCACTGCATCTAGGCCATGCAACACTCAACCCTCCAGTTTTCTCCACGGACCCCATACTTTCAAAAGAATTTGGGGACAGACCCGGCTATGTAAATCTGCTACTCTGCTCGCATACACCAATGCATGTTGGCTACCCATTGCCCCACTGTCAGAGGTCTACCCTCCCCCACCTTTGAATGATGTCCCGCATAGCCATCGTCAATGGCATATTGCAGAAGAGAATAGCAAATCTGATGAGGTGTCTATACATTGCTGCAGAACGTGACTAACCTGATAATAGCACAGGTATAGACTACACATCAAATGATATTGTTCCTATAGGTCCGTGAAATACGGAATGCCGGTGTTGTTCCAGATGTCCTCTAGTTTTGAGATGCCAAACCTCCCCATTTTTTTGTAGCATTAAACCCCACGCAACGACGCCTGGGCCTCTGTGTCTGATAATGGTGTCTTTTGGGTTAATGTACCCCACCATCCCAACTTTTAGGTTGCCTTCCCCAGGCCACAGCTGCTGCTGCAGTAGGCATGGGCAGAGTCACATGTTTGCCCCTTCCTTCTAGGTATCTAAGGAACCCTACTAGGCCTTTCTCGTCAGTTTGGGTAGCACTATTCTTGCCGCCCTCCCCTTCCCATCCATTCCACAGCAGGAGTCTCAATTCGCCATCTAGACTTGGGAAAAAATGGTCTGGGACCTCAAAGGGAGAGCTCTGGAGTGCATAGAGGAATTTGGGCAGGTATATCATTTTGAAAAGTGCTGCTCTGCACAGCAGGGACAGGCGCAGGTTTCGCCATTGCTGTACTTCTAGTCAATATCTCTCTGCCAGCCGCCCCAGATTCCTCTCATAGTACACCTGCTGATCCCTGGTTACGAAGATTCGAAGATATGTGACCCCCTCCTGCTAATGGGTTTTACTACCCTAATTCACACCCCTTTGAAAAACACATTGGAAAACCATTTGGGCCTTGGGTCCTCCCACTCTTCAGTTGAGTCAGGACCTCTGTAAATTCCCCATCCTGAAAGTTCCCCTGTAAAAATGATACACCTTTGAACTTGTTCCCTCTTTGCCAGCCATGCTAGAAGCTTCCCATCCTCATAGTGCCTGAGTTGTTTCGCCCTGTAGAACTGTTTCACCTCCTGATGTGTTAGACTCCTACATTAATCCGTTGTGTACACTATTCGGGCATATTGTGCTTCCCACTGAATGAGCCGCTTTTCTAACTCTCTCCCCTTCCTTTACTTCTTTCATTTAACGCCACCATCTGGGATTTCAATTAGCCCCTCACCACCTTTCTGTAGGTCTCCCAAAGAGTTGTTTTTGACTCTATGACCCTTCATTGTTCCTGAAATAGACACCTGTCACCTCTTGGATGAACCGTTTAATCTCATAGCCAGTCTAAGTCTTCAGCTTACTGTGGGGCCCGGTGTTGGTTACAACAGTTGACTAATGAGTGAACAGTGTTTGGATATACCCCTTAGCAGGTACTTTGGCTCCCTGAATCTATTTATGTGCTGTAATGGTACCAGGAAATAATCCAGACACGATAGCGACAGCATTGAGTTGGCCACATAGGAATACTGCCCCAATCCGGGATGCATGGCTCACCAACAGGGCAGCACATCTTCTCTAGGGTGCCCTGATCATTCTATCAATGTCACTGTGTAGCATCAAATGAAGTTGCCCACCACAAACAAAGGGGCCGTTGGTATCTTGGTCACCCAATTCCTTAGCTCTGCCAGCCCTATGGACTGTAAGCCCAGTGGCAGGTACCTTGACGCTATTATGAGTTCCTTTCCTTGCTACGTACCCTGCACCGATGCCAAGCATCCGCACAGGTCGCACCATGACCTAAACACAGGAAATAGTAGAGATCTCCACACCAATATGCCGAAGGCCCCTGCTGAATACCCTCATGGACTAGAACCTTGTATTTGTCTCTACCCAGAAAGGTGCAGTCTTTGCCCTTTAGAAGCTTTTGCTGTAAGAGAACCACATCTGGAGAGTGTCAAGTCAGGTAGGTCATAACAACCCCCTCTTTTCACTTTATCGCCCAGCCCATTTACGTTCTATGACAGTACCTTCAGCCTTGTATCTACTCTGTTAGGAATTTCCAATGTGCCTGTCATGCATGGACCAGTTAGAGCATCCCATCAATGACCATTTACTTTCATTACTTGAAATGCTGTCATATGATCCCCTAACTCCCCCCCCACCACCTCTTTCAACGGGTTCAGAACTACCCACCCTCCAATGCCCGAGATGCCTGTCACCCCCCCTGCAAAAACATACACATCACCTAATGTAGATGGGGAATTGTGCTGGGCCCCTTAAGGCTCCACCTTGCAGACAGTCCAATCTACAGTCCCACCTGTAGCACCTCTACAGACTCCCAAACCTTTCAAGACCAGAGAAGTCCTTCCAGCACATCATCTTCCAGGCTATCTTGTCTGATTTCATTAGTGTTACTTTTGGCAGCTGTAGGTCCTCCCCCCCCCCGAGTTCCAGTGCTTTCCTCCGATGCCTTCTAGCCCTCATGTAGCGGCAACCACCTGTTGTTAGCCGACCATGGGAGTCCCTGCTGTACCTTGTCAACCACTCTTGCCCTTTCTGAGAGAGCCTGGTCCTTAGTGATAGAGAGTTTGGACCCCCGGCAGCCACACCGTTTCGACTTTTATACCCGCCAGGAAGTTGGTGGGTTTTGCACCAGTTCATCCGACATTGGGTAACCTGCATACTCCAGCCACACCCATACCACCCTTACTGTCTTCAAGAAGTGCGTTTTCTCCTGGAAAATAACCTTCAGCGCTTCCGGGAAAAACAATGTATATTTCTGATTTAGAGTACATAAATGTTTCCTTACAGCTATTTAGATTTAAAATTGACACTGGAATGCCTTTGTATAATCTGGATAAATGTTTACTGCACTCCCCTCAATTTGCCAGGGACTGTGTGCCCATGCGACCTGGAGGATGTGATTGCGGCCGCACATATTAAGAAGCTGAGCAATAGTTGGTTGTGGTGGTGTTCATGGCACCAGAGGTCGTCCAGAGATCCTGTGGGCATGTTCAACAGTATATAGTTTCGAGTCTTGGCCTCCCAGCTCCGTGTCCAGCAACCAGCACTCCATATATAGTTCTGTGCTAGGGCCTTCCACTTTTTCCGGGACTAAAACAATAAAAGGGCTTAGGAGGTTTCATGGAAATAAGCTGAAATAAAATATAAAGGCGAGTCTCCCTTCAAATGTGAAGAATAACACATTTTTAGATTATCTCTATGGGAATTATCGTGTATATAAGTATGTGTGTGTATGTGTGTGTGTGCGCGCGAGGTATATAGATACAGTGGAGGATGCTTTTAGAGAAATCCAAGGACAGTTCATATACTGAATAGTACAAGTAAAGCTGAAAATCTCAGAACTGAGTCTCACTCCTTGTCCCCATTCGCAGACATTGGCTCAGTAACCACAATACCTGATTCAAAATCCTCATAGGAGTTTTCCTCAATGGCAAGGAGGCAGGAAGTGCACTCTAACGGTGTTCTGGTCTACAATTATGATGGTCTAACTAGAGAGGCTAACTCTTTCACCATTGCATCTGCATAAGCCTGAGACACTAATGGCAAGGTGAGCTGACTCCTGATCACACCTTACACAAGTTTCCATCTCTGAGGTCTGCATGGAGGAAGACTGGTCAGCAGGAGAACCAGTAGATTTCCAGATAGAGCAAAGGTAGACATGCAACTGATTTTTTCTAGGCTAATGCATGTGAAAAATGGTAGGATTATTGGTAAACATCCACATCTCCAGAGAGGCCACTCTACCATTAAGGTGTTCAGTTTCAGGTAACTGGAAGTCTTACATGATGAACAAAAAAGCCTGGAACATACCAGCAGAGGTCTCCAGGTCACCATCACAGGGAGGGAGATGGGGATCCAAGGCAGGGGACACGGTGAAGCGGGAGAATCTCATGGTCTCCACTAGTCCAGAATCCATCATCTTACCCTGCAGCGAAGGGAGAGGCAAGGCAGGTGGTGGGCTAGGCAAGGGAAGCTGCAGCTTGGAAGAGATGGGATCTGTTATCATGGGCACGAAAGAAGAGTTCTGGGTCATCAGGGGAAAGTCGTCATCCCACTCGAAGCTTCCACCTGTGAAAAAGGGAACAAATAAGTAAATTGCAACATCCAGTCAAGAGGTCAAAAGCATATAGTGGAATTCTGTTACCACCAGCGGTGGAGACCAGAAACACATCACATAAATGTGTTAATGATACACTTGAGAATTTAGCAAGCATCAATTTACTACAGGATTAGGACAAGAAGCATAAATAAAATCAGAGCATTAGCAGTGCACTTTAAAGTGAAATCCGAGCCTCTGAAAAAACAGTGCAGCGCAATGACTAGAGTTGCCATCTAGTGATGATGGCTGAATCATCAGCTTAGTGTGGCATTATATTTACAACCCTTTTGCTGCAGAATGACAGGACTCTAGTGTGCCAGATCCATGTAATTACCATAACAATAGAAGGCTACAGTTCAACAAGTCCACCGCATTTCTGGAAACAAAGAGGGCTATAGTGATACGTCTAAGAGCATTACTTAACAATGGGAGGCCATATTGTGACAATTCACACCATTATCATAACAGCTAGAGGGCATTGTTGTGCTGATCCACCGCACTATTAGTATTTGTGCGCTTTATAAGTTGTTTTAACATAACATAACATGACGACAAAGCCATACGGCACACTGGAAATATATTAACAAGTCCAAGCCCAAAATCAGGGCAGGACAAAGGGCTTGGGTAAATAAATAATGCCTTTATTACATGGTTAAAACCCCCTGGAAAAAGAATGTAGTAGCAATACTGAGAATGCAAAAATTTTAACAAGTACAGAGCCAAACCATGTAAGAAGAACACTCCTGCAACAGTACCTCAATGGAACACATTATTAGCACGTGGCTGCCACTTTATTTTATGCTGTGTGCATTATATTTTCTAAAATCCCCAAATTCTCAGTTATGAAAAAAACTGATAAGGAGAGAGTGCTTACTGAATCCATCAGATGATGGAAAGCCATCCATTCCTGCATCAACGACGGGATCAAGCACTATCTGATCATTCTCCATAGCAGTCTGAAAACTCAGCTCGTTGGTGGGGGTCTCCTGCAATGGGAATCCAAAAAGTGTCTAATTAATTGTCCAGTTTTTGTGGTGTGCTTGAGACCATGGAATCCTGTTTCTCATTGTTCCCAATGAAGCAGCATAAAAGCTGATCTTGCTTTGCACAACACTTAAAACCTAAATGTGCACTTTGCACATGTCTAGAAAAAAGATAAACCAGCACCGTAAAAGCATGCTTGAAAATGTAGAAACTGTAGAATTAATCAATTAGTGAATTTAAGATGTTTTAGTAATGGATTACCTTATATTCTTAACAAGAGATGTCATAAAAACTGATGATAACTTAGCATTGATATTGATTTAATTGCACAGTGTCCTAATAAACACGATATTGTGCAATTATGAAACTAAATGCGTTAGATGTCTGAAATTTTCAATATAAGTGTTTAATATGATAAAGAACATTTGCGTTCAAGAACAATTTTACTTTAATGATTTTTAGAATTACTTTACATGTTTTTTTTTTTGGTTTTTTATTTTTTAGTCCTCATCAAGCAAAAAAAAAATTCTTAGATTATGGAGGAGTCAGAGGCCCCGTTTTCTAGTTTGGAACCATTCTTTGTGACTGCTTTATATATATATATATATATATATATATTTTTTTTTTTTCTCTCGGGGGGTGCGGTTAGCCTTGTCCTCAGGTGCCCCTTTTTGTCCATATCCAGGAACACGATTGTCGGAGGGGGGGAGCTAGTCATTATGACTACTCAGTTCAAGACTCAACTTGAAATCGATGTTACCTTTGCTTTAATCATTGGACCCCCTAATAGATGCCAAAATGTATTTCTCCCAATATTTCCAGAACCTGTTTTTCTTACTTTGCCTCTCCTGTTTATCTACTTTGTATACCCTTAAAATTGAGTTTAGCCATTCGGATGGGCTTGGTGGTGTATGTTTTATCCAGTTTATACATATTTCCCTCCTGGCTAAGAGGATTAACAGGAAGAGAATACTTTCTTGGCCTTTGGACAGTGTGATGTCTTGTGCATTATTTCTAACCCCAAGGATAATTAATTCAATGCTTACCTCGATGCGTTGCTCTAATACCTCGGAAAGAGTCTTACCGATCTGGTCCCAATATTCTTTCAGAGTATGAGCAAACAAAGGTGTCGCTTACCGTGACCTGCTGTGTATCTTATTCAAGAAATCTCTTAGAATTACTTTATATGTTGCTACTTTCTAAAATAGTGGCAGTAGGCCATATTTGAAACTGAACATTTCTGTGTAACAATTACTGACAACATTACAAAATGCTTATATATGAGATGTGTGATTTAGATTATTATGTTTAAACTAAATTAGGAGTTTAACGAACAATGGTTCAGCACTCAAATTTTTGTGATATGTTGGGTAAATTGCATATAAATTTAGCAAGTACATTTTTCATTAGCAGCCACAGTGATCACGGTGCATGTGTATGCAGCAGATGAGCAAACAAACAGTGTAGTTGTCACAGCTTTCTTTCTTCAATAGTTCTTTATTGGTTTGCTTCATATGAAAAAATATATCAAGGTTAAGATCCAGTAGCCGACACATTTGGTCCACACAGAACTTCTTCAGGGCTTCAGGTTATGCATTCGATTAATCACTTTCAAAAGATTTAATTGTATTTTTGAAAATCCATGTTTCTTTAGTTCAAAACTTGCAAGCATTTGAATTCAATTGTTCCTCTGGCGTGTCTCGTTCATGGCATGCTGAACCATTGTTCGTTAATTTTGGTTTGAAAGATTTTCCATTTGAAGTAGAGAGGGTCAGGTCTTCAGGGTTTGTTGCACCATACAGAATATTCTACTCTCCAAACAACATTAGTATTGGCAAGTGCGGTACAACTTTGCCTCAACCTCTTTGTTCTCTATTGCATTCTCTAAATTAGGAGTTTGTTATACTAAAATATGAAATGTTGAATTTAAACTTTGATACGTTTCTTCAAATGTTGCTTTATTTGTTCTTGGTTCATTCGACATTCCAATAGACAAAAAATACCTTTATTTTGACCCCTTTTGTGTGAATGGTGGGGCGATTTATCCCCTGTATCCGTGGAAAGTAGCAAAATAAGAAAGCTCTTTGTCAACTAACCTGTGAGGATTGAAGGACAGTCGTTTCTCATGATGTGTGTGAGAAAATATGCTGGAGTAGCAATTTGTAACTGGAAAGATGGAAGGATGATCAGGCCATTGAGGACCATCCATGGATGTCATGGTGACAAATATGAACTATATAACTGCTTCACACAGGAAGAGGGATATGTATCATGCTTTTCACATTGCAGTGCTTTTGATGTGCCGTTTTGGAGGAGAGCTTTAACTAAGCTCAGATGACCTAATTTCACTTTCCATGCCTACAGCTTGCCTTCTATACGTACTTTTCTGCCCCTATACTTATTGCCCTTGCCTGTCGGATGATTTAAAGCAGTTTGGTGAGAAACCAGCCTTGAACTTTCCTGATTTATGCTCCATTCCCCATTGCCCATTCCCACAGACTTTTACCCTAGTGGACTTTAACTTGATATTCTTGCCCATGCTCAGAGAATCAACTTCTTGCTTTGTTGGTGATATAAATTGTTTTGCTTACAAAAAAAACCCATCCTCTTATGGACTCTTTTATTTAGGGATAGATTATTTCAACTAGATGTGCGGTTTTGTATTTCAAACTGTTAGATTCATGACTGAGCTTCTTAAAATGCTACTTATATGCATTGATTTTGAATCTGTAATATAATCACTACAGTCTCTAAAGTTGTATGAGTCTTATTGTGTCTAATGTTCTCTCGTAGAAACTAGGCTTATTTTAAATGCATAACTGAGTTAGCATAGACTATTTTCAGAACATCAGGTTATTTTGCGCTTATTCTGTGTAGCTAAAGCAGAGCGTTTGATTTGCATGATTCTTGTTAGACTAACCTTCTTTAAGTGGTTTGGTCTACCAATTGAAATAATGTATTTCTATAGCATGGTTTTGAGAGTCATTTACCTGAACCTGATCACCAATTTGTGAGTTGTCTACAAATCAACTGTCCTCATTGATTACCTAACAGTTGGACATCGTGTTTCCTCTCCCCTCACTACGACAGACAAAAGTCCATCAGAAGGCCATCGCCTCGGAGGTGAAGTATTGAACCTGAGTATAAATCCTACCCGTATTGGCCCAGTAGGAGTGATAACATTATGTTCATAAATGTACTGGGCTTCTGCTGCAACGAAACTCGGTAGCAGAGTAGTGGTTCAGTCTATTGATGTGAAGGATTTAGGGTGTCCAAAATAGATTTTCCTGACCAGTCCAAAAACCCAAAAATCCCATGCTTTGGCAGGATTGATGGAGTAATTGACGGATTTTAACGACTTGTAGCAGCAAACGGAGTGTGTGTATTAATAGGGATGTGCATTGCAATTGCTTTGGCTTAAGAGTGCGGTGTTTAAAATGGCTATGTGTTGATTAAGCGACGTGAAGGAATGGTTAAAGTTCATGTATGATTGTGGCACTTGATCGTAAAGAAGTTGAAGTTGCTAGCTGGTCCGTTTGTGGCCTAAGATCCAGTGATTTATTTATATACCTACGTGGTGGTCTGAGTGTAGAAGACACTAAATAAGTTGTCTGCTGTGCTGTTTGTTGTGAGACATTGTCAACATCTTATGGAAACGGACTTCCTTTTGAATGTTAGTGGTGAACAATTGATATAGTTGATCTCAGGTGCACTGGGAATAACTGTATCAATTAAAGGTGAAATTCTGCTGGTCGAGATTAAATTTGAAGTGAATGATAAATATAATGGGAATAACTGTATCAATTAAGGGTGAAATTCCGCCGGTCGAGATTTAATTTGAAGTGAATGATAAATATAGGTATAGAAATAAGATTATTTTGTATTGCCTTTGAGTAAGAGACATGAGAAATATAGGTATAGAAATAAGATTATTTTGTATTGCCTTTGAGTAAGAGACATTCTTCATTTAGTGGCAGAGACAGCTTAATGTTGAAACGATTGCATACTGTCTTGTGCATTTGCTTAGAAAAATGCATCAAAGAAAATTGTAAAGGAGGGTGAGCTGTAGCAAGGAGCGAGACTGGCTTCACAGTGTGTTGTGCTGTGGTTGGTCAGTTGGTGTAAAGTGGCGCCTAGATTATTTGACAATGTCATAGAACGTTGTGCTGTTATTGGCTGAAAAAGCCGAACTTGAGAATTGTAAGAGAATTTAATTTCCTGGCTTTATCAAAAACATTTGTGAAGTATTAGATTGAATAAAAATGAAGTTTTTCAAACATTTTACAAAAACTGATATAAGGAGAAGTGGCCATACCTAATATGAGAAGATACACCACCTGAGGGTACACCAGGATACATCATATTTGTGGACAAAGGATTACATCCATGTGTTTGGCTTAAAACATTAACATGAAATTACAGAGAATGGCAAGGGTCGAAGGTTTCCTCATTGTGGGAAATTTAATTTGAGAATCTCTGAGAATTTGAGGAGGAAACTATGTGAAATTACACCACCTCCAAGAGCAATTACTACTCTTCTTATAGCTAAAAGACAAAACCCAACTACACACCTGAAACAGACACATTGAAAATAGCATAAAAAATGGAACGGAGAAGAATCAAAATGTATCAATGTCTTCACAGTTGGGGGAATCTAAATACGAAATCAAAATTGTAATAATTTAAAGTGGAATAACGGTTATTCAATATTGTATGAATAATGTTCTATAACCTTCATCCAAACATCATATCTGTTGTTATACTATTCATTACGGGAGATAAAACTTGTAACTAACTATTTTTACGTTTCATGGCTTTTCATATTTTGTAAACCTTTTTACACGGTCTATTGCATTGACAACTCGTGTATCCCCTTTGTAGGTGTAGTTGAACCCAGCCAAAAGGTAGAAGAGGGCTGTTCAAGGTTAAAGGTGATGATTCAGACAAAAGGTGATTGGAGGAGAAGCTAAGTTTTGAGAGTAGAAGTGAAACTGGATTCTGAGAGTGAAGATGGAATGTTACTGTCAATATGAGCAATTGGTAGATCTCCCCAGAGTTGGTTAGAATGTCAGTTGCAAATAGAGTTCTCTAATATGTACATTTAAATTGTTTTCAATGTATCAAAAAACTGTGACCACAGAAGTTGTGCTTTATAACAGTCACATAACACGAGGAGCCTATTGCTTTAAGAGTTTCATGTGCATTTGATATGTATTGAAACTATCAGCTATTGTAGAAAAACAACTCTTTATACCGTTATTTTCAAATATGAGCACACCAAAATATAAATATGAAGAGTAAAAGCACCCATGCCTACTGAAGGGCATTGAAATTGTGATGTAGTGCTCAGTCTGGCAGCACAAGTATTTTGCAGGCAAAGCTCACCTGGTCAAACAAGAAGACAGTTACATCATCAAAAAAGGACACCATTTTCCTCTTCCGGTCATTGTCATCGTCCGCCTCATCTGCCGACCTGGGGGACTTGAGTAAGCTGCGTAGATTGCGAGCGTCGTCTGTCTCCGTTACAATGATGGGGACGCCTCCCGTCTCAGCCTCCGAACCTCGCCCTGGATGCTTCACTAGGTTGCCAACTTCCTCCTCCTCTTCCTCCTCTTCCCTGTGGTAAGAAGGGTCGGGCTGGTAACGGCCACCGGAGCCCTCTTCTCTATTGTCCCAGAAGGACTTCCGGCTGGTGGGGCTCGGGAACGCTTGAAGATTCAGCGGGGGAAGGGAGAGTGATAGCCGGGCGACTTTTGCTGTAAAAGGCACAGAAACAAATGCAACACGGGATGTTTAGAAACTTATCATTAAACAAGTCAACATTAATAAGAACTTTCCTTAGGGATGAACTAGACAGAAGAAATACCCGTGTAGATTTCCTCTTGAAGCATATTTTTACCAAAATGTCCTGCTCCCACTGAGCATTAAAATTCAAGTGGCACATTCAAGTACCAACTATTGATTCCCTCTAAATTGAATTGCTCACAATACAGTGCCTGCTTCTACGGATTTGATATAATAAAGTATCTACTCCTCTCCACATTATTCTCGAACTGAGTGCAATAATGTACCTGCTCCAAATCACTAGTGAAACACCCAGAGTGCAGGAAAGTCACTGCTATGTCATTTGTCATAACAAATAACGTCTTTCAATTAACACAATAATGTATCTCCTTAAAATTCCATTGAAATGGATTTAGCACAATAAAGTCTCAGCTAAATATCACCAATGAAATGCACCAGTCACATTAAATTACCTGTTCCAACTCAAAGATTGGTGACATGAAACTACTAATTTCCACACTCTGAATGTCAGTATGCAGTATTTCATTTTTTATTTAGGAGTTATGTTCATTGCAAACCAGGCCCAGAGGCATCACAACATTATAAAGGCATAGGTGGGTGAGATGGAGAGACAGTTTTCAGAAGTGCTGTGACTACAAAGCAGATAAAAATGTGAAGGTATTTCAACAAGCCAGAGAAAATAAATATTTGTTTTCAAAGACTATTTCAATAGATGACTTAGGCGATAGAATTAATTGATGACAGCTGAGTGTAACAAAGGTGGAAGTACCGATAGGTTTTTGGTTCAATAACTAGTTAGGAGTTGAGGTATTAGATATTAAACGTTCAAGCTCTCTTCTGAAATACTGATGTGTTGGAATCTTACAGAGAAAATGATGGATAAAGGCTCTGTTGCAACACATGGCAAAAGCCTTTTTCGCTTTTCTAGTATGGTGTGGATTGTACTGTGCTAATTCAATGTTGAAGGACAGAAAACAGATGTTTGCTGTGAGAGTGCCGCTGGTGTTGTAGAGTGCTCCATATAAGGGAGCTGCTCTCCACCTATAACATGAGAACTACTGAGGATTCCCTACTTCTTTTTTGCATAATTTATGCAGCTCACTTAGTCTGAGAGGGAATTGTTTGGATTTATTCTGATTGCTCCCTTGTGTTAGAACAAAGCTGTGCGTCTCTGGCGAGCTCTAACTAGAAATAAACTCATGTGTCAGGAGCTGCTATTATTCATCCCAGAATGGCCTGGAAGGTGTTTTACCATTCTAAATCTGTAATACTGTGCCTGGTAATGATAAAATAATGGTAAAAGGCTTTGCCATTTTTAAGCTCCATGTGGATAGCATTACCTAATTCTATGCATAATGACTGCTGCAAAAATGACAAAAGACTTTGTCACTTTTCTAGCTCAGCGTGGATCGCACTGTGCTAATCCCAAGCTTAACAACTCTACTCGAAAAACAGACATTTGAGGTGAGCATATTTGGACTGTCTGTGGGGTTGTAGAGTGTAGCAACACAAAAAGGTGATAGACGAAATGCTGAACATTGTCAAACATTCGAACGCAGTCACAGATCTGGGTTAAATATTTTGTTGTTTTGCTCACCATGCCACCTCAGTTTGGAACCAGCCATGTGCAAATTAGTCTTGACCCTGCTCCCCATGAGAACAGTCCAGCCCAAATGGCCAGGCCAGGTCCTCCCTGAACTGGAAAACAAGCATCCAGGGATCGGGTTTGGGGTATCACCCCTCATTAGCCAGGCTAGCTTGAAACCAGTGGCATAAAGAGCACGGGACCCACATCTGGGCATACCCTTCCCACTAAGGGTGACTATAGCAACACAAAAAGATGATGGACAGAATGATGACCACCGTCAAACATTCACCCACACTCACAGATCTGTAGATCTTGTAGAGCGTTCCATATAAAGGATCTACTCTTCCCCCTAACACTTCAGAACTATCCAGGGCTCCTTTTTCTTTTATAGAAGTGCCAATAAGTTTGTACTTCAATACCATGAAATAGTTAGGCATTTAACATTCAAACCTTGGCCAAGCCTCGAGCACTACTGATGCGCAATCCTAAAACCCTTTTATCGCAAATTGTACTGTCAATTTAGTGTGGTCTCTCTTCCATTAATATCCTTAACAGTATAATGGGCCATTTTAGGCGACAATAAAAGCCCCACTTGCACAGAACAGGCAGAAACCTATCCCCATGTGCTGTTCGTCTGCCCCGCCTATGCAGGCCCCCGCAAAGTATGGCCCGCACAGACCAGTAAGAGTCTGGGCACCAGACAATGCAGCATTGCCCTGAGAATTATGTGGACTGATCCATGACTCCGCTATGCAATTCTGGTAGCCAAGTTCTTGAGATGGATGTGGTCTATAAGATCACAACTATTAACTGAAAATCACTGAAATTGGAATTACTCCCACTCTTGGATGTGATACCAGCATGTTACTCTCGAGATTTGGACTTGCCCAATGATTTTAACGTTTTTATCCACCCTTAACTATCTTTGCTACTGTTTTCATATCATGAATTTTTCTTATATGTATTGGGACAAACTGACTTGTATGATTATTTGCACATGTTCTTAAGATATTTTAACTAACTGTTAATGTTTTATATTATACTTTATGTAAAGATTGTTTTTATAACATGTATTGTCGAAATAAAGCTAATTCAAATCAAGTTAGGCATTTAAGTATTAGATGATCAATAATCGTCCAAGCTCTTTCTTTAAATATGGATGTGATGGAATCTTACGTAGCTCATGATTGAGAAAGTACCATATTCTACAGCACATCCTGAAAAGACTAGGGGGCAGATTTACAATTACTGGCGCATCCCTGCATATCGGCAGGGATGCGCCAGTAATTGTGCGCCGCAGTTGCACCACCCTTGATGCCCCGCATTTACAATCCGGCGCACCATGGGGCAAAAACAGCACAGATGCGTCACGCATCTGTTCCGTAAAAGTGGCGCATTGCTGGAGTTGCGTCGCGCTAGCATTGATCAGGGGGGTCCTATGTGCACAATGCTGCGTCAATCCTTACGCCTGCTTCAAGCAGGCGCAGGGTTTTGACGCAGCCACTTTTGGGAGGCGTTCCTGTGCCGGAACGCCTCCCCTGCGATGGTACGCCTCTTCTGGTGCAGGGCTTTACAACGTGACGCATCTGGGAGGTGCGTCACGTTGTAAATGCCCCGCACCATGGTGCATCTTTTGCGCCGCCGCTGCGTCACAAAAGTGACGCAATGGCCGCGTAAAAGCGGCGCAAGGGTCTTGTAAATCTGCCCCTTGGCTTTTTAAAGGACGAAGTTTCTAGGTGAAGTGTTTCAGTACTGAGGAGTGGATCCTGGACCTCAGGATATAGCATATTTGTCCAGATAGTGAGCATAGTCAGTAAGGCTTTAATGGGAAGGCAATGAAGGAAAATTTGGATTTTCCACAGCTAGGGTGGATAGAAAATCATGATTTCATTAAAGACACGGAGGCTGCTATTATCCCTCACTTTCATTCCCCACCCTATAATGTGTCTTATGGTTTCATTCCAGGAGGAGACTTCAAGAAGTAAATGGAGAAATTGAAGAAGAAATAGTTTGTTAGAGTTTGTTCTACGAGATGGTCACTGGACTTGTGTTTTTGTCACGTTATGATGTATTGGTGTTGTTCGAATCAAAAAGAAGGAAGATGGATGCCTCTTTAATTGCCAACTCACAGCAGCAACTACATAACAATGCAAAGAACTTAGAATAGGAACCTATTAGTGTTCTGATACCTACTTAGTTCCCTATGATGTGGCAGCCATTTTCCTTCTTTTTTGCTGCTCACAGCTACAGAAAAGTCCGCTTTTTTCTAACGCTCATTTGGGGTTTGAATGACGCCGTGTTTGTGCCTGTGTGCCAGCATTAGGTCTACATGAGGCTACTTTGCCTAAGGGATCCTGATTATAGAATCCTTAAAGGCATCATGGGATCATTATGCTCTCCTTCAAGTAGAGTTGGTCAAACCCATTTGTTTTTCCCTTCCTTGAATTATGTATACTCTCTCTTTTAGTTTTATTGTGTACCCTTTATTCTTTGAACTGTTTTCTGTTGTTTTATTTGTCTCAGCAGCTCTTTACTCAGTTGTTTTCTTGGTCTGTGATGGTTTCAGTCCTTGCCTTCTTGTGACTCTCCAGGCATTGTTAAGTCCTAGTCTTTACAAAAAGCAGAGTAATTCCACTAAACTGGACAGCTTCAGCTTGAGTCCTATAGCATTTTAGCAAGTGAAATTAAAATTGGAACGTGAAGTGCATTATTTGATTTACTTTTTAAATTATCTTCAAGGATTTGAACGACTCTGCTCATCAAACCTACATTCACATGGCTAGATGGGATTGCTTTTTCACTACAATCCATATCTGGGCCATGCCAAGGGTGCAAGTGGGTAGTGCCAGAGATGAAAGTGGGTGGTGCCCATGGTAGATTTGGGTGGCAAACGCTTAATAAAAAATATAGACACCTGCCTAATTTTGTTTTAACAAATTAGGCTTTGGGTATTAATATTATAATCTGTTGATTTGCTTTTAAAACAACTCTCTAACTCCACTTAACGAGCAAGTGCCTTCACTATGCACAGCTAGCTCAGTAAAAACCACCTATGACTGCAGCAGCAACCACACCACCAGTCGATTAATGTTTTATAGTTGTTGCAGTCATCTACTTTAAATGAAAGATTGGTACTCACACCAAAACGTGAAATCGAAAGTGCAGTATAGTGCTGTATTTTTTTTAAACTCTTTTTATTGAAAACCAAAAACTTAGGCTTCGCACATCATATGACGGTAACATGGTTGATTTGCAATACATGCACAGTGAGCCTTGATAGCTGAAAACAACTCCTCTGCAATGTCTAAACTCAGAGGTACAGCACTTAGATTTCCCATTAAGGTCTTAAAACAGCACTAAGTATAGATGGGAGTAACAAAAGCAAAATAATGTAAAGATATGCATGTTTTTTATTGAACGTACATCTGGAAGGTTTACGTCACCCCACTTTCAAATTTCACCACCTGAAACTGAGTAAATGAATGGTTCTTCCTGCTGAGGTGTGGTCCCGGGATGCTTGTTTCCGGTCCAGGGAGGACTTGTCCTTGCAGTTTGGACTGGGCTGTTCCCATGAGGCACAGGGTCAATTTGCATATGGCTGGGTCTGAACTAAGCTGGCGAAGTGAGCTAAAGAACGATGATGAATTCAACCCAGATCTGTGCCTGGAGGTGAGTGTCTGAAAAGTTTCAGCGCTCCGTCCATCATCTCTTTGTATTTGCTTTGTTCGCCCTAAGTTGGCATGGTATGCTCAGATGTGGGTCCGGTGCTCACTTTTCCACTAGTCTGGCTGATCAGGGGTGTTACTCCGTAACTGGTCACAGGATGCTTGTTTCCTGTCCAGGAAGGACCTGACCTTGCAGTTCGGGATGGACTGTTCCCATGAGGGACAGGGTCAAAACTGATTTGCATATGGCTGGGTCTAAACTGAGGTGGGGAAGTGAGCTAAAGAGTGGTGATGGATTCAACAGATGACGGGATAGGTAAAAATTAAATTAAAAAATAAATAAAACAAATTTCCTTGCACTTGCCAATGTCCCAGTAGGCAGGCAAAGGTTTATGTATTTTGAATATCAACATTGTGAATTGTGTTTAAGGTTTTGTTTTGAAGCGGCATTGAAGTGTGTATTGTAAAGTTTGGCTGGGTCAACAAAGGGTGCACATGTGGTAAAATCCAAAAAGTAGTACAGTAGTGGAGAAGTTCTGCCTCCAGTGAGAAGTGCTGCATATGAAATGCTGTTGAATCATGGCTTACACATGTCTGTGGCTTAAAGAACAGCATAATGCTCAGGTGCGGCTGGCATTAATGGTCGAAATGGTCGTTGCCCTCCCACCTTTAGGGAGAAAGAAGAAGAGGATGAAAAACAACACTGGGCAGCTTAAAATAAAATGTACGTTTGAAATCTGTTTGGAATAGTTTATTTATTTTTCTGAGGGGTAAGTGACAGTGTCTGAACGAATGGCCTTTGACGATCCTACACTTGGCCGGGCGAGGTCTTGCTCGCCCTGCAAGCATAAGCTTGAAATGTGATGTCAATAGTGGTGGGAGGGGCGATTGTTCATTTCGGGATTCAGAATTCCATTTGGGCGTTCTTTGAAATGGAAAACCCTCATAGACATCCTGGAGTTGTTATAGCGGTATATCTTTTCATCCGCCCCATCAGGAGTCTTGGCATCGTCATAGGGTCAACGATTAACGTGCAGTATGCCTGCCTCACCCGAGGCTACTTCTGGTGAATGCAGAAGTGTCCAGAAATGAAAAAAGGAAATCTAAAATATAATGACTCAGCCAGAGGAACTTGGCTTTTAATATAAAAAATTGACTGGTCACTACTATTAAAAACGAAATTGAGATATTGAGGTAGTTGAGTTACTAAACTACCATATCATTATTGAAAAAAGTCGACATGTTTCAGCTCGTCGAGCCCACAGAGGGTCAGTGGAGCTTTCGTCAGGACATAAACAGAAAAACATACAAACAAAAATAAATATGTATAGCACATACACCCTTTATGTGTATGGTGAAGATCACACAATGGAATTTCCAAGCTGTGAAAAAATCAATGAGATCATTATCACAAAAGCATGTTCACTGGGTTTAGGCAGACATCATTTAATAATTGCATTATTATATGCAGGGACGTGGGTCAACCGGATTACGGCATAACCCTCGTGGGGTGAGTATGTAGGGGAAGTATCATGGGTTTCAGAGTAGATGGTGAATACTCATAAGCTTTTTATTTTTCTGTGACAAAGCTATGCTTACATGGCTAAGGTGGATGTCAGAATACGTTCAATAGGAGTAATTACGAGCTCAGATAACAATTCAGGCTGAATTTAAAAAAGTGACACGGAAGCAGTGCGCTAAAATACCTCATAGCTAAAGAGTCTATGCGTTGTATAAATAACGGTTCGTGTATTAATGAATCGCGGGTGTTGGGAAACCAAGGGTTTTACAAGTAGCGGTTCGCGTATTGGTGAATCGCGGGTGTTGGGAAACCAAGGGTTTTACAAATGGGGTTTACTACATATGTGGTTATGTGCTACCAACTTCATGCACACCCCATACAAAAAACCCGTAAGGTACCTGGTGTTTTCTGAAGTTAGGTATCCAACAGGGTATCAGAGTCGCTTCTGCATATTCTCTACATTCGGAATAATATATATTCATACAAGTTAGTTTGAGCCGTTATCTTACCTCTTTTCTTTGGAAACACTCAGAGAACGCCATTCTTACCCATGCGGCATCAATCTGTGAGCCTTGTGCTGACTCTGCCCCCGGCTGTGGGCGGGTCAGAAGTTGTTGGTCTTTTATACTAGCCACTAACACAAAGGTAGGACCATTTGTTTACAAAATCGCTATTGTGGGCTAATGTGTTGAACAAAGCCCGGTTCCAGGCACAATTATCGGCATAATTCAATGTCGATCGAGTTAGCTTACACTATTTCCTGTGTGTCTATTTTGCATGGCTTGTTGATCCTTCGAATTTCATTGGGGAGCAGGACAAAATATGTATAAAATGTACTATTTTTCGTAGAAACGGGTACTCTTCATTTTTCATGGATAAGATCAGAATAGTTGAGTCCACGGAATGTGGTCATTCATTCCTATTTCATTAGTCTTTAAGCGGTCCACCCATCTCTGTTCTTTATTGAAAAGAACTTGTTCCGCGTTCTGATCCTTAGTTTGAAGCATTTCTAGTACTGTCCACTTGAGCTCGTCACATGTATGGCCGGCTTCTATGAAGTGGGTGCATAATTTGGTCGTATTCTTTTTTAACCTGACATTGCTCCGGTGTTCCCCTATGCGGAGTTTGACCTTCCGGCACGTCATGCCCACATACTGCTTTTGGCATGGGCATGTGATCAGATATATCACGTGTGAGGAGTTACAGTTAGTATGGCTCCTTTGAGTCCATTTGAGATTGTCATTCAGCTGTAAGGTCTTTGTACTCGACGTGAATTTGCACACTCCACAGGTGCCACAGGGATAGTGTCCGGTGACTGGTACCATATGTACATCTCTAATAGTTGACTTAAGAGGTGGTTTTCTAGGTTTCGTGTGTACAAGGAAGTCCTTTAAGTTCTTGGTTCTTCTGTTAGCAAAGCGGGGCTTAGGCCAGTTCAATGTTCCAGAGGTTAATATCTGCCAATTTTTCTTTATGAGTTTTTGCACCTCATAGGTCGCTGGGCAAAACGTAGTCACGCAGGTGACGAGATCTTTGACCGGTTCTTTTTGTGTATTCTGTAGCAGGCAGTCTCTAGGTTGATTAGAGGCTCTTTTCTTGCATTTAGATATTATTGATGGTGTGTAGTTCCTTTTTTTGAGTTTTTTACTCAATTCTTCTGCTTGTTTTTTGTAGTCCTCTTTTTTGCTACAATTCCGCTTATGCCTCAGGAATTGGCTATATGGGAGATTATCTCGCAACGGGCGAGGATGGTAACTGTAATAGGACAGCAAACAGTTTTTGGCTGTAGGTTTGGTAAATGTTTTTGTCTCTAGTCTCCCATTTTCCACAAATATGGTGAGGTCTAGGAAATCAATTGTCTGCTTATGTGCTGTGGAGGTAAATTTTAGCCAGCGATCTCTGCTGTTAAGCCATTCCAGAAATGTAATTAGGTCAATTTTGGTATCCCAGATCAGGAGGACATCATCAATATATCGTTTCCAGTATTTGATACTGGAAACGTATGGGTTGGTATCGTGAAGAATGCTTTCTTCCTCAAGGCGGCTTACGTAGAGTCCGGCCACCGAAGGCGCAAATGCACTCCCCATGGAGGTGCCATGGCGTTGTAAATATAATTGGCCATTATACTCGAAGTAATTTTCTTGCAGAGCAAGTCTGCAACATTCGAGTATGAAATGGCGCGAAGTTTTGTATGTCCAATCTAGCTTGAAGAGCAAGTCCTCCAACATATTGAGGGTGTCTTCTTGGGGTAGGCTGGTGTAGAGGGATTCTACATCCAGCCCTACCAGTAGCATGGTTTTTTGGTCAAAATTTACATCTCCAATCTGGTTCAGCAAGTCCCTCGTATCCTTGAGATATGTTGGCGTCTTTTGTACCAATGGCTTTAGAAACTCGTCAGCAAATTTCGACAAGGGCTCGAGCAAGGAACCGATTCCCGAAACTATCGGGCGTCCTGGGGGAGGTGTTTTGTTTTTATGGGTTTTTGGTAATGAATAGAAGAAAGGTATTTTGGGTGCCTTGGGTGTTAAAAATTCGGCCTCTTTCTTTGAAATCCATCGATTCACCTCCGCTTCGTGTACCATAATTGCGATCGTATTGGTCAATCTTTCAGTGGGATCCGCATCTAGTTGTTTATAGAAGGTTTCGTTGGACAGTAGAGTTAGGCATTGTTCATTATATCCTTCTTTTGTAAGGATTACCACCCCGCCACCCTTATCGGCGGGTTTAATTATGATCTTCTCATTGTCTCTTAGTTCGAGCAAAGCCTGTTTTTCTTTATTGCTCATATTGTGGTAGACCTTTTTATTTTTGTCCATTTTGTCAATACCTTTCATTATGGCTTGTTCGAATGTTTGAACTTCGATGGGCACTGCGGCAGGGGGAGGACAGAATTTAGATTTTCTCCTTAGGTTAGTATCTCCCTCCGTCACTGGATTGTCGGAATTACCAAAGAAAGCCTTGAGTTTTAGGGTTCTGCAGAACTCTGCTGCTTCACATTTTAGTTTAAAGCGGTCAGTTGTAGGTGTTGGCACAAACCCAAGTCCTTTGTTAAGGACATTTTTTTGGTCTTCGGTTAAAGTGATTGTCGTCAAATTCACTATGAGTGAATCTACTTGCTCGGTCCCGGTTGTACAGAGGCCATGCTTCTCGTTTGTACGTTGGGCTGTTGGTCTTGCCACCTGAGATTTTTCTTCTTGCCTCTCGTTGTGTTTTGGCCTCTCCCTAAAAAAGGCTGTGTTTGATGTTGAGTGACATTATTAGGCATATGTTGACTCTCCATTTGGTGTTGTTGGTTAGCGTCAGGATGGTAAGGATTCATCCATCCAGCAAAAGGAGGCATGTATGGAGGGTAGTAGGGCATGGGATTGCCATGAAAAAATGGTGGTCTTTGCCATCTATTGCCTCGTCGGGGACGTGAAAACCGAAAATTGTTCCGGCCTCTTCTTGGGGCTGAACCGTCGAAGCTAGCTTCTGACCCTTCTGAGGAATTCCCACCAGATGAGTCTCCATCTGAGCCGCCGTTGGTAAAGGTAAAATCTTCCTTAGAATACGGGTGCATTTTCTCCTGACTGAACTTTTTCAATTCTTTAGATAATTTCTGAAGTTTGTTCTGTGTGAGATATTCTTGCATTTCATCCATTTCTTTGGTGATTTCGTCCAGGCGTTTCTTGTATACCTGCGGATTTATGCTTTTTTTAAGTTCATTCTCGCACTCTTGTATCTCTTTTAAGAGTGCGTCCGATAGTCTTTTGGCTGTTTTAACTATTAGTACAAGGTAGTCCAGTGTGCATTTCCACGAGATAGAAGACCAATCGCGTCGGAAGACCAAATCATGCAAAAAGATTCTCGGTGCATTGGTGACCCATAAGCCCTTTGGGGCGGATTTGGATCTTAAATATTCGGTCATGATTATCCCGTGTATAGCAGTCCGGATTTGTTCCCGTTTCTTAGTAGTCAGAGTGTCCCACTCATCTGTTTGTGCGATTGCTTCGATGAGTTCTTGGTTCTGTAGTAAAGAATGGCCTGCTAGAATTTCGTCGATGTCACTGCCTGTAAAGCTTAAACCCATATTGTTCTCCATGGTTCCTCAATTTTAAAGATCCAGAGTCTAGTATGAAATATAACTAGGTCTCTTGGGAATCCCTGCAGCTGTGCGCTGCTTAAAGACTGATATCAAACAAAAAGGAGGGAAGAGGATAAAGAGTCCATTCGTTTCCCCTTAACTAGTAACTGATAATCAAAAGAGAACGGACACTGGTATCTGCAAAAAAACCATTAGTTTTTATCGAAAACCCTCATAGACATCCTGGAGTTGTTATAGCGGTATATCTTTTCATCCGCCCCATCAGGAGTCTTGGCATCGTCATAGGGTCAACGATTAACGTGCAGTATGCCTGCCTCACCCGAGGCTACTTCTGGTGAATGCAGAAGTGTCCAGAAATGAAAAAAGGAAATCTAAAATATAATGACTCAGCCAGAGGAACTTGGCTTTTAATATAAAAAATTGACTGGTCACTACTATTAAAAACGAAATTGAGATATTGAGGTAGTTGAGTTACTAAACTACCATATCATTATTGAAAAAAGTCGACATGTTTCAGCTCGTCGAGCCCACAGAGGGTCAGTGGAGCTTTCGTCAGGACATAAACAGAAAAACATACAAACAAAAATAGATATGTATAGCACATACACCCTTTATGTGTATGGTGAAGATCACACAATGGAATTTCCAAGCTGTGAAAAAATCAATGAGATCATTATCACAAAAGCATGTTCACTGGGTTTAGGCAGACATCATTTAATAATTGCATTATTATATGCAGGGACGTGGGTCAACCAGATTACGGCATAACCCTCGTGGGGTGAGTATGTAGGGGAAGTATCATGGGTTTCAGAGTAGATGGTGAATACTCATAAGCTTTTTATTTTTCTGTGACAAAGCTATGCTTACATGGCTAAGGTGGATGTCAGAATACGTTCAATAGGAGTAATTACGAGCTCAGATAACAATTCAGGCTGAATTTAAAAAAGTGACACGGAAGCAGTGCGCTAAAATACCTCATAGCTAAAGAGTCTATGCGTTGTATAAATAACGGTTCGTGTATTAATGAATCGCGGGTGTTGGGAAACCAAGGGTTTTACAAGTAGCGGTTCGCGTATTGGTGAATCGCGGGTGTTGGGAAACCAAGGGTTTTACAAATGGGGTTTACTACATATGTGGTTATGTGCTACCAACTTCATGCACACCCCATACAAAAAACCCGTAAGGTACCTGGTGTTTTCTGAAGTTAGGTATCCAACAGGGTATCAGAGTCGCTTCTGCATATTCTCTACATTCGGAATAATATATATTCATACAAGTTAGTTTGAGCCGTTATCTTACCTCTTTTCTTTGGAAACACTCAGAGAACGCCATTCTTACCCATGCGGCATCAATCTGTGAGCCTTGTGCTGACTCTGCCCCCGGCTGTGGGCGGGTCAGAAGTTGTTGGTCTTTTATACTAGCCACTAACACAAAGGTAGGACCATTTGTTTACAAAATCGCTATTGTGGGCTAATGTGTTGAACAAAGCCCGGTTCCAGGCACAATTATCGGCATAATTCAATGTCGATCGAGTTAGCTTACACTATTTCCTGTGTGTCTATTTTGCATGGCTTGTTGATCCTTCGAATTTCATTGGGGAGCAGGACAAAATATGTATAAAATGTACTATTTTTCGTAGAAACGGGTACTCTTCATTTTTCATGGATAAGATCAGAATAGTTGAGTCCACGGAATGTGGTCATTCATTCCTATTTCATTAGTCTTTAAGCGGTCCACCCATCTCTGTTCTTTATTGAAAAGAACTTGTTCCGCGTTCTGATCCTTAGTTTGAAGCATTTCTAGTACTGTCCACTTGAGCTCGTCACATGTATGGCCGGCTTCTATGAAGTGGGTGCATAATTTGGTCGTATTCTTTTTTAACCTGACATTGCTCCGGTGTTCCCCTATGCGGAGTTTGACCTTCCGGCACGTCATGCCCACATACTGCTTTTGGCATGGGCATGTGATCAGATATATCACGTGTGAGGAGTTACAGTTAGTATGGCTCCTTTGAGTCCATTTGAGATTGTCATTCAGCTGTAAGGTCTTTGTACTCGACGTGAATTTGCACACTCCACAGGTGCCACAGGGATAGTGTCCGGTGACTGGTACCATATGTACATCTCTAATAGTTGACTTAAGAGGTGGTTTTCTAGGTTTCGTGTGTACAAGGAAGTCCTTTAAGTTCTTGGTTCTTCTGTTAGCAAAGCGGGGCTTAGGCCAGTTCAATGTTCCAGAGGTTAATATCTGCCAATTTTTCTTTATGAGTTTTTGCACCTCATAGGTCGCTGGGCAAAACGTAGTCACGCAGGTGACGAGATCTTTGACCGGTTCTTTTTGTGTATTCTGTAGCAGGCAGTCTCTAGGTTGATTAGAGGCTCTTTTCTTGCATTTAGATATTATTGATGGTGTGTAGTTCCTTTTTTTGAGTTTTTTACTCAATTCTTCTGCTTGTTTTTTGTAGTCCTCTTTTTTGCTACAATTCCGCTTATGCCTCAGGAATTGGCTATATGGGAGATTATCTCGCAACGGGCGAGGATGGTAACTGTAATAGGACAGCAAACAGTTTTTGGCTGTAGGTTTGGTAAATGTTTTTGTCTCTAGTCTCCCATTTTCCACAAATATGGTGAGGTCTAGGAAATCAATTGTCTGCTTATGTGCTGTGGAGGTAAATTTTAGCCAGCGATCTCTGCTGTTAAGCCATTCCAGAAATGTAATTAGGTCAATTTTGGTATCCCAGATCAGGAGGACATCATCAATATATCGTTTCCAGTATTTGATACTGGAAACGTATGGGTTGGTATCGTGAAGAATGCTTTCTTCCTCAAGGCGGCTTACGTAGAGTCCGGCCACCGAAGGCGCAAATGCACCTGCGCCTTCGGTGGCCGGACTCTACGTAAGCCGCCTTGAGGAAGAAAGCATTCTTCACGATACCAACCCATACGTTTCCAGTATCAAATACTGGAAACGATATATTGATGATGTCCTCCTGATCTGGGATACCAAAATTGACCTAATAACATTTCTGGAATGGCTTAACAGCAGAGATCGCTGGCTAAAATTTACCTCCACAGCACATAAGCAGACAATTGATTTCCTAGACCTCACCATATTTGTGGAAAATGGGAGACTAGAGACAAAAACATTTACCAAACCTACAGCCAAAAACTGTTTGCTGTCCTATTACAGTTACCATCCTCGCCCGTTGCGAGATAATCTCCCATATAGCCAATTCCTGAGGCATAAGCGGAATTGTAGCAAAAAAGAGGACTACAAAAAACAAGCAGAAGAATTGAGTAAAAAACTCAAAAAAAGGAACTACACACCATCAATAATATCTAAATGCAAGAAAAGAGCCTCTAATCAACCTAGAGACTGCCTGCTACAGAATACACAAAAAGAACCGGTCAAAGATCTCGTCACCTGCGTGACTACGTTTTGCCCAGCGACCTGTGAGGTGCAAAAACTCATAAAGAAAAATTGGCAGATATTAACCTCTGGAACATTGAACTGGCCTAAGCCCCGCTTTGCTAACAGAAGAACCAAGAACTTAAAGGACTTCCTTGTACACACGAAACCTAGAAAACCACCTCTTAAGTCAACTATTAGAGATGTACATATGGTACCAGTCACCGGACACTATCCCTGTGGCACCTGTGGAGTGTGCAAATTCACGTCGAGTACAAAGACCTTACAGCTGAATGACAATCTCAAATGGACTCAAAGGAGCCATACTAACTGTAACTCCTCACACGTGATATATCTGATCACATGCCCATGCCAAAAGCAGTATGTGGGCATGACGTGCCGGAAGGTCAAACTCCGCATAGGGGAACACCGGAGCAATGTCAGGTTAAAAAAGAATACGACCAAATTATGCACCCACTTCATAGAAGCCGGCCATACATGTGACGAGCTCAAGTGGACAGTACTAGAAATGCTTCAAACTAAGGATCAGAACGCGGAACAAGTTCTTTTCAATAAAGAACAGAGATGGGTGGACCGCTTAAAGACTAATGAAATAGGAATGAATGACCACATTCCGTGGACTCAACTATTCTGATCTTATCCATGAAAAATGAAGAGTACCCGTTTCTACGAAAAAATAGTACATTTTATACATATTTTGTCCTGCTCCCCAATGAAATTCGAAGGATCAACAAGCCATGCAAAATAGACACACAGGAAATAGTGTAAGCTAACTCGATCGACATTGAATTATGCCGATAATTGTGCCTGGAACCGGGCTTTGTTCAACACATTAGCCCACAATAGCAATTTTGTAAACAAATGGTCCTACCTTTGTGTTAGTGGCTAGTATAAAAGACCAACAACTTCTGACCCGCCCACAGCCGGGGGCAGAGTCAGCACAAGGCTCACAGATTGATGCCGCATGGGTAAGAATGGCGTTCTCTGAGTGTTTCCAAAGAAAAGAGGTAAGATAACGGCTCAAACTAACTTGTATGAATATATATTATTCCGAATGTAGAGAATATGCAGAAGCGACTCTGATACCCTGTTGGATACCTAACTTCAGAAAACACCAGGTACCTTACGGGTTTTTTGTATGGGGTGTGCATGAAGTTGGTAGCACATAACCACATATGTAGTAAACCCCATTTGTAAAACCCTTGGTTTCCCAACACCCGCGATTCACCAATACGCGAACCGCTACTTGTAAAACCCTTGGTTTCCCAACACCCGCGATTCATTAATACACGAACCGTTATTTATACAACGCATAGACTCTTTAGCTATGAGGTATTTTAGCGCACTGCTTCCGTGTCACTTTTTAAAATTCAGCCTGAATTGTTATCTGAGCTCGTAATTACTCCTATTGAACGTATTCTGACATCCACCTTAGCCATGTAAGCATAGCTTTGTCACAGAAAAATAAAAAGCTTATGAGTATTCACCATCTACTCTGAAACCCATGATACTTCCCCTACATACTCACCCCACGAGGGTTATGCCGTAATCCGGTTGACCCACGTCCCTGCATATAATAATGCAATTATTAAATGATGTCTGCCTAAACCCAGTGAACATGCTTTTGTGATAATGATCTCATTGATTTTTTCACAGCTTGGAAATTCCATTGTGTGATCTTCACCATACACATAAAGGGTGTATGTGCTATACATATCTATTTTTGTTTGTATGTTTTTCTGTTTATGTCCTGACGAAAGCTCCACTGACCCTCTGTGGGCTCGACGAGCTGAAACATGTCGACTTTTTTCAATAATGATATGGTAGTTTAGTAACTCAACTACCTCAATATCTCAATTTCGTTTTTAATAGTAGTGACCAGTCAATTTTTTATATTAAAAGCCAAGTTCCTCTGGCTGAGTCATTATATTTTAGATTTCCTTTTTTCATTTCTGGACACTTCTGCATTCACCAGAAGTAGCCTCGGGTGAGGCAGGCATACTGCACGTTAATCGTTGACCCTATGACGATGCCAAGACTCCTGATGGGGCGGATGAAAAGATATACCGCTATAACAACTCCAGGATGTCTATGAGGGTTTTCGATAAAAACTAATGGTTTTTTTGCAGATACCAGTGTCCGTTCTCTTTTGATTATCAGTTACTAGTTAAGGGGAAACGAATGGACTCTTTATCCTCTTCCCTCCTTTTTGTTTGATATCAGTCTTTAAGCAGCGCACAGCTGCAGGGATTCCCAAGAGACCTAGTTATATTTCATACTAGACTCTGGATCTTTAAAATTGAGGAACCATGGAGAACAATATGGGTTTAAGCTTTACAGGCAGTGACATCGACGAAATTCTAGCAGGCCATTCTTTACTACAGAACCAAGAACTCATCGAAGCAATCGCACAAACAGATGAGTGGGACACTGTGACTACTAAGAAACGGGAACAAATCCGGACTGCTATACACGGGATAATCATGACCGCTTAATATTTAAGATCCAAATCCGCCCCAAAGGGCTTATGGGTCACCAATGCACCGAGAATCTTTTTGCATGATTTGGTCTTCCGACGCGATTGGTCTTCCATCTCGTGGAAATGCACACTGGACTACCTTGTACTAATAGTTAAAACAGCCAAAAGACTATCGGACGCACTCTTAAAAGAGATACAAGAGTGCGAGAATGAACTTAAAAAAAGCATAAATCCGCAGGTATACAAGAAACGCCTGGACGAAATCACCAAAGAAATGGATGAAATGCAAGAATATCTCACACAGAACAAACTTCAGAAATTATCTAAAGAATTGAAAAAGTTCAGTCAGGAGAAAATGCACCCGTATTCTAAGGAAGATTTTACCTTTACCAACGGCGGCTCAGATGGAGACTCATCTGGTGGGAATTCCTCAGAAGGGTCAGAAGCTAGCTTCGACGGTTCAGCCCCAAGAAGAGGCCGGAACAATTTTCGGTTTTCACGTCCCCGACGAGGCAATAGATGGCAAAGACCACCATTTTTTCATGGCAATCCCATGCCCTACTACCCTCCATACATGCCTCCTTTTGCTGGATGGATGAATCCTTACCATCCTGACGCTAACCAACAACACCAAATGGAGAGTCAACATATGCCTAATAATGTCACTCAACATCAAACACAGCCTTTTTTAGGGAGAGGCCAAAACACAACGAGAGGCAAGAAGAAAAATCTCAGGTGGCAAGACCAACAGCCCAACGTACAAACGAGAAGCATGGCCTCTGTACAACCGGGACCGAGCAAGTAGATTCACTCATAGTGAATTTGACGACAATCACTTTAACCGAAGACCAAAAAAATGTCCTTAACAAAGGACTTGGGTTTGTGCCAACACCTACAACTGACCGCTTTAAACTAAAATGTGAAGCAGCAGAGTTCTGCAGAACCCTAAAACTCAAGGCTTTCTTTGGTAATTCCGACAATCCAGTGACGGAGGGAGATACTAACCTAAGGAGAAAATCTAAATTCTGTCCTCCCCCTGCCGCAGTGCCCATCGAAGTTCAAACATTCGAACAAGCCATAATGAAAGGTATTGACAAAATGGACAAAAATAAAAAGGTCTACCACAATATGAGCAATAAAGAAAAACAGGCTTTGCTCGAACTAAGAGACAATGAGAAGATCATAATTAAACCCGCCGATAAGGGTGGCGGGGTGGTAATCCTTACAAAAGAAGGATATAATGAACAATGCCTAACTCTACTGTCCAACGAAACCTTCTATAAACAACTAGATGCGGATCCCACTGAAAGATTGACCAATACGATCGCAATTATGGTACACGAAGCGGAGGTGAATCGATGGATTTCAAAGAAAGAGGCCGAATTTTTAACACCCAAGGCACCCAAAATACCTTTCTTCTATTCATTACCAAAAACCCATAAAAACAAAACACCTCCCCCAGGACGCCCGATAGTTTCGGGAATCGGTTCCTTGCTCGAGCCCTTGTCGAAATTTGCTGACGAGTTTCTAAAGCCATTGGTACAAAAGACGCCAACATATCTCAAGGATACGAGGGACTTGCTGAACCAGATTGGAGATGTAAATTTTGACCAAAAAACCATGCTACTGGTAGGGCTGGATGTAGAATCCCTCTACACCAGCCTACCCCAAGAAGACACCCTCAATATGTTGGAGGACTTGCTCTTCAAGCTAGATTGGACATACAAAACTCCGCGCCATTTCATACTCGAATGTTGCAGACTTGCTCTGCAAGAAAATTACTTCGAGTATAATGGCCAATTATATTTACAACGCCATGGCACCTCCATGGGGAGTGCATTTGCGCCTTCGGTGGCCGGACTCTACGTAAGCCGCCTTGAGGAAGAAAGCATTCTTCACGATACCAACCCATACGTTTCCAGTATCAAATACTGGAAACGATATATTGATGATGTCCTCCTGATCTGGGATACCAAAATTGACCTAATAACATTTCTGGAATGGCTTAACAGCAGAGATCGCTGGCTAAAATTTACCTCCACAGCACATAAGCAGACAATTGATTTCCTAGACCTCACCATATTTGTGGAAAATGGGAGACTAGAGACAAAAACATTTACCAAACCTACAGCCAAAAACTGTTTGCTGTCCTATTACAGTTACCATCCTCGCCCGTTGCGAGATAATCTCCCATATAGCCAATTCCTGAGGCATAAGCGGAATTGTAGCAAAAAAGAGGACTACAAAAAACAAGCAGAAGAATTGAGTAAAAAACTCAAAAAAAGGAACTACACACCATCAATAATATCTAAATGCAAGAAAAGAGCCTCTAATCAACCTAGAGACTGCCTGCTACAGAATACACAAAAAGAACCGGTCAAAGATCTCGTCACCTGCGTGACTACGTTTTGCCCAGCGACCTATGAGGTGCAAAAACTCATAAAGAAAAATTGGCAGATATTAACCTCTGGAACATTGAACTGGCCTAAGCCCCGCTTTGCTAACAGAAGAACCAAGAACTTAAAGGACTTCCTTGTACACACGAAACCTAGAAAACCACCTCTTAAGTCAACTATTAGAGATGTACATATGGTACCAGTCACCGGACACTATCCCTGTGGCACCTGTGGAGTGTGCAAATTCACGTCGAGTACAAAGACCTTACAGCTGAATGACAATCTCAAATGGACTCAAAGGAGCCATACTAACTGTAACTCCTCACACGTGATATATCTGATCACATGCCCATGCCAAAAGCAGTATGTGGGCATGACGTGCCGGAAGGTCAAACTCCGCATAGGGGAACACCGGAGCAATGTCAGGTTAAAAAAGAATACGACCAAATTATGCACCCACTTCATAGAAGCCGGCCATACATGTGACGAGCTCAAGTGGACAGTACTAGAAATGCTTCAAACTAAGGATCAGAACGCGGAACAAGTTCTTTTCAATAAAGAACAGAGATGGGTGGACCGCTTAAAGACTAATGAAATAGGAATGAATGACCACATTCCGTGGACTCAACTATTCTGATCTTATCCATGAAAAATGAAGAGTACCCGTTTCTACGAAAAATAGTACATTTTATACATATTTTGTCCTGCTCCCCAATGAAATTCGAAGGATCAACAAGCCATGCAAAATAGACACACAGGAAATAGTGTAAGCTAACTCGATCGACATTGAATTATGCCGATAATTGTGCCTGGAACCGGGCTTTGTTCAACACATTAGCCCACAATAGCGATTTTGTAAACAAATGGTCCTACCTTTGTGTTAGTGGCTAGTATAAAAGACCAACAACTTCTGACCCGCCCACAGCCGGGGGCAGAGTCAGCACAAGGCTCACAGATTGATGCCGCATGGGTAAGAATGGCGTTCTCTGAGTGTTTCCAAAGAAAAGAGGTAAGATAACGGCTCAAACTAACTTGTATGAATATATATTATTCCGAATGTAGAGAATATGCAGAAGCGACTCTGATACCCTGTTGGATACCTAACTTCAGAAAACACCAGGTACCTTACGGGTTTTTTGTATGGGGTGTGCATGAAGTTGGTAGCACATAACCACATATGTAGTAAACCCCATTTGTAAAACCCTTGGTTTCCCAACACCCGCGATTCACCAATACGCGAACCGCTACTTGTAAAACCCTTGGTTTCCCAACACCCGCGATTCATTAATACACGAACCGTTATTTATACAACGCATAGACTCTTTAGCTATGAGGTATTTTAGCGCACTGCTTCCGTGTCACTTTTTTAAATTCAGCCTGAATTGTTATCTGAGCTCGTAATTACTCCTATTGAACGTATTCTGACATCCACCTTAGCCATGTAAGCATAGCTTTGTCACAGAAAAATAAAAAGCTTATGAGTATTCACAAATCTACTCTGAAACCCACGATACTTCCCCTACATACTCACCCCACGAGGGTTATGCCGTAATCCGGTTGACCCACGTCCCTGCATATAATAATGCAATTATTAAATGATGTCTGCCTAAACCCAGTGAACATGCTTTTGTGATAATGATCTCATTGATTTTTTCACAGCTTGGAAATTCCATTGTGTGATCTTCACCATACACATAAAGGGTGTATGTGCTATACATATCTATTTTTGTTTGTATGTTTTTCTGTTTATGTCCTGACGAAAGCTCCACTGACCCTCTGTGGGCTCGACGAGCTGAAACATGTCGACTTTTTTCAATAATGATATGGTAGTTTAGTAACTCAACTACCTCAATATCTCAATTTCGTTTTTAATAGTAGTGACCAGTCAATTTTTTATATTAAAAGCCAAGTTCCTCTGGCTGAGTCATTATATTTTAGATTTCCTTTTTTCATTTCTGGACACTTCTGCATTCACCAGAAGTAGCCTCGGGTGAGGCAGGCATACTGCACGTTAATCGTTGACCCTATGACGATGCCAAGACTCCTGATGGGGCGGATGAAAAGATATACCGCTATAACAACTCCAGGATGTCTATGAGGGTTTTCGATAAAAACTAATGGTTTTTTTGCAGATACCAGTGTCCGTTCTCTTTTGATTATCAGTTACTAGTTAAGGGGAAACGAATGGACTCTTTATCCTCTTCCCTCCTTTTTGTTTGATATCGTTCTTTGAAATGGCCCAGTGCGTGTTGTAGCAGTGGCATTAAAGTAAATGACCAGGGTGGGGTATGTCTTAAAAACAAAAGACTGGGCGTGTCACTGCTGGCGTCTGCGACTGCTGTTGCTCACTTTGATTGGCAGGCTGGGGTCACTGAAGCACCACGTCGCAGCAGCGTGTACGTGTGTTTCGAATTGAAGAAAACAACCAAACAGCAGATTTTAATAAATCAATAGCCCAGAACACTCACCCTGAACGGAGCATTTTGGTTTACTGCCTGGGCCTTCCAAGCTCTCCGTCCTGCCAGCCTCGAACAACTGAAGTGCCAGCCTGAGCCGCTCTGCCGCAGCAGGACCCCAGCTAACACAGATTAGAGAGTAACGGTAACGGACCTTCCGAGCTCAAAGAAGACGAGCCACGGAGCCAGTGCAGCTAACATGCACCTCTAGCCCACCCCTCTGACTCATCCTGGAAGTAAAAGTAAGTTTTATTACAGTTATGTAATGTTTATTGTGCAGCATTATTTGTTTTAAATGAACGAGTGTGCAGAGTTTGAGTAAATGAAAGTTACTTGAATGTTCATGTTATTTCTACTTAGCCTCCTTTCAATGATAAATCGCCTTTTCTGTCCTGCATGACAGCCAGCCTTTTCACAGGTGTTTAGTCTCTTTTATGGCCTCTGCTACCACCAGCAGAGGTCATGTTGGCATTATACAGATAAGTAAAATGGGCTAATTAAAATAAATGAATCTGCATGGTCAACACGAAAAACGTATGCATTATTCTTTTAAAACCAAATGAAACAGGAATCCCATATTTAAATAAAAATAAGTAAGCCCTCAGCCTGTGTATTGTGTAATAAATAAGATAAGAAGCGCAAGTGGCTGAGGTTTTTAACTCTCCATGTTAATGGTCACTGAATTGGAGTCCATCTACTACTACGAGTCTGTGAGGTAGTGTTGTGATTTAGGTGAGCACTACCTGTCCAGTATATATTTGTGGCTGACACAGTATTTTGAGCTTGGTATGTGAGTATACAATATGTTTGAAATGCGTGCAAAGAAAGCTTTATGTGTATGCACATATAGTGGGATTTGCTACCAGGTTAAGTGTGTCCTTGTGTGAGTTTCGGGCTGGCACAGTGCATATACGTTTGCATTTATTTGATGTGTTGGTTTCTGTGGGTCATGGTTGCAGGGTTTCAGCTCCACCATTGAACCCTTCACCGCGCACAAACAGTTGAGTAGCCAAAAGAAGACTGTAAGGTAAAAGTAACATCTTACGGTTGTCTTGCTCGCACAATAAAAATATGAACAATCCGATAATTTTAAAAACTGTATTTATACCGAGGTGCCATTCTCTTGTTAATCAGAAAATAGTGTACTTTAACATTGGATTTCAGCATCTCCTTGATGTAAATTAATACTGGGGTCATAGCTATTGGTTGTAATGCACTGTTGAAAGCATGCTCAAAACTATGTTAATGAGAGTGGTGAAAAATCAGCTGCAATTCCAAAGTACTTCTTTATTGGTTCAAAGGCTTCAGAAACCTTTTGTTTCTAGGACTGCAGCATTTAGCTCAGAAACTTTTGATGGCTAGTCTTGTCGTGTGTCCATTTGATTTCTCTGTCTACACACAGCTGCATGCCTGTGTTTCTCGGCTTCATTGTACGTGCATCGTGACTTGCGCACAGGTATTCACATTAGGAATTTTGCTTCATACCATCATATTTTGCACAGGCCAAGTGAGGACATTGCGAGCAATATATCACAGCAGTCTTGTCTTCCCACTCCTCTTTTTGTGTGCATAATGACCGCCAAACGTTGTTTGCACAACGGTGCAAAAACTGCGAAAGGCAGGGGGAATCTTAAGAGCACGACCGCTCAATTCGAAATTCTTCAGCTGCAGTGTCAGGCAGGGAGTCTCCCTCTGCCTTGAAACCAAGGGACAGCAGACAACTAAAATAAGCCTTCTTGCGAGTTTGCCTGCTACACACAGCTGCATGCCTGTGTTTTTCGGCTTCATTGTATGTGCATCGTGACTTGCGCACAGGTATTCACATTAGGAATTTTGCTTCATACCATCATATTTTACACAGGCCGAGTGAGGACATTGCGAGCAATATATCACAGCAGTCTCGTCTTCCCACTCCCCTTTCTGTGTGCATTATGACCGCTAAACGTTGTTTGCACAACGGTGCAAAAACTGCGAAAGGCAGGGGGAATCTTAAGGGCACGACCGCTCAATTCGAAATTCTTCAGCTGCAGTGTAAGGCAGGGAGTCTCCCTCTGCCTTGAAACCAAGGGACAGCAGACAACTAAAATAAGCCTTCTTGCCAGTTTGCCTGCTTTCCAGAATTTTTTTTAAATGCGCGTAACTGGTCAATATGCAAATGTAAAGGGTGCCTGGAAGGTATTGACTTTAATTGATGGAATAAATTGAAGCTTCCTAATACACCTTCATTCTTTTTGAGGGGTATATTGTAAGGCGCTACCAGTACCAGCTAAACTGTGAAGTGTGTGTTTTTAAAAGACCGTTATAAAAAAAAAACTGCACTACATACTCTCGGCAACAAAAAAAATATTTTGCTAACACTTTTTATCTTAAACAGTTTTGTGCATTCTGTAGCAATCTATTTTATACTGAGTGTAATGCAAGTTGAAAATAATGACTTACATGGTCACAGTGCTTACTGTAGCAGACTGCAACCTTGTACCACTGTGCACTCATCGCAACTTTTGCGCCTCACCTCTTTCAAATGTCACCAGCCGCCACTAATAATGCTACTAAAGGTTACAAGAAAAACACACAAGATGATGGACGGAATGTTGCACAATGGCAAAACATTCATCCCCAGTCACAGATCTGGGTTTAATCAATCGTTATTTTGCTCACCAAGCCACCCGAGTTCCGACATGGCCATATGCAAATCAGTCTTGACCCTGTGCCTCATGGGAACAGTCCAGACCGAACTGCCAAGCCATGTCTTCCCTGGACCGGAATCAAGCATCCTAGGATCGGTTTCTGGCTATCAGCCGTCTTCAGCCAGGATAGCTTTGTGAGCCCGGGACCCACGTCTGGGCATACCCTTCCCACATAGGGTGACCAGCAAAACACACAAGATGATGGATGGAATGTTGCACAATGGCAAAACATTCACCCCCAGTCACAGATCTGGGTTTAATCCATCGTTATTTTGCTCACCAAACCACCCGAGTTCAGACATGGCCAGACGTGAGTCCCTTGCTCACTTTGCCACTGGATTCAAGCTAGCCTGGCTGATGACGGCTGTGATGCCAGAAACCGGTCCCAGGATGCTTGTTTCCGGTCCACGGAAGACATGGCTTTGGCAGTTCGGGCTGGACTGTTCCCATGAGTCACAGGGTCAGACTGATTTGCATATGGCCATGTCTGAACTGGGGTGGCGGAGTGAGCTAAAGAATGGTGATGGATTAAACCCAGATCAGTTGACTGCGGGTGAGTGTTTGATTTGCTCAAAGCTCCATCCATCATCCCCTTTTGTATCACTTTCTTCGCCCTAAGTTGGCAGGGTATGCTCAGACGTGAGTCCCTTGCTCATTTTGCTACTGGATTCAAGCTAGCCTGGCTGATGACGGCTGTGATGCCAGAAACTGGTCCCAGGATGCTTGTTTCCGGTCCAGGGAAGACATGGCTTTGGCAATTCGGGCTGGACTGTTCCCATGAGGCACAGGGTCAGACTGATTTGCATATGGCCATGTCTGAATTGGGGTGGCGGAGTGAGCTAGAGCTAAAGAATGGTGATGGATTGAACCCAGATCAGTTGACTGGGGGTGAGTGTTTAATTTGCTCAAAGCTCCGTCCATCATCCCCTTTTGTATCGCTTTGTTCGCCCTAAGTTGGCAGGGTATTCTCAGACGTGAGTCCCTTGCTCACTTTGCCACTGGATTCAAGCTAGCCTTGCTGATGACGGCTGTGATGCCAGAAACCGGTCCCAGGATGCTTGTTTTCGGTCCAGGGAAGACATGGCTTTGGCAGTTCGGGCTGGACTGTTCCCATGAGGCACAGGGTCAGACTGATTTGCATATGGCCATCTCTGAACTGGGGTGGCGGAGTGAGCTAAAGAATGGGGATGGATTAAACCCAGATTAGTTGACTGGGGTGGCGGAGTGAGCTAAAGAATGGGGATGGATTAAACCCAGATCAGTTGACTGGGGTGAGTGTTTGATTTGCTCAAATCTCCGTCCATCATCCCCTTTTGTATCGCTTTGTTCGCCCTAAGTTGGCAGGATATGCTCACTTTGCCACTGGATTCAAGCTAGCCTGGCTGATGACGGCTGTGATGCCAGAAACCGGTCCCAGGATGCTTGTTTCCGGTCCAGGGAAGACATGGCTTTGGCAGTTCGGGCTGGACTGTTCCCATGAGGCACAGGGTCAGACTGATTTGCATATGGCCATGTCTGAACTGGGGTGGCGGAATGAGCTAAAGAATGGTGATGGATTAAACCCAGATCAGTTGACTGGGGTTGAGTGTTTGATTTTCTCAAAGCTCCGTCCATCATCCCCTTTTGTATCTCTTTGTTCGCCCTAAGTTGGCAGGGTATGCTCAGACGTGAGTCCCTTGCTCACTTTGCCAATGGATTCAAGACAGCCTGTTTGATGACGGCTGTGATGCCAGAAACCGGTCCCAGGATGCTTGTTTCCGGTCCAGGGAAGACATGGCTTTGGCAGTTCGGGCTGGACTGTTCCCATGAGGCACAGGGTCAGACTGATTTGCATATGGCCATGTCTGAACTGGGGTGGCGGAGTGAGCTAAAGTATGGTGATGGATTAAACCCAGATCAGTTGACTGGGGGTGAGTGTTTGATTTGCTCAAAGCTCCGTCCATCATCCCCTTTCGTATCACTAAAGGTTACAAGAAGCATTTTCCAGAGAATGCTACGTTTGGTGTGAAGAAACTTGAGTATTTGAGATGAAACTGCAACCGAGACAGATTGAGACATTGAAACAATGGGATTATGTGGCCAATGAGAAGAAACATCAGAAAAAGCTGAAGGGACAAGTTGGTAATGGCACACATAATTGGTTGGAAGCAAGACTGAGTTCAGGAAAAAGGAGTGGTGTGAGAACATATCAGAAATTGGTGGTGTGTTTTCCTGTGACTGATGCTAATTCAGGATAAAACAAAACAAAGGAAGATAAAAAATGAAACTGTAAATGAAACAGAAAGTGAGAATAAGATAAAAATCTGAGTGAGAAGCTGAGTTCATGGATCATTTGCTGACTGGAGTAAAAATACCCCGATATATTAAGACTTATGTGCAAATGTAAGAAGTGGGAGCAGGAGAGTTGACCGTAAGGAGAGAAAAACCATTGCCTGGTCTTTCTTCAGAAAGTGAGATGAAAACGGTAGACATTAATGTTTTAAACTTCAAGAGGATTTAGATAAAATGGTGCAAACAGGAATATATATAGTGATAAAATGTCAATGTATCAAAAAATTAATTAATGTGATCAGAGACTGGGGAAAATGTCACAATAAGCAGAGATGAATAGACAGAAGTATGAGAAACTGAAAAGGAGTACATCAAAAAGAGACACAAGTGTGAGTGATTCTAAATGCAAAGTGACAGTTGAAAAAGAGTTTTCATAGAGAGAAGTGCCTGGAGGACCATATGTGTATGCACCATGGGACAAGGAAGGATTTATGGACATTCATGAAGAATTTTCCTAAGCTTAGAGAGGAGACAGAAAAGTGGCATACTGAGATAAATAGAGAATGAATTGTGACCAACTCAAAGATGATTTGGGAAAATCTGGATGTGTTCTTTTCAATTGTTTTTTCCTAAACATTTGTGGGATGAGTGCAAGACGGTAATGCAATGGCCCAATGATGTAAGGTGGAGAAAGTCTCCTAGTTGTAAGAATTCACAGAGGGTCATGCACAAGTATCTTCAGGTTATTGAGTATTTTAAAAGAAAGCTTTCACAGAAACAGGTTAAATAGTTTAAATTCATCAGAGCGAGGCAAAATGCAGATGAGTAAATTCATGCATATTATGAGAGACTGATTCAGATTTATAGGCAGAATAGTGGAGGTGATGGCCCAGCAAAAGAAGGTGTGTCAGGATTTGTTTCTACTTTTGTGGTGGGATTGCCAGGACAGCAATATCAAACACACAATACAAACACATCAGTACATATATTCAATATCAATCATTAATCACCTGTAAAATGAAAAAACCAAATCTTTTGGTAACTTTTAAATCCAATACAGCTCACTGTGCCGAGTGGTACTGACAGAGAATTAAATAGCTTAACAATACTACAAAATAAGCGAGAAAATATAAAATTGGGATTTTCACAAATAATCATATCTATCGTGCCTTATTCGAGCAAGCACGTATTCTACAACATATCTGCTGTTCCTTTTTCGAGCACACAAATATTCAACCTACATCCTGAGATGAAGTGCTGGCAAACTGTTGCACAAGTGTTTTAAAAACGATAATTATTAGTGGTGAACCGCTCACCTAATATTCTTGAAGTAAGGCTCCTCTGTTTAATTGACTTCTAATATTGAACCTTTGGTCTAGGCAGTGTTGCTGCAAGAGGCCGATTCATCGTATATATAATAGTAGCATTCACAAACTGGGGTAAGGCAGAAAAAAGGAAAGACCGATCAATTGTCAAACGAATTCTATATATCTACCCAGTTGTAGCCTTCGCTATTCTGGTTCTCTCTTATCTTACACTGACTCCGTATAACCAATCACATTAGAATTCATACCTTTCAAAACTAAAAGTCACAGCTTCACTCAAAATCGATTTATCCTTTCTTTAAACCGAGAGTCTTTTAAAAGCGATCTGCCCGTGGCTTCTCACACCTACAAAAGGTTCGAACACAATGATGCATTAGATTGCTCTATTAGCCCTCTTAAATATTGAAAAATTGCGTCTCCCTATTAACTCACCGCATTCCAATGTATTGTAGCCAAGCGGAAAAGTAACATCTATATTTGCAGTAGTGCTGTCCATTCGTTCTTAAACTGCCCAATCTAAAAAAATTTTTTTAACACAAAATGGACATATGATATAAACTTGGCGTGTCTTAACTTCTAATTTAACTATCCCTCTGAACTCTGCCTAACCTTCTTCGCTTACCTTTCGTAATGTGGCCTCCTGTTCCTCTTCACGCCAACCGGGTACGATAAATCCCGGAGGTGAGGTTTCTCTATGCTCCCTGCGTTTAAAAAGAGCCCAATAGCCAATCAGAGCACACAAAAATTCCGCGCGTATTGTAATGCCGCTCACCTGTGAGCCAGTGTGCGTTTTCAATCAGGTCCGCTACCTCTATTTACTACTAAATATTTCCGCTCATGCGTATTAAACTATTGTGCAAGTTGATCAGTTAACCCTAGTATTTCCGGTCATGCGCATATAATATACGTGAGTTTCCAGTCAAGTCCGCTACCTCTATTTACTGCTAAATGTTTCCGCTCATGCGCATTAGACTATTGTGCATGTTGATCAATTAACCCTAGTATTTCCGGTCATGCGCATATCTTATACGTGAGTTTCCCATCAGGTCCGCCATATATATAATTATTTGTATTAAAGCGAAAGAGTGATTCCTGAGTATTAATTATCCTCTCTGCATACCGATTCTAATAATGTGCCCTCATACGTTCGTCTAAAGTGACAAGTTTCATTTCTAAACACTCGTCTGCAGAGTAAGTTATTCGTCTGACGTCACAGTCTGTTCGCATACTCTGAAAAATGACGGTGTGGTGTTAATTTAATTTCACGCACCGAATATTGTAATAAGTCATCTCATACTGACTAAATAAAGCCGCCTTTCTTCTTGAACACTGTACTTAAATAAACAAAAACTGACTCCATGATAAATCATCGTACCTGCCGTGATTTGGCCTACCATTTATTCCGGTATGCTCTATCCTATTATTGCTATGCTAACCTATTCCCTTGTTATTTATTTACTTATGCATGCAACTTTGTGTTTATATTATTGAAAAGGGGGCAAATTTCTGATGTGTTTCAATATTCTCTTTAAAAATCGATAAATGCCTCCTATTTTGGGCCATCACTTACATGTAATTCAGAAAAAAGGGGGCAAAAAATCATCCAAATATTCAAATATTTAGATTGCACATGTCTACACTGTATCGCCCGAATATGGGCCAGGACGCGTTCATGTCATACTAAAAGAAGGCATCCACAGAGAAAACAACAGTTTGCCTGCTCAACATTCCAGAATGTGTACAATAAACAATAGAATGCCTAATAAAACATATATTTATTGAACCCACTAGTTCTGGTCATGTACATTCATTGTTAGTCCTCGTTCATTGATAATTATGCCAAAAAATGGTGTAGTTCAGAATCAATGTTTAAGCCATGTGTCATACTACGACATTTGATTATCCAACGTGCTTCAGTTTGACGAATCCGTAGTTCCCAATTTCCCCCCCTCACATGTTGGGACACTTTTTCTATGCCATGAAATTTAAATCCCATGTTGGCACCATGTTCCTTTTCCATATGTACGTAGAGTGGGGATCTTGTGTCTCGATTCATGATTGCTCGTCTATGCTCTTGCATTCTTATTTTAAGGGGTCTTTTTGTGCTCCCTATGTACACTTTGTTACAGCTACAGATAATAGCATAGACTATTCCTACACTGTTGCAATTGATAAATTCATTAATATAAAATTGCTTAGTTCCATTGAATCTGAAGGTTTTTGTTTTGTTCATGCCGTGCGAGCATATTACACAGGTCCCACAGATATAAAAGCCTTTAGGCTGAGTGGGAAACCAATCTTTGGTTTGTTTCTTTGTTGGACGAATGTAATTCGTCGAAACTTTGTCCCTGATAGTTGGACATTTCTTAAACGTTATTAAGGGTCTGTCATCCAGTATCGTAGATAGACCCGGGACACCCTTCAGCAGGGTCCAATTCCTACTTAGTGCTTGTCTGATTTTCTCTTTTTGCACACAATATGCTGTGACAAAGGAAGGTTTGTGTCTGACTAGTTCTTTCTTTTTCGGAAGCAAAGTAGTTGCTCTGTCAATTTTAGACACTTTCTCACTGGCCCTTGCTAGATCTTTTTTGGCATAACCTCTTTTGCCTAGTCTCAGTTTTAGTTGATTTAATTCTTGAATATAGTCTTCATCCCGACTGCAATTTCTTCGGGTTCTGATCATTTCTCCGTATGGTATCCCCCCAATTACAGATCCCGGGTGAAAACTGTCTGCCCTCAAGATGGAGTTGGTAGCAGTTTCTTTCCTGAATAGTCTACTATTAATTTTGTCCCCCACCACTGACAGCGTCACATCCAAGTATTCAATGCTGGATGTGCTTTGATTCATTGTCAGTCTCACATTAAAATCATTATGGTTCAAGTAATGCAGATAATTATTTAAATCATCCGGGGTGCCTCTCCATATTATTAGGATGTCGTCAATGAATCTGGCCCAAAATACCACCAGATCCATCCACTCCCCAGCTCTGCGGCTCCAGGCGTGCTCCCTCTCATACCAGCCCATAAATAGATTGGCATAAGAGGGAGCAAACCTGGATCCCATCGCCGTGCCCCTGATCTGATGGAACCATTCATCCTCAAATAGGAAGTAATTGTTTTTGAGAATTAGCTGGCTCATTTGGATTATCATTTTGGAATGGTGTCTTAAACTCGCACTTCTGCTGCCAAGAAAGTGTTCTAGCGCTTGTATACCCTTATCCATCTCAATGCAAGTGTAAAGACCCACCACGTCTAACGTTACCAAAATCATCCCATCTTCCCACTTAAAATCATGCAATTTATTGAGAATGTCAGTGGTGTCCCTAACATATGAAGGTAAGTTCACCACTAACGGCTTAATAAAGCCATCAACAAACTCTGACAGATGTTCTGTGACACTGCCGATGCTGGAGACTATGGGCCTGCCTGGTGGATTAGCTCTGTCCTTATGAATTTTTGGTAATGTGTAAAGGAAGGAGAGACGGGATGACTAACATTTAAATATTTATATTCTGATTCATCTATCAGTCCTTCTTCCTTCCATACACATAAATGTTCCAAAATATTCTGAGAAATCTCTTTCATCGGATTAGTTTTAACTTTTTTATAACAATTAACATCCTTGAGTTGTTCTCGTATCTCAGCCACATAATTTGCCCTATTCATCACAACGATGTTCCCCCCCTTATCAGCTTCCCTGATGATTATTGAGGGGTCTTGTTTTAAATTTGATAAGGCCAATCTTTCTTTTGGATAATCAAATGTCGTAGTATGACACATGGCTTAAACATTGATTCTGAACTACACCATTTTTTGGCATAATTATCAATGAACGAGGACTAACAATGAATGTACATGACCAGAACTAGTGGGTTCAATAAATATATGTTTTATTAGGCATTCTATTGTTTATTGTACACATTCTGGAATGTTGAGCAGGCAAACTGTTGTTTTCTCTGTGGATGCCTTCTTTTAGTATGACATGAACGCGTCCTGGCCCATATTCGGGCGATACAGTGTAGACATGTGCAATCTAAATATTTGAATATTTGGATGATTTTTTGCCCCCTTTTTTCTGAATTACATGTAAGTGATGGCCCAAAATAGGAGGCATTTATCGATTTTTAAAGAGAATATTGAAACACATCAGAAATTTGCCCCCTTTTCAATAATATAAACACAAAGTTGCATGCATAAGTAAATAAACAACAAGGGAATAGGTTAGCATAGCAATAATAGGATAGAGCATACCGGAATAAATGGTAGGCCAAATCACGGCAGGTACGATGATTTATCATGGAGTCAGTTTTTGTTTATTTAAGTACAGTGTTCAAGAAGAAAGGCGGCTTTATTTAGTCAGTATGAGATGACTTATTACAATATTCGGTGCGTGAAATTAAATTAACACCACACCGTCATTTTTCAGAGTATGCGAACAGACTGTGACGTCAGACGAATAACTTACTCTGCAGACGAGTGTTTAGAAATGAAACTTGTCACTTTAGACGAACGTATGAGGGCACATTATTAGAATCGGTATGCAGAGAGGATAATTAATACTCAGGAATCACTCTTTCGCTTTAATACAAATAATTATATATATGGCGGACCTGATGGGAAACTCACGTATAAGATATGCGCATGACCGGAAATACTAGGGTTAATTGATCAACATGCACAATAGTCTAATGCGCATGAGCGGAAACATTTAGCAGTAAATAGAGGTAGCGGACTTGACTGGAAACTCACGTATATTATATGCGCATGACCGGAAATACTAGGGTTAACTGATCAACTTGCACAATAGTTTAATACGCATGAGCGGAAATATTTAGTAGTAAATAGAGGTAGCGGACCTGATTGAAAACGCACACTGGCTCACAGGTGAGCGGCATTACAATACGCGCGGAATTTTTGTGTGCTCTGATTGGCTATTGGGCTCTTTTTAAACGCAGGGAGCATAGAGAAACCTCACCTCCGGGATTTATCGTACCCGGTTGGCGTGAAGAGGAACAGGAGGCCACATTACGAAAGGTAAGCGAAGAAGGTTAGGCAGAGTTCAGAGGGATAGTTAAATTAGAAGTTAAGACACGCCAAGTTTATATCATATGTCCATTTTGTGTTAAAAAATTTTTTTTAGATTGGGCAGTTTAAGAACGAATGGACAGCACTACTGCAAATATAGATGTTACTTTTCCGCTTGGCTACAATACATTGGAATGCGGTGAGTTAATAGGGAGACGCAATTTTTCAATATTTAAGAGGGCTAATAGAGCAATCTAATGCATCATTGTGTTCGAACCTTTTGTAGGTGTGAGAAGCCACGGGCAGATCGCTTTTAAAAGACTCTCGGTTTAAAGAAAGGATAAATCGATTTTGAGTGAAGCTGTGACTTTTAGTTTTGAAAGGTATGAATTCTAATGTGATTGGTTATACGGAGTCAGTGTAAGATAAGAGAGAACCAGAATAGCGAAGGCTACAACTGGGTAGATATATAGAATTCGTTTGACAATTGATCGGTCTTTCCTTTTTTCTGCCTTACCCCAGTTTGTGAATGCTACTATTATATATACGATGAATCGGCCTCTTGCAGCAACACTGCCTAGACCAAAGGTTCAATATTAGAAGTCAATTAAACAGAGGAGCCTTACTTCAAGAATATTAGGTGAGCGGTTCACCACTAATAATTATCGTTTTTAAAACACTTGTGCAACAGTTTGCCAGCACTTCATCTCAGGATGTAGGTTGAATATTTGTGTGCTCGAAAAAGGAACAGCAGATATGTTGTAGAATACGTGCTTGCTCGAATAAGGCACGATAGATATGATTATTTGTGAAAATCCCAATTTTATATTTTCTCGCTTATTTTGTAGTATTGTTAAGCTATTTAATTCTCTGTCAGTACCACTCGGCACAGTGAGCTGTATTGGATTTAAAAGTTACCAAAAGATTTGTTTTTTTCATTTTACAGGTGATTAATGATTGATATTGAATATATGTACTGATGTGTTTGTATTGTGTATTTGATATTGCAGCCCTGATGACGTCCTGCTTCTAGGACGAAACGCGTCGGCTGCAGAAAAACAAGAAAAAGAAGAATTTTGATTGTATTTATGGTTGCAATTTAGAATTTTGGACCATTGATCTATTTGTGTTTCTTTTTGTAAATTAAAATATCTAATTGTTTCAGACATAAATATAGCACTCCCAGCTCTCTTTTTTGTATTAGTTTAGTCTAACCTGGGGTTGGGACGGTGCCCCAGTAGTTGGTGGAGTGTCAAACAGCGCGATTTCTAGTGTACTATCCCTAGTGCACCGTATTATACCCTACGTCGTCCAAAAATCTTTGTTGTGGAAAGGATTGACAGGACAGCAGTACAAATCTTCAGCAGAGATGTGATGCGCTGGCAAGGCAAATCTTTGGAAGGGATTTTGGCATATGAGAAATATTGTAGTGATTTTTGAGATGTGAGAAATCAAGCAATCAAAGATATGTTTATTTAGACCAATGGCCTTTAAACAATACAGCATAAAAATATGGTAACAAAGACATATATAGTAATAATTTTCATCTAAAAAAACCATAAATAAAATATTAAGATAAAATATATAATTCAATACAATCTGCAAATAATTCTGTAAAATGCATCCATACTCCTACTTGTTCTCAATAGACATTGCACTAACTGCCCTCATGAATCTTCCAATAGCACATGCTATTTCTAAAAAGCGCATCTCAGTTAAAAATTCTCCGGCATGCCTTCGAGTCATATTTTCATGTTTCAAGAATATTGGGCGTAACTATTGTCTCCGCTGTTGTTTGAGTTTTAAGCAATACAACAAAATATGCAACATATCTGTTACAACCTGTTGGTTCATTCCGTCCACCCCTGCTCCCTGACCCCTGTTGGGTTCTCCCGCTGTGAAGCTTGTTATAGAATGTTGGGTTTGTCTTCAGTGAGGAGAGTGGATGGCCAATAAATGAGTTGTACTTCTTTCAGCTGTGTCCTAATTCTTTCAGTACTCTTCAACTTCTAACACTGGCGACTGACCTGTGCAGGGGGCAGTTGTGGCCATCTCCCCTTTGTGTGCTCTCTCCACACGGAAACGTACTTGAAGTAAGGAAAGAGATATGTGTTAAAAGAAGACGGACCCGAGTTTGTGAAATGAGATCGCCTTTAACGGCAAATGTAATTGACTTTCATTGTGCTTCGGTGCTTACGGTGGGAGTAGTAGCCGGAAGAGAGTAAATGAGGCCGTTACTGTGTGGAGCGCTTGAATTCATGACGGGTAGCGTTTTAGAACCCCTGTTGTTCCACGTACCTTCCTGTGAAGAGAGCAGCTGTGAGCTGATCGACGGAAGGCAGAGGAAGTTCCTGGTTGTCACCGCCACAGTCGTCGGCGGGAGTCCGTTTTGGGGCGTTCCTTCATGTTCGGGTCCTGTTTGCAGCACGTACTGCGGCGTCTGTGAGTGTTAATTCCTGCCTCTGAGCGCTGCCTGGGCATAGCGGTGTTCCAGTTTGACTTGTTGATTCCTGGGGGCCGATTCCGGAGAGGCGCTGTTGTGAGGAGCCTGTGCTGGAGAAGCAGTGTCTGAGCTTAGCGACGCCTCAGTGAACTCAGCCCGCCCATTTCCTGTCAGTGCTTCAGTAATGTGCTGGAGAAGCAGTGTCTGAGCTTTGCGACGCCTCAGTGAACTCAGCCCGCCCATTTCCTGTCAGTGTTTCAGTAAGCTATCTGCATCCGGGGCTGGCGGTGTCTTTTAACAGCGATTGTGTGTTTTCATCACTTTCCCTGTCTGAGGAAGAAAAGAGTGTCAGGGTGCCTTTTCTGTCAGGGAAGTTCTGCTGGCGCACCGCGTGCAAAGGGCCAATTTCCCTCAAGACAACCCTGCGATAATGTTAACATCCGGATGTTAGCTTCTGCCTAAGAACTTGGAGAAGAAACAATACTGACTCGCCCAGCTCGAGTATTACTAAGAGCACCTTTGAAGTCAACTGAGAGTGAAGTCACAAGGAATTGTACATTAGTAAGAGCTGCGCATCATTTACACATTGTCTGACTTTGGGGGTTCGCCCTGTTTTTAAAAAAAAACCTGGTTTAAGGGTTCTATAGTTGGTACTCTTCCAATCTTTCCAATATCCTTTTTTCTTAGTGATTTTATTGTTCCTGTATTGGTCATAATTTTGAGGGGAGCTGTAAGCAATTTCCTAGAGTGTAATTTTAACCTATTTTTTTTTTTTTTTTTGCTAAGAGATTTTGGTAAACCTTCCTAGCCCACCATGGCAGCAGCAAGCATGAACCAACCCCCGCCTTTCCTAAATGACATAGGGGAACCCGAGATAAGCTGGAAAGAATGGGTGAAGCTTTTTGAGTCTTACCTTATAGCTATTGGGGGACAAAGGTTCAACTCTATAAGGAAACAACATATTCTACTCCACAATCTGGGTGTGCAAGGGCGTAAAGTATATGAAAATCTACCTGTACCAGAGCAGGATGTAAATGCGGTGGGGGAAGTGGATGTGTTTGTGCAGACCATGGAAAAATTAGAGAAACATTTTGGGGATAGAATTAATGTGGTTCTGGAGCGCCATAAATTCTTTAAAAGATGTCAAGGGAAACAGGAGTCAGTACAGAATTATATTGCTGTTCTATGGGGACTGACTCAACTATGTGAATTTGGGGATCTCACTGACTCACTAATAAGAGATCAATTGGTGAGGTGTACCAATAACCCTCGCATCCAATAGAAGTTGTTGGCTAAGAATCCTGGGCTGAAGGAAGCTGTTGAAATAGCAAAGTCAGTGGAGCATACTGCAAGGTGTGTCAAAGAGATGAGACCAGAAGGGGAGGTAGTGGTTACCATAAATGCAATAGAAGGGGGCATTTTGCCAGGGTGTGCCGCGATGGTGAGTTACATTCGAGGGAAAACGAAAGAGGTACTGAAAGGGGTGCAAACAGAGAAGTAAAATGTATTGAACAGAAAATGGAAAAGTTTATTTTGCAGGTAAAGGACATTGATGACACTGTGAATTCCATTTATCCTAAATGTGATGTGTTAGTTAATGATGAACACATTGAAATGTTTGCTGATTCCTGTTCTCCGTTCACTTTGATTAATAAGGATGACTATGTTTCCATGGGGGAAAATAAGATAAGTGATTTAAAGAACCCTGATATTTCTCCTTCAGGGTACAATAAAGGCAATATACCCCTGCTGGGAATGAAGGATGTACGGATCCAATTCAAAGATAGGAAAACGTATGGGACAATATATGTAGTCAGGTCTGGTTCTAACCTGTTGGGATGGGTTCATCAAAAGGAGTTGGGAATCATACTAGACCCTAATAGTCCAGAACAAGTTTTGCTTACTGAGAATTTCCCGGGAAGTGAAAAGATCTGTGAAGAATTCAACCCGCTTTTCAAAGAGGGGCTAGGATGTCTGCACAACTTCCAACATAGGATTAAATTAAAACATAATGCCAAACCTGTGGTGCATGGCCTGCGCACAGTGCCCCTCAAACTGAAAGAGCCCCTAGAAAATGAACTGCGCAAGTTGTGCGATTTGGTCATTATTCAACCAGTTGGCTGTTCTGAGTCGTTGGCCCCTATTGTTCTCGCAGCCAAATCCAATGGGGAAGGCATCCGCCTCTGTGTGGATTTGCGCAGTTTAAATGACTGTATCTGGGTGGAGAGACACCCTTTGCCAGTCATTAATGAGATGCTAAGCACCATGGGCCCTGCAAGATATTTCAGTGTAATAGATCTATCCATGGCATACCACCAGATCGAATTGCATCCGGATTCAAGGCCACTCACGGCGTTTATCACGCCATTTGGAGCTTTTATGTTTAAAAGAATGCCGTTTGGCCTTGCGTCAGCGGCAGCCATTTTCCAAAGAGTCATGCAGAAGATCCTCGAAGGAGTAGAACACACTATGTGTTTTCAAGATGACATCTTGGTATATGGTAAAGATTCAGAAGAACACGATAATGTACTAAGGCAAGTTTTCAAAAAACTCATGGATGCAGGACTAACTGTCAAAAAGGATAAGTGTAGGATTAAGGTGAAACAAGTCGAATACCTGGGCCATTCCATCACAGAACAAGGTTTCAAACCAAAAGGAAGTTTAATTCGTGCAGTGAAAGAGGCTCCGAGTCCACGTAACAAAGAAGAACTCAAATCCTTTTTGGGGCTCATGGAGTACATGTCTAAGTATGTGGACAATTTTGCTACAAAGTGCGAGCCAATGAGAGAGATGTTAAAAAAAAGACAAGGATTTTGTCTGGAGTGGGGAGCAAGAGGCTGTTGCTAATGCTCTAAAGGAGGATCTAATCAACTCTCCAGCGCTCGGTACATTTGATCCAACCAAAAAAAACATTCTTGCAACAGATACATCTAACTATGGGCTGGGTGCCACACTAGTCCAGAAGGATGGCAGAGAAGAAAAGGTAATTGCCTATGCGTCCAGGAGCCTTTCTCCTCCAGAGAAAAATTACTCTGTAATTGAACGAGAAGCCCTGGCGTGTTTTTGGGCGGTCAGACATTTCAAGTTTTTTCTATGGGGTGTGAGGTTCACTATACGGATGGATCACAAGCCCCTCATATATGTATTTTCGGTGAAAGGTCTGGAAAATTGCACCCCACGCATTAGCAGGTGGATTCTGGGATTAGAACATTATAATTTCAAAGTTGAACACGTGCCAGGCAAGGAAAATAAAATTGCAGAGTTCCTCTCGAGATCACCGTTACCAGAAGAGGAAGAACTTGAGGAGGCTCTAGACAGCCCAATAATGATGATGAATTTTCCTGCCATCACAGAGAAAGAATGGGAGGACAGTATGAGGGAAGATAAAGAACTTAGGGTGCTAATGGAACAGATCAAGAGAGGATGGCCTAACAAGAAAAGGGATGTTGAAGCAGAGCTAGAAGAGTTCTGGGAAGTACGGAATGAATTAAGTGTCATTGGAGGAAAAGTGTACCGAAATAATAGAGTAATGCCGCCCAGAGAATTACGGAAGAGAGTTATAGACTTGGCGCATGAAGGTCACCTTGGGCGGAGTGCCACAAAAGCTAGAGTGAGAACGAATTTTTGGTTTCCCAAAATGGACAACATGACTGAGGAAGCCGTGAAGGAATGTGGGGCATGCGCTAAGAGTGACAAGTCTAAAACTATACACAAGTCTCCACTTTCTCCAGTTGGTGTTCCAACCAAGCCATGGAGCAAATTGGCGTTAGACATCATTGGACCTATGCAAAATCTTGGTGTGCAAAAAAAGTTCATGTTGGTTCTAATTGACTACACCTCTCACTGGGTGAAGCAAAAATTTGTGCACAACATCAACACCAGATCAGTGATCCAATTTCTTAAAGAGGTGTTTTGTGAGGAGGGTATACCCTCCACATTAGTTACTGACAATGGGGTACAATTCACCTCTGAGGAAATGCAGAGTTTTCTAGAGGTTTCAGGCATCAGACATGAGACCACAGCTCTTTATTGCCCCAAAGCAAATGGCATGGTGGAGAGAGCTAATAGGGTCATCAAAGAGAATATCCAGCTGGCCACTGTGAATGGACAAGATGTTGAGAATTGTTTGAGGGAATGTCTGTGGGCTTACCACACGTCGCCCAATAAAATAACTGGGGTCTCTCCTTTTGTGTCTTTACATGGAAGGGAGCCAAGTACCAAGTTTAACCCCTGTTGGTTAAATGGGGGCGATGTCAAGGATGTAGATTGGGAGGAGGCAGGAGAGAAAGTCAAACAACATCAAATTAAGTACAAACAGTGGTACGATAAGAAACATGGTGTGAAGTTTCAAAGGTGGGAAGTGGGGGACATGGCACAAGCCAGAAGGAACACTAAAATGGGAAATGACATCAGCAAGTTCTACTCCCCCAGCAGGATTGTTAAAGTGTTAAGAAATGTTGTACAGTTTGAAAATGGTCAATGGTGGAGTTTTGACAACATTGTAAAAGTACAGCCATAACCCTTTCTTTACAGGAGCAATCTGCTATCCCCTCCGGGGAGCCGACTAAGGTGTTGTGAACCCGTACTTGTCGGTCCGCCTTGTGGGTACTCATTATAAGGAAGGGAGATGTGTTACAACCTGTTGGTTCATTCCGTCCACCCCTGCTCCCTGACCCCTGTTGGGTTCTCCCGCTGTGAAGCTTGTTATAGAATGTTGGGTTTGTCTTCAGTGAGGAGAGTGGATGGCCAATAAATGAGTTGTACTTCTTTCAGCTGTGTCCTAATTCTTTCAGTACTCTTCAACTTCTAACAAAATCGCATTTGATGTTCAACCTACAAGCACAGTTCCCTTCTATACCAATAATTTTTGCTTTTGCCGTATCACTTATCTTACAAGGGTTGAGTCCAATTCTTACTCTCAGCACTTTGTTTCTTAACAACGGGTTTGGTAGGGTGTCCACATATGGATAACTAATTTAACCTAAAATGTACAGATTTTTTTTCTCTTAAGTATTGGTAGGCACTTTCATCGGACAATTTTTTACCTGGCGCTCTTAGCTCACTCTTGAAGATTTCTATTTGTAAAGACTGTGGAAGCTGCTTTACATTCATAACAGTCCTAACGGCAGCCACGTTAGTCCTAACCTTTTTTGCCCACTTTAATTTCATTCTTGCACCATTGAGATATTTGTTGTCCATCCTCCCCACTCAGTTTCAAGCAGAATCCTATTAGGGCTTTTGCGGCCAGCATATTCCATGAAATTATGCCAGTTTTTAATCTTATTGCTTTCATCATGGCTTGTAGGAGTGTAGGATCTGCTCCTTATGGTTACCCCCACTTTTTGCTGAAGTTTCACTGTTTTTCGACTTTAGTCTGGCTGGTTCCCTGCTATCCAGGACACCAGCCTAGCTGCTTCCTCTCTAAAATGATTACATGTACTTTAGGTACACTCCAGTTTGTTTACTGAGGTACCCTTATGAGTCCCTAGTGTGTGGTACCTTAGGTACCAAGGGCATAGGTACCCTAGAGGCCTACCAGGGGCTGCAGCATGTATTATGCCACCCCTGGGAAGCCTTCCAAAATGACACCACAGGACTGCTACTGCAGCCTGGGTAAGGTGGTGCATGCACCCCTTACTTAGACATAGGTTACCTATATCTACATTGAAACACTACACATATAAACCACCCCTATGACAGGCCTTACCAATCCTGAAGGCAGGCTGCTGGGTTTTGTGTGAGAGGGTGCCCATGCGTGAGGAGGGCCCCTCTGCAGCCTTTGGAACCTATTCTCTGGGGCTGTTCTGTGATGCAGCCAGACCATATACTCTTAAGTACATTATAACCTCACGGTAAATACTAACTTTGGAATGGCTGCAAGGAAACATGTTGTGTTTGGTGTCAAACACTTTGGAATCATCTACCCCCCCTCTAGACTTGGCGGCGGGGGTATGATTCCACCCTTCTAGAGGGAGAGACATGTACACACCGGTACACCCGGTACCTGTTTAAAAGAACCATGGCATCACATAATGGATGCCACAGCCACAGACACAAGTCTGGCCTCCTGCTGCTGGATGAAACTCCGCAGGGTAGACCTGGACAATAGGTTTCCTATCACAGGGAGGTGTCACCACCTCCCAGACAGGCCTTAGTGTATTAGGGCTGGGTGGGTGCACTCCAAGAGAGCTTTGAAGTCTGCACTGGGGCACATTTGATGTCCCTGTGCATAGCCCAGTTCAAATCGGTTGCAGGGGCTACCAGCCCCTGCTCTGGCGCGAAACTGGACAAAGGAAATGGGTGTGGCCACCCCTCTTTCCAGACTCTCCCATAGTTGGGTCCCCAGAGTATGTCCAACCCCTTCCTTGGGTATAAGAAAGGAACCCCTGACTACAGGACTTTAGATTACACCTGGAAGAAACTCTGATACTGAATCCTGGAACTTCGACGGTCTGCACAACGCAGGATGACTGAAGAATCTCCCTTGGAGTAAAGGAGTTACTCCCCTGCTTGGCAGGCACCAAAGACGCATCTGACCGGTTTGCATCTCCGAAGCTCCCACTGGACTCCGAAGTATTTGCAAGACAGGAGGTAGATTTCCAGCCTTCCTCGAGGCCTACCTGAGTCCCAAGCAAAGCTGAGACCCGTAGCCTTCGTGGGTACTGTGTAACCAAACCCCTGCACACCGTGCACATTTGCAAGCGCATTCGCTTCTTGACATTCCTTGAGGCTGTGCATTGGGTTACTTGTAGCCCAAACCCAGAGCACCTTTTCTACCAAAGATTGCTGGCCTACACTCCACGAGTGTTCCGTGGGCCAGCCCTTTGTGTTTTCGCTCAAGGTACTTTTGCGATCCCTGGTCCGTTGACTGGTGGATCCCTAAGAAGGCAACTTTGACTTTCATTGGGTTTACCTGGTTTCTCCAGACATGCCCTGACTCTCCACCACTTGGTGAGTCCCCCAGACTGCACCGAAGCATCTTTTCTCTTCCTGCTTGGGTTGCTGTTGTCAAGGCTTGTTGGGTCCAATCCGGTCACAGACACCGCAGCACTTGACATCTTTCATAGGGCAGCTTGAATTCAGCTCCTGGTTGTCGTCGACACCTCCTGGTCCTCGAGGCTCGGTGTCAACTTCACCTCTTCAACCTGAAATCACCCAACATCAGTGGGCTTTCGTCTATCGTGCCCCTGGTCACTGGCAAGTGACCCAGACGCTGTCCCCTCCGATTTCAGGTTCCTCTCATCTTCGATCCAGGCTTGGATCACACCGTACACTTTCCTTCTCAACGGCAGCAGCACTTTGCAGCAGATCGCCATTGAAATCAACGAGGATTCCCGACACCAAAAGACACCTATGCACCCGACTTCCCTGGGTGAGGTAACTCGAGTTCTCCGGTCCTCCCGTGGGTGTTGGCCCTAGAACACCTGAAGTCTAAAGGGGTTTGCTCAAAGTTCTCTCCTAAGTGTCCTTAATCTTTAAATTTCCAACCGCGACTTTCCCCATAGAAGCTAACGGCGATTCATGGCTGTGTTCTCACACTGCACGCGTCTCCCGTGGGTCCCCTGTATCACTACCTTGGGCGGTTCCTTGTGGTCCCAGCGATTCTACAGGCTCTAGGCCTTGTGTCTAGTCAAGTCGTGATTCTTATACCACTTTCTAAATATATGGTTTGGTTTACCCCTAGGGCCTTACGTATACCGTGCTAAATTTACTGTGATATATTAGGTGTAACATATGTGCTTTGACCTCTAGCCTCATAAAGAGACTAGTAGGGTGTGTTTAGGAATAAATACATATATTTTATATGGAATGATGTGGTCTCAGCGCCAGGATACCCTTTGGGTGGCAGCTGCGCTTAATAAGCAATAAATACAATACATACAATACAATATACCTGGTGTGGTTTTCCTTTCATGTAGCCATTCAAGAGATTATAGAATGGTAAAACAAGCTGCTTTACATTCCTTCAAGACTTAGCCTCAAGGCTGCTCTCCATAGCTACCACTAGGATAGCTTTCAAATAAGGTTGTCTTTAACCTATCACCTCTAAGGGCTTGTTTGGACTGGTGCAAGTTGCCCACTATAACTAGTGGACAGCATATGCCAGGTCAACTTCTCACATGGCTGAACTGTGAAGTGACAGTAAATAGTTCAGGCATTTTCCCTCCTCAGCATTCCAGCTGTTTTTACCACGAATATATAGCAATTCAGCTCCATATTGAAGTTGCAGGTGATCCTTGCTTCACAGGCTTTTAGCAACGGTCTACATGACATATCTCCAAAGGCTTCATTACATTTTTTCAGCCCACTCACCGAGGCAAAAGTCCTAGTCTTTAGGGTCTCTAGGTGAAAATTCCATTTCAGAGACCGCTCGAACCAGACTCCAAGGTACTAATATTCATTAACTACTTCAAGTCTCTCAAAGCCTAGGTGCCAATTAAATTTGCTTTTAGTTTTCCCAAAGCAAAGCACTTGCGTTTTGTCCATATCTACCACAAATTTTTTGCACCTACAATAGTTCTCAAATTTCTCTAATTTCCTGAGCAGGCCAATTTCAGTCTGGGCTAATATCACAAGATCATCTGCATACAGGAGGCATGCCACATGTTTACCATTAATCTTGGGATTAAATCCATTTGCAGCAGCTAGGGTCACAGGCAGATTGGCAACAAGAGTAGAGTGGCTAATACACAACCCTGTCTCAACCCATATTCACTTGTATTTTTTGTGTTAAGGTCCCCCTGGTATCCTAAATAACCTGAGCCCAATTCTTCCTATACAGCTCCTGAATTGACCTTAAGAGGTCTTTTGGGATATCTAATTTTCTCAATGCCTCCCATAGGCGATTTCTATCTACAAGATCAAAAGCTGCACGGAAGTCTACAATGCAACTTATGCTGAGGCAAAGGGGAAGAATGACACAATTGAGGACGCATCAAGTTAAGCAGCATATGTGCTCGACCAAATTTTATGGGTCGGGGGGTTGTTCCTACACCTACTTTGATGATTTCATTGTCAGGTACAATGGTGGTGAGGGGGGATAAGTTCTTACGTTCTAAATGCTATGTGACCAACTATGTTTGATAACCCCTGATGATGTAACTTACGCTATGTATTTGATACGTACAATTGTCACTGCTATAATACAAGATACAGTCTCTTGTTTTGTATTACATGCAAAATTCAATAAAGTTATTAAAAAAAAGTCTACAAAGCAACAGACTTCCCAGACTTACATGCAATGGACCAGAGCAAGAAACAGTGGTCAATTGTTGAGTGCCGTTCCTTAAAGCCCCCCTGTTCTGAAGGTACTATACCATTGTGGTCGACCCAATCTTTTAGAATTCCCAGGATTATTTTTGCAATTACCTTTTCAGCCACATCTAAGAGATTGATCAGCATATAGTTTTTTGGGGTTTTTATCTCTCCCTTTTTATGTATCAGCCTCATAATTGCCCCTCTCCAGTTTTCTGGTATAATCCCTGTATCCAAAATTCTATCAAACAACCTGTACAATAACTCTGCCCATCAATCAGGACGATTTCTTATAATTATCACAGGCATATTATCAGGCCCAGCAGCTTGGGTAAGGCTTAATCTTACAATTATATTTCTGATGTTTTTAATGCTCAAACCTTATGAGCTTCCGTAAACTGCTAAAACATGGCTATTCAAACAGGCATACTAGTAACATCTTAGCCTAACCCTTCAGAGCAGCGCCAAGAAACCTACCTGGTGAACATGCCCTATACAAGTAAAGTTTAACATAACATAACATAACAATACAAACTTAGCTCTTATATCCTCTCCCAGGGGGTTACTTGTTTCCCCAACATAATATCCACTTCTTTACCATATGTGACAAAGAAATCGACTAGAGAAAAGTTGAAGGCGCAAACAAAATTCTTTCAAAAGGTTGGTGAAGACGTTTTTCAAGCACCATCACTAGGAGGTCTGCAATTTGCGCAAGGTGGAAATGGGAGTTTGGGAGGTAGAGGGAAAGGGATAAGGCTTTGCTAACAATGGCAATATTGTTAATAACAATGATAACAATGTGCAAGCAAAATCTGGAGCATGTCACATTTGTGGTAAAAAAAGGTCAATGGAAGCAAACTTGTATATTTTGAATGCATTTTAAAATGGAGTCAGAAAGGGGTCCTCAAATGCAGCATATTATAAATCAGATAGCACAGAATAGGATGATGCAGTCAGTGGCCCCAGCCCTACCAGCGTCTGTGCAGAACAAGCAGAATGTAAGGCAGTTCAGTGGGAATGTGCCTTCAGCCACAATCCTACAACAACCTATGCAAAATAATATGTCAGAATTTCAGCCAAATTTAAAATTTCAACAGGAAACATTCAGTAATTCATGAACATAGTCCATAATTTGCACCTACACTTGGAGTTCCTACAAGACCTAGTTTGACAAGGATGGTCCATATCTAGAAAGATAGGTTAATCTTACTCAGAAACATGGAAATTTGAAAAGACCCATTACATTTATTTTCTGCAACATTAGCTACAATAGAGGCAACATTGACTAGCTGCATGGAAAATATTGGCTAGTCTTCAGAGTGAGGAAATAGTGATGGGGTACACAATCGTGTTGGTTTCACATTCATTTGAAATATAATAGACTCATACACATACTCAGCATCTCACAAACAATTGCCAAAAAGTATTTTGGTGACTGAGAACATGTCAATAAAATCCTGCCACACTCTTGCCTTCGCTAATAAAAAGAAGCAGAGAAAGCTGGTGAAAGAATTCATGAATTTGAGACAATTTTATTGATGTGACAGAATTGTGTACCAAACCAAGACCAATTGGCTGATCTTATTTTATTTGTAAGAATGTTCTTGTTTAAGAGACCCTCATAGAATTCTTCAAGCAGCATATGCAGTTTGCACTTTGACATTAATAGTGGAGGCAGCCTACTTGTGTAATGTATCTTCAGTACAAGTAGCAGAATTCATTGTCATTACAAGAACATGCTGTGTAGCCAGTGAATTGAGTTTTTTGCAATCTACACTGTTAGTCAACTGTGAACCACAATTTTGGGCAGTTGTGTTTCCAGAAGGTTGTCATCACATCCACTAGCACCCCAATTAAGAATAGCTAAAAAAAATTAGATCTACTCAATGCCTTGAAATTGGCAAAGAATATTGCTGTTATAAAAGGTGCTGCACATAAGAGTGGAGATAACATGGTTTCATTGGAAGATAACATTACAGATAAGACTACAATAGGCTGTGCTCTGTGTCTAGCACATTGCAATCAAATGAGATTTCTGAAACAGAAATGAAAACTTTAAATCATGTCTTGTCCATATCAGTTCAAACTCTTGAGGACCTAAGGCAGTTGTCATGTGAAACATCACAGGATGAAAATAAAATCTGGGGAAAAGAGCGGTATAGACAAGGAGAAATTTATATGTGGGGACCAAGGAGGTATGTGTTGATTAACTCAATGCTATTGCAGATGGAAAGATAAATGAACGCACCTACACAGGTGGGAAGTGAGGGGATGGTGGACACATTTAAAAAGTCAAACAATTGCCTATTGCACACAACCAGAGAGTAATTATTAATCAATTTCTCTAAAGCATATACGACATGAGCAGAGAGTGAACACAATTGTAAAATAAGCTGTTAGAGAAAACATCATATTAAAGAAAATCTTCTTTAATTTTTGTGCAGCCAGCCGACACGTGTTTCGTCGCATAGCAATGCGACTCATCAGGGCTGTAAGTTTCAAGTGAATGAAAAGAAGGTCGCTTAGCCGGTGATATTTCCAACCCGGCCGGGCTCAGGACCATAGGAAGCGTGGGTAGACTTTAGGTCCGGTATAAAGCACGTCATAAAAGGCCTGCCAGGCCTAAAGTCTACCCACGCTTCCTATGGTCCTGAGCCCGGCCGGGTTGGAAATATCACCTGCTAAGCGACCTTCTTTTCATTCACTTGAAACTTACAGCCCTGATGAGTCGCATTGCTATGCGACGAAACACGTGTCGGCTGGCTGCACAAGAAATTAAAGAAGATTTTCTTTAATATGATGTTTTCTCTGACAGCTTATTTTACAATTATGTGTTCACTCTCTGCTCATGTGTGATATGCTTTAGAGAAATTAAATAATAATTACTCTCTGGTTGTGTGCAATAGGCAATTGTTTGATGTTTGTAACGTGTGCTCAGTGAACAGACGTACCACGGGGGGTTATAGGGCTTATCCCCTCGCTTATTCGCACCAACACCCAGTACTGTTAATCCCAATAACCTAGCGTTTACTTTTGCAGAGCGCCCTTTCCTTTAACCCTTAAAAACCCTTCTCTCTTGTTACACATTTAAAAAGTATTGGTATAATCCTCTTTTTTGAACAATTGCAGAAAACGTTTGTCAAAAGTGTGTAATATGTCAACAGGTAAATGTGGGAAGGAAGATACTAGTGACCATAAATCTTATGGGTAATTCAGAAGGTTCTTTCACACGGCTGCAGATTTTTACACCTTCAGCAAGCAATTAACCCTGTGAGAACCTGGAGCCTGAACACTGGGTAGTGGTAAAGAAACATAGGAAAAAGTTGCCTTGAGCCCCAGTAGAATGTGTTTTACAAAGTCATGTTGGTGACGAACACTGCTGTGAAGTGTGGAGTTAGATCCACACATCTCTTACATAAAGAGAATGAACTACAGATGAGGAACCAGAGACACAATCTTCTGGTTCACAGAGTCAAGCTCGAGTTTGCTACATGGATCCAGAGGGGAGGAGAACAAAGAGTTCTAGGAAAGCAAAGACAGTTCACGAAAAACAAATAAACAAACAAGAACAACAAAATCAAAATCAAGAAAAACAAACTTTTAAAAATCGAAGTGCAAGAATTGGTAATCACATTCAAACCTCTGCTTGTATTGAACTTGTCAACAAGACAAAAAATCAAGTCCCAAGAGCAACTCAAACTGCTGAGTTACAAGTGGTGCAAATCAAGACACAAAAAAGATGAAAATTGGACAGGTAAAAAAATTAACCAGAAGATGAAAGCTTAATCCAATCTGAATGGTCCAAAGGTGGGACAACATTACAAAGATTTAACAAGTCTGAAATGAAATGAAGAAAAATCATCTGAAGCAGTAACAGATTTGGTTGGCAAACCAAATCAGTAATCAGAAGATCAAGTAAGAGTGCCAAACAAGAAGTACAAAGCTCCTGAATGGGCATCCTTGACAAGAATAGTGCCATAAGAAAGAGACATTGAGGTAAGAGATTTTTAAATTCTGTTTGAAGAACCTCCATAAATTGGCACATGAACTGAGTCTGTAAATAAACAACATATTTTCCTGACGAAGTAATGGACTTACATTTTTTTTTTACTTTGGGGGATATTTTTTTTATTGAAATGTTTAACCACTTCAGCGCTAATGACAAGGGTAACTCGTCATGGACTTTCCATTGATTTCAATGGAAAGTCAATGGAAGATCATCAGGTGCCTTAGCAGCCAAGTGGTTAAGAAGATTAAGTGTACTTGCATAACTCTCTTGGGTTACGAATTTCTTATTTTTGCCCACATTTTTTTTTAAATATACCTGCTTCTTGAGAGGAGTAACTTTTTTTACCATTGTAGATTATGGTTGAGGAAAGGTTTCACACTCACATTGTGAACCAGTTTCCTGCCCATAGTCAAAGGAAAAATGATGTCCACATACCTTGGAAGAGGATTTTCTACACAGATTTGCAAAATTTTAACAGACTGTTAAAAAAATATATATTTGCCTGCGTGAAGATTTTGCCTACATCTATTATTTAAAAGGCTATTTGATTAATGCCCATATGGTATTAAGTCTAAAGTTTTGGCAGATTTTTTTAATTTTTGCATTTTGTTTTTGAAACTTAGATTAGCTTGACTGCAAAATAATGTTTATGTTTTTTACCTAGCGAAAAATACAAATTCACTAAGTGGATTCTTAGTGAGACTATATTCTGCTGTGGGATATGTTTTTAAATTCTACAAAATTACACATAATAATAACATTAGTGAAGATCATAGTTTAGAATTTTATTAGAATGTAATGAGAGAAGAGTGCAATTTAGTATGAGTGGGTTGAAGGAATGGTGTTTCATGTAAAATATGAGAAAATGATTAAGAATTCGCAGATACTTTGTACACTTAGGATTTCGCAAAAGAGGAACGCAGTGCTGTGTGATACGAATGAGAGCTGATAGATGGGATAAATTAGCTATGACATGAATACATTAATTTTCAGTTCTAATTATATAGTTAATAGAAATTGCATTTTGGGTGAAGAACCTATAGTTAGAGGCTTTTATCACATTTGTAACACAACAGCTTGTTTTAACATTCCAAGTAGTGGGATAGGTTCTTGTTATTCAGCTTCGGTATTTCTTAACATATACCATGTGAATAAGCTGAATGAAAAGAGTGAAATAAATTAGAAAAGAGTGAAATATGCAATGGGTCAGGCAATTTTGGATGTGTTGGGTGTGTTGATTCCCCACTACCAGTATGAGTTTAAATGATGTTAAGACTAAAATGTTGCCTACTTTCGTAGAACGTTTGGCTTATAATACAGCAGGAGCATAAACTAGAATTAATGTAGGAATACTTATTATTCATGCAATTTTTATTCAAAATAGATTTGCTTTGGCAAAAGAAGGTGGTATGTGTCGTGTGATTAAAGTTTAACACTGCTGCCCCAATATTTTGGATGACAGCACGTGTATTAAAGGTATTTTGACAATATAACTAACATTTTAAGTTTTGTTCATTCTTTAGGAGAAACTGGTATGTGGAAACTATTGGTGAATGGTTCAGTCAAACTGGCAAATGATTTAATAAAATGAGTCAATGGATTGGTGAGATTGTTGGGGGTTTACTAGAAAGAGTGTTAACTGGATCTATTGTATTAACTCTAATCATGATGGGTATAGTATTGATATTTAAGCTTGTGTAACTGATTTGTTTTAAAATAGGTTTAAAGTGTGGTTGTGAAAAGAAGAAAATACCCAGATGAAGAAAGAAGGAGCTCAAAGTTGGTGATTTAAAATGGATGAAGAATTGAAGGCCTTACAGAAGAAGTAAAAGGAGCCTAGAAGGATGAATGAACTATTATAATGTAGTATTGTGTAGAATAATAATTATTTTGATAAAATTATCAAAATGGGGATTCTAACAGTGTTTTACTAATTCAAAAATTAAGCTTACTTCGAGATCCAGAGAGGAACCCGCCAGGGGTGTCCCCTCTCACCCCTCCTGTTTGCTCTATATGTGGAGCCCTTAGCGCAGAAGATCCGCGACAATCCCCACATTATAGGAATGTCTTTCGGCAACGAACCCCACGTGGTGGGACTATACGCAGACGACATAATCGCCGCGTTGGACCGCCCCTCTACCTCCATACCAGCGTTTTTGGCAGAGCTGGCACATTTCGGCGAGGTATCTGGTTTCAAGGTTAACCAGGGGAAGTCCCTGATACTGCCCCTAGGCAGCCATGCCCTTCCCAATAACCCACCACCCACCTTCGGGTGCCAACTGCAGTCCACCACTCGGCTGCCTTACCTGGGGATTACCCTGACCTCCTCCACGGTCTCGACGGTCAATCACAACTACTCTGCTCTATCATCCCGGATCCGGGCTGACCTCGCGCGTTGGTCGAAGCAGCCCCTCTCCTTGCTTGGGAGGATCGCGGCGGTGAAGATGTCGGTCCTACCCAAGATATTATACATCTTTCAGACCCTCCCGGTGTCGCCGCCAACGGGAATGCTAGCTGACCTCCAACATGATCTTCATCAATTTGTGTGGGAGAAGAAACGCGCCAGACTACATCAACGAGTAGCGCACAGGACTGTAGATGAGGGCGGCCTCGGGATCCCAAACTTGTTGCAATACTTCCAGGCCTCGCAAATCCAATATCTAGTGGAGTGGTACCGGCCCGAATCAGAGAAGAGATGGCTCTTTCAGGACAGGGCCATGGCCCAGACCTCCCTGTGGAAGATACCGTTTCTTGCTCGCCGGCACATGCCGCGCTACCTCCTCCGCTCCCCTATTACTCGGACCACTATGCCGATTTGGGACATGGTAGCGGTCAAACGGGGCCTCACGACCTTCCCATCCCCGCTTACCCCGCTTTTTGACAACCCCGCATTCCTACCAGGCACGGACACTCAGGATTTCCTGCAATGGCGTGATACGCCTTGCCGATCAGCTGGGCACCTCTTTGACACGGAGGGTTTCCTCTCTCTCGCCGACATCTCGCGAGACTATGGAGTGGATAACCCTCACCTGTTTCAATATTTCCAAATCCGCCATTGGCTCTTGAGGCCGGACGTTGCCCCCCTGGTAGGCCGGCAAATGACACCGTTCGAACGCTGGCTTGTGTCCAAGGACTCAGATAAACATCTTATCTCGGACCTCTATCGGCTGCTCTCCCCTGCTGTCGACCCTGCGAAAACTGCTGGACAGCGGCGATGGGAAGCTGAACTCGGGAGACCTCTTTCCTCCATGGAATGGAACCACATATATTACAGGGCTGCCCACACTACCCGCAACACCAAAGCCAAGGAATCAGCGATAAAACTGGCTATCTATTGGCACCTTACCCCAGCGAGACTCAATCAAGGCAACCCGACCCGAAGCGCGCTGTGTTGGAGAGGATGTGGCAGCTGGGGTACATTGACTCACCTCCTGTGGGAATGTCCCGCCTTGCAAGAGTACTGGAAGGTCGTCCTGGACGATATTGATTCCACGTTCGACACTGAGATCCCACGCTTCCCAGCTAACACACTCCTAGGGCTTCCCAATGCACTTACATTCCCCCTGCGATCAGCTCGCGGCAAGCAGATGGGCATCGCTATGCAGGCTGCGTCGCAACACGTCCTGTCGCTCTGGGGCTCCACTACCCCACCCACCCACACGGGCTGGCTACACAAGCTATGGTTCACGTTGGGCATGGAACGGATCCAGGCCACACTCACACATACCACCGACACATTCCGCACTGCCTGGCAACCGCTCCTGACGTTGCTCTCCAGGGAATTCCACGAAATCACCTGCCCGAAGTACCTTCGCATCCTACGACTTACAGACTGCATGGTGGACCGTACGCGGCCAGAGGCACCTTGATACATCTAGACTAGCTATCACTCACACGATTACTATGGAAAACTGGCGTACTGGTGGGGTGGGGGGGGGGCGTTAGAGTTGGGGGTTGGGGGGGGAGGAGGGTTTTTAAGGCTGGCCTGTGTACTGTCGCCCCGACTGGGGGCTTCTTTCGACCTCCAGGCACCACCTTTCCATCTGGGCATGCTCATCCTGCTCACCTGACGCTTACTAGAGAAGACATGTTTGTCTGTCTCGCTTGCCCGACTTGCCTGTTGATGTCCATTGCTATGCCATGCCTGTTTTCTCTGTTTTAAAACTCAATAAAAACACTTTGAAATTAAAAATTAAGCTTACTTTGGACATTATTTAGTTAGCCTGACTAGTCCTCAGACAGCTTGCACTGACATATACATAATATGTGCAGAGCGAAATGTGTACTTTTATTTTATGTGAGTGAGTGTTTACACATGCATATCTTTGTGTGCATTTCCATACATCAATTAAATAGAAGCCTATTCTATGGACTATGTATAAATAGATTGTATAATGTGTGTTCCTCATTCAATGTCCTGTGTTCTAGTTTTTCTAGGGAAGGTCCATTAGCTGACCATTCTGTATTAAATAAATGCCATCAATGTCACCATCCCCTTCATTTCATATGCACACCTCATTCATTAATATGCAGTTAAGTAGGTGTTCCTAGATGTATCTTATCTGATGCATCTTGTGTATTATAATAATGATGGGCTTACTAGAATGTTACATTTCTAGTATACCTCTATTTTGTCAATAAACCCAATAAAAGATGATGTTTTAGGGATATGCACCAAACTTTCTTAGGCTTTTAAACTGAGCAGACTCTGTGCTAGTCCCTCTATTTGCTTTATAATTACACTTTCTTTTTCTTTTGGCTGCTTATTTGCTTTGGAATAAGACTTTATATTGTGCCTTGTGCTTTATTTTGATTTCTTATTGAAAGATTTATTGTTAATTCCCTATCTAATTACTTTTTGCCATCTGTAATTGTCTGAATTTTAAATAGACCTTTATAGTTTTGACTTTGAATCTTGTCTTCATATGCTTTTCTTTGGCTTTGAACTCAGTCTTACGAAGACTCACAAGGTCTTTAGAAAACTCAGAGAGTCTTGATCCTACGGCTCGACCCTCTTAATACTTTAAGCATTTCAATAGGCATGTGGACAGCTTACAAACACTCACTAGCCTAATGGAAGTAATCACGTTTTATTAATGGAAGCCAGATAAATATTTCAAAACTGCCAAAATATGCAACCAGGACTGTGTTTACTAATATCAAAGAGGTACAACAGGTTACAACTAACGGCGAGCACAATTCTTTTGAGATTCTTCTAGTTTTCATTTTCTTATTAATTTATGATGAATGGTAAATTAAATGAATGAAAGTGCCTCTCAATGAACTTTTATTAGATCTCTTCCGTGTCTTGTTTAATTGATGCTAGTGTCCCCATATTTTCTGAGAAGAGTGGGTTAGCCCTTAGACTACAAGACAGTGCATAGATCAATAGCCTTCAGGAGAGACGGTCTCCCAGCGACTACGAGAGAAACTATTGGGGAATTGCTGAACTTTTAAAGAGTGTTGTTGTTATGAAATTCAAGTAGGTTAACAGACTAGAGTTTGATATTTATAAGTACAGTGCTGTTGGAATGCCGGTCTTTGTATGCGTCAGGAGAGGAGATGACATACTCGCTCAAACAAATAGTTTACATGCAAAACCAGGAATTGTGATCTACTGTGTTTCACTGTGTTCCTGCTGGGCTATGTTTGGCCATGCCACCTCTGACTTTCCTTCCCCACACTCTTGTCGTGTTCAAGAGAATCCCTTGTTTAGTTAAATAAAAGACACATTTTCTTCACAACAAGAGTAGAACTTGTTTTATGCAAAGGTCACTGTTTGTGGGACAGTGAAGTGTTTTCGCCCATGTAAGTCACTTTAAATTATTTTCTTTTTAGTTGGAGGACATTTGACTTCAATGATGGTACCTCAAAGGGGATGAAAAGGGCAAAGGTGGAAACAAGAGATCTCATTGGATTCTTTGCAAATAAAGACAGGACTTCCACTGCAGCAGCGACCAATGTGTGACAATGTAACACAATCTGGCAGAACAGCCTGGGCCATGGATGCAGCCAAAGACTTTTAAGGAATATTAAGATATTTTATTATTGTTCACAAGTGACCCAATTTTATTTTACATTTAAATATGGCATCATACTATCCTGAGAGAAGGGCAAAACTACAGAAGCAATATAATCATATTTAAAGCATTCATCCATACCAACCCATGGTCAAATATAAGCTGTGTAACACTACAATAATTAAGTCTGAATATCGACCTGCACTTATATCGTCTCCACAATGGCAACTATCAACATATCAAAGAAGTATTTACTTGTAGGGGTAAGAACAGTATGTCTGTTTTTCTCTTGTTAATTTCCCTTAATGATATTTTTATAGTTGATAATGTGGAGTCGATATATGTGCAGATCGTTATTATTGTACTTAATATTGTGACATGCAAACATGCAAGCAAATAGGCTTATGCTTACTCCAATCTTTAAAGCAATGGAAATCCCTCTCCAATAATTTGCCAGTGAGGAACTACTAACCATTCCTAAAAATATTTGGAACAAGGATGAATACTCTTTCAACTATTGTACTTATCCTGGACCAGTAGTCAGTAAGCTGGATATCCAGGTTACATGTTACAGAAGTTACTTTTTGATTGCCCCCAAAAGGAAGCACTACAGTCTCCAATACAATTGAGAAACTTCACCCGTAGAGATGACACATGGTGGAATTCCACTTTCAGCAATTCCAATTATCTGCGGGCCAGGATTTATATGGACCAGAAAAGTTCAGACCTGATCATTTTGTGTTCAGAGACCACAGACATTTTCCAGGTTGCAGGAGCTCTGGTTCTGGGCTACAGCCAGGTACTCGCCCACACCCTACAGCAGGATAGGGTGGCTGAAACATGCCCTGACCCAGAGTCCCACCAACTCACTTCCTCATCCACTGCTGACCCTCATTATGACATTTTCTGCACTCTCCAAGCCAACAATATTGGACAGTATTACTAGGCCTACTAAGTTATTCCCCATTCCAGGCTGAAAAGTTATAATCACTGGAGTTTGGTGCAAGGATACAACAAATTGTTTGTTTTTTACACTTTGAATTTAAAAACAGGCACAACATGAAAACTGTTCCCAGTGCGACAGACACACAATCAGGAAAAAGTAAGTCATATTACAATCAATGACAGACCTTAATCTTCTAACCAAAACTCATAAGGAGAAAAGTATGCGAGAAAATGCCAATAGTGGGTGAAAACGTTGTTATGGGTTCTGTCTGCACTAGATATACAGCTGTTATCAATGACATATGACTAGTGAAGTACCATTCTTCAAAGTTAAGTAGTTATGGTGTTCTTATATTATAGTTGGTCAACAGCCTCACCCAATCCAGAAAGGTATATCTATAAAAATATTGATGCTTGCATAGAACACCTATGTAAACAGGTTATTAAATAGCTTTCATGGGAGGTATAAGCATTTAGACATTGAAATGTTCCATGCCAGTACCATAATTTCAACAACTATGGTCTAATTATCACAATTTAAAGTGAATGTGCTCTCTGACTAGCAGCCACTAGAGCTCTCTCCTGCACTCATGAAACAGGATCTCTTATCCCTACAACTCCAGTGCTCTGGATTGCCTGAAGCCAATGTAAATGCAAGAAACCTGCATATATGGTATTACAGTTGTTTGGCATCAAATTAATTTCTGCATCAACGACAAGAGAAGAGTATGTATCAGTAAGTAGATAGATTTATTTTTTTAAACAAGCTTTATTAACAGCAGGCCATAGTTATTAGACTGTCTAATTTCACACCTACATTTTTGACCTTTGTGGAAAGTTGAATAGACTTACTCAAAATACGCAGATGGGAAAGAGCTTGATAAGTCACTTTCCCTTTCAAATAAAGGACCATGATCCCCATTTTGGCACTGTTTATTTGAAAACATTTCATATTCACCCAGGCATGATATGCTGGCAGACAATCTTGTTTTACTTAAAGAAACCCTGTTTCATATTAAAACATATTTGGATTCCTTAGTACCTCATACAGAGGGGCTAATATATTTAAAAGAGAACAGGCAGATTGTGATGCTACGTGAAACCCCACAATATCTGTTAGACTGGTCTCATCAACAGATGCTGCATTCTAAATGTTGGTGTCATTTAGGCAAAAAAAACATTTAAAACAAGTGATGGTAGTTGATAGGTATTTGAAACATTGACAAGAGCGTTCAAAAGGACCTGCTGATGATCCACGGTATCAAATGCTGCCAGCACGAGGAAAAAGACCAGTGGAGCCAAATGGTCCTCAGTGATCCAACCAAGAATATAATTTCAAAGTGCCACTAGCACAGTCTCTGTCCCAAGATTAAGATGGACATTTACTGAAAACGTTTCCGATTAGAGTGTGACTCCTGTGTGAGGGTAACCTATCATTCTATCCTCAGAGCTCCATAACCTTATGAAAGAACTCAGCCTTGGTCTCATTCCATTATATGGTCATGAAACTCCTTGGTTACTTGCAATGATCTTATAATGTATGCTAAAGGGTACTTCATCACAAATATCTTTAGTTGATGCTGACATGCATAATCAAAAGATTACAGGCCCATTCTGCTTGACCAAAAGGACTGTAGCATTTTCAATCGAAGGACAGACAGATTTCAATTAAAAGGGCCTGCCTGTAATTCCCTCAATTTCCTATGTAAATCCAGCTCTGTGTTATGCTTGAATGCCTCACTACATTGGCCTGCTGTTTTTGAGTATTTAGGCAGCTGGCTCTGAAATATAAAAAAACAAACATTTGCATATACCATAATATACTTTGAGCCTAAACATGCATTCTCTTAAATGATTCCTTAAATTGGTGTTCATGTCGTTGGTCCATTATCAGTCCAGTTATTAATCACAAGAGCCTTTTTCTTACCTTTGATGTTCTCACTCTCGTGATTACCCGAAACTGTTAAATCCAAGAAAAGCTTTGGTTGTTGCTGTGGCCTGGTCACTTCCATAGGGGGAGGGCTTGGAAAGTCTGAGGCCTCAGTTGAGGAGCCTGTACTGTTGGTTTGCGCTGAACTACCATTCTGGCTGTCTGGCAGTTTGTCAGTCACTTGACCCTTCTCGTCTGCCTCCCCACAATGCTCACACAGCTTCTCAGAGTGGCAGCATGTTAAGTCCTCACTGTTCGTGGTGTCAGGGCATGGATCCGGCCTGGTATCGGAAATGACAGAGGGTGCCAATGACTCCTCTTTCTCCGGGCATAATGTTCCTTTATGTTCTGGGCCCTCACAAGGCACCTTTCTTTCTGGCCCCATGGACCACAGTTTTTGTACAGATTGTTCTTTCAAGAAGACATGAGCTCCACCTGCTGCTTTAGAGTCTTTGCTGGACAATACATTTTTGGTGACATTCTCCCTCAACGAAACTAAGAGCTCCTCCTTGGAAATCTGCACCACAAAGCCACTTTCTTTCGAGGTTTTCATGCTTCCTTCTTCTTTGACCTTTAAGTCAATATTAAAAGATTGTTTTTCACCATTCTCTTTCTTTGTCTCTGTACAATTCAGTTCAATGTCTGCTGTCCCCTCCCCTAAAGTGGCATCCTTTGTATCTCCTTGAGATTTCAAAGAATGACTTTCAATGTGATTTTCAGAATCTTCATTAGGCAGACCTCCATTCTCTACTATAAGTGGTAAAACGGACTCATATTCCTTATTTTCATGGCTGTCCTGTTTTGATGTAACTTCTTTAACAGGATCAAGATGTAATTTCACTTCTTCTTCAATCTGCTGCTGAAAAGGCTGCCCATGCTCTAGATTTGCTGCAACTGACATCTCATCTTGCATCTGGCCACCACCCTGGTCCAGTGTTTCAGGAGTTTCTTCATTTATCAAGTGACCGATTCTTGTTGAGTGCTTCTCAGACTCTGTGTCAGCATCTGAGAAGTAAGCAGAGTCTCTGTGGGGGATTCCTGGTTCCAGTGTTCTCAGCAGTGACTCATCAATCGGGGTGGCTTGCTCTTCAGACATGTCCTCAGTGAGAGTGAGATCGCTAGTTGACTCGGAAATGGGTGTCAAGGTGAGTTTTGGGGTCTTTGCGTCATCCTCCTCCATTACCTTGACAACAAACTCTGGAGAGAAGGTGTTCTCCGTTTCGTAGCCGCTGTCGCCAAACTTTTGCCCTGGCGAGGAGTCATGAGAAGCTGGGCTGCACACATCAGAGGAGCTGGTGTTGGATGGTATATCGAGAGAATCTACAGAGTCCAGTGTTGCCCTTTGTTCGCTATGATTGCCCACTGTGGAGGACAGGGCACTATGATTTAGAGAGTCTTCTTCTTTTTGCATATCTGGCAGTATCTCAATAGTCTGTTCTTCAGCGCTCTCTGCCAGAGTTGACAGTGGAGTGATTTCTATGGGGATCATGATGCTAGAGTTGGACAATGCGTTTGACACGCCAATGTAGGGAGAAGAGGGATGCTGGAGGCTGCTCTTTTGAAGAGTGTCGTGAGTTTTCACCTGACCCCTCTTTGGGTAGTCCTGGATGTCATAGCTCTTCACCGCAGCACCCATGAGTGGATCAAAAAACTCCTCATGCTCTGAAGAGGCCAGGCCTTCGCCTGGGGGGCCTCCAGGCAAAGCATCCCCTTCCCCGAACACCCGGGCCTGTATGGAGCACTCTGACAGAGAACCCTGCTCAACCTTGAGAGAGGAGTTGTCATCCAGCCCAAAGTTGTCATGATCCAGATCTTGGTGATGGGCCCAGTCAATGACCACATCCCCTCGAAGCATGGAGCATGTACACTTTTGCAGGCTGCCCCGCAGCCCTCTGTTGCACAGAGGGCAGGAGAGTGAGCCCCGGCGATGCCCACCACTGCTACTGCTGCTGCTCTCTTCTGATGTCTGGTCTTCCATGAGAGACGGCTCACAGTCCCATGGTGAGGCCCGGTCTTCTAGGAACTCACACAGCGATGCTGGATCTTCAGCCAGAGTCTCTCCAGCCCCTCTCCCTTCCACCCCATCACAGTCCCAGCCCCGTGGGTGGTCTTCCAGGTCATGGTAGACATTGAGAAGGGAGTTTCCAGAGAACATGTCACCTATAGGCTCCATAAGGGATGTCTCCTGAATGTGCCTCGCAATGTCCCTCTCCCCTGGCCCACGGAAAGGGTTGACATAGCGTGGCAAGTCCCTGGCAATAGTAATGAAGGGGTTTGAGCCACTTGGTGTCCAGCCATGCACAAGGGAAGGCACTTCATGCAATATCATATGAGCAGGGGCCTGCTCTGGACTACCCCTGCTGCTCTCGAGTGGGTCCCAGTCTGAAGAGAAGAGCGGCTCTAGGGGTGAGTTTGGGCTCCCGAGAGACATGTGCCTGTGGTGGCCCCTTTGGTCTTCAAGATCATATTGCCGTTCATATACAGGGCTGGGGGCACAGACTGTGCAATCCACACCATTGTTCCGTTCACTATGCTCTTCTAGGCGGATATAGTACTCACTACTTACTGAAGGACTCCGAGCACTGATAACAGGGACTACACTGGGTGTCTCCAAGTTCTGTCGAGAATGCTGGTGGCCAGAGTCATAGAAGGGATTGGCAGGCACAGTCAGGCCCCCGTTGCTGGCTGCGTAATCTGGAGAGTGGGGTGACTCTTTCCAGCGGCCCATGCGGGCTTTTTCCCACATGTATTCAAAGTTGAGTCCCCGGCTGCTTTCAGTGACTGTCAGAATGTCATCCATATCAGCGTGGAAGCCATCTGTGGTGAAGTTGTCCAGCAGCGGGAAGGCTGAGATCTCTTCAGAACGCCGGAGCACACCCAAGGACATCTTGCTGGGTCTCAGCTCATTCCAGCGCCACTCAAAGCTTTCATCTGCCTGGTTAGCTCGCTCATTGAGGAGGTAGGTCAGCTGCAGGTGGAGCTCCTCAACAGTGGGCCTCTGCTCCACAGATAGCCAGCAGGACTGCATCACCTCATACCTGCAGAGGGCCGGGTGGACAAAATGGAGGGGAAATTAGGCACATTAATTGAATTGCCTCTGAGGTTCACATCAACAAGGGTAGAAACAAGATGACACAAGTTTATAAGGAAAGACAATTAAAAAAAAAAAGCTAATATCTGACAATACAGCAAGTTCGAAACGAAAGAGTTCTTTCATGCTGGCCTTTTCCCTCATAGAACAAGTGGACTCCTCTCCTTCCACTCTTAATCTCGCATGTCTGGCCAGGTTAAACAAGGTCGAAGGTCCTTGCCTGTCCCTAAGGGTCCTACTATTAGAGATTGCTGGTGAATGTGGAGGAAGTGTGTGGATTTGAAACTCCATGGCACTCAGGCCATTTGCTCATACACTTAGTGAGAGTCTCTGAGGGACCTTGAGGCAGTATAGGATGGTACTGCCTGGCTTAGTACTGAGGTATATGTCCATTAATGAAATTTGTATGAATAAAAATAAGTATATCCTAAAATAAAAACGGTTGAAGAAACATTTAGTGTTGGGCCTTAGAAGCGTTGTGTGTTTGGTGTTGCATGATAAGTAGGAACTCTTTTGCCCATTCAAATCCCACTCCCTGCTTGGTCTGTTGTAGTGACAACTATGCTGATGTCAGGCAGCTTATTTTGAGATATAGCAAGTCGTTCTCTGACATCCAAGAAGCAATGACAAGATGTATTTTGCCCAAGTTTCAAGACATGAATGGCAATTTATTGAGACGGAAGTGTTCAATATCTGAAATGCTGTTGCTAGGAAATGACAGCCACTGGTCACCAACCTTTTAGCCTTCCACATTGAGAAATCCACCCATACCAGAGGAAACGCTCAAGAATTTAGTCTTGTGGCGGGAAACGATTCTCACTCTAGCAACAAAAATCAATGGAGTGTCCTCTGTCTGTTTTTTCCAGGACTACTCTAATGTCTGTTTAAGCCTTTCATGCTACTTCCACATGGAGACTTCAAGAAGTCCTGAACATGGCCAGCAGGGCTTTTATCCAATTTGTGGATATATAACTGAATCTCTGAGGCACAACAAACCCTCATCTGGCTCGTAGTTGAAAAGCTAACTTCATTTAAGCACTGTACTTCTGTTATAAAGCCTTTTATGAGAAAGGTCTTACTGTCTTCAGGAAGCAGCTACCTAGATACTCTCCTTTGTATCTCGTAGTCTTTGCCATTGTTGACATATCTTTGTTTTGAAAGAGCAAAACTGGGGGGATAAGCCTTTTTTTGTGGCACCTGCCCTCTGGGATGCCCTTCCACTGTAATTTTGCCAGCAAAAAAACTGTCAATTGTTTAGAAAGGCTCATCAGACCCAACTTTTTTTTGCTGAGTCCCCTTCTTATTCTCTATTAGTGTGAGTGCTAGCCGGCCCTAGTGTGATCGTTTAAGCACGCTACAAGAATGCCATTCTTTCATACTGTATTTACTTGGAACTTTATGTTTTTTAAATCAAATGGGTCGCACATTCCAGAGAGGGATGCACACTGTCAGTCATTAATTCAATTTGCACAGGCAATGGAACCACTAGCCTGAAAAATCAGGAAATGCATGTTGGAATAGTCAGTCTATCCTGTTTGCCAGCAGTGATGTTAATACGGCTAGGAGACAGACTTGTTTCATCCTGACAGAATTTGCCATGCTCCTGCCAGAAACCTGATCCTAATAAATCTAGTCCTGTTGTTCTGGAATACCGTCCGTATGGTTCCTTAGTGGTGGCCCTAAGTGTATACATATATTGTTTAGTTTAGACGTTAACAAGGGAGAGTAGATCCCCTTGACACCAAACATTTAGTTCATTTGGATAACCGATTTCAAAATGGAGAGACCCCATCATTCTAATTCTGCTGTGGGATTTTCAGACTTCTCTGGAGGACTTTACTCTCCTTATGGGAGTGGCAGGTTTTCATTAAAAGTATGCACTTCAAATTCAGTCCTTCCTTTTGGCCTCTAATCAACATAGCAGTTATTCACAAATGTCTATTGGTGGGCATCTTGCGGCCCAGCTCTTTCTGATTGACTGAATGGTTCATTCTTCAGTCATTTAACAACATGAAGGTCGTATGCAGCCTTCCGAACTCAAATTAATCAACCAAGCATATCTCAATGAATACCTTCCCAAGGTCTATAATTCATTGGGACTCTGTTTCTCAAGGAGGTTGTGGCAGAGATACAATAGTAACAATTCTCACACCTGCTATGGCATAGAAAAGCCTCAATCAGGTCATTGCGAGATGCACTAGGACACATGATGAGAAACCAGGGGTTAAAACCTGTCAAGCTGGAACCAGCTGCCATGTCAGTGATTATTTGTGCCACATACATCTAAGACACTTCTGGAAGCTGAGGTAGTCTTGCTTTGAGATATTGATCCTATTGTCTGGTTAGATCTGGAAGGTGCTCCAAGTCTGATTGATACCAAGAAATCTGTCTCAGGCATGAGAATACCTCGTCCCTTCTATAGCAATTCTGTCTTGGGTCGGTGAAGTATTTCTGAGCAAGCCCTTGACCAAGAGGACCGAGGCTTGAAGTCCTCTAACTGGAAAGTGATGTTGAAGCTTCTTTGGGCCCTGAAGAAACCTTTTCCAGAGCATTGTTGATTTGGTGTTCCCAGTGGCATCCTGGTAGCTCGGGGTATCCTATCTTTATCAGCATCAACATGAGGGTAAAGAATATTGTGGCAGAGAGGCTGACTGGGGTCTTACCATCCTCACAGAGTTATTGTCTGTCCTAAAACATATTTGCCGCAATAAGACTAGGTGTTGAGGCTCCCTTCACAGATCTAATTGCAGACTGAGAGCATGAAATGCTACCATTCTTTTGTGCCAAACTGCAGGTAGTTAGGAGATGAGTGCATAGGTTTCCCTTGTCAAGATTCTCACTAAATGCCCCACAACCTGATACCCCTCATTGCAAGAATACCAGAGGATGGAGCAACAGTGATTCTGGTGTCCCTCTCAGGAGGAAAAGCCCTGTTTTTCTCTTCGAAGGAAGATGGTATTTTATTAGGAACATTGTTTCTGTTAATCTCCTATCCCTTCAAGTTTCCATTGCCAGATCTTGTTCTGGAATTTTAGAGGCTGGCATTACAGCAGAGGAATTTACATAGACTTAGCGGTGGCAGGTAAGGTAATTTGCAATTCACCTATATTCAAACCCTGTTACCATAATTGGGCTTGGTGTGTGGCGATGGAAGTTCATCTCTTGCATTGTGAATCTTCTCTACATTATGATTCTTAGGTGGTGCTTTACTTTGGAGTTGGCCACTATCTGGGGTCAGTGGGAGAATATGGGTCATGAGTGAGTAATGGTGTGGAATTGGACTCAATCAAGTGTCTTGCCTTTAATCTTATTCATGGTTTTGTAGTAGCCCATCTTGCATTTTTGTGTCAGTTCCATCTTGAGATGTGGCTCGGGCTCAGAAGAAACCGAATCTGTTTTGGAAGAATTGTCACAGTATCTGTCCGATAATGTTTTCTTCCTAGTGGCCATTACTGCTGCAAGGCATTTGGCTCTTTAGGATAACTCATGTGCAGTGCTCCTTTCCAGGACAGGTTTAACATAGGCTGGTATTGAAGCACATTTTGCCTTTGAAGAGGCTGTGAATTTATGCAGATACCAGGAACAGCAGCACAGGATGCACTGTCCTGCAGGCTAGTTATCAGGTGTGGAGTAATTATCCTTTTGGGCCAGTCTGCTGAATTCAGTAGGTGAGGCAGTGTCTTTGTTAGTGTTAGGTAAGTCAAAAACAAACTTAGTCCATGGGTGGGTGCATTTCCTTGGCCTAAGATTTGCCTTCTAAAGATTTCCAGGGCAAGTCTAGGTATGCTATACTACTGGTAGAAGGTCAGTGGCCTTGATTGGAGGGCATTTGTAGGCCTGACCTGTCAAGCTTTTTCCACAGAATCAGCAGGAGGTGAAAGATGACACATCCTTGGAGTCTTTGTGTTCTGTAATTACTGTTGAACATTAATTAAATTCAGATGTTTAACATATGCTGGTGTGTTGCATTGTTTAAATTATTACTAGGAAACAACCACAACCTCTTCATCCAGGTATATTATCTTTCTGGTATGAATGACTAAGTCATGGATGATGGTCAATGCAATAATGCTTAGATTACCTAATGATTTACAAATAACAAGGGCAATCCTAGAACAAGAACCTGGGGCAATATAAGCACTATTCCAATCAGCGGTTCATGAGCCAAAATAACAAATAAAGTAAAATATAAACAGAAGATAGTTAAACAAATTCATGTACATATTTCATTTTTGTAGAAAATAAAGTGGACGCTCTTATACTTGAAGCCTTTGTCCTGAACATGACCCCTAAAGTACCCGTGGGTCGAAACGCCGTTGACGCTTGACATGTGGCCTAAATAAGAGAGGACACAATTGTTATATTATGTATTTTTGTTTATGCTGTTTTGTTGTGTTTTTTCTCAGCCATTGTTTGTTCAGTTTACACCTGTCAGTGTTCACACTTTTATCATTGTTTGTTTAACTGTATGAGCGTCATTAATATTACGTTTATTTTTTGTTTAATTTCTTATTGAATTTACAGTAAATATTATCTTCTGATATATTTTTTGGGTAAATGGTTATTGCGAAATTCAGTCAGCACTGGGCTTTTCTTCTGTTTAACTATCTTCTGTTTACATTTTACTTTATTAGATGACCTAATGGTCATCTCATTACTTTCATATCAAGTTGATTAATCAAAGTTCTTGAGGCGTGCCAACCCTCCCTACATTGGCTTATGGCTTTGTTCTGATGATTAGGTAAAAACAATGCTAAAGATTGGAGCAATGCAAAATTTAGTGCATTCCCTGTTGTAATCATGGGCATGAAGGCACCTTCACTGCAGAATTCTGATTAGAAAGATTATGCTCTTTTATGAAGCATTAGGATAAGAAAAACAGAATTGGATTGATGGCATTATCAGTAAGTAATCAAAGCTGTCATTTAAATACACACCCCTACACACAGGGGAGAACCTTCTGACCAAAAATGCCCATCCCTCCTAGCCTGCTTACCAGTAGTCAGAATGGGGCAACTTAAGCCGGGGCTTGGCAAGCTTCATCTGCTGCTCCTTGATGACGAAGGTCAACACTTCTTCATCCGAAAGGTGTCTGTAAGGTTGGCTGCCAAACTCAAAAAGCTCCCATATAGTCACTCCAAGAGACCTTAGGACAAATAAATAGGCACGTCAAGGGCATGACATCAGGGAGACACATGCATGTGTTCAAACTGGACAAGAAAATCATTATACAGATGTGAAGGCTGGTTGTAGGAACAGATGTGAGGACTGGTGATGTAAACAGAATCTAGAGGTGAGAAGTGATAAGGGACGATGTTCAGATGTGAAGAGACGAACAGATTGAATGCATTCAGATGTGAGGAATGGTGCTGGATGCAGGTGTTCAGATGTTGAAAGTGGTAAAGGAGGCAAGTGTGAAGAGTGCTGAGGGAGGCATGTATTTGATTTTGAGGAGTGGTGAGGAATTCATATGTTCAGCTTTGTGAGAACGAGGAACACAGGTGTGATGGTGAGGGAGGAAGGAGCTCTTGTATGAGGGAAGGTAAGTGAGGTAGAGTTTTGGTGTGTGATGTACAGAGGGAGGCAACCATTTGTTGTGAGGTGTGGTAAATGAGGCAGGTGTTTGTGTGAAAAGTAATACGTAGGCAAGTGATCAGGTGTGAGGAGTATGTTGTTCAATGTGTGTAGAGCATTCAACAATTGTTCACATATGAAGAATGGTGAGGTTTACAGGTTATTAGCAGTGAGAAGGGGTGGAGTTGTAAGTGTTCAGGTATGAAGATTGGTGAGAGAGGCACATGTTCAGGTTTGTATCACTGAGTAAAGCAGATAAAGCGGTGAGAAAAGCAGATTTTCAGCTGTGTGGCAGACTTGAGTGATATTGAGGGAGCCAAGCATTTAGATGTTTGTAGTGTGATAGAAGCTAGGACTGGCGCCCTGCCATGATCCCCCACCCGTCTCAACGTCGCTGGATCGATCACGCAGAGCTCGTACCCCAGGATAGTGAGAGGAGACAGAACGGCCTCCTAGGCCTCCTCTCGGCAACAGAAGTATTCCAGCTCTGCTCAGAGGCCGGGCGGCGCTGAGCCGCCTATCACATTGAATGGCTCGAGACCGGCTCGTCCAAAGAGCTCAGCAGGCATTGATTAGACACCCCCACCACCCTTCTATATAAGTGAGCAAAGCCAATGCACACGGGGACGAAGGCAGAGGCCAACCCTCGATCGCATCTCTCAAGGACACAGAGGAACACGCCATCTCAGGTTAGTTCACAGCGCCCGCTCTAATTACTAAAGTTTTTATGTCTACGCACTTGCCACATGATGGGTATACAACCTGAATGTGATTAAGGGGTCCAGGTTGGACCCCCAGCCCTCATCACTTTGTCTGAGGACTGCATTACATACCGGGCATTAACCTCATTCTATGCACTCTTGCCACATTGCTTTCGTTCACTCACAAGGCCACTTAAGCTACTCCTGACTCTGAAGACACACAGATCCATCACAGCCTGTGATCACAGGCACAAATATGGTGACAATCACATAGAGATGCTGCAACATACACCTCCAGAAACTCTAATTCCTGGATAGGGTAAGAACATCAGCTGCCTATACAGAATACACAAAATGGCCACAATAGATCAGTAGATAAATATAGAAAAAGGACTGCATCTGAAGAGGACCTTTAACGGAAATAGACAGAGGACTTCATTGCAAGCACTGATCTAGTCAGTTAACATGGCGGCCATCTTGGACTGATTCATCCGGAATGGGTGGGCATCCAAAGAATACAGACAACAGCCGCATCTCAGAACCTCATCCCGCACCTAAAAACTAGCTACTCCTCCCCCCAAAAGGCAGTACACCGCATACACACCACCCCATCTGTCCCCCGCAAATCAAGTGTTACCCTTCACTATGGAGAGCACCAGTAACTACACCTACTCCATCACTTACCCCCCCAACCTTTCACAAAAAGCAGCTAAAGGTTTTAAACACAACTTTTTAAAATTTCACCCTGAAACCCCAAACTCTGATCTATACTTCTCAATGAACAAAGGGCACATTACTAATAACATTATCTTCTATACTAAAAGAAGAGCTCAATGGAGAAAAGCCATACTCGCTCTCTTTAAGGTCGCTAACTTGAGGAAAACAGTGCAAGGATTCACGCTAGCTATCCTCCAATCCCTAGTCTATAATGCAGCAGCCATCATCACTATCTATCATAATGGAATCATCCTCATCCAATCATCTGACCGCAACCTAAATCTGCTAGATCACATCTTTCCACTCATCAAGGAAAGAGTCACAATAACACACCCCTTCTCACCAGCCAATCACAGCGAAATTATCAACTCCCAACCTGATCCCCAACTAAGTCAGGATACCCAGCTGTCCCCGTCGGCACTGACACTAACTCTAGACCTAAACGACACCCTAGCTAACAACACATCCCACCTTAAAACCGTCTTGCACCTTAACACCACCAATACACACACTATCCTCCTCACCCCGCACTACCACCCCCCGCACCATTACTCCCAGCACCCCACTCACAACCTTTAGCCTAGCCATCAACCATCCTCTTAGCGCCACTCATCTCCCCTATTCCTACTCCTCCCCCAACATCAACACTAATCATTAGGCTCTAACCCCAAATATAACCACCACCTCCCATCCCCCCGACATCCCCACTGCCCCCTCTATCTTCACCTACACCACGACAGATCCTGACATAGCTGACTTTCAGTCCCTTCCCCATCCAGCTTCTTCACTCCCCCCTCCATTGACATACACACAGAAAGAGCACAACGCAACGGTGCTGACCACGACTCCCCCTTAAACGGCACTAAAGTTGCTACAACTCCTCCTGCACCCACAGTACATCCATCAAATAAGGACATTCTCACTCCAGACCCCAGACTTGACGTGATATTATCAGCCCTTCAGCAAGTCAAAGCTGACATCCAAACCCTACACAATCTGATTTTACAGCAACCCAACCTCACACGCACTAAACAGGAATACAGATCTTTCCCACACATCAAGAACTCTAGTCACACCCAACATCTACTCGCAAGCTCACAAGATCATGTGTCCCCACAATGGAGCACAGTGCCTTACCCCACTGCCTTATACTGCCCAATCAGGATGAAAAACCCTCTATCTGCTAAAGAATTAGGGCCCTACTTCGCTCTTTCGAGCTATCTCACCTCCCACATGCATCCAGTTAACTTACATACAGATTCCCTAATCCAATCTATCCCGGTCAACACACACAGAGCCACTAGACACAACTCCAGAAGCATAGTTGAAAATAACCTCACGAGAATACCCCTCAAAAGCGAACCCACCATAGTAGTCAACAACGCGGCTACAATGTATTCTCCTAAACTGCAGGTATGAAGCTAGACATGCAGCCGATATAGCTGACCTGCGACTCAGTAACAAACCAGACATTCTCATCCTGACGGAAACATGGCTAAATGAAGCATCTACTCCCATCATGGACATTCTGATACCCCCTAACTATGACATCACCAGACTAGACAAAACGGATAGGCCAGGTGGTGGGCTAGCCTGCATACATCAGAACAATCTAACAGTGACACACTCCAATGCCCTCGCTTTATCCTCCTGTGAATACCCCTGCTTAAACATCGCTAGTAATAACAAACAAAAATGTACTTTACACACATTTTACCAACCTCCTGGAGATAACCTCACATTCATAGAACACCTCATGGATAGTCTAGCGTCAAATGACAACCAACAAAATAAGCAAATATTCCTGGGGGACTTCAACCTTCACTGGGATGACCATAACAACCCAGGGGTAAACAGCCTCAAAGCTTTCCTCTCAGACCTTAATCTTAACCAAATATGTGACAGCCCAACACACGACAAAGGCGCAACCCTCAACCTATAGGTCAGGGAGAAGGCGCAACCCTCAACCTAGTAATTTCCAAAGTGGACTCCACACAGCTTGACTCGATCCTCCCCTGCGATTAGTCTGATCATCACGTCATTACATTACAAGTCATGGAATGGGTTAAACCACTTCCACCACAACCCCTGAGAACAAAGATCTGCAAGAGAAACCTGAAAAACGTTGGCTCCGACCTTCTAGCATCCTCTAATTCAAACTTACTATGTTCCCCGGAAGACCTAGCTGATGTCCAAGAGCAGACCAATCATTACTTTCACTCCATATACAACCTACTAGAAAAAAATAGCCTCTCTTCAATTGAAAAGAACTCCCACAAAAGACTCAAAACCTTGGTATGATGGTAGGCTAAATGAAGATAGACGCTCACTTAGAGTAATTGAAGGACGTTGGAGTTCTGCACCCTCAGCTGACCACCTCAAGCTACTAAGATCCACCAGAAACTCCTACTTTAGAAAGATCAGAAAATCCAAAACCGACTTCTTCAGGATTCAACTAGACCAAGCTACGAACCGTCCCAAAAAGCTAATCGATCTAATCAAAGCTCAAACCAAGAGAGCACCCATTCTCCCCAAGTCTATCCCTGACACTCTACCCAATTGAGAGGGATTCGCCTCCTTCTTCACTTCAAAAATAGAATCCATGAAAACAGACCTACTCAAGGACCTCTTATCACTCTCGGACATGCAAAAGAACTCATCACTGCCCCCGGCAGGTGCCCAAGCTAACTACTCCACAAAATTCAACCTCAAAAACAATGTAACTTGGTCCTACTTCAACACTTACTGTGAATATACTATACTAAAGATGCTAACCGCTCTGTAACCCTCCAACTACTTCACAGACCCGTTTCCTGCCAACCACTTAAAAGACTTCATTCCTCTTTTACTACCTCTCTGGACCAACATCATAAATACCTCCCTCCTTCAAGGATCCATACCAGACATTCTGGAAACAGGTCAGGTATACCCTATCCTAAAGAAATCAACAGCTGACCCTTCGGATTTAAATAACTATCTTCCGAAATACACCATACCTATGCTAGCCAAACTCTTGGAAAAATGTGTTAACATGCAGCTGAACAGCCATATCGAACAATTCAACCTTCTTAACCAATTTCAATCAGGCTTCCGAGCAGGTCACAGTACTGAATCAGCCATGACACACATAATTGACAACGCTCTAAAAATCCTGGACCAAAACGAAGCCTGTTTACTAATCTTACTCGGCCTGTCATCAACATTTGACACTGTCAAACACGGCAACTGTCTAGAACTGTCCGGAGCAGTATTTAACTGGTTGGCCTCTTTCCTCCAAAATAGATCTCAAAGGTTCAAGGTCAATCAATCCCTGTCCAACCCTATGCCAGTCACGTTAGGAGTTCCGCAAGGCTCCTCCCTCTCACCCACTCTTTTCAACCATTTCATGGAACCACTCACCAAATTTCTCAGTCTTTCCAAGATTCACTTCCATATGTATGCAGACGACACCCAAATCTACATCAAGATCCACTCACTTGAAGACATCAAATCGCTCAACTCAGCACTACAAAAAAACAAACATGCCTTGCTGAAAACCATTTGAAACGAAACTCCCTAAAAATGGAGTTCCTCTTAATCGCTCCCCCTAACAAAGCATCCACTATCCTGGACTGAATGAAGCACTTAACAGCTCTAAAAGGACAACCTCTCATTGTCGAATCAGCGAATTTGCCAGGTATGACTCTGGACAGTTACCTAAAGATGCAGAAGCATATCAGCGCTTCCACAAAAGGAGCTAATTTCCACATGAAGACCCTGTGAAAACTGAAACCCTTCCTGCCAGCTTACGATTTCAAACAAACAGTTCAAGCTCTAGTAATCCCAAGAGTGGAATATGGGGCTGTAACCTTATGCGGCCTCCCAAGGTTGTCGACAGACCCGCTAAGAGCCGCTATCAACTCAGCTGCGAGACTCATCAAAGGCTCAAAGAGAACCTCTCACATCTCTCCAGACCTCAAAGCCCTCAACTGGCTACCGTCGTTTGAAGCAAGAATTCATCTGAAAATCGCATGTATGATGCCCAAGGCCCTACACCACAATTATCCGCACTACCTAGCTCAGAAACTGGTGCTCTCTGCTGACAATAGAGCCTCCAGGAGTGCCAAGACTCTTCTACTGAAACCACAACGATTTGCCAAGAAAAAAACCTATAACCGATCCTTCTCTGGTATGGCTCTCAGGATCTGGAATGCTTTGCCCACAGAAACAAGACTGAATCCTTCCACAGCCTCCTTCAAAAAAGAAGTGAAAGCTATTCTCATGGCTAAATTCATGTGAATTTACTGACTTATTACTGTATTTTAATTACTAGTTCTGTTTTATTGAGCTCTGTACTTTAATCGCTAGTTTTTACCTTTCTGAGTATATTATATCTGAATCACTTATGACTGTGCTTGCTATGTCTATTTTTGTTTCCTACATCTGACATGTAAAGCGCTCCCAGACCCGCAAGGGTCTTGTTTGCGCTATATAAAACCTTCAAATAAATAAATAAATAAAGACAGGTGAGGGAGGCACGTGCTGAGGTATGAAGCGTGGTGAGGTGTGCAGGTATTCAGATGAGAGAAGTAGGTAATGTAAGCAGGTGTTTTGGAGTAAGCACAGGAGAGGATTCAGGTGCTAGGGTGTGAGGAATATTCTGGGATGTGTTTGTTTAGGTGTACGGTGAGGCAAGGAATGCAAGTGTTTAGCTGTAAGAAGTGATAAGCAACTCAGGTTTTGAAATATGAAAATGAGTTATGAAGGAGGCAGTTCTGGAGATGTGCTGAAGAACACATAAACATATAAAAGCAACAGCAAACAAAGAAGGAAGATGGATTAAAGAAGGATTATAGGGCATGAGGTTGTCACACAATACAAATAAGCAAAGAACACATTGAAGGAAAGGTGAAATCAGTACGAGCAAAAAGATAAGCATGTGCGCTCTACCCTATGCGAGAGCTATTGGCTTTGGAACTGTGCTTTAGCCCTGTTGTACACCAATGTGGCTGCTGTTTAGCATGGCTAAAAATTAATGGTGTGGGTTGGGGTTGGGAGGGGTGGATTGGTGTAGATTGGAGTGAGGCAGATTACAGTGGGGTTGGATTGGGGTAGAGTGGAGTGGGGAAGAGTGTGGTAGAGTTCGGTAGATTTTAATGGAGTGGGGTAGATTGGAGTGGGTAGCAACATGCCCTTCCTTTTTCCATTTAAAAAACCCCAGAGCGCAATATACTTATATATATTAATTTCTGCAGAAACTCTAATGGTACTGCCATGCCTGTAGCACAACGCCTCCTTTAGGGGGTCTGTATTAAAGCATCTTAACCAACCCAGGAAACAGCAGAGTCAGAGAAATAAAAGCTCACATAAGTCACTGAATGCAATTGTGTCTACTGATAATATTGGCATACTATGTCCCTCCAATCTGTGTGGGCTCAGGTAGATTTATTAATAACCCAATGGGGGCACATATAGTCTGCACACCATGCAGAGAGGAAACAAAATATTCTTGGATATGGCTGGAGAAGAACTCATCCCTTGGAAACAGAGTCTTTATGCAATGGGTCTTTTGCCAAAAAATATCTCAGCAGTAGCATAAGTAATAAAAGGAAATCCACAAAGCAAGAAAAGGGTGCAGTACCACAGGCTGTTACTAGGCGTCCCTGTGGAGTTGTAATGAGACCTCCATTAGCCACATAAGGTACTGCATTCTTATCGCAATTATAAAGAGAAAGATTGCAGCAGAGCGTACGTTTCCATTTATTTTTTATTGGAAGTTAGATTTTTGTTATCTTATTTTGGTGAAAGGCACTCTGCCTCTCTGACTCCAGATAGCAATACAAACACTCCGGGCAGTCATTTTCTATCACCCACTGACAACATTAAAAAAAATACAATTTAGAAAGCACACTATGAAAAACGTTTTGGGAGTAACGAGAAATAACAATTTTTAAGCTGAAGTGAAAAATGTGTGAACGTTTTTTGCAAGTTCTTAAAGTGAATTAAGCCAATGGCCCATGCTGTATGATTTAGTGGGTAGAAGCAAAATGTAAATGGCAATTTAACGACGAATGATTGAAGCCCACTAATCTAAAAGCCCCTCTTTGTATTTATATTATGTATGCATTGTTTTGGGAAAACAATAAAGTAGCAAGACAGCTAAAACTGACTCAAAGATCAGACCTAAAAAGGAAAGCTGGTGGGAAGAATGAGTGTGACTATGGTTGTAGAGAAGTATGGATGGAGTAGGAGAAAAGCAAAACAGGAAGGGGTAAAGAACGGGGTGGAGCAAGAAGGAATGTGCAGTGTCCAACCAGACGTTGCTCTCCTTGCTCTGATCCACAACCACAAGGTTCCCATGCACTTCATCCAACAGCTCGGGAGCCACCCAGCGTAGAGGAATCCAGAGGCGGTCTGGGGTAATGTAATAATCCTCCTGAAAAAAGAGACAACAAAATAATGACTGCCACTAAAACAGTACACTTCAACGCAAACAGAGAAAATATATAATAACATTTTGGAAAAATGTAAAAGCAAACACAGCAAAATAACATGATCCTTGAATTAAGCACACCATATACTAAAATATATGGAAAGAAAACACTCAAAATAAAATCAGACACAGCAAAATCACAGCACTGTCAGTGTGTCAGTGGTGGCTCCTCCATTAATGCAAAGGAGCGTCGCCCCACTTTGTAGCAGTGAAATAAAGGGAAAATAAAATGATAATAACTTGTGTTATTATCATTTTATGTTGTCCTACTGAGGCAGCTTTGCGGGTCTTGCCACAGAGCAGGGCAGGAGAGGAGTGGTAGTACCCACCTAAGTGCGCAATGACTGTTTGGCCAGCCCTGTCGGGCCGGCCAAACAGTCATGTGCACTTCGCATGTTCTCCATTCAGGCCGAGCGAGGGACTACGGAGGAGAGACGCCGTGAGAAAGCGGCTAGAAGGTACATTTACTCTTCTTCTTTTCTTTTTTAATATCTGCATCTTCCCATGTCCTTCCCCGACGTTCCCCTACCTCCGATCCGTACCGGCTAGCGCTGAGTAATTTACAGGGCACTCTAGTCTAAATCACACCCACTTCATGATGCACAGGAGAGCAACATCACTGTATGCTTCGCACAAGTACAACATACAGTGGGATAGATTAAAAAAGGACAATTCAGCAAATTCCCACCCACACATTGACACGAAGGAAGCAATACAACAGCATCCTCTCTCTGCCTGAAGATCCCTCCAGCAACAAAGCCAACTTCTACAGATGCATGATGAACATGGTGGCCTGGATGAAGGATAACTGTCTCAAACTCGACTCGGACAAAATGGAAATTCTCTTCTTTGGGAACAACACCTCACCATGGAACAACTCATGGTGGCCAGGGGAGCATAGTACACCCTCTTTCCAACAGACCACGCCCAAAACCTCAGCAGCATCCTAGATGACAAGCTATCGATAAGGAAGCAAGTCAACGCAGTATCTTCAGCCTGCTTCCACACCCTTTACATGCTATGGAAGACCTTCAGGTGGCTCCCGATACACACCAGAAGGAATGTCACACAAACCCTCATCACCAGAAGACTGGACTGTGGAAATATGCTTTATGTGAAGAGACTCCACATAATATAGAACTCAGCAGCAAGACTCATATTTGACGTCTCAAGAAGGACCCACATCACACCACATATCATGAAAATGTACTGGCTCCTGATTCAGAAGAGATGCCAGTTTAAGCTGCTGAACCACACCTACAAGGTTCTGCACAACAAAGGACCAGCAAACATCAATAAATGCCTAACCTTCCACTAACCGTTCAGTCTCCTCTGATCAGACTCCCTCTCCATTGCAGACACCCCATGTATCCGTCGAGCCTATAGAGGAGGACGCTCCTTCTCGCACCTGGCAGCCAAAGCCTGAGCAACCTCCCTCTGCACCTCAGGACTGCACCGTCACTCCAACAATTCAGACGAGACCTAAAGACCTGGCTGTTTGAGTAATCACCACCACACAGCAGCCAACAGCCCCAGTGCCTCAAGACCTTCAGGGTTGATTTACTAGTGCTCTATAAACGACTGATTGATTGATTGATTGAATAGCAGGCATACCAACTAGAAACAAAACAAAATTACAGCACTCATTCTGCTCTACAGTAGAACACTGCAGAACACGTTGTGACTCAAATCACACCCACACTTAGGCACCAAGGAAATAATACATCAACAGTCATTTAAAAGAAAAATCACAGTAGGACACCCGAAACACAGATATTACATATATCTATATAGAATGAAACAGGACAAGCCGTCCCAAATCACACCCATACGCTGACACAGGAGGAATAATATACAGGCAGACATACTACACAGACACAGAACAAATCCCAACACCAATTACTATTGGACCCCCATATAGTGGCAAACATTTTTTTTTAAAGGCAGCGTATGCTGGTACACATCGAAACTTGACACTCTGACCCAATTCATGCCTGCCTCCTAACACCAGAAAATATGATATTGACGGTCATTTCAAATCTAAGCAAAATCACAACACCCATAACGCAATGACATGACATACTGTGACACATACAAACAAACAAAAACACTGTTGCAAATTATAGCCTAAACTAAGTATGGACATAAACACCAAGCACAAATGAAAACAACTCATGCATCCCTAACACAAAGGAAATAGCGTATCGACACACATACATCTAAAGCGGACACAGAACAAAATCACACCTGCGCCATTACACAGAAGAAATACCATGTCACACACGGATCAAAACCATGCCGGTAGCCTTGAGAACAGGACACTTACATAATTTATAGGTTTTACCTGCACAGTGCTTGTGCTGTGCTTGTGAAATCTAATGACTTTAATATATCTTAAAAGGGGCTTACATCCCGCCTTCACTTCTTATTGGCCTGCCACTTTACTTTTCCTCTGTTTCTATTAGCTATAGCATACTATTTCCTGTTGCTCCTCGTATGTTTCTTTTATCAGTGTCCCGTGGCCCAAGTACTGTTTTCACCTGCTTTTTTGGAACTTTTTAAAAATGATTTGCAAAGTTTTGTCGTCTCTTGTTCTTATGCATTTTGGCCAATGTCTCTAATGCAGCAGAGCCGTATTGCTCACTTTTAACACACCTACTACAAGACATACTGAGTTGTTTCTTTTTAGTCTGTAAAACAGGATCATATCTTATCCTGGACCGCTTCTGTCTACAACTCCCATCATTTTCTGTGTCTCTTCTCCCTTAGATTATCCCCTTTTCTTTATTCCTTTGCCCAATGCCTTTAATGCAGCGAAGCTGTATCGCCCACTTTTGCCAATTACAACATATGCTTAATTTTTTCCTTTGTTAGTCTATAAAATGGAGCCACTACAAATTGCTGGCCCGCCCCAGACTACTACTCCCATCAACCTCTATACCTCCACCTGACTCAAGACTGCTGACCAATCTTTCTGCTGGTCCCGGAGACTCGATGCCCTTGTCGTTAGACATTCTCTTTCTGAATTTACTACAATGCCACACTCTGAAGAAGTAAGTACTGTGTACATGGCTTACTGACAAAGAGGGGCTTACAACTAGAACGTGAAGCCTGCACAGCGGCGGCTAGAGGGGGTACACCACACCCGTACATGCACGGTAAACCCCGCCTTTATTTACTCCTCATGCCCCTTAACAGACACCGGTCCTGGTACACATTTGGGGAATGGTACTTTTGGGAAGGTCTTAGCCAGCATGATGGCGCCACTTGGGGGTGAGTGAAGGACCGGAAATGGGCTTGTGCTCCCTCACCTCAGGGCTTGATAAACTGTATTGACATAAGAGTGAGCGTATCACTCTCAGTGTTATTGGAGGCAAGGGTGAAAGTGCCATCAAACAGCTGTTGGTGTTGACACCCACCAGTTCTCATCGTAGATATGTTTTTTCTCCTGCTGATGATGTGTGGGGAAGGAGGGTCTGCACTGACAGCTCACTTGGACCATTGGTGCCTCTGAAGGGCCTAACGTGCATCCTTCTTGTTATCCTGCAGCCTCCAGAGAGGATGACTTCCAGGCGGGATTAGGTTACCCAGGAGGCAGGGATTTGCCTTTGCTCAGCCTGTTGACCCTTCTAGCCCTCTGGTGTGTTATACTCGTTTTAAAAGACTTTCACTCTTGACTGGCATCATTAATCGTTCTGCCTATTTAATTTACATTGTTCTGAGCGTTTAAGCTTCAAGGAGCCAGCTTTCCATTTCCAAAAAGCAGATGCTTCGGAGTTCCACTGACGGGGAAGAAGATATGTCTGGGTGCATTTAAACAGTGAGGATTGTTGTGGTTTACCAATCCCTCGCTCATGATCACTTTTACATTGACGCAAACATTGTTTTTTTCGCTATATCCAGCTGCTGCCTTCATGTGTTGTTCCTTAATATTCATATGTCTAAAATGAGCACAAATCCATGTGCGCACCAGGTGTAAACACAATTTATGCCTGGGATTTGTTTTCCTTCCGAATCGCACCAGTTAGGTCTAAACGACTACGTAAGAGTGTACCTAGTCCTTCTGCGTGTATTATTATATTGAAAGGTGAGGTTTATTACCTGGTATTATGATGCACTGCTTTCACCTGTGTGTTATGATCAGGCCACTGAAATTATGCATCAGGGAAAAACAAATTATCTGTCATTGTTGACTAACTTATGCTACAACAAAAGGCTAATTCTGTTGTGTAATGCAGTACATTTTGAAGCAGTACTAGCTTTGTTTGGGCAGAGTTTTCACATTATTAATATGTTGTTTAACACCTAAATGCAGCACTCAGCATCTTCGCATCAAAAGGCCTGTCCCTGCATGGCAAAACATGTCGTTGTGTATTTAGTCATTTTTGATCCATTTGATCTAGAAACATCTTTGGGGGTTTTGTTAAAATTTACAAATTATGCAGAAGATGAGTAATTATGTGGGGAAAAAATGCAGTTGCAGAATCACATAATCCTGTGGCCCTGGTTATGATCAAGTTCAAGTTTTATTTATTTATGATCTTGGAACACCGAAGAGATCCACATAAACTGCAAAGCCAATAAAGTTTAAAAAAAATTATGCCGCATAGTTTCTACAATCATAAGTGAAAGCTGACAATAAAAAATAAATCTCCAAATACAAACATTAGAATATTTTATACAATAGGAAATAATTAAAATATCTTTTATGTCCTTAATACTGTATAACATCAAGTTAAAACCAAAGTTAGTATTTGCTTCCTTCATAAAATGAGCATTAATACAAATTTAAAAAACACTTAAAAAAGTTACAAATCCTATGACAAAACATTTAATTTGGTGGCTCATAAAAAGAAACAATTAGTGCAGCGGCCGAGAGAATAGATAATTGTAGACAAATTGGTCTCATTCATTTACCCCGACACAATAATAAAGTGGGGCAAATAAATAGCACATGATTAACGTCCTGGATAGAGTTATTACACAAATTACAAATCAGAGAAGAACCATTCCTTTCAAACAGTAAATTATTTAAAGGGAGCATACCCTGTATCAATAATAGCCAAAAGCGGCACACTCCATGCGGCAAGTTCCAGGAAATATAAGCCTGTGCTTTATTTATCACACAGGAGTCTATGGCCGGGTAGATACCCCTCTTTAGAATGCGAGCTTCCCTGTCTCTAGTGAAACTGAATTTCCAAGTGGCCTGTTTCAACGTGGCCCTTAATTGATATGGCAATAGGGTGAAGAGCAAAGACTCATCCAGCACAGTAACATCCATGCCGAGATAGAAAGGGACAAAGTATTTTGCCATTTCTACAGCAAAGTCTTTAAGCATAGGACTAGCATAGTGCTGTCCAAGCCGAGCAGTAAAATGACAAAAGCCCATTACTACTGCAGGCACAGTATTACAACTTTGTATTGGTAAACTACCAAACAAGTCCCATGCTTAAAGACTTTGCTGTAGAAATGGCAACACACTTTGTCCCTTTCTATCTCGGTGTGGATGGCACTGTGCTAATCCTATGCTTAAAGACTTTGATAGAAAAGCAGACATTTGAGGTGAGCAGATCTAGAGTGTTGCTGGTGTTGAGAGTGCTCTAACAGGAGCTGCTTTCGACCTATACTTGAGAACAACCCAGAGTTCTCTGCTTTTTTTTTGCATAATTTATGCGACACTCTATGCCTGAAAGGGTATTGTTTTGACTTACTCTGTATATAATATGATTAATATTCTACAATACAACATCTATAGCTATTATTATTGCATGAATTGTAGTGGTTTAATATACACTATTTAATGGAATGCTATCATCAATAGTTGCATAGATCTCCTACACCCCCAAAATTGCCTCCGCATTCAAACCTACTTTTCACAATTTTATTTGGGGTCAGTTTTATATTGCCCCAACATCACCTGAAGGTACAAGAGCGCTTTATATTACCACAGGTTACTTTATACAAGCACACATGTAACTAATCGCCTCCTCATTTAAACCTGGTTTCACAATTTTATTTTAGGGTCTGTTTTATTTAGCGCTAACATTGCCCGGAGGTATTGGAGCGCTTAATATTACCACCAGTTGCTGCACAATATATTGCCTTTCTCAACAAAAAAGAACATAACACCTTTACGGAGTTTCTTTAACTTATATTGCACAACTGCTCACCAAGCTAAACCTTACAACGTAGCCAATGTATCACACTGTAAATCTTTATTCAAGTATCTCTCCTCCTAATGATGTATGCATATTTAGATATCTTGTCATTTAATTGTCAGATTCCCTGTTTCAATGTGTGGGAGTGCTATGTAGGTTGTCCTTTATGCTTCCTTCACACTTAGCCTCCTTGTCTCATGTCGCAAAATGGTTTCCGTCCCGGCCATAGCACTGAGACTGCTCTCCTTGCCATGACTGAGCATCTGCGTACTATTGTTGATGCAGGTCAGACAGCTTATTTTAGTACACAAGGGAACCCAAGGAAGCAATATGCTAGGGACCTTTGGGAATTATATCTTTATACAGGACAGTGGTCCCTAGACAAAAGGAAATTTCTGAGAAATAAATATAGACTAAATAGCAACTATATTCATTGTCCAGCCGGACAGTTTTAATTTTAAAAGTAAAATGTACAAGGAATTTAGTGTGATACAAGCAGGACACCAGCCGATGTCCAACTAACACACTTAAGGAAAGGACAAACAACAATTTAGAGGCAATTCAGATAGTCAGTGTATTACAATTCACAGTCAGACAATACAGTTAACACACTATTGCTAGCGTCCAATAGCACAATTCGTATGCATATAGTGTGACAAGGTCGACGACGTTTCGAAGCTATTACTTATTTAAGGTTCATCTTCAGGACAAACAATGCATGCCTTCTTATTTGGAAAGTCAAGATAAACTTTAGGCCCGTACTGCAGGGCTAATATGAAGAGCCCAAAGTCTGGGTATTATCGTGCTAGTCCGCCGGATATACGGTGGGACAGCAAACAAAGTGATAGAGGCAGTACGACAAGGCGGAAGGAACGGGTCGTCATTGCGGTCCGCGTTCGGGGGAGAATTACCCAGGTGGGTCATTCTCCCCCGAACGCGGACCGCATTGACGGTACGGGCCTAAAGTTCATCTTGACTTTCCAAATAAGAAGGCATGCATTGTTTGTCCTGAAGATGAACCTTAAATAAGTAATAGGTTCGAAACTTCATCGACCTTGTCACACTATATGCATACGAATTGTGCTATTGGACGCTAGCAATAGTGTGTTAACTGTATTGTCTGACTGTGAATTGTAATACACAGACTATCTGAATTGCCTCTAAATTCTTGTTTGTTCTTTCCTTAAGTGTGTTAGTTGGACATCGGCTGGTGTCCTGCTTGTATCACACTAAATTCCTTGTACATTTTACTTATCAGAAATTAAAACTGTCCGGCTGGACAATGAATATAGTTGCTATTTAGTCTATATTTATTTCTCAGAAATTTCCTTTTGTCTAGGGACCACTGTCCTGTATAAAGCAGGTCAGACAGCGGCACTAATCCTATTGGATCTTAGTGTCGCTTTTGACACGGTGTCACATGGCAAATTGATACAACGATTAGAGGAGGCAGGCGTCACAGGCTTGGCTCTGAATTGGTTCAGATCCTTTCTGTCCGGAAGATCTTTTTGAGTCACTGCTCCCCCTTTTCTTTCTCAGGTGCATTCCATCGAACAAGGGGTGCCTCAGGGCTCTGACCTGAGCCTCACCTTGTTCAACCTATATGTCCAGCCATTGGCTGCAGTCGCCAGACAGTGGGACCTTTCCATTGTCTCATATGCGGACGATACGCAGCTAGTGGTGGCATTGACTGAGGGCTCCACTCTGAGTGCCTCTAGATTCAGAGACGGCCTATCGGCTGTGGCGGAATGGATGACTTCCAATTACCTACAGTTAAATGCTAGCAAAACTGAGGTGATGTTAGTTGGTAAGAATGCCAGCATGTGGGGTGAACATTGGTGGCCAACAGCATTAGGTAAGACTCCGCAACCTAAGGATGAGGTCAAGAATCTGGGGGTATGGATGGATTCTTCCCTCAGTTTTCGGATTCACACTAAAAAAGTTGCCGGCACATGCTTTGGTCTATTACGGGGTCTTCAACCTCTTTTAAAGTTTTTTGAACCCACAACACATCAAGTGATTGTCCAGTCAACTATTCTATCCCGACTGGACTATGCTAGCTCCCTACTTTTGGGAGCCAATCAGGCTGAGATTGCCAGACTGCAACGTATTCAAAACGCAGCAGCCAGAACTATGTTAGGGCTTCCTCGTTTCTGCCCCATTTCCAATACCATCCGGAAACTTCATTGGCTTCCTATAGCAAGCGTATTAAGTTTAAAACTCTGTGTCTTTCATTTAAGATACTGAAAATTGCTTAACCTGGCTTGCTTTTTAATCTGCTGACTCCGTATGTGCCCTCTCGAGCGCTGCGCTCCTTCGGGCAGCACCTGGTCACAGTTCCACGTGTGAAGCGCTGTCGTGCAGGAGGACGTCCTTTCCGCTGCCTAGCGGCCAAATTATGGAACTCTTTGCCACCTCAGATTCGTGGCTTGGATGGCCTGCTGGATTTCAGGAGAGCTATATAAATGTACCTTTTCCCACCACAATAGTTCTCGCTGCTGGTTTATATTGGTGCTCCTCACTGGCTCTCTGGACTGGTCGCTATGAGTGAAAGTGCCGAACGCCCCTTTGCTGGGGCAGCCGAGCGCTATACAAACATAGTTAACATAACATAACATGTAAGTCTTTTATGCAAGTATTTTTATGTCCATTTTTGTAGGTTACCTCCCTGTGTCAGCAAACATCAGTATCCCTTTCACAGTGTACGTCAATTTCACAGTCTCACTGCATGACTCCCTGTTTGGCTTGGTGCATGTCTGTCCTCTAAGAATGTCAGTTTCCTTGTCTGAACACATTACTTTCCATTAGTGTAGGTTACCCAGGTTTCATCTGTTAATCTAATGCTGCCTTTGTGAGAGAAGACAGAGTCTACATGGAAAGACTGGCCAGATTGTCCTCAGAAGACCCAACCCTGCGTAAGGTAAGGGAAATAATGTTGGTGCATCAACGGAGGAATGTCAATATTGCAAGTCAACACTCTGTAGGGGAAAATGGGAAGAACTCTTAGGGCCTCATTACGATGCGGTTCGGAGTGCAACTGATGGCTTTTTGGTTGCAGTCTTAGCCGCATCTACTGCTGCGGTCCGACCACCGACGCATTATGATGCATGCAGTCGGATGCAGCAGTTGGAGAGACCGACCGTCACAATACGACGGGCTCATGAAGCCTGTTGGTCGGTTGGAAAGGCCTCATAATCCCTAAAGGACGGCGTTTCTGCCACCAGGATTTTGATGTTGGTTTCTGACAACCTTTCCATGTCAGCCTCTCTGACATGGAAAGGCTGTCGGAAAGTGACACTGAGGGACCCTAGCGGGTCCCCCTTCCCCTCTGGCCCTCAGCTTCTGGGCCTTGGGGGCACCTATTGTGCCCCCCTGAACATCCCTGCACTTTGTGGCAGGCACCTTGAGGTACCTGTCACACGGTATAGGTGTGTTCACAAACTACCATTTCTCAATGGGAGCTTGTGCTGCGGGCGGTTTCCACCCGCCGCACAAGCTCCTATTGAGAAATAGGAGTTTGTGACCACACCATGTGCAGTTGCATCCAATTAATGTGGTTGGAACCGTCAACCTGAGATCGATCAGCTCCCAATCTGCAGCGATGTCACTCGGAGGCAACTCCGACTGACATTGTAATCAGGCCCAGAGTGTTCAAGCAGATTCATGAATACGACTGCCACTGAAAAAGCCATACTAATAAATGGGTCCAGTCAACACCAGGTGGTGCACACTAATTACAAGAGTCAGTGGGGAAGAACCACCACCAACAAACTGCTAAGTGGAAACTTGTGGCTCCTCAGCCTAGATGCTCTGGTTTACATAACTATACAAGAGTGTCACTTGTGCCTAAGCATTGGCAAAACTGTGCTGCCTGCTTACTACTAGTTTCGGAAATTCCCAGAGCTCTATCATCCAAATGAGTTTCAGATTTCTGGTGACCCTAAGACTCAGGGCACCATTGCCTGGAAGCCACTGAATACTCACGATTCCCATTAGTCTGCCAGATCCCACTGTTTGTCTAATTTTGTCTAATTTCCCACAGTGGTTTATTAATTTAATATACATAAAAAATGACTAATACCTGAGCGCCCAAGCCATTCTTATAGCTTTCGGTGGCCTGGAATAGTCTGAATCATCACACTTGTAGGAGAGTGCTGGTTAGTAGTTGTGTTGGTACTGTCATTAGCAGCAGGAGCAATGGGTAGTTCAAGCTGTAGTGGCCTCCTGACAAGGGCCCTGACACTTTTTATTTTTACAAATTAAGCACTACTGTAGATTCATCACTGACAGACATGTAACAATTAAACAAATACTATATAAAAATAAATATAACATGCCTTCAACTATGGGTTATTTGTTTCAGTTGTAGTATGGAATATCTTGATACATATAGTAGTCAATATATCAAGACAAAAATATTTACAGGTAACATAGAGTGTAATGGTATACACTGCAGTGGTGTAAAGTGGAGTGGCGTACAGATGAGTAGATTAGAGTCTAGTGGCATTCAGTGGAGTGGCATACAATACAATAGCGTGGATTGGAATGGAGTGGAGTGTTGTAAACTGGAGTGCCGTTCAGTATAGAAACGTAAAGTGGAGTGCCATACAGTGAAATAGCGTGCAGTGGATTGGCATACAGTGGAGTGGCATACATTGGAATAGCGTATGGTGGAGCAACGTACAGAGGAGTAGGATACACTGGAGTGACATATAGTTGAATAGCATAGAGTGTAGTGGCATGGAGTGTAGTGTCGTAGAGTGAAAGATCATGGAGTGTAAATACTAAAAACTAGAGTGGCGTATCTAGAATGTTAGTTCAGTAGAGTGCCATACAGTGAAACAGTGTAAAGTGGATTAGTGTAGAGTGGATTAACGTAGAGTGGCGTAGCGTACAGTGGAATAGTGTACAGTGGAGTGGTGTGCAGTGTAGTGGTGTAGAGTGGATTAGCAAAGAGTGGAGTGGAGTAAAGTGGAGAGTAGTAGGGTGGAATAGCGTAGAGTGAAGTAGTGTTCAGTTTAGTGGCATACAGTGCAGTAGTGAATAGTGGAATACCATGCAGTGGAGTTTGGGAGAGTGCAGTAGCATACAGTGGAATATCATAAAGTGTAGCTGTGTACAGTGGAAGAGTGCATTATGGATTGGCGCAGACTGTAGTGGGGTAGAGTGGAGTGGGGTAGACTAGAGTGACGAACAGTGGGGTGGCACAGAGTGTTCTTGTATGCAGTAGAATAGAAGACACTAGAGTGTTGTGGAGTGGAGTGACGTAGACTGATGTGAGGCTCCCCATAGCAACACCACGTATCTGCTGGTATAGTGTATGCTGGAAAAGAAAAATATTGTTATGTAAACAGAAATCAATCATATCTAAAACTATTTTACTGTGTTGTTTAAACATTTCATGTCTTTGTTCAAGATAGTACTCTGTTGCCCTCATTCCATCTTTATGGCTGATACTCGTATATAGAGATGTTATGTCCATCGTAATCAGTAGATAATCTTTGTGCCACACAAAGTTATCAATATTGGCCAAAAAGTCACCTGTATATTTCAGGTATGAGGGCAATTTCTGGACAAAGTTTTGTAAAAAATGGTCTATATATTGGGAGGCATGTTCCGTTAGACTGTTCATTGCTGAAATAATGGGGCGACCTGGAGGTTTCTCTGCATTTTTGTGTAGTTTGAGTATAAAGTAAAGTACAGGTGTGGTTGGTGTATTGTTCTTTAAAAACAAATATTCCTCTTTACTTAAAAGTCCCAATCCTTTCCAGGCCATTAGTTTTGTATAAAACTTTTCATATGTCATTTTTAACATGATCTGGTCGCATTGGCGATAGCACTCCTTGTCTGTGAGCTGATTTTGCGCTTCATTAATGTAATCTGATTTGTTCCAGATTACCAAGTTTCCCCCTTTATCCGCATTGCGTTTTACAATTTCTTTGTTGCTGGATAATTTGCTCATCAATTGTTGGTATTTGATTTCTTGTTTATTTTTATTTTTATTTTTCGATTTATTTGTTCTATAGTTTAGCTGTTTCAGTTCTTTGATTAGTTGTTCATGATAGACATCTATCCCATCTCTTGGCATTATTGGGACAAAGGTGGACTGTGGTTTAAATTTTGTAGTACATACCACATTGCTTATATCGTTTTCATTAGCTTATATTGTATCCTGTGGTTCTGTTGTGGCAGGAGTTTCCAACTTCTGAACTAGTATCATATCTTGGGTATTGAAATTATAGCCTGCTGTTGTTTCTACTAATGGAGGTAAACCTATTCGTGTGTCATTTTCCCTTTGTTCAGCATTGCTTTTTAGCAGGTGATACTTTTTTAGTTTGTTTCCTTATGCCTCTATAGATATCCATTCTCGTGGCGGCATAGTCAAAGGAGCTCTCTGGTGGAAATGCCAGACCCAGTGACAGTAATTGTAATTCAGCTGTATTTAGAATTACATTTGATAGATTTGTTACTGTGACTGTGGTATTTTCTAACTGTTGCACCATTTCTTGTCTGTTCATTTCTGATTCCACCGTCGCGTTTGGTATAGCCTGGTGGTTTCTCCTTTTCCTTGCCCTTCTCCTTTGTCGGCGCTTGAGGGTGTTGTTTTTACTGGTTGTTTTATTATTTGTCGTTTTGGACGTAGGGTTTGTTTTTGTTCCTCTACTAAAAAATCCAGCTCTTCAACTAATGATATTGTAGTTGGTACTCTTCCCTCTCTTGTGTCTTCCATTTCACTTTCTACTGCCGAGCTTAGGTCTGAGGCTGATGATTCTCCTTGCTTTGATTTTCATTACCACTATTTGCATTTTTTGACATTCCACTGAATTTGGATATCTTCATACTTTCATATTTTTTTGGCGAAAGTGAAGATGCGGCCACATTCGTAATCATCCCTATCCCGGTGGTATTTATAAGTTTTCCGTTCTCTTATTTTATCCTCCTCTTTTTTTAGGCGGGATATCATTTCTTTTCTTAGTTTTTTTTCTTCATCGCTCTGTCCCATTGCTTTGATGTCCTCATTTAAATCATCAATCTGTTTTTGCAATTTTTGTCGATACGTTGCTGCATATTTCACCAAAATTACCATTAACTTCCTGGATGAGTCTAGATTAGTTTCTGCCCATTCTTCATTTCTGGCACATTACATCTACATTCTTAATGCTGTTTCAAGTGCCACACTCCATGCTACGCCACTCCACTCGATGACACACAGTCTGTGCTATTACACTCTACACCACTCCACGTCAATGAATGATATGCCACTCCACTCTATGCTTCCACTGTATGCCACTCCACTCTATGCCAATCCACTGTACACCACTCCAATGTACGCTACTGAAGTCTACGCTATTCCACTGTACAACACTCCACTCTACGCCACTCCATTCAATGCTATTCTACTATATGGCAATGGTCTCTAAGTCACTCCACTTAACACCACTACACTCAATGTTATTCTACTCTACACCACTTCACTGTATGCCATTTTACTGTACACATCTACAATCTACGATGTTCTGCTCTACAATACTCCACTCTACAACACTCCATTGTATGCCATTTCAGTGTACGACCCTCTACTGTACGCTACTCCACTCTTTGCTATACCACACTCCACATCTCCACTCTATGACATTACACTATGCTATTCCGCTCTATGATATTACATTCTATGCCACTCCACTCTAAGCTACTACACTGTATGCAATTCCATTCAACACCACTACACTGCACCTCATTCCACTCTACGTCACTGCGCTGTGCAATTCTATACAACTCTACTTTATGGTATTCAACATTACGCAACTCCACTCTAGACCACTCCACTGTATGCCCATTATCCATGCGCTGGCTATACCCTTTCATATTATATACCTTATAGCATGTGAAAGCATGGCAGCCATAATAACGCTTATTACATCTTAAATGACATATATGCACGTTATAACCGGCGATGCCCAAATTAGAAATGTAAGTTATAAGTATAACTTTAGAATTTCTAAAGTATGTATAGTTTAAACTGGGTTTGTATAGATAGAATAACTAAAGTTTTCCTAACCATAACATAACTTTAACCTTTGTTTTTTTCACTATATAGCTATGTATATGTATAAATATATATACAAGGTACGTAGATGTGACGTTACGTATAGAAAATCTATACATACCTATAATATCTATCAATATGTTTCTCCTCAATATTTTGGCATTAAGGTAGCACATGATATTCCATACTTGATATCCTGGACCCACTCCTTGATCCAATGCTGCTGTATTTGTTTTAGTCTGGCATTATTTGTTACTCTTTGGCAGTATTTGTATCTCTCTGCATATGTGTCTTTCTGTTTGGTTATCTTCTGGTCTGTGCCTATGATCACTTATCTGGGTGTATGTGATACAGTCAAAGTGTGTGTTTGCCTGTTGGGTATGTAATTAGTTTGAATGTAATTAGCTCATATGTAATTATTTATTTGTGGCAGTATGTGTTTTGTGGGGGTGGCCTTCTTGCTGTTTGGATGTACTAATTCACATTTGGATATATTGCTTCCTGGCTTTGTGTATTGGTTTCTGGCAAAGGGACTGATTACAAGTGATAAGTTAAATTCTGATGCCTGCGCACAAACCTGTTTTGTTTGTGCTGGGACAGGTGGTCAGTTAAATTCTGATGCCTGGGCAAAAAACCTGTTTTGTTTGCGCAGGGATCTCAATTACAATTGCTGGCAATTACCACGTGGAATCAAATCGCACCCTTCATTAAACTTCAACACGTTAAAATTGACTGAATTTAACAAGGGGAAAAGGCCTGGCACTTATAGGTGCATGTTGATTCTGGTGCACCAAGCACCAAATTCCGCATTTAATCCCCCAAAAACTCGAATATGCTATAATGATCTCATCCAATAAATTCCATATACACCGATGTCAGATTTTTACCAGCTACGATAGGACCTAAGTGTATTTGTCCCATATGGGATCATGTATTTCAGTATGTTTATATTTATTTCATACCTACGTGTACTTCTTCCTGTCCGTGTGTGTATTTCCTTTGGTTAGCGTTCCTATCTGAACGCACAAAAATAATATCTGAGTATATTGCTTCCTGAGTAGTGTTCCTGTGTATTTACTTCCTTTTTTGTTTAGAATTTTTTTATTTATCATTTGAAAGAAAACACAAAAGACATGTCATGCATGTAAGGAAAAAATACATAAGACTACGTATACATGTCATATGTAATCACAAACATTTTTATAAGTGAGGGGAGAAAGTGAAAGAGGATAGGGGAAGATAAGGGAAAAGAAAAGAGGAAAGGAAAAGAGAGGAAAGAGGGAAAAGAATAAAAGAAAGAGATGATCAGGATTAAAATGTGAGATTAGTAGAAAGGAAGGAAGTAGGAGACTTGGAGGAAAGGTAAGTGGTGAACGGAAGCCAAAGAAGATCAGATTTAATTTTTAGGGGGACAGAATTGGATGATGCAATAGAAATTCTGTGTTCATCACAAATAAAGTTCCACCAAGTATGCACAGAGAGCTTAGAGTTATCTTTCCAACACAAGAGCAATAAACAGGTCCAATAACTTAGCAGAAGAGGATACAATAACAATATCATCGGATAAAGAACCTAAAAAAACATTCAATAAAGATAATGGGGCGGAGCAAGAAAACATTGGCATGCAGATATTCCATACTTCAGTCTAAAATGATAAAACAGAGGAACATTCGTATAATTGATGTTTAAGGGTCCCAGTTTCTGTGGAGCATGACCAACATAACGAGGAGGAAGTATGGGAAAACTTGTGTATACTAACTGGGGTAATAACAACCCTATGATATATGAAGAATAAAGATTGAGTGATACGTGCAGCATTAGATACCTTAAAAAGTTTGGACCATAACCGATCCCACAATGCAACAGAGAGGGAGACATCGAGGTCAGTCTCCCAAGCGTTCTCTACATTCGATTTAGGGCGGTCAGAGACATTTGATAACAAAATTGAGTAAACAAGAGCAGCTTTGGGTTGGTGAGTGGAAAATAAAGAATACAATGGGGTGGTAGGAATAAAAGAAGGAAAAGCGACAGGCAGGGAAAGGGAAGATAAATGTGACTGAATGGTAGACGTTATAATGGTATATTCAGGAAGAAATGATGCAGGCAAATGGAAAGAATTTTGCATTATTGAAAAGGAAAGGAGAGATGGGCCATCAAAAAATTGATGTACAAAAAAGATACCCTTTTCTTTTCAATGTTTAAAGTAAAATGATTTGCCTTTATATCGAAGGAATTTGTTGTACCACACAGTAGAGGATAAAAAACATTGAAGAGGAGATAGAGTAGAAGAGAAAACATTATGTAACAGTGAGTGGGAGTATTTCAAAATAGGATATTTGGTTAAAAAAGAACAATTTGACATGAAAACAGTGTGTTGAAATGAGAAATTTTTTAAAAGGGAGCGTTCTAGTAGAACCCATGTAGGTATAGGGTTATCAGCGAAGTCATATGCCAAAGAAAAGGACTGCTTAATCAAAAAGGCAGAGTGGTAAGTTTGAAAATCAGGAAATCGAACGCCTCCCTCATGCTTAGGTCGAATTAACTTGTGCAATGCAATTCGAGGGCGTTTGTTGTTCCACAAAAATCTGGTACAAATAGAGTTAATACGTGAAAAATAGGATTTGGGAATTTTAAAAGGGAGCATTGAAATAGTATAAAGAACATGTGGAGTAATCATCATTTTGATAGTGTCTAATCTGCCCCACCAGGAAAGGAAAAGGGGGGACCAACTTTGAAGAAGGGATTGGATTTTCTAAAAAAAGTGAGTCAAAAGTTAATTTAAGGGTATTCTTTAAGGAAGATGAAAACCATATACCAAGGTATTTGAGTTTGGAAGGACACCATGCAAAATCCGTATTGCTAAACATATATTGGAAACAGATCGAGTTTAAGGGCAGGACTTCCGTTTTAGATAAATTGAGTTTATAACCTGATATAGATGAATATAAACGCACTTCACTAAGAAAATGTGGGAGGGAAGATTCAGGATCTGACATGCAAATCGCTCGGTTGCATTACTCTACCCTGAGAAGGCGTTCCTTGGGGTTTGCGTGGGTCTACCCACAAAACTCCCATGGCTTTTCATGCATTCCCAGATTTACAAGAACTAGTAAAGCTGGGATTGCACCAAAATCTTACACCTTCCCACGAGAGGAGTTCTTCTCCCAGCAGCAGCCTATAAATGTGCTGAGAGAGCACTTGATCTAGATTCTTCGAGGTCTACTTAATTAGGGCTCTCCAGATACACTAAAAAGGAAACTAAGAGAGAAAATATACAAAGGCAACGTGGAACAGCTACAACATAAAGATGCAGACTACTGCCAATACACTGTGTGGGTGACTACCTGCCAATCTTTATATGTTCCTATTTGTATATGTGGAATGATGTCAGCCTGAATGAGTTCCCTAAACTTTACCATAGGGAGATCTCCACCCTTTTAGTGAAGATCTAAATATGGCAAAGTATAGGGAAAATGTAAAATGTTTATTACATTTGGAAAACGTTTGTAAACGTATTTTAGGTTAAATATTAATGTAAATTAATATATATATTTATTGTAAATGTAGAAATAAAAGAAAAACGTGCTAACACACTATTAACTTTATTTTTAATTAAATCTTTAATAAATGTAAATACATTATATCTCATTTATTTTTCTTAAGTTTAAGTTAACAAATTAACACCAGAACTAAAAAATATGTTTTAATATTCATTAAAAATTATTAAAAGAAATGTATCCAATTATTTAACAGTAACTGAATTATATTTAAAAAAATTGTTACAATAATTTTTAATAACATTTTTTTATTAAAATATTTTATAACTAAATAATAAATATGTATTCTTTTTACATTATTTAACTTTTAAATAATTTAATTTAACATTATTTCCAATGGGGTCCGTGCCCCGATTATTTCCAATGGGCAGGTGTTGCAGAACCAGTGTTGGTCATGTATGATGCTGAACTTACTGTTGTATTTTTTCAGTAGGTATTTACACTCGTAAATTTGGCTCTTAATCATTTTTCAGGGGGCGAAGACGTGTAAGTCTAGACTTTCTAGTAAGGTTACACTTGGATTTTGTGACTATCCAAAGTAGTAAAGTTTGTACAAAGTACAATAGTAAACTTACACATGTAAATTTCTCACATGTGTAAGTTACCTATGTGAATAGCCCCCATGGTGCCTTAATTGCTCTTAACTAGCTGCTGCTATATTTTGAAATATTTGTACAATTCATTTACAATGTTTCCAATTGCCTTGTGTGTTAGAAAATATTTGACATAAAGCAGCATTCTCCATTTAAACTCTCTGTACACCAGGAGGATTGTCACTTGGTTGCATAATTCTCTCACTTTGCCATAAGAGAAGGGAAAGGTAAACACCAGTCTCCATGTTAAAAAAAAGAATAAAGATACATTTGTCAGAAAAATATGTTGCCGGCAGTTGATCTTTGCCTTTGAATTAACAGCAAATGCTACAAGAAAAAAATACACATGATAGGCCTCTTTATTGATCACTCTCGTTTTGAACTCTTGCAAGGTTATTCTGGCGGTGCTGTAACACCTCCCACACCCCTAGTTCCAGTGCCCCAGACCTCACCATTGTCTTTCCTATTTATACATTCACATAGTACGTGACACAGTAAAACTCACCTTGTAGTTGTTGTGTGAGATACCATAGTCCCCAATGCGGACTGTCAGGTCAGAGGTCAGCAGGCAATTTCTCAGGGCCAGGTCACTGTTGCACAAAAGCATTAATAAATACATGTTATTTTTTATGCATTGTTAGTTTATTTATACAGCATGGCATATCACCTGTGATGGTATCAAGGCATTGTCTATGGGCACGGGGAGATTAAGTGATTCGCCCAGAATTACAGGATGTTGCGCCGATGCCAAGACTCGAACCCAGATCCCGAGTCGGCAGCTCAAGCCGCCAAGCTACATCCTGTCCCAGAGTGGTCTTCAATCATTAGGATTTTTCTGTGAGACATTAAGGACTATGCTTCCAAATAATTGGTAGCTATATTGGTAGGTGAAACCTTCAATGAGTTCTGAATGTGTCGAAAACAAGAGCACTGTACACAGCATTTTTGTTGTCTATTGTACACTATGAAAAGGAGGGATAAGCACTTTATTGTATCTTTGCAGCGAACAACAGTTGTATGCTATGTATGACCACCACATCCCTTACCTTTCCGTAAATGTATCCATGTATCGCTGTACTGGGGATAGTCAAGTTAGTGCAAAGCAAACAAGGTGAAGTTAGCAACATCAGTTTGTTTGCATGGACACCTCCAGCCCCCCAAATATCCCCATTAACAGTGTCCCAGAGGGTTCCAAACTGTCCCCTTTCATCTACAGTCTCTACATTGGGGTTGCTTGGTGCTCTTTTCACAGATAGCATCAAGATTCATCACTTTGCTGATGAGATGGAATTCTACCTAAAAGGCTCATCTCCTTCATACATGCAACTCCTCAAACACTGCCTGCACATCATCCAGACCAGGAAGTTCAGTGCCTACTTAGGATCAACCAAGACAGTGAAAACAAGAAAGAGTACAGACTTGGCTCAATGTCATGAACCTGACAGTTTTGAACCCCGACTTTCACAGAATGGCAAGTCACTTGAACTCACCCTGAATGACAACATCATTGCCCAAAAAAACCCAAAGGAGGCCTGGTACCAGCTCTCATCAAGAAATGCAAAACTATTTCTTCCAGAAAGTAGCCAGAGAACCGGCACCTCTTATGGGCATCCTCCACACCACAGCATGTTTAATCCAGGACCTGAGGTATGATCTCATTACCCTCATTCTTATGGAACTCCTTTGGCTCCACTCTTCAAAACCAGCCGCAGCATTTACAAAGCTATCACAACTTGTATCCTTCAGAACCGCCCCAAAGCTGCTCCAATTTAGGAAAGAGTTGAAGATGCACCACTTTAAAGAACTAAAAAACATTGCATTAACAGCCTACAAACCAGCTATCTCTCCTATCACTCATTGACGCTATGTTGGAATTTGACCATGTACCGTGTTCCACTGACTTTTGGCTAGATTCACACCACACACATACATACATACAAGTATAGGGAAAAATCAAAAAGAAAACTGTCTGACTGCTCACCAGAGTCTACAAGATCCCCTTGGTCTACCATGAAGCTACTCTCTCCACTTCCCGTTAATGCCCCAAATCCCTCGGACAAACTTCCCCTTCTAGATACAATACACTAAAGAGAGTTAATGTGATGCAGCATTGCATTTATAACCATGGGTAAGATATGAGCGGATATATAAGTAATTCAATAAGGGTCTTTGTAGATAGGAATTTGCAAATGCGTTGATTACTGATTTGTCCACTAAACAGTCAGGATGTGGGGATGCACTGATTCAATGGCAAGACAGAGAAAAACACCAGGGCTTGTATTACGGTAAGTGCTCTGTGGGTCAGACAGACTTTGCTTTTGCTTCTTGGGCCCCAGAGTACTTTGATATTATTGAATGGCATAGATGCTTGTGTAGCTCTTTCTATTATGTGTATCGCACCAGTGCACAATTTCCAAGCTCCAATGGGCATTTCCACATTCCCATGTAGGCAAAGCATTTGGATCTGTGGTGTATTACATATGGAGGCACTGAGGCAGAGATACTGTTAGAAGGCTCTATGACAATGCACAGCATAAAAGTGGCACACAGTCAGTGTATCCCTTGAAAAGGAAGTAGGGTGTCTCTGGTACTCTACAGGCATCCTTGTGCAACACTTGTGCGAAACTACTACAGCCCCCTGCAGGAGAATTTTTTCCCACTTTCACTAGCAGGATGGGTTTCCACCTGAAAGGAAGACCGGGGACTTTAAACGGTCCCTTTGCCTTTCACAAATGTGATCTTTCTAGTGCAGGAATGAGTTTATGCCTGCACTAGGAATAGCACACTCATTGCTATAGGGCGCTCTATTCTGATCTGCACCTCGTGTAAATAGTTAAAGGTGCACAGCTGCGTATGTGGGAGTAGTACTCCCAATTTGTAGTACCAGATCTCTCCAGGACATAGATAGGGAAGCAATGCAAGCCCATACCTGGCATCTGAGGTGTGCCCATGCCTACAATCTGGCTCTGCTATAGTCATACTGGCCGTTCAACTCATCAATATGAAACCTTTGATGCATCAGTGGCATCACAGTGGTATAACCATGCTGTTGTATGCTTATACTTATTTTTACTTGGGTTACTGTTTCTTTAATGTATTTTCTCTAAGAGGTTTATGCTTGAAACCTCATTTGTAATCTGTTGGCATGGTTCGTGGAGTTCCATGTTCCAGGCAACAGAAGTCATGGAGTATTTGAGAAGATCAGCTGCTGTACTGTGCTCCTCATGAATAAACCTGATTTTATATTACTTGGATTGGATTCTTATAAACATTGGCGGCGATCTGTTTTGGTCTGCTACACCTTATTTCATCTGAAGAGCACATGTGCAACTGCTGTACTGTGCTCCTCATGAATAAACCTGATTTTATATTACTTGGATTGGATTCTTACACATGCCTCTACCAAATCAATACACAATTGGGATCAATCCTGGTCTCAGCAATGTCACTCAGCGCCAGTCAACAACTGACTTCAACTTATTTTTGTGCCGCATACAGCCAAGGGCAAGCAGGAAATGCCTCACCTGTGAATGTAGTTGTTTTTGTGCAGGAACAGCAGCCCCAGGGTTATCTCGTATGCCATCCTCTGCAAGGTGGTAAGGTCTCGGGTCAGGAGGTCAGGGGTCATGCCATCTGCCTTGCGCTGGGCACGAAGATATCTTTTTAGGTCTCCCTGTGAGGACCAAGAAGAGACAGGCTCAAAATTATGGCAAAATACCAAGCAACACCTCAAAGTAGACACTTTCTTGTGAGAATTTACGGTTCGCTGGTTATCACTGTCTAGTTCTGACCTTCAGGCGGGACTGGTCCCTAATTGCATGGCATTGCACTAGAGACTGGTTAATCCTGATTATAAAGACAGCAAAACGATTATTACAAGTTCTAGCCATCGAAATACAGACTAGTGAGAATCACCTTAGGACAACTTGCAAAACTGCCCCTTACAGGAAACAATTAGAGGAAATCAATAAGGAAATGACAGAACAGAAAGATTTCCTCACTCTAATCTAAAATACAGAAATTATAGAAAGACTTAGAGCGTTGCTCACATGAGAAGGTCTATCCAACTCACCCAAAGATTATGTAGCACCAGAACCTCAGACATAAGACAGGGGAACTCATCAGACTCAGACACTTGGAGGGGGGGGACAATTTCGAGGCAAAAGACATGGTAGCCAAAGAGATATAGAGCTTGAAATCAACAAGAAAATAAAATTGAAAAAAGTGTGATCTGTGCTACAACATACAAGACCATGCCTAACCAGGTGACAAGAATCATTTAGAAACATTGGCATCTCCTGAATACAGGGTCTCTAAACTTTGAAAAGCCCTTTTTCTAACATAAAAGGAGTAGGAACCTTGGAGACATTCTAGTACACACCTGGGATAACACAGAGAGAAACCCTAGGATAACAGGACACTACCCATGTGGTCAATGCAGCGTGTGTAACCTAAAAACACACACAACATCCCTGGAACTAGGTTTACAGAACCCTTGGGTACTGAGATGACACATGAACTGCAACTTAGCCTGTGTCATATACATGATAACCTACCCCTGCAAACTGAAGTGTAGTGTTATTATACATGTACTTCTTCTTTAAATAGGTTAGGAATGTGTCTTTACTTCTCCACTCTAGAATGTAGATTGTTGGCAAGCAGAGTTCTGTGGGAGATCTTGAGACTGAGCTGGATGGTTAACTGCCTGTACCTATTCCTCTGGCTCTCGCCTGTTACTCACTTATATTATCTTAATAAATTACTTATAAATATACATCTACTGGTGGATTCCTTCACTACATGAAATATGTGCGGATAACACGTAGGAAAGCGAAGACCAGAATAAAGGAACTCAGGAGTAATATGAAGTGCAAGGAATATACACCTAAAATGAACAATCACTACATCATCAAGGGCCTCCAAATGACTGACCTCAAATGGGTTATATTAGAACAAAATGTGGCCACTCCCTTTTGATTACGTCACTGACCAGATTGTCTTACTATTAACTTTTTTGAATGAGGTGCAACCCTTAGACAAGGATGAGTGAAGTTTCATAAAAGCTATCTTAGAACTTCCATGATGCGATTGTACTAAACAAAGTTTGAAAGGAAATATTTTTTAAGTAACTGAAGTCATCAATCATAACCTTTACTCTCCATAACAGTTTCTGAATTTCACTAACACTGTAAATATCAGATGTAACTATTACTACTCTCAACTAAAATCAGTCTATCAACTTGGGTTAGTTGAAATGCTAAGTTTCTAAATTCTGACCTGTATGTTTGTATGTAATATATTTGCATAGTTCAACCCTAGGTAGACAGCAATGGAGCACTGACCAATGGGTGATGGCTTTGGGATAACATAGAGGATTCTTTAAAAGAGGCAGGTCTCTGTTAAGTGGTGATGCTCTTGGAAGAGCTGCGTCTTCAAATTTTTTTCTGAATGGCAAGAGGGCCTGGATAGATCTAATGTCAACTGGTATGTTGTTCCAGATCCTGGGTAAGTAGCAGGAGAAGGCCTGCATGTTCTTCCTTTATTTCTTCTTCTTCGGTCTGACAATGCCCTGGTTCTGGTGTGGCACTGTGCACCTGAGATGATTATGTTCTCAGCAGATATGCATGGGTATTGTTTCTGATAGCCTTATAGTTGAAGCAACTGGTCTTTCAGTTGATACTAGCCCAGAGGAGGAGCCAGGATAACTCCTTCAGTTTTTTAGTGATGTGTTCAAAACTCTTCAAGACTTTGATAAGGTGTACCACAGGGTGAATGATGCCTTTCAAGGGTGCCAATGTGGTGTGAGGGAGGCCATTGGGCACAGCTTTGCATCTAGATGGGCGAAGAGCAAGATTTCCACTGTCATAAAGTCGACTTCTATAATCAAGGTTTCACTTTTTTCCAAAAGAGTAATCTTTTTTATGCTGTCTTAATTTTCTTAGGCATGTGATCTTTGAGGTAGAGATCTGTGTCAAAAGCGAATTTAATAAATTAAAATTTGCTGTCAACCATCTAGGTTCACAGCCACATTTGAATATGAGATTTGTCCTGCGGGGATCGAAAAGGAGGAATTCAGTCTCAGTTGGGATAAGTTTTAGGTAATAGATTGAGCATAAGATACTAGCTCGATACAAGTTTTGATACACTGAATTTTATTAGGTGGTGAGATTTTGAGGTAGAGTTATGTGTGGCCAACATACTGATGGCGCTTGATGTTATTGTGAGCCAGCTCTGAGGTGCTCCATGTAGAGCTTGAAGAGGAAAGTACAGAGGACAGAACCCGTGAGTATTTTGCAGGGAATTGGGAGTTTCTGGGATCTTCAGCTTCACATCTGGTTATGTCAGAGAGACCCATAACAGTTTCCATGGTATGGATGAGTGGCTTGTTGTTGACTGGGCAGACGGCTGCAGAGCAGATCGTAGATCATCAGGACTCGGAACAAGGTATCAAAGACTACTTAGTGGACTTGTAGAGGTTTATTCCTGTTAATCTGATCCTGGGGGTTGGGCAAATGATGCTTTCTCAATAGATTTTCCAATGAAACACATGATAGTGCTGGGGCACCAGTTGACAGGATCTTTCTTGTCTAGGATAGATTTCCAGGGCAAATGGAGAAAGTTAACTGCCATCAGGTTGTCCGGTACACTTGCTTCACTAAGAGAGAAGTTCATGGTGTTGATGATGAGGGTGAATGCATCTTCTTGAAAACATTTCACAAAGAATGTTGAAAAATCACATTTTTATAAGAGGTGGCTTGCGATCAGAGGATGCTGGTAAATCCAGCATGCCAAAGAAGAGTGAAGTCAGTCCATTTGGGGTGGCAGGATTAGGAGATTGGAGGCAAAGTGGATGTCTGTTTGGTGTTTACTATGTGCAGTGAGAAAGGTAATTTGTGGCACTGCACCTGTTAACGGATTGTGGGACTGGGGTATCTGCAATTGGATTGATACAATGCTTGACACCCAGAGTACTTTGATTCAGTTAGTCACTTGGTTGATGGCAGTCTTGTAATCGATGGCCTTGTTGTTAAGTGATGGGGGATCTCTGTGCTGATTAAAGTGCTCTGAGTTGCTTGAGGTTGTCAAGGGCACTGGTCCACCCCTTTTCTATTCTTATCTGTGAGTTCCTGGGTGTACATTTCTGTTGACAGTCTCAGTCTAGTGTCTTGTTTTTCTGTGTTGAATTAATTTTTACATGATTTGTCAGGGCTCTGATGCATGCATCAAGGGGTGTGTTGATATCTTATATTGGCCAGCATGCCCATTGGGATATATTTGAGAGAGTGAGTATGCTTGCTTTTCTCCTTTTAATTGGCCTTGATGTCTAGACATGGTGAGAAAGATGGATAAGGAGATGGAAAGTGTTCCGTCCAGCCCAGGGGTATCATGTTCTTGCAGTAAATGAAGGGTTTGGGATGTGAAGATGTGGTTATAGGTCGTGTCTTTGGAGTGGGTAGTTTTGGTGATGTGCTGATTCCATACCTTATTACATATGTTTACATTTCCTAAATATCACTGAGTTCCACAGGGTTTTGGCCTTTATTCTGATGAGAGCTTTTGTAGCCTTTTGTGTTTGTTACTGTTTATCAGTATTTTTGGGTGTTAGTGGATTTTGTGGATGCTGGGCATCGGTGACCATTGGACATTTGTGGCAGCATGAACCCCAAGTTGAAAGTTGACTCTGTCAGTGTCATTTCGAACTATACCATTGGCATTCTTTGGAAGGGTCTGTCAGGCCAAAACCTATACTGCTTCACAATCAAAGCTGGCCGTTGCTTTAATCTATTTCTTCTTTTTAATAACCAAGTCATGACCCATCATAATATCATCAACCATAAAAAGAACACGGAATCTCTCACAATAATAATCAATCACTCAGCTGCGGCCCATACAAGTAAGAGCAATAGGGCGGTCGGGACGGGCTGGGGGGTAGGGGGTTCGACAGATTACCACGAGGGAAAGTTAAATAAATAATTAATTTTCCCTTGTCCTCGTCTGTCGAAATCCCCCACACCCAGCCCCACTGATCTTACCTGCATGGGCCGCGGCTGCCATCACTGATGCGTCAGGGTCCAAAATGGGAGTCCAACATGAAGTTATTGCTGAAGATGAAACTTGAAAGTGTCAGCCAGGAAAACGTAAATAGTGTCAACTGCTCCTTAGCGCCCTTCTTCTGGTTTAAAATATCAGTCTCCACACTTTACGCAGGCCTCTTTTCAAAAAGCACAAATGAACTGTATATTGAAAATTCCATGATTATGAAGAAAATGTGGCTCAACGAATTATGGTAGGCCTGTTTCACAGACCTTCGTCAATGTAGAAACCACAATTTCATTTGCTGCTGAATTGATTACAAAGTCATCTCTTCCTTATCTTCTGTCAAATTATCAAATTTTTCACTCAGCAGGAAATCCCAATGACAGGTCTGTAGAAGTTTTAGATCACATTTATTATACTCTTTCCTCATATCCAAATATAATAAATGTGGCTATTACTAATCTAAATGGAACTCTTTTACATAGTTGCTCATTATCCTTACTTTCTGAGATGGATATGACTTTCCTGGAACTACATTGAACAAACTAAACTAGATTTGGTTATCCACAGCACACCTCCAGTTAGATACTTTAGAGCTTGAGACCTTTTTTAACCATAAAAGATTACTGCAGCAAAACATAGTGCTGCTTTGCTGGGTAAGGTAAAATAGATGGTGTAAAAAATACAGTCTGGAAAGAGCAATGCCTGAATTAGTAACTTTCTGTGTCTCCTGAAGAGGGGGAACAACCTCTCAAATAGTTTAGAGGTGAACATCTGACACCCCCAGTTACGCTACTGTCTCCACTTGGCACTGAGGTTTGCAAGAATGCAGCCCTTGCACCTGACATTACTGACAGGGGCGTAGCTCGTTCAGTATGATTGGGGTGGGGTTGTTAGCTTCATATTTCCTGACAATCACACTGGCATATCATGTTAACATGCATCATAGGATAAGCAGGGTGCGTGAGAGGGGCTTAAGAGGCAGTGAAAAGGGAGAGTAATGCGGATTGGTAGGTAATAACTGAGCAAACCACAATATTTTGTAAAATAATCAAATACATTCGGGCTTTCAAAAGAGAGATGAGAGAGAGTGTGTGTGTTTTTGTCAGTGTGTGCATGCAAAAATCCCAGGTGAAATTCAACAGACACTTCACCATACCCGAAAAAAGCACCTGTACCCAGCTATTCGTCAGCAAATACATTTATTGGGGGGTGAAACACCTACAAACACACATCCTGAAGCTAAACCCCTAATTACTGACTATCTGGACAGGCAAACTTATTATAAATACTTGCTCTCAAATTCTTCATGTACAGGTATAAAACACTCTTTTTTTAAATTTCCTGCAGATTACGTGTGAAAAATAGTGGTGTTGTTGCTCTCCAGTCACTTTTTAAGCAACTGTGCAAATAAACTTTTGTTTGTCTTTTATTTCTATTCTGAGAATCTGGCTCCAAACCTTTACCAAGATAAAGAAATTCTAGTAGAAAGGGTCTTTTAAGATATGGAGGTGGCACATTTCCTTACAAGTATTATGTTAACTGATTGGAGAGTGAGACTGGGACAAACATGCCAATGAGGTCGGTCCTTTGTTGTGTTTAATGTTCCATCTGTTCAGATAAGACTTTTTATTTCGGTTCACTGCTGCCACTTTAGTTCAGGAGACCAGCCAAGTTCAATCCCATAGAGATTGCTTACTGTTTCTGAACATGTGTGAAGAATGGACCTCACGTCCCACGTCTGCTGCCAGCTCACCTCACGTCACGCCTTTACGAGGTCAACCAACGTCAGAAACACAAGGAGGCCCCCACAACTGAATCACATCACCTCTTTCTTTCAATGTCTACCTGATCTCATTAGGACGATAAATCCAGTCAACAACTGGTATGTGATAACCCAGATGTACGGAAACTGAAAAATGGGACTGAGCCTACAACAAGCAGCAGGGTGTCCAACACTAGTCCAGATGTGGGTGCATCAAACATGACTCTGCCTAAATGCTGCAGGCAGTATATAGCACGGTAGTCCCAGTATTAGAACATCGAAATAGTGTCAAGATGGAAAAGATACACCGATATTTAAATTAAGGAATCAAAACAGGAATATATTGATGTTGCAGTGTTATTTAATCACACTGAACCTAGCTAACAATTTGTTAGAAAGACATTGAAGGACATACATCTTTATAAAAACATCATCATTGCAGTGCCCTAAGGGGAACGTGGAAGGGGAAGGATGGTGATTCAAGTGAAGTAGTGAGGTAAATAGAGTATAGGCGGTGATGAATATCACAATCAAACATTCAGGCATCTACTATTCACATGCCAAGAAACCAAATTTTTTTCATCACAGTAAATAACATCTGTACAAAATGTTGCCATGTAACACAAGAATACACAGTAAAGCAAGTACTGTTGAAGAGACTGGCATTAACGAAGTGTAGACGTTTCAACCCCTGTGTGTGTGTAAGTTCTTCCAACCCTTACTGGCGGGGTCTTCCTCAGGACAAAAGGGGGGGGAGGGGCGCCGTGAGTGGTTACAAAGGGACCTCTCACAAGACAATGGTGTAGGATCGTATGGGCTGCATGGCTCCGAAAATAACATACGAAGGAGAGAGTGAGAAAGCACTCGAAAAATCCGCAGGTTTTGTCCAGACAATTATCAGATCCAAAACTCTGTGGTACAAATCCCGTATCATATGGGTGGCAGAATTCCTGCTCACCTGGCACTGACATCAATCCATAATAGTGTTCAATTCTGAATCAACCATGGGACCACCAAGAATCTTAAAGCAGAACATACGAAACATAGGGCCCTAATCAACACCACTCTATCCTTCAATCCCCAAGTCAATGCAGCAACAAAAACTGCACTCTACCATCTAAAGATCTGGGCCATCTATTTCCCCCCATGTTCAACATGCCTCACAACATTAGCCATTGCAATAGCAATATCCCACTTGGACTTCAACAGCCTCTAAAAAAGGTCCTAGCTAAGGCACTGAATAAACAATCAGAAATCCAAAACTATGTGTGCAATGCTTGTTTGGCATGAAGCAATCAGATCCCATAATGGCTAATTTGAAATCTAAAGTCATAAATCTGGCTATAGCACAACACAAAACATAGTGCTGTCTCTACATATATAAATACACTGTAATCCTGCTCTAGACAATCAGGCACCTTTTAGTCAGTCTCCAAAGGTAACCTTTTTTTCACCCTGTGAAACAATTAATTCTACAAACAGAAGACTTTCACTTATGGAACTCTCTTACAGATCACCTCTTCATTAACGTGAACTGGGAGGACCCTACAATTTCAATACACCTATGTCCTGCACTGGGGTGCAGACTATCCCCAGTTCTCGGCCTCTTCAGGGAGCGATAGCATTTCTTAGCGCGGGGACACACTGTTTTTAGTGTAACCATGCGCTCTATAAGTGGTTTTATTATTATTTATTATTTATCCTGTAATTGCACACTATGCAATTAAAGAGTCTTTATCTCCCACCAGGGATAGTACCCAAACATCCTGGAATGTGTTTAGAAGAGGCCAATGGAACATCAATAAAATATTAAATGTGCACATATTAGCTTCTACTCTCACGATCTCACAGTTTAACGTGAAGATATGGTTGACATTTTTTTGCAGAGGTGTTCATGCAACTGTAGAACCCACTACTATGACTTCTGGTTGGTCCGGTAAGTCTTTGATCTTCAAAGATTGAAAAACACAAAAGCCACTGAGTTAACTGAATAGAAAATGCCTGCCCTGTTTATTAATGACAAGGAAGCTACCAAGGCTAAAAACCACTAAATGGGGCCAAATGGTCTATCTACTTGCCTCTTCTCTTTCTTGCAGGACATGCTTTTAACATAGAAACAGGTGCTGGCCCTATGGGAGCCTCGCTCAGGTTGTTGACCCAGGCCCCGAAAACACTTTTGACATGCCTGCCTGTGTTGTGCTGTGAACTTAGGCCAGTAATGGCAATTTGAGCTTTTTGGAGATTACATAGAAGAGAGGCAGTGCAATAGTATCCATGAGAATTATTAGGGGCTCAATAACTGATGCCCAGTGCAACTTGGACAGCAATGGGAGGATGAGCTTCAGTTTTCTAAGCTGAAAATGACAATTGCTGACCATTCTCCTTATCAATGGCGTTAAGGTAGTGTTCGGAGATGTAACGGTTGAAAGTGACCATTGGTGACAAAAATCAATCAATACAGTTTTTGAGCAGAAGATAATCGGCCAACATCCACACCAAATCTTAAAGTAAGAAGTGTTCAAGATCCATGCCTGGGTTGGGGTTGGTTGAAAATGTAATATTTACTCAGGTGTGATAGGCATAGAATGTACAGATGTGCCGCTTTTTAAAGAGATCTATGAGACAAAGGAGGTCTACATTAAAAAGGGCGGATGATAAGGCAAACCCCAGCTTGACTACAGATTTCAGAAATGAGCAGGGCTAGTTTCACTCTGTGGGAAAAACAATCCTAAAGAAATGGGTGGAACCACCTAGCAGTCAATCTGAGACTCCAACTATAGTGTACTAAGTGCTCTACTAAGGCGTGATGGTCCATTGTGTTAATTGCTGTAGTACCAAATGCATGAGCAGGGATTCTGTATCATTGTCAATAAAACAAAGTCTCTTCAAGACATAAAATCAGCCCTCAAAGCACTTCACTGGCTTCCGATGGATGCAAGAAGAAAGTTAAATGCTCTTTGCACCATGCACAAGACCCATTGAGGCAAAGGGCTGAGAAGACACATTTCCAGACTCCTGTTAATAGGCCTATCCAATTTGTATCCCTAAAAATGTCTTAGACTAGTAATATGTGAGTGTACTGGGGGAGAATAGTGAGCAGAGCAGTAATGGCTAGTAAAGACACTTAGACCATTAATGGACAAAAAAGATGGAACTTCTCAATGTTAGTTTTGTGCTCGATTTTCACTCCTCTACAGAAAGCACCATAGAGAGGTTTGGACTGCTGATGCCCACCTAACTTGTTGGATTCAAAAGAATTATGTACTAAACTTCCCTGGTACGTAATGCAGCTACGTGCTAATGAGACCGCTCGTACTTTCATTGTTCAACCACTGTAACTCTCAGTAGTTTTGACTGCCCAAGAAACTGTTCAGAACTTTAGAGTTGTTATGGATTAATGCTAACCTGGTTTGCTGTTCACCCTATGTGGGAAGGGTATGCCCAGAAGTGGGTCCCGTGCTCACTACGCCACTGGAGTCAAGCTATCCTGGCTGATAAAGGCTGATAGACAGAAACCGGTCCTAGGATGCTTGATTCCGGTCCAGAGAAGACATGGCTTGGCAGTTCGGGCTGGAATGTTCCCATGAGGCACAGGTTCAAGACTGATTTGCATATGGCCATGTCTGAACTGGGGTAGCTTGGTGAGCAAAATAACGATGGATTCAACCCAGATATGTGACTGGGGGTAAATGTTTTGCCATTGTGCAACATTCCGTCCATCATCTTGTGTGTTTTAATGCTAACCGAGACATATTCAGACTCAGACAATAGTACAAATGCTTATCAGTGGCACAGGTAAAAATCAATAGACCATGCACAAACAGGACAATAGAAGAGCAACAGAAAGTCAGCCATCTCACCATGCACAGACCAATAATGAATCAAGTGCAGGTAAATCATGCATAGGCCCGAAGAACAAGTGCACAACAATTAACCATGTACAGAACAATAAATCATGCACAGACCAATAGCCCATGCACAAAACAATAGCCATTCACAGATCAATGGGATGTGATCAGATCGACAGACCATGTGCAGACCAATAGGTATGTTCAGATCAATAGACAATGGATAGGGTAGTAGGAAGCTTTTATACCATTAGACCATATGTGAACAGTAGACTCTTCACTGATCAAAAGACCATACAATGGTGAAGTGTGTCAGTAAGTAAATCACCATCCAACAGAAAATTACTCCTCTCTTGCAATGTCTCACTGGACTGTACTGATAGGATACATTATTAGAGGTTATCTAAACTTGCAGTGTGCTTTTTATAGACTTTCCAATGGGGTTTTGGGGGGCGGCCGACCATCGGGAGGCCTGTCAGCCCCGGGGGTATTTGGGGCCCGGAGGGAGGGGGGGGGAAGGAGACCACGGGGACAAGGGATTTTGGGCTTCTTGGGCTGGCGGTGGGTGTGTTGGGCTCCCTTTGGACTGGGGCTTGGGCTGGTTTGGCTGGGGGCTATATTAGCGGCCATTTTGTGTCACTGACCACCATTTCGGTGGCAGTGACACAGCAGCCGGAGGGGGTCCGGGTCGCGTGTTTTTGAGGCCTGGTTGTGGTATTGCGACGCGTTTTACGGGGTCTCTGGTGCGTTGGCAAGAGAGGTCTAGCGAGCGGTACCTGTGGCGGTAGCGCTTTGTGATGGTTGCGGCGATTTCCGAGGAAGAATGGCGAGGCTGATGGATCCGCGGGTCGTGGAGGCGTTGAGGCTTCTGGGTGACGCGGGACGGCTGGACATGCTGAGGACGGAGGTCCAGGTGAGGCTGCCGCGGCGCACTGCAGATGGCGCCGCTGCAGCTGTGGTGGCGTGCGAGCCCTCGCGGTCTCTGCTGCGGAGGGCTCGCAGTGCAGGTGGAAGGGGCAGGAGCGGTCCAGAAGGAGGGCGGCACAGTGGGGCGGTGCTGGGGAATGGCACGCAGCAGAGGAGGGTTGTGGGAAGGAGGGGCGCGAGGGGCGAGAGGGCTTGGGAATTTGTGGAAGTTGCTGGGGGGTGGGGGGGAGGGAGGAGAGGGTTGTAGAGGCTGACGCGGTAATGGGGTCGCGCGATGAAGGCCATGGGGGGAGGTGCTGCCCCGGGAGGCAGGGCGCGGGGAAGATGGGTCAGGAAATACTGAGCAGGATGCAGTGGGGGCCACAGGGGGAGAGCAAGGGGGGGAGAGGGGGATGGGGGTCACCCCTGCTTATTGAAGAGTCAGAGCTGGAGGGGGAAGGGGAGGGGGAGAGGGGGTGGCGAGAAAGGGGGGTGTTGAGACTGACTTGGACTGGGGATCTGACTTTGTCTGGGTGGGAGGGGGATATGGTGTGCCCCAGCAGGTCCCTGTCCCCGACGGGGGTGCAGGGGGAAAGGAGGTGGGGGAGTGGGGTGAGAGGCGATGGGGGGAGGCGCTGAGGGGGGTGGGGGAGGGTGGGGTGGGGCTCCTGGGGGAGGGGTCTGGGGGGTGTGGAGATGGGGGCTCGGAGTGGATCGGGTGGGGTCGGGGTGTGGGGTGGGGACCGCGTTGGGGGGGCTTGGGTTGGCGGGGGCAGGGGATCCATGCCAGGCGACGTGGGGGGTTTGGGGTGAGGTGGGTATGGCAGGATTGGGGGGTGGCAAGAGCGGCCGGCTAAGAGGAGGGGCCACTCTGCGGGTTGGGGACGGGGGCCACAGAGGGGATGGGGATAGGGTGGAGAGTTTGGGGGCTTGGGGGGCGGTTTTTCTCCGGCATGCTGGACTCCACGTTTTTCCCTTGGCAGCGGCGGTGGGAGTGGAGACGGCGGGGCGATGGTCCCCCGCTCGCCCAGGGTCGAGAGGGCCGCCGGGGGTCGGGGAGTGCGCGGCAAGGTGGACACTACAGCTTGAGGGTCATGTATGGCCGATGGACGGAGAGTGAGTGTTGATTTGGGTGCGTTGATGAGGGTGTGTAGGGAGAAGGCGGGGTTGAGTCGAGTGGAAGTCACAGGGGGCGACCAGGAGCCACTGGGATTGCAATTGGATGGGGATGGAGAGTCAGAGGAGGAGGGGGAGATTCGGGAGGGGGGGCAGTAATGCTGTTGGAAGTATATTGCAGGTACGACCGCGGCTGGACGTGCCCAGAGTGACGGCCCCCTCAGCTCCACTGGTTAGGCGGCGGGATCTAGTGCGGACGCCGGCCTTGACACCAGGTAAGGTGGGGGACAGAGCGGGGAGTGGTTTGGGCAGGAAGCGCAGTGCGCAGGTGTGAGTGGGGACGGATGCAAGGGGGGAGGACTTGGTGCGGCTGGTGAAAGGACGGTATGTGATGGATGCGGGGGTGGGCACGGATGGGGCGGTGCCATCGGAGGGGGTAGCGTCGGCGAGCGCCAGGGCGGACAGCAAGGGCAGTGCAGCGGCGGGAAGTGCGAAGTCGGACGGGGGAGCCACCGGGGGGGAAGAGAGTTGCGTGGTGCCGGTGCGTAAGCTCCCTTATATAGGGGTGACAAAACCACTGTGGGCGCACCTCTCACTGGCGACGGAGAAGATATGGAAGGGGGAGTACGTGGAGATGTTGAAGCTCCTTCCCAGGGAGCTATCGTCTAAGGAGGGGTCGAAGGAGGAGGAGCAGGAGTTGGCCAGGCGCCCCAAGGTGCCGCTGATGATTGACAATTGGTCGGCGGCATTCCTCATATACGGTAGCGTATATTGCGAGAAATATCCAGACAGGGCCATTGCTTTGTTCAAATACATGGATGTGGTGCGGAGGGCGAAGGTGACATACGGCGGTTACGCTTGGTCACATTATGATGAGGAGTTCCGGGCGTGGATGGCGTCGGACCCGGATGCGAAGTCGGGGGAGCTCGACTCTGACCTGAACCAACAGACGATGGGCGGGGCGAAGTTCGGGCGCACCGTCTATACGGCCAGCGGCTTGCAGCTCGCCCCACCCGTGGGGGGGTGGGACAGGAAGAGAGCGCAGGGCAGAGCACAGTTGGGGCCTGTTGGGATTTCAACAAGGGCGCCTGCGGTCGGCAAGTGTGCCGTTTTCAACGCGAATGCTCAAAATGCGGGAAAAGGCACCCAGTGGTGCGCTGCTGGGGAATCGGAGGTCCATCGGGACAACAGGCCGCGGCGTCTGGAAATCAGGCTAGGGGGAGGGGGGAGGCAGAGGGGGAGCGGGGGCTCTGGGAAAGGGCTCATACACCAGTTAGGCTGGATCGGCTGGAGCCATTGCTGGCGGAGTATCCGCGGGCGGACGATGCGCCCATTTTGCGACGGGGCTTCCGGGAGGGTTTTCGGTTGGGGTACGAGGGACCGCAGATTGCACGCTGGGTAGATAACTTGAAGTCAGTAAATGCGCGGAAGGGGGTGGTGCGAGAGAAATTGTTCAAGGAAGTGAGGGAGGACCGCATGAGGGCCCCTTCGCGGAGCCTCCTTTGCCAATCCTGATTATCTCCCCGATTGGGGTGGTGCCCAAGAAGGAGCCGGGGCAGTTCAGGTTGATACAGCACTTGTCGTGGCCGGATGGGTCTTCGGTGAATGATTTCATATCGGCAAAACTTGCGTCGGTGTCGTACTCATTGGTGGACGTGGCGCGGAAGATCGTGGCGGCGGCAGGGAAGGGGGCACTGATGGCGAAGTGCGACATTAAGTCGGCTTTCAGGTTGCTCCCGGTGCACCCGGAGGATCACCAGTTGATGGATATCCAATTCGAAGGGGGCATTTTCGTGGACAAGGCGATGCCTATGGGGTGCTCGATCTCCTGCACGTTGTTTGAGCGTTTCAGCTCCTTCATGCAGTGGGCTTTTTCCTGGCGCACAGGCTCTGAGACGGTGACACACTATCTGGATGACTTCTTTCTGGTGGGACGGCCCGGTTCTGCGGATTGTCAGCAGCAGCTGGACGATTTTCAGGACTTAATGGGTTACTTGGGAGTTCCCCTGGCCCCAGAGAAGACGCACGGTCCAAGTTTGGTGTTGTCCTTTCTAGGAATAGAGCTCCACTCGGCTGCCATGGAAGCACGCCTACCGGAAGACAAGAAGGCGGCGATGTTTGCATTAGTGGCCGGCATGTTGGACAAGCGGAAGGTGACGGTGCGGGAAGTGCAAGTGTTGTTGGGGCACCTGAATTTTGCGTGCCGAGTGGTGCGGGCGGGGCGTACGTTCTGTCGTCGCCTAGGTTTGGCGCTGTTGGGGCTGACATTGCCACATCATCACTTGCGGCTGTCGGCAGGGACGAAGGAGGAATTGCGGATGTGGCTGACTTTCCTGGGACGGTTCAATGGGGTGCCCATGGCGCCATCGGAAGACTGGGAGTGGGATGTCATGTTGTATTCCGATGCGGCGGGTGTTGGTGGCTTCGGTTTGTACTGGGCGGGTCGTGGTGCGCAGAGCAGTGGCCGCCGCGGGGGCAGGTGGGAGGCCGCAGCATTGCGTTTCTGGAATTGTTTCCGCTGGTGGTAGCGGTGTCAGTGTGGGCTTGGGAGTTGGCGCACAAGTGGGTCCTATTCCGGGTGGACAATATGTCCGTGGTACAGGTGGTGAACAGGCAGTCGGCCCGGGACCCGCAGGTGCTGAAATTGATGAGAGTTTTCTTGCTTCGCTGTCTCGAGCATGACATACTTTTTCAGGCCTGGCATGTGCCTGGGGTGGACAATGACATTGCGGATGCTTTGTCTCGTTCACAGTGGCAGAGGTTCCATGGGCTAGCCACGGAGGCGGAGGAGACCAAGACGCCGGTGCCGAGGGAGCTGTGGTCGGTGGGAGACGCCGGGTCGTTCAGCTGGTGAGGGCGTCGGTGGCGGCGTCCACTTGGAAGGCGTACGTGCAGGCTTGGGAGGAGTTTCTGCAGCCTGGTGCGGTAAGAGAGGGGGACAAGTGGCGGCTGGAGGAGCAGGTGGTGTGGTTCATGTTGGCCTTGATGGATAAGGGTTTGTCGAGGGTGTCGATTGCGGGGAAGTTGTCGGTGGTGGCTTTCATGGGGAAGCTGTGGTGGGGGTATCCGCCGTCCGTGGGGGAGTTGGGGGCGAGGTTGTTGGAAGGCTGGGCACGGGAGAGAGGCGCGAAGGTGTTTCAGCGGAGGCCTATTACGGCGGATATGCTGGGATGCCTTTTAACGACGTTGCCTTCGGTTTGTTGAGACGGGAGGGAGTCGTTGTTGTTTGCCACGCTCATGTCCTGGTTGTTCTTTGGGGCATTTAGGATCTCAGAATTGGTAGGTCTGAAAGGGAGGCCGGGGGGTACTGTGGGAGGAAGTTGAGGTGCAGGCGCGGGAGGTGGCGGTACGCTTGCGACGTTCCAAAACGGACCAGCAAGGGGTGGGGACGTGGGTGGTGATGGGGCCGGGGAGGCTGGACGGGGTGTGTCCCGCGGCATGGGGCCGGCGTTTGGCAGCTTGGCGGGGGACGGCAGGAGGGGAGGTGTTTGGTGGGGGGGCAGCAGGGTGATGGCGGGTCAGGTGTTGTGGGTTCTGCGGCACGCCATGCGGTTGATGGGTGAGGACCCAAAGGCGTTTGGGACGCATTCCTTTAGAATAGGGGCGGCGACGGACGTGGCACGGCATGGCTGAGGGACGGAGGACATTAAGCGGTTGGGGCGGTGGAAGTCGGATTGTTACAAGACTTATGTCCGGTTGCGGGTAGTAGGCGAGGCGCAATGACATGGATGTTTTTCCGCCCTCTTACATGTGTATCTTTGCCGGTGCTGTGGCGGGGCCAGCTGCGGCGGTGTTGGAAATTTACATTGTGGGACATTCCTTTGTCAAAAGAGCTGAGAGGGCCGAGTGGGAAAACATCGGAAACTTAATCTGGAACTGGACGACAGATTGTTTAGATGTCATTGGCGGGGAAAAGGGGGGATGCGTTGGCACGAGTTGAATAATGTGGTCCGGGGGGTGGGCGGGCTGTCCTGATGTGGTGGTCATTCATTTGGGGGAAAACGACCTGGTGCTGTGCAAGGGACTGGCTCTGGTGAAGCAAATGAAGCGGGACTTGTTGGAGATCAGGAAGCAGTGGGCGGGATGTCATGTGATATGGTCCGAATACATTCCTAGGAGGGTCTGGCGGGGGTCGGAGCGCCCAGGGGCTATCGACAGGGCAAGGAGGAAAATGAATAGGGAAATGAAGCAGTTTTGTGCAAAGGAAGGGGTAGGGCGCATGGAGTATCCTGAACTGAGATACGGGGCTGTGTATTTTTTCAGAGAGGACGAGGTACACTTGTCTCGGTATGGGATGGAGCTATACATTGTTCAGTTGAAGGAGGCCCTGTATGTAGCTTTGGGAGTGTGCAGATATGCAAGGGGGGGTTTCCTATGGGGGGTCGAAAGTCACTAGGTGGCTTTCGAGTGGCTCTTTTCCTAGAGAAAAAGGGGTAGGAGGCCTGGGTTTGTTTCACATGGGGTTGGGATTGCAGAGGTCAAGGGATGTGATGGTCGGTAAGGAGGCATGTTGCAGTTGGGATGTTGTGGTTATGTTGTGATTATGTGGAGAATGATGGGAAATCATTTAGGGGAGGGGTGGGGTTGGTTAGGTATTTCTTATTTAGTGAGGTTTAGTTTTGTTCGGCACAGGCCAAGGTTTTGTTATTTAGGATGCACCTGCTTCCAATAAAGCGGCCTTTGTCACACCTTAACACTGTATCTGTGCTCGGTCTCTCCCTCCCCCCCCCCCCCGCCCTCCTGGTGGGCCCCAAAGAACCTGATAGAGCTGAATTACTTCAAAATCAAGCCATGACTTTGTATTTAAACGTGTGGTGCCATGACTATGTCAGAAGTGCACTGAAAAAGCTTGATCTATTCCCAGTGCAGTCAACGTCAAATGTAAGCGGCACAATATCACACTTAAGTCTTACTAGAAGAAAGGACTGTGATATCTTCAAAACTGGCCCCCTAGCACACTCCTATGTGCAGTGCCCTAGGGTGCTTTGATAGTCAGCAGTCTGTGCATGTGCTGCTTCCATTCACCTCCAGCTCCACCCAATCTCTCAGCTGGCCGTCGACCCACCTGATAGGATCAGCAACTCCTCCAGTCAGCAAGTAAGAGCATATGCTTGCAGCCCATCCCTACCAGCTGGTGTTGAGGGCATCCAGCTTTCAGTTGCTAATCATGGCACTGCTGTGCCCCATCTGAAGCAGCCCAGAATAGCTGGAACTCAGCTTGGCATGCCCAAATCTGCAAGAGTCTCCTGTGCCTCTCTCTGCTTCTTTTGAACCTTCTGCATCCTCCCCGGTTACCCAGCAAGGATTGTGTGATGGAGACGGATGCTGGATGCATTAAAACAGAATACTGGCTTGGGAGCTCTGTAGAGTGACTCTTACCCCACCACCGCCATCTTGTCTCTTCATATTGTAATTTATTTATTAACTATGAGCACACTTCTCATTTTTTCAACTATCCAGAGATTTTTTGTGAGCTGTGTGGCTCATCTACTGCCAGGGGAAAAATTGAAATAACTTAAGACCTTTGTTAATTAGACTTCTACAAGAGAACTTGCCTTTTTGGCTTTCTTTCATCTATGGAATAGAAAAGAAGAAATTCTGGTAGAAGATGAAGTGACCTTGCAGTCACACACCCCACACTGGTAAGTGGCCAATAAAACTAAACAAAGGAAACCATCATAGAATCTTCTGTGACATATTTATGTGAATTTATAAAAAATGTGATAGGTGGATTCTCACTTTGCTTCCAAATATAATGTCTTCCTATTGTATCCTAAAAATAAAAAATAAACATGCAGACTAATAAACAATGCACAGATCGATTAATCAATCCCTCTCTTTAGCAAAGAGCGCTTTGAAGTAGGGAACTTTATGAAATCTACTCTTGAGGTGTCATATGATTGGCTGTTAGAAACATCAAAAACTATCCCTATTTTAACAAAGCACAAAAAACACAACTGCTTCCCATGTCCTGAAGTCTAATTATCCTCCTTTTAAATTCAGCGATTTCCCGAAGAGCCAGTCCGCTTCAGTTAAGATTTACTACTGTCTCGGTGAATCAGAGAGATGAAGATTACATGGCACGTGCAAAATCAAAATACAAAACGCGCCTCCTGTCGCCCGCTCCTATCCCAACCAGACGTTCCTAGCACACTCACCAGCTGGCAGAACTCCATGATCAGCAGGAGGGGTACAATCTCGGTGCACAATCCAAGGCATTGCAGAATGTTAGGGTGCTGGAGGCTTCTTGAGAGCAAGGAAAGAAGAAGACATAACAAGACAGACATTGTAGGACATTAAGAGAGCCATGATACCATGAAAGTTCAGCCTTTGGCTATTTCCATTTCTAGAAAAAACAAGGGAACCCTCAAGGTAATTAAGGACCTTGGGAAACAGTTATACATATGAACACTAGTCCTTAAAAAGTTAGCTGTAAGCAGGATAAATATAGAATAGAATCAAAACTATATTCCGAGAGTAATGTGCATGCTGTTTCATATAAAACAGCATGCACATTACTCCATTGTGTCAAAAAAGTGCATTGACCGTTTGTACTAAGCTTTACAGAATTTACATTTGATAAGCTATACTTGTCTTGCCTGAAATGTCTTTGTGTGTTTTGTATATGTCATTTTCCTTGTAGGATACAGGATTGTGTCCCACTATATTGTTGTTGACTATCTCTAAAATGACTTAATATTAACAGCATTAAGCATGTGGAAAACATGGGATATCCCATATACAGGAAGCTAAACAAGAGTGCACAATGTCATACTGGGCTTTCAAAGAAGACTAAGTGTTATCATGACTATAAGGGGCTCACAAAGTATGACAAGGAAGGTCAATGTACTGCGAAACAAGGCCTCAGGTGACCACATCTCAACTATTCTGTTCAAACATGGAAGCCATATTTAAAAAAGGTTATTAGTGAACAGACATAGGTGCAAAGACCACCACAAAGTTCAACTAACGACTACAACATTTGAACACGAATAAACCCTATGAAAAAGACAGTACGTATTGCATTTATTATATATTTTGAATTTGCGACCGAGTGACTTCTTTGTAAAGCATAGTATATTGATATGGGAATATGATAGCTGGGGACAGGTGGTAAATAAATCAACTGCATTTCAGTAAACAGACAGTTAACACAATTTTAAACATGAACATATTATTTAAATGCACATTATTTTAAAGATTGAAGTCCGATGCACACTCACCACGTTCCGTTTATATCACATTCTGTATTCATATTATTACATATCATTTACATTCCTTTTCATAAGAGTGTGATTCTTTCAATTACAATCACCCATAATATGTGCATTTGCAAAGCGCATGTTCACCTAAGGGTATCAAGCTGCTGAATAACAGATGTTTATTGTTACACAGCGGTACTCATTTTCTCGACATCAGAAGGATGAAAGGTTGAGTGGACCCACCAGGATTTGAACCTGTGACCATGAAATCCAACACAGACACCTACAGTGGACGCATTAGTCCACTAAGCCACCAAAACTGCCATGACTAATCTGCCACAAGACCCCTTTTATCCACTCTTGCTTCAAAAGGGACAATGTGTCCTAACAGTTTCTTGCGCCATTCTCCGAAAAATAAAGGTCTACCAAATTTAGTGTAGGGTGAGGTACTCCAGGCAAAAGAGCAGAGCAAATTCATCAGTTTCAAGACAGGTTATTCCCAATCTACAGATTTTCTATACTTTTGGGATATTCCATGAAGCTTCATCCACCATTAGAACCACTGACAAAACCTAAGAGCCATGGAATTCCCTGTGCAGAAATCAACTGAGTACTGTAAGACCTCTCCATATACCTTTAGTGGAGGAAGATTGTAAAAGGTTTCCTTTAGATTTTTATTTTATTCATCTTCTGGTTAATCCACTAGATACCTGTGAGGGATTAATAGAGTGAATGCAAGGGGAGCTCATTGGCACTAGTGCTTTTTTTTAAATATACTATTGCAATAGCTTTGCAATGTAAGATGCGTATGCAAAAGGCATCAATGAACAAATGCACACTGAAGGTGAACAGATCTGTGCCTAAAACTAAGCACACGAGAGGCCTCTTCAGACCAGTATGCCATACACAACAATACCTCCCTACCTAGACCAAGCTGCCGTGCTGCAGAAAAAAACACCCTCACCAATTGCGTTGTGAACCAGCTGCAGCAGAGGTGTGAGGTTTGCTTGCTTGTGTTAGATGAAATGGTTTAATTGCTATTTGTTGCCTTCTTGACTTTGACAAAAGATTGAACAGTCCCCACACAGAAGCTCATACACAAGCGAACGGCACATAGTGCTAACGGTGGGGTCTATTCATGCCAAATCATGCAAACTCTGTGATAAAGAGAGAGAGCAGAAATAATGGAAACTGGAAAGAAAAACAAAATAGAAGGAAAGACAGAAGCCAAGATGGAAAGAAGTAATTTAAAAAATCGTAATAAATATGGATAAAGGGAAAAAAAGCAAAGAAGAAGGAACAAGGGAAGAAAGACAATGAAAGGATAGAGCAATGAAAAAGAAACAGCAATGCGGGGAGCAAACCAGATTATATCAACCCAGAGAGTAGGTTGGGTGGGACCCAGTAAAAAGGAGATAAATGGAGGCTGTATAGTTATAAACTACAGTACATCCGACTGGGCCAGAGACTCAATCTTAAATGCACAGATGCCCTCCAAACGGGAATATAACACAACCCTACTACCTGTAGACTATTTTTACAGGGGCCAGTCAGGGAAATATCCTATAGCACGGACAATCGACCATCACAGAGCTACCCATTCCAACCAATATAACTCAGTCTATGATTTTGCTCAAATATATAACCCATGGGATAACTTTACAATCCCGACTTACAACAGATTTCAGGCGTTTGGTTCATTGGATGAGAATGATTGACTGAGGGAACAAACCACATTACCCCATCCACCAGACATAACTATCACTATGGGAATGGCTGAAACCGATACAGGTATATCTGGCATAAATAGGGTAGCCGGGGATATAGTAGAAATGATAGCAACTGACGGTTCGTACATAACTGACAATACAGTTCAGATTGATGTAACTCCCGTCATAGACACCACCTCGGCTGAAAGCCTAGAAACAGTTGCACCTTATGACACTGCACAGGACAATACCGATGAAGTCCTTAACATCATTACCTGGAATATAGCAGGTATTGCCAGTAAATTAACTACCCCTTTTTGGAACACCTTTATTACACAGGGGCTTGATATAATTTGTCTCCAGGAGACGTGGCATAGAGCCCAAATACAAGTTGAGGGGTATACATCCTATAGTGTGGATGCAACAATCCCCTTAGCAGGAAGAGCAAAAGGTGGACTTCTGACTTTGGTATCAACTACCTTAACTGAGTTCATCCCTGGTAGCTGCGTAGAGGTGGCCCCGTATGCACAGATTTTGCGCCTGGTACATGGTAAAGGCAGGGACCTAGTTATAGTTAACTTCTATAATAACATCATTGGAGCCAATCGGGGTATGATTGTACAAGATATAGAGCGGGCAATAGAGGGAGTACTAGAGCAAATAGGTGACCCCCTGTAATAATTTGGGCGGGAGATTTTAACATTCAAGCATGCAGTCACGCACTGAAGGGGATCTGTGGTCATCGAGGGTAGTACTATAGCGGAGGTAGTAATGTTTATAATCATTTCCCCCACACCAACTACGGAAGCGCTTTGAATAATTTAGCTGCTAAATTAGATCTGGAGCTATTAGACTGCACAAAGAATAGAAACAATGTAGAGTGCCCGTCATTTAAAGGGAGGGATGCTTACTCCAACATTGACCACATTCTGGTGTCCAATGGATCAGTTTATTCCAACCCATGGGTAGTCTAGCAGACCGTGAGCGATCATAGCAGCATATCGCTAGTACTATTTGGATGGGGGCGAAAAACCCATGCTCATGGAAGACCCGTTCAAGGGATCACAGCAGAAAGATCGAACAGCATGAGAATAAAGTGGGTAAGAATCAACCCCGCCCAATTTATGATGGAACTACTCTTAAAATGTAGCGTGGAAATAGACTATTGTCTTGGTTCCAAAGTGACGCCAGGTAATTTACTCACTAACTTTTTAAAAATAACTAAAGTGATTGACGACTCACTTACAGTCAGGAGCCAAAAGTTGAGGAAAATTCAAGTGGTCTGGTTCGATAAGAATTGTGCTCAGTCACTAAACAAACTTAAACTAGCTTTAGATACCAAGCCCAGAGACATAGTAAAAATTAGAGAGGAGCGCCACAATTATAAGATCTCACTGGCCACCAGGTACAAACATGAAATGAATTTATGGGCACCTATCCTGACACGTTATTTTAATGCTGCCATAGAAGATAGGCATCCACCAACTTGGGGCCAGTCTATTATCGTACCTCTTTACAAGAAAGGCCCCAGGTCAGAGGCACGTAACTACCGCCCCATCTCGCTTCTGGACTTGTCAATTAAAATTCTTAGCCGAGTCCTTTTAGAGAGACTGGAAGCCTGGGTTGAGGAAAATAACATCTTATCCCCAGTGCAGTACGGGTTCAGAAGGGGGATGGGAACAATGGAGCAGTGAGTGAACCTGGAACTAATCATTAGTAAATACACAAAGGCCAAAGAAGGCAATTTATTTTTGTGTTTCGCTGACTTAAGCTCGGCTTTTGATCTGGTGGAACATTCGCTCTTATGGCCAGTTTTACTAGAAATGGGCGCCCCTACTGAAATTATTTACTTCCTGGCCAGACTCTATGAAAACTTGTCCAGCAAAGTTAGATTCTGTACTGCTGGCGAATGCACACCTTTCTTTAGAATCAACAGAGGCATTCGACAAGGATGTGTTCTTGCCCCTCTTTTATTTTCTTTGTTCATAAATCATATTGATCAAATCCTAAGAACAAACCAAGCAGATGCCCCCATTATAAACGGTAACCCCATTCCAATCCTTTTATACGCAGACGACGCGGTCCTACTCTCCCAGACCCAAAACGGTCTGCAATGTCTAATTAATAAGTTTCAGACCTTCATAGAAAATAGAAAGCTGATAATCAATAAAGGAAAGACATTTATATTTTCATGCGGAAGGAAGACAAGGAAGAATAGGACCTTTTATTTAGATGGGGAGAAATTGGAAGCTGTAAAAAAGTTCTGCTATTTGGGTATTACATTTTCAGGAGATGGAAGGTGGACTAACGAACAGGAGAGCGTTCGTTTTAAAATGGTCAGGCATACCAGTAGCGTTTTTAGATTCGCGGCCAAATTAGGTGGCCGTAGAATACAAGAGATGGTGTCTATCTATAATTCCAGATGCATATCATCAGCCTTGTATGGGGCAGGGATATGGGGCTATCATACTTAGAGTGGTAACCACATCCAGTATGAAGCGAATGCCTTCTTGAAACGACTGCTTTGTGCTCCGGCCTCAAATGAGTTAACACATAGGGAAGTGGGCTTAAACTATGCTAAGGACCTGGCTGCCCTACGCCCCCTGGCCCTATGGCGTTCAATGTGGTCAAAAGAAGAAACAAAATTCACTCAGGAGGAGGAGCCAAGCTCGCGTCCGAGATGGCCGCGTTTTAGCTCGGCTCCGATCACTCTCCTGACTGCAACAAATATCCTGTACTTTATCCTGCCCCGGGAAGTATTCCACGATGTGCAGTGGAACGACGATAACTCACAGGCACTTACCGTTTGCTCCGGTGATTCCTGGGTGTCACGGATCCTGAGTTACGTCCCTGTCTGCTTCGGGGCCTCCGGAGCGGCCGGGCCTGGCACTCCTTGGCGGCGCCCGGGCTGGACGAGGCGCGGTGGCCGGCCCTTGGTGGTGGTGTGGAGTCGGTCGGAGGGGCCGATGTGCTAATAGACCGATTGCGGCCTCCCGGGCCTGGTCCGGCGGTCCTGCGGCCTGGTGTTGGGGAGCTGACTTCCATGGACGGGGTTAACCGTACATCTGGCTCGTCTCCCCTTTGTTCTCCGGCCCGGCCATTTTGAGTTCCTCCGCCCGGACTCGGAGAACGGTGCCGGCGGCGTGTGGGGTGCCGGCGCATCGCCTTCTTCTGGTGGCTCCCCTTCCTGCCCTGGTGGCACTTCCGCTGGTGGTTGCCGGTGTCCTGTTTTGCCCCGCTGATACCCGGGCGGGGGTCGGTGTTCGCAGCGGCCCCGCCGGGCTCCTAAGATGGCGGCCGGCCCCATGATTCTCGGCCTTGCGGGGACCGACGATGCGGGTCCGCCGCGCGGCACGTTTGCTGAATACTGTAAAGGTGAGCCTACACTTCGCGACATCCTCGCCGCCCTGCGCTCCTGGGGGGCACCCATGACCGCACCGACCGCTATCCTGGAGGGGGGTCCCTTTGTTGGGCCTGCCGGACCCCCCTCGGTTTGTGCGGCTTCATCCCTGTTGTGTGCTGCTGGAACTTTCCTTGGGGTCGTGGACCTGGAGGCTGCTGTTGGTGTGGATGTACGGGGGTCCGCTGCCCTTCTTCGTCCTGTGCCTCCTTCTGCTCCGGAGGTTCCCCGGCTGGATCCCGTCTGGACCGACCTCGATGGGTCTCCTTTGCCTCTTTTGCCTCACATGGCCGTACGAAGATCCTGTGACGGTGCCGCTGGACCGGCTTTCTCCGTATTCTCATCGGAACTTTGCCTGCTTTGCCTGAAGTGGTTATTGTACTTTCTGGATCATCCGGGTCACGATCGCTACAACTTGAGTGTATTTTTGATTCGACTCCCTGTTATTCACCTCCTGTTTTATGTGATTTGGTTCCTGGTGCGCTGGACGATTACAGTTTGCGAAAAACGAGGACAGGGTTGAGCTGATCTTGCCTCTGTGGACTGTTATTTTGTGGTATGGTTGGGTGATCCGTTCATAATTGTATGATTATGTTTGATACGTCTTTACGTTCCTGGAGCTTATCCGTGTGTTTATTATCTTCCCGTGGGCTCTGAGTATTTTCGTGCGGGGGGGTGGGAGCTGAAGGGGTTTTGATTATGTGGCTCCTCTCCCGCTGTTTTTCCCTGTTTTCCCTTCCCCCCTTTTTAATCTAAGTGATTCTTTCTTTCTTATATTTCTCTATATTTCGGGTTCTAATTAGGGCGACAGGCACACTGCTGGGGGGTAGGCCATAGCCTTCTGCAGGGGTGCAGGGTGGGCTGTGCGGGGTGGTGGGAGGGTCTGTTTATTGTATCTTTCCCTGTTCCCCTTTTTGGTTCTATGGCTCTTATGTATCCCCTAATTTCGTGGCGCGGTGTCGGCACGTAGCCCCCCGGGGTGTTTGTGCTGGCATGGCCCTTTTGGTATGTCTGCTGTCACGGTTTACTACGCACTCATTTCTCCTGTTGCCACTAGTTCCATGTGCCGAATTAGTATTGGGTGCTTTGTTAGCCGTGGGGGGCGTGCACTGACGCTGCGCCCTCACTTTCCCCCTCCCCTTTTTTAATGTCCCCTTCCTCCCCTTTTTTCCCTTTCCCCACCCCATTTTCTTTTCCTCCCTTGGGTTGTTGTAACGGAGGGCTTTTAGTTTTGTAAGCGTATTTTTCGCTGTTTTATTATTATGTGCCCTGGTAGTGGTGGGTGGGTGCTGAGCAGCGATTGCGATTGTTCTTGATGTGGGACTCACGTTCTGCCTTTGCCAAAATGTATTGCTCTGTTGGTCTTTTCCTGTATTCGAGACTTCGGCTTGCTCACGGCCCACCACGGCCCTCCGGACTTTACAGATTGTCATTATCCTGTGACACCCTTTTTTCTATTATAAAATTAACCTACTTTTATCCTGTCCGTGATGGCGACTTAGAGACTTGTTGCCTTTGCCTTTCATATGAGCTACTTAGAAATCCTGTTGTCTCTTCTGTATTGCCTCGTATGTCTCTTAATTGTGGTGGCCGGCCCGGTGGGTTGTAGGCCCGTATCTGTGCGCGCCTTCTGTACAATAAAGGTTTAAAAAAAAAATTCACTCAGGATGTGATTATTGACTGTTTAAAGCTCGACCACCGCTCAAATATACCCTGGTTATGCCATATTCAATCCTGGTATAAAACACTCTATGATTTTGATGTTTTCAGAGAACCCACCATGGGGGCAGGTCTATCAAAAAAAAAGCTTAAAGTCACCTTCCTGAACCCTAAAAGAAGCACCAGAATGACAGAATATGTAAAACAAAGTACGTTCAACTCTTACTTAGAGTACAATGTTAACGAAGGCTTTCAGTCATACCTTACTGTTGTTACCAAAAGCTCTCATCGCTTTGCTTTAACTCGCTTACGCCTAGGAATTGTGCACCATCTAGTAGCATTCCCACTGATCAAGCAGCATGGCTCATGTTTATGCCCCTGTGACAGCATTTCAAAGCAGAGTAGCTGTCATTTTATGTTGTTTTGTAAATTTTATATTCCTTACAGGAAATTTTATCTGAAACCCATCTTTTTAAAATATGATATACGTAGCACCAAGAAAGCAATGCAGATGATGTTTAATTTAGGGAGCCCAGACATTTGTTTCCATGTGGCTACATATATTTTAAAATGCATATTTGTACGGAAATCAATCATTGTATGAATTTAATACATGGTTTTAACTCATATGCACTTTATTAACATTAGTTTGCACATGTATTTTAATATGAAGGCATACACTGTTTTTAACCTATACGCACTTTGTTATTGCCATTTTGCACATGTACTTGAAAATGAGTATTTTACATTGTGTTTGCCAAACTTGTACATTTGATTCATTCGGCTATCGCATTTTATGATTGTTGTGCCATATCAAATCGTCAAGACACTTATCTTTTATGACAAATGTTTTTACCATGAAAACTAAATCCCTTGTTACGCGCCCCCCAGAACCAATAAGGAGCACATTACGCTGTATTTGATACTTGATAAATTAGGGTTTGATGTAAAATTCATGATGCACATGCAATTTTTATTCTGTATTTGTTGCTATATGGTTATATTTATATATACCGAATAAAGCACTTTTGAATTGAATTAAATTGAAGAAACAGTATAGACGGAAGGAACAGGTAAGAAAAATGAAATCTGCAAACAAAAGATAGCTAGGAAAAAAGAAAAGATAAAAATACTGATGAAAGCAAGGTATAAAAGCGAAAGATGGCACGATGAATGAAAGGTGTTAAAGTGCAAAAACGATTAAAAGAAAGAAACAAAGAAAGAAAGATACATAAAAATAAAGATAGTGAAATTAGAAGAAGAAAAGTAAGAGGGAAAACTTTTTTTAAAAAAAATAACAAATGGTGGGTCAAATAATACTAAGAATGAATGAAAAAAAGAAACTCAAAGAAAAAAAAACGAATTCACTCCTCTTCCTCGCTCATTCGGGAATCGGGAAATGGAGTGGTGGGGGTATTTTATTTTTCTGGCTACTCCCTTGTCCCTTACACCCAGCAACTCCCAACACCTATCCCAAATTCCACTCACCAAAAAATGCAAACCCAGCTTACAGTTATTTCGGAGAATAAAACTCTCACGCCTAGATATCTCCCCCGTCTATTTTGTCTGCATGCAAAAGGTCTATTCTTAAGCAGATTCCTGCTACGGAAAAAGGAACCCAGACACTAGTGGAGAATCCGATTTGCACATATATCCTGTCTCATTCCTTTCCATAACCCCATAACCATGTACGCCTCACAGGAGCCTGCTGCAAAGTACAAAGGGCTTGATGTACTAAAGTATTTTGCAATGGACAACTAAACAAAATAACAAAATCATATGGTATGCCACAGCAAAATTCATTTTTGCTATTTGCAAAAGCTCTTTTATGAGTCAAAAAGTGTTTCGGAATCAAAAGGATTTGTATGACCCCATTCGAGCCACAATTAGGATGGGGCATGAAAGGCGCACGTCGTTCTAATTCCGTCAAAAAGGTCACACGTGTCCAGCCACATATGAAGGAACAGTTCAAATACATCAATAATTTCTGCATCATCTAGCGTGTCTAGTGGAAATGTAAATTGTATGAATTGTTGTCTTTTCGGGCATTTTTATGTCTTCGTGCAGTTCCCGTTAGGACTAGTTTCATCTCGATGTTATCCTGCGTTCTGAACCATAAGTAAATACTGTGCTTAAGATTTCACCATTTACACATTTTGTATTCAACAGTTCCTGGGAACAGAATAAAGACGTGTTCACTGTCCTTTACGCCATAAAGACATCTTGCAAAAACCTTTGAAAAGTGGGCAAAATATGTAAGTTTTATCAAATATACTAAAAGGAAGATGCTAAATTCTGGAAATACAAAGGGGAGACTGCATATGTTTATTGGTGGTGATTTCATTTTAAAGAACGGTGAGATAGAGTTTTACCAAGACTGATAAATGTAGACCTCCTGCTTTCTGCTTCTCTAGTGAATGACTTCACAGTTATTTATCCACACTGATGGTGTGTCTGGTCCTTTGTGGATGGCCGGAGGTATACAGTATGAGCAGACACCAGGATTTCTTATTGTTCAAGATAAAGCGCCACTCTGTATTACTCTTTTTCTACCATTGTGCATAGAGGAAACGATATATTCGGTATGGCCTATGTTGACATTAGTAACTTTAATGACAGAACTGTGACATGTTTTAGCTGTTGGTGAGACAGGAGAATGCAGAGCTGAGGGATAACTGCGAAGAATGAATGGGTAATATGCTATGAACTTAAACTGCTGATAAAGCGACACAACCTGACAATATGTGGAGATTGGGTGTTTTTTTTTCTCGCTTTAGATAATAAATTGTTGCAATTAGTCCATTTTTTAATTATAATAACGCATTATAATGGTTTCTAGATACCCCTGTTGTGTTTAGTGACTTCTTTGAACTAAGGGAGGGGTTGTCTAAAACATCTCAAATAAGGTCACTGGCAGACCTAACAGAGTCTCTAGCCCAGCCTGACTCCATGAAATAGCCTACAGGTAGGTCGGTGAGACGAAGTGCCTTACCGGTAAGGTTGCGCTTCACATAGAAACTTCCTCTGTTCCAGAGGGCTGGCGCTGACCCGTAGCTCCTTTACAACCACCTGGGCAGGAGTGTAGTCTGAGAATATCTCACCAAGAATCACCTAAAAAGAAAAGACAGGCAGACAGGATGAAGCAACAGCAATGAGGCGAGAAGACACAATATCTTGAATGGCATTCTCCTGCCAATGAAATAGTGTTCCCTCGGTCTTGTTTGGTAGAAGGTGGTTGTATAGCAAAAACAAGAGAACTTAATAGCGCTAAAAGCTGAAGCCAAGTTTAGCCCTGGTAATACTGCCTTTAAAGATACACAGCCCGTAAAATAAGAGCCCACTAACACTGAGCACAGAGACAACGTACGCTGCACACAGACGATGGAGAAAAATGTGTGTTATTAGAAACAGCAAATATCTACTGGGCTAATATTCCAAAAGTGATGCCCATTCCAGAGTGGGCCATATTTCCATTGCATTTCAGACTAGGCTCTACACACACCCCTCTCAAAACCTTTCATCTACTTAATCTATACCCGATACTTCAAAATGCCCCATCTCCCTCTATCTCTAGACCTCTCTCTGTCTCTATTTCTCTCTTTCCCATTCTCTTTCTATCCCAGGCCAGCCTCTACTCTTATGTTTGTTTATTTGAAGACTTTTCTGTTTCATTGGGGTCTTGGGCACAGCTCAACCACTTTCTTGTTATGCATCTAAACAGTAATTCCACCCTCAACCAGCACAAAACAATCCAATGGCAAGAGCCGAGAGTTCTTGTAAGATGTACAGACCTTGCCAAACCAGCCGTTCCCAATCTCCTGCAGATAGCTGAGGTCCTGGCGGCTGAATCCTGGCTGCTTCACCAGACCTGAAAAGTCAAGGGACAGTTTGTTAATAGCGCCACCGGACCTCATTACTCTTCATAATGGGTGTCCACAGATATGACGACCCACCATAAAGTGTCCTTGATCACTGATGGAAGCAGGTTGATGAAGGTGAATGCCATTTGGGACATTTCTCAACAGCTTCCTGATTCTGAATGGCTTGGAGAACTGCGGATGAGTCAATCACTTGTTGGACTTGATCTAGAACTGATGTGACTGACTCGCTCCATCCCAGGCCTCCAGGCCTTTCAGAGGCATCGGCCTTTGGAAAACATCCCTCAATACACCAACAGGCCAACTCACCTTTGGCTTAGGTGGTTTTGGGACTGTGGCTATCCTACGAAAACAACCAACTATTCAAAATTAGTATTAATATGCAGATTGATGAGCATGTAAGCCTTTCTATAGAGGCTGTGGTTGTAGTCTATTGTGAGTGGAACATTAAGTAATCTAGTGCTTTCTTAGTCTTTGGACAGATGTTCCTCTCGTAACAAGGTTACACTGCCCTATGAACCATGGGGACATTGCATGCTTCTAAAGAAGGCTCAGCAAAGTTATCTCATTTAAGCGATGGGCTACCATCCTTCGGTGCAATTTAAACTGAAGTAGCATTCTTCTCGTGAAGGAAAATGGCTACTATCTTTTATTCCTCCAAGCAATTAAGTAAGCTTAGGCTCACCTGATTCTTTTCTGACAGATGTAGGGTTTTTCTGCTATTAATGATGAGTGTTTGCTTATGATAAGTGCTCTTGCAGACAGCTCCAGTGGTTGTCTCTATCAGTGGATGAGTCGTCCATGCTCTGCTACAAACCACACTTACATAGGCTTTCTCCTTTGAAGGGTGTGTTTTCCATTTTGATTGTCCATATGGATTATGGAGTGTTTATAGCAGAAGAGCCTACTAGATTGTATTAGTGACCATACGGCAACAAGACAAACAGAAATCTAGGCCCATTTTATAGAGGTCGCTGCAGAAGCTTGTGCGGCCCCTTCTGTATTACAGCTAGACCTGTTGCACATGTTGCACTAGCGCTATCTCAAGAGGGCATTCCCTCATTTGCAAGGGAGCATGGCCCGATGCAAAGGGGGGAATCGCTTTACCTCTGCACCCGTGCCATATTATGGATGTGGGCGCAGAGGTGAAGAAGCTGTCAGGAGGCGTGCTGACAGTACGCCCAGAAACATGGTGCACTGTCAGTGCGCCCCTTGATTGAAGCCCTCTGGAGAGGGTCATGGACCTATGGGCCCCCCAGACATCCCCTTGCAGATGGGTGCAGTCACTAACTGCACCCACCTGCAAGAGGATCTCTCTCCCCTCTATTAAAGTGCAGTCCACTTTGAAGCAGCCACTCCGTGTTTCACTTGAATGCACTGCCCCCAGGCACCATGGTACAAACAGGGAAAGTGCGTCCTATACCTAATAGTGCCGCTAGTGTCTATTCGTGGGCTTTCCTCCTTTCACAAATCATTGTTTTGTAGTTCAGTTGGTTTTATTGTTACCAATGAATAAATACTAAAGAAAACACTGGTTTGTTAAAAGAAATCAGTGATAGAAAATATGGTGTCTTGCTAATACGGGGTATGAGCTAAATTACCCAAGAGAACTCCTAGCAGAGAAGAAGCATTGTGTTTCCAACCATCTCTCTAGGATAATTTCATTGTTACTCAATCAACATACATGTCAACTCCCAAGTTTCATTCTGAACGGATTCAGTTCACTGCACTCCACATCCACTACGAAAGAACTGGCAGTAGAACTGCCCTAGTCACGAACAACATACCAACAGAATTTCATTTATTCAGAAAATCATGGTGGAAACTGAGTGTTGACATTGGAAATGATGCCAAATATGAAATTTTTACATTTGGATTCTAGTGAATGAATGCATGGAAACAGGGCATGAAGGATAGATGACTTCATATAGCTGTCTATATGCATTTGAACTTTGTGAGACACAAGATGTAGCAAGAAGATGTAGAGTGATTCAGATGACGAAAAATAGAAGCAATTAGAACCAGTGAAAGATGGAAAGACAGAGAAGATGGAATCTCTGATGGATACAGCAAGTGATGGGCAGGAGAAGGACATACAGGGGTGGAGCTGCTGGAAGCGAGTACCTGACTTTGGAAGCTGAGGGTTGGGGTCAGGAAGCGACACCTCGGAGAGGGGGAGAATATACACATCAGGAATGGACTGTGAAGAGGAGGTCTCCTCGGCAGGTGGGGTGTACTCCCCTGAGAACTCCTCCCCATCCGGGTTCTCAAATTCCTGGAAGATAGAGAGGAGGTTCGAGAGAATGTCCACTCAAGGAGATTATGGGGAAAGGTAAGCAAGGGGACAAGGGAGGGAAAGGCAGAGGGAGGCAAAAGGGGAAGCAAATAACATCAGAGAGGGTACAGAAAAACAGGACACTGTAAACAGTATCATGGAACAGCAAGAAAGTAGAAGAATTGAAGAACTGTCTCGAAAATAGAAGAAGAGAGTAACAAGACTAAAGTAGGCTATGAAGAAAAATAAACAAGCAGTTTGAATTGTAAGGTCCAGAAACTTAAAGAGAACTTTCCTTGTCAAAGTGGCAACATTTTGAATGTAAAATGATGCAAGCCTTTTAAATGAAATATTAGACCTCAAAATTAAGTATCTCTTGGTTAGTTTAGCCAGAGGTGAATATACCTAATTTGTCTATATATATATAGCTCAGCCTTTTTCTGCCTGCGTTTTATTAGTCCCTCACTCTTTAAGAATGCAACATAAATGTGCTGTTCACCAACGATGTATAAGGGTAGCAGAACAATTATTGCTTGTCATCTGCTGTCAACATCACGAATGAACCACAATATTTTTATTGTGTCCCATAACTCCCTAACACTTGCGTTTTAAAGATTAATTTATATCTTGAAATAAAAAACCACTCATTTTTTTTTACAAATCCTGGTTTATGAGAAAGAAAGAGAGTAAGAAATAAACAAAAAAGTGGGACATGGACCCATCATAAAATAAATAATTAAAGAGAAAGATGGGGAATAAAAAGTAACAAAAAAGAGAAAATAGATAGGAGAAACAAACAAATAAAAAAACAAAATATACAAAATATACATATATTCACTACAAAAACAAAGGCTAACGTGACATTAACAGGTGAAAATTTCAATGACAACGTGACGTTTTAAACTCAAAAACCCACTGAAATTCACCAGTTATAGTTATCTCAAGAAACTATAACACGTGCCCCAGGTAACTATAACTCGTGCCCTGGGTAACTATAACACGCACCTCCACCATGTACAGCCTTATAATAATTATGTTGTTTTAAATGATAATGTCATGACAATGGGCACAGCACTGAGTCCACCTTTTTGGTAATGACTGAACATCTGAGACAATACCCTTATTTTATTGGACCTGAGCGCAGCTTTTGAAAGGGTGTCCCCCTTTATCCTGGTTTATAGGCTGGAGTCAATAGGCATGACAGATTCAGCCCCTAGGTGGCTTCGCTCCTTTTTAAAAGACTGCACGTTTCAAGTGTTTTTCATCTAACGTGAGGTCCCAAACACAAGCCTTGACTTCAGGTGTCCCGCAAGTATCCATTCTAAACTCCTTTTCTGTTCAACATCTATGTTCGTCCTTTGTAGACTTACCCTGTTTTCGTATGCCGATGATACTCAGATCATCTTAAACCTATCCTCGGCACAGAGACACGATACATCTTTACAGCATCTGGGGATGATGAAAATTGCGGCTTGGTTGTACCTAAACTCACCTAAGCTTAACAGTGATAACACCGAGCTACTAGTTCTAGGCAACAACTGCTCCATTTGGGGTGCCAAACACTGGTCGGAATTTCTAGGGACCCCTCCCACCCAAGTATCTAAAGTAAGCAACCTGGGCTTTCTTTTTGATAAGCTCTCTATGAAGCCACAGATAGCTAAGGTAAAGGCCACTTGTTTTGCAGTCCTTAAATGGTTGAAGAAGAATCTGTGGCGTATTCCCTTAGCGGATCAGCAGACCGCAATTCTGGCATTGATCATTTCTCACCTGGAGTACGGCAATGTGCTGATAAGTCATCTATACAGAGCCTACAAATTGTTCAGAACACCGCTGCTAGACTGCTTTACCTCTTCCCCAGATATGTTGCTGTTTCTCATTTGTTTAAAGAACTTCATTGGTTTAAGGTGGCCAAATGATTTGAATTCAAAGCACTATGCTATATATTCAAGGCTAAATTTGGCCTCGACCACGCTACATACAGGAACTAGTATCTCTTTATCTGCCCACTCGGCCACTAAGATCCTCGACCCAGTTTGTGTTTGGTGTTCCCATGTTTCGCTTAAACCGGATGAAGGGCCACTTATTCACCTTCTGGGTCCTAAGCTCTGGAACTCTCTACCGAATAACTTAAGGAACTGTAAATCATGTCTTACCTTCCGTAGGATGTTGAAAACTTAGATATTCTGAACCTTCTTTGTAGAACAGCAAATATATGACCGCCCTCGGGCACCCTCCCTGGTGCCTGTATTTAAATGAAGGGTAGGGACAAGCAGCCCCCTCCCTAAGCCAACAATAGCCCTGGTACCCCATCCTCCGTGGCCAAAACATATATTTTAAGGTGAGAGGGAGAGCAGCCTCCCTACTTGGACTACTATGTGACCCGGGGACTCCATCCCTCAGGGGCCTGCTATTTAATAAAGGGGAGGGGGGCGTACGGCACCTCCCCAGTTTGTGCAAATCTGGCCCCAGAGGATGGGGTCTCCTTGGCCCATTAGTGGCATAGGGTGGGGGACATATGCACCCCCTTCTTCCAAGTACTCGGCCCTGGGGAATGGGGTCCCTGGTGTCAGAACTGGCTCACGGGGTGGGGTCACACTCATGCTCCTTCCCCAGATACTTTTAAGAAAGGCCCTCGGGGTCTAATATTGAACTATAAAATGCTGGCAGGCATTTTTGTTTTAAAGCAGTGACCCAATAGGAGTCTTGTGGCATCGCAGCTTTTTAAAATTGTAAATATATATAGTTTGGCCAGGGGGAGGAGGTGGAGGGGGAGTCAGAACAGGGCCTGGGGGCATGGTATCCCTACCCTGTCCTCTTATATTTTATGTCAAAATTAAACTCAGGACAGGGGACTAAGCCTCTGGGCCCTGTAATGGATGCCTGTACTTTTTTCTCATGTTTCAGGCAGCCAATCAGAGCACTCGTTCCTGTGGGAGCCTGAATCACGTGTGAGCAAATTGCCCCAAGAGAAAAAAAGCCCCCTGGGACATTCAGAATGCTCTATTTTGAAAATGTGGGTTGAGGCACTCTTGTGAGAATCCCTCGAACCCAACTGCCAAGAAATACAAATATTTTTCAACATTAATTTCTCAAAAACTACAGAACGGATTTACACAAAATCCCAAAAAGCATGCTTTCTGGACCAGGATCTAGCTTCCTGCCATGTTTTGGTGTTATACTGTTCAGCAGTTTTTGTGGAATTGCTTTCCAAAAAAGTCAATGGTAATTGCCTAGAGAACTTTGATTTTGGGACACCCCTTTTTTCTTGACAATCCACCATCTAAGGTGCTTATATACAAAACATAGTAATTGTAAGTTATAAAACAACACTAGCCAATAGACTTGTGGAAAATTCCTGCTTATGAGGCATCTACAAACTAAATTAGCCAGACCAACAGAGAAGAAAGGAAGGAGAAAGAAAAACGACACTAGGGGGCATATTATCAAGTAAGGGCGTTACATTATCGCCGCTTTTATCGGCAGGGAACTGCTGATGAAGCGGCGATAATGGGCTTGATAATATGCTCTATGAATTCCAATCGAAGCCCATGTTAGATGTCTTCACATCTAACATGGGCTTCGATTGGAATTCATAGAGCATATTATCAAGCCCATTATCGCCGCTTTATCGGCAGTTTCCTGCCGATAAAAGCGGCGATAATGTACGCCCTTACTTGATAATATGCCCCTAGAATCCTGAGACAAGGCCAACAGACACTCCAAGCGGGTGATAGAAGAGTACATTTAAGCTTTGGAGAAGGTATACAATATTAGAAATGTGTGAGGTTGTAAAATGTGTATACTTTACCTTACTTCATTTCAATAGAATTTTCTAGTGCAAAACACAAAAGATTTTTGAAGGAAACTTTCTGGCAAAAATCTACAAGTTTGAGTTTTTTCGACTTTCTTTTTAAACTATGCAAATTGTCGATATCCTGAAACTTGGTTGACATCCTTACTTGTTATACTCACATGTATGTGCCTATGGCCCAGTTCACCCAATCCCCACCTCCTCCAGAGAGGGAATGTGGACATTACTTAAAGTTAGTGGAAACAATAAAATCCTCTGCAAATTGGAGGATTTTCCATTGATCCTGCACTCTAAATGAAGTCCCAGCTCTCTATAGAATGCTGGATATATCACTAGAGTGTGTTACTTATCTTTTCACTACTTGAAGTATGAATCTGTGTATGCTAAAGATTCATGAGTGATACACATTGGGCGTTAAGTATGAAACTGGCTCTTCAGCCGCAGAAGTGGCCCTGCCAAATTGGTAGACTTTGTACAATGAAGAAAGAGAAATCCAAGTTACGGTTGCCAGTGGTATTTGCAAAGTGAAAGTGGACAATCCAGCATACTGACAGGGGAGAACCGAGTCAGAACCGAGTCAAGGGTATGGCTCGGGTCTAAGAGCCTGTGCTCAAGCCGAGCCAAGGAAATGTTTGCTTTATAAATCATGCAAAAAACATTACATAAAATATTATAAAGTCTCTTCAGCATTAAAAAGAACATTTCTTTAACATGTAGCAGCTTTGACATCAATATGTCACACTATAGGTTCATTGAGAGGTAATAAAGAAAGCAGGGGATTAGAGAAACATACTTTTTGCCTAAAATCACACAGTTTGTTTAGGCGGGGAAGCTGGGATTAATTCCAGGTTATCTGGTTTCACATTGTACAATCAGCCACTAAATGGGTATCTATGTGTCTCTCCTTTTTACCTCAAATGTTAAAGCTTCGTTTTTTACTTTTTGCACGAGGGTAGAGTGAGGGTGGCAGTCAGAAGCCACATGAAAACTCAGCTCTCTTTAATTTCGAAGTTCCAAGTGGACCTCGAGCCGAACCAGAGCCCAGCATCTGGCATCAGTTGGCTCGAGCTTTTAGCGGCTCGCCCACCTCGATTGCAATGTATACATCAATACATTGTGACAATTAAATGATTTCTAGCTCATGAATGTTGATGAGTTACTAATTCACGATTTTAATGATACCTCTGGCCTTTTATCCATATCTTGTTAACATTATCTATCAAGGGCTCTCTCGCTCTCACTATATGTTCCTTCCTACCACCACTGCAGTCCAACACAATGGCTGTAAAAGCAGCCTCATTCCTCTGTCAACTACATACACACTGGCTGACTTTATATTTTTTTTTAGCAAAGTTGCATAAAGTGTTCGATTTTAACTCTTGGCCAAAGTTTCAAAGTTTGTTGGTTTACATTGGTCTTTGGTATATTACCAGAATATCATAGCCAGGAAATCGACAAACAACATATTGTGAAGGTTAGAATGCATAGGCAAGCATAGATTAACTATGCTTAACTCCACATGCATCTGCATTGACAAATATACATCTTCAAGGTACACAGATATCAAGTTCAAAATACTAAATCTATGTTTATACTTTGGAAGTCGATATTCTGGTTACGATATTTTTGCAGCACGAGGTTTTTGTGCTCACATTCTGCTCTGCATGCAATCTGGCCTTCGTCCGAGTGTTTTTTATCTATTACAAGATAATTTTCAACACATACCACTACAAATTTCAGTCACACTGAAAAAAGTATGTAGGTTTATTCTCTGCAAGATAACTTTTTGCAACTCTTTTCTGAACAAATTGGCAAAAAAAACGTTTTTTCCCCCCAAGTATGCGTTATGCAGAATCATTTTGTTAATGTTAAATACGATATGGGTGACATAAATTGCCACATAAGTCACAGAGATAAAAACCAAAAAAATTCTCTGCTACCTTGACAAAGTTGCAAAATTTCCCAGAGACCTCACCGAAGTAAAAAAAAATGTGCACAGTCCTATTACAAATGTAATTTAAAGCCCAAATTAAATTAAAAAAACAACACATATCAAATGCAAATAAAACTTTTCGCTCTACTCCGAATCTGGTTTTTTTCAGTAGCTGCGTCCCAGTGATTGGCCCACACAAAAGAATCTGGATTAGAGTTGTGAAGAATTCCACGGCAGTGTTTCATTTTGGCCCTAATATAGTTAGAAACAAACTCTCATTTTCACATTGTATGCTTGTGTTCAGAATGATTTTTGTAGAACCACTTCACCAATATGGAAATGAATGAGATAATTGTGATGTCTAAAGCCTCAGCCATAGAATGTGGTCGCTTTGTTTACACTGCAGATCATTCCCTGTCTCTATCAGTGGGACACTTCCCATCTAGTCTCAGTTCTGTCATTCACACAGCCAGTGCTTGGGCCATGTCTAATGGCCCAAAGGTGGTAGAACAAGCCAAAGAAAGTAGATCTTTCACAGAGGGTGTTCCTAAAACAGCCCCTTCATCTTAACAGTAGCGAGGGGTAAGAGGAATGCGTGTATAAAAAGATTACATGGAGGGAGCCAGAGTTAGCTAGTTTGTACCCCAAACGGACACCCCAAACTCTAAATTGCAGCTGGGTTCGTACACAGCCAGGTAATTACATTTAGTGCTTAGATTGGCACAGTCAAGCAGCTATATGAGATTTTTGGACCCACCAGCTCAGGGTTCTGCGAGGAATTTCAGGCAACTCCCCTTATCCGTTAATTTCCTAAACCCAAATCTTCCAGTCCAGGCCAAGCATGGCCCATTCCGTTCCAAGAACTCTGCAGAGACCAGGCACACGTGGAATTCATGACCCTCCTGCGTTGTCTGTATATTTTTTTACATGTTTTAGACTTTATTAAGTGAATCTGCCTCAGCTATTCTGAAGGTCAGATGCGTCTGATCCCTACTGAGCTGTATTACATGTGCCAACATCCTTTTCAATTCTCCGTCCTGGCAGCACGGTTGATGGTGGTCCACTTAGCTATATCTACAAGTGCGTGGAGGGTGGAGCCTGATAGGGTCTGGACAAATCACACTGACATGTGACCCCTTAAATGTGCCTGGGACAGGTAGAGTTTTCGGGCGAAAACAGTAGAGGTGTGCCCTCACGGTGTGTCTCCACAGGGAAAGCATGTGCCGCTTACTCCCTTCTGCCTCCCAGTCACAAGAGGGAGATGGCCTTCTCAGTTAGGGTGCCATTTGTCATTTAATTTATGTTCAGCGATCCGGTGTTACGGATGGTTGTCACTGCCTCAATTCAGGAAGGACCTCAAGATCTGGCTCTTTGACTGAACAGCAGATCTCCCCACCCCACAGCGCCTTGAGACCCTAATGGGTGATTAGTCTCACTCTACAAGAAACCTGATTTATTGATTGATTGAGGTTGTTAGAGTTGGTGTTTCAACTCAGCCTCCATTTTTTCTGAAATATCATTCAGAGCAGCAGAGACTGATCTACAAGGTCTGGCCGTAGTGGTTCAGAGCAAAACATAGATGACCCTAAAAGAAGTCAGAAACAGGCGGAGGATGTGTGCTTGACACAACAATCAGTCTGACTTCTCTATAACGTATAATAGCTTTTGTGCGTGAGTGTGGACCAATGTTGCATCTTTTATTCTGGAAGATTGCGTGCTTAGAAGGATACAGGTTTGGAATACTGATGAGGGGGACGACCTGGGTTGTAATCCTGTCTAGTCCGCATGACAACGACCTGTGGCTCTGTGTCCCTTGGTAAATCACATTAGTGCCATGTTCCTCATTTATTGTGCCGCCAAAATATTGGAAGAAGCAGCTGACATAAACACTATGTATAACTAACAGGCAATTGTATTTTCAATACTTGTTGCTAGTCTCGGATAGGAGGAGAATAACAGAACGGTCATGAAGACTCAACTCCATCTTTACCTTCCTAAGCTCTGCTGTACCTTTAATGGCCTCGTACCAGTAGCGCTCAGAAGGAGTACTGTACTTTTAATGGTGTGAAATATGCTTCTCACTGGGGTCGCAATAGTCCAGCCTACTTTTCATGCTCTTTAATGGGACAGCACTTAGCAAAAAACTGCTATGCTTTAAAAGGCACATTACCACACTTTCCCCACATTACCGCCACACTTATTTTATAGTACTTTTCTGCAAGAAAGCTATTGTTTTAATTGGAGGGTTTGGATTTCTCAGAAGGACTTCTATACTTTTATGGGACAGTACAAACATTTCTCTCTGCGGATGCTTGTCTTTTAATGCGGTACAAAAGGGGGTGGTGATGGACGGAGCATCTGAATCAATCAAACACTCACACCCAGTCAAAAGATCTGGGTTTAATCCATCACCGTTCTTTAGCCCACTCTGCCACCCCAGTTCAGACATGGCTATATGCAAATCAGTCTGACCCTGTGCCTCATGGGAACAGTCCAGCCCGAACTGCCAAGCCATGTCTTCCCTGGACCGGAACCAAGCTTCCGAGGACCGGTTTCTGGCATTCCAGCCGTCTTCAGCCCGGCTTGCATGAATCCAGTGGCAAAGTGAGCAAGGGACTCACGTCTGAGCATACCCTGCCACACTTATGGCGGCCAAAAGCGGTACAAAAGGGGGTGGTGATGGACGGAGCATCTGAATCAATCAAACACTCACACCCAGTCAAAAGATCTGGGTTTAATCCATCACCGTTCTTTAGCCCACTCTGCCACCCCAGTTCAGACATGGCTATATGCAAATCAGTCTGACCCTGTGCCTCATGGGAACAGTCCAGCCCGAACTGCCAAGCCATGTCTTCCCTGGACCGGAACCAAGCTTCCGAGGACCGGTTTCTGGCATTCCAGCCGTCTTCAGCCCGGCTTGCATGAATCCAGTGGCAAAGTGAGCAAGGGACTCACGTCTGAGCATACCCTGCCACACTTATGACGGCCAAAAGCGGTACAAAAGGGGGTGGTGATGGACGGAGCATCTGAATCAATCAAACACTCGCACCCAGTCAAAAGATCTGGGTTTAATCCATCACCGTTCTTTAGCCATGACTGTCTTTTAATGGGCAACGCAGACTCATTCACAGTCTGTAATACTTTTAATTGCTCTGTATCATTACTTTAGGTTTCGTCTTGAAAGGTGCAGCCGCTTGCAAGAATGTTTTTTTACTTACAGAGGACTCAGAGGCCGCCATGTGCTTGCCATTGGTTGGCTTTATTGTCACATTCATTTGCTTGCTTTTCATAAGCTGGCTTGTGCAACGTTAATTTTCGCTTCTTTTTTTTGTCTCTCCCCTGGAGAATGACCCAAGTTTTTGTGTCCTTCAACTGCTCCCTTAATGGGCTCTACTTTTTTCTTTTTGTCTAAGCACCCGACTTGAGTGGCTGTCTTTTACAACAGTCTCCCTCATGTACTCATCCTCCGTGTTGGTTCGGGTCCCAAATTCCCCGCCCTCCATGTTGCTTCACCCTCCGTGTTACTTGCTCCCTCCCACTGTAGTCGAGACCTGCTGGCTTTACCAATGCTTTCTCCTTAGAGCTGTTTTAAATTTAATGAGATAGTACCAACCCTTCTTAAAATGTATGCATGCAATTAATGGTACATGATGTAACTATATAGCTGGGCTACTGGGGAGTCTCCACATTACCCCATAGGATAGTCCTTCCATTGACCATTAGGGATGGAACAGGGTCAATGACAACTTAGGCAAGATTAACATATAACTGGCACATAGACCATGCCTACATCTCCAGAAGATCTTAGAAAGGCTGAGGTCTTGTGCTTTTCTGTTGCTCTCAATGCTAGAGTGTGGAGGAGTCTCCAGGAATCCACTGAAAGTAGGTCACCATTCCAGGCTGCCTGCACTGAGTCTTTGCACGCTGCATTCTCTGGTGGAGCACTGCACAGACTAAACTCGACTAGCACCGATGACGCGCTCAGCACCACCGAACACATGCATTTCCAGACCCACACAGACCTTAATTCCACCCTCAGAGGCACCCTCGTCTACCGACCCACTCCGGACCCCGCCCCCAGCTCAGCGACTCCATCGCCGACTTGATCAGCATGCACGCCCTGACCTCCACCGTCTATATCCTCCTCGGAGACCTGAACTTTTACCTTGAGAACAACAACGACAACAACTCCACAACCCTGATCGATAACCTCGCCAACCTCTGACTGAAGCAACTCATCACAACGCCCACCCACTCACCCGGCCACACGCCCGACCCAGTCTTCTCCTCAAGCCTGTATGTCTCCATCAGCCACACCACCGAACTCCTCTGGACCGACCACCGCTGCATCCACTTCGCCTTCCAGAAACCTACCACCCACCACCACACCCAACAGATCCCCCGCCGCTGCTGGAGCAAAATCACCGAAGACCAACTACACGCAAACCTTGCTCTCAGCCCACCCACCGAACTCTCCAACACCGACGACGCTGCCCACAGCCTCAGACGCTGGATCGAGGACTGCGCCAACACCCGCGCCCCGCTGAAGAAACCCACCACAGAGACACCAGCAAGAGGGCCAGCTGGTTCACCCCAGAACTCCTAGCCTCCAAGCAAGCCTGCCGAAAACTAGAGAAGAAATGGCACAGTGAACAAACTCCGGACAGCCATGCAGCACACAAGGACGCCATCTGCAACCACCACCACCTCATCAGGGCGGTCTAGAGGACCTCCTTCAAAGATCGCCTCGACAACAACACACACAATAGCAAGGAGCTCTTCAACATCGTGAAGGAACTCTCCAACCCCAGCTCCAACACCAACGACATCCTGCCGTCGCAAGCCCTGTGCGACTCCCTCGCCACCTTCTTCCACCGCAAGATAGCAGACATCGACGACAGCTTAAACACCCAGCCAGCCAGCAACACAACAGACCCTCCGTACACCATCGACCATGACCCCCTGCTAGCCTGGGCCAGCGTGAGCATCGATGACACCACAAAGACCATGCGCTCAATCCACTCCGGCTCTCCATGGGACCCATTCCCGCACCACGCCTTCAACAGAGCAAGCAGCACCATCGCACCCCACCTGCGCAACACCATCAATCTCTCCCTCGAGACCCCGACCATCCCAGAGATCTGGAAACACGCCGAGATCTACGCCCTACTCAAAAAACCTAAGGCAGACCCAAGAGACCTCAAGAACTTCCGGCCCATCTCTCTGCTCCCCTTCCCGGCCAATGTCATCGAGAAAACCGTCAACAGACAGCTAACCCGATACCTCAAAGAAAACAGAATCCTGGACCCTTCCCAGTCAGGGTTCCGCAGCAACCATAGCACCGAGACTGCCCTCATTGCCGCCACCGACGACATCAGGACCCTGCTGGACAACCGCGAGACCACATCACTCATTCTCCTAGACCTCTCTGCCGCCTTCTACACCGTCTGCCACGGCACACTACGCGCACGCCTCCACGCCGCAGGGATCCGAGACAAGGCTCTGGATTGGACCACCTCCTTCCTCTCCGGCAGAACCCAGAGTGTCCACCTCCCCCATTCCGTTCCAAAACCTCCAAGATCATCTGCGGCGTACCCCAGGGATCCTCCCTCAGGCCGACGCTGTTCAATGTTTACATGGCCCCGCTCGCACACGTAGCCCGACAGCACGACCTCAACATAATCTCCTACGCCGATGACACTCAGATGATTCTCTCACTCACCAAGGACCCCATCACAGTCAAAGACAATCTCCACGAAGGAATGAAGGCCGTCGCCGACTGGATGAAGACCAGCTGTCTGAAGCTGAAATCGGACAAGACGGAGGTCCTCATTCTCGGCTCCAACCCTTCAGCCTGGGACGACTCCTGTTGGCCGACTGCACTGGGGGCAGCCCCAACACCCACCGACCATGCACGCAACCTGGGAATCATCCTCGACTCAAACCTCTCAACGACCAAGCAGGTCAACACCGTCTCCTCCTCCTGCTTCAACACCTTCTGCATGCCCAGCAAGATTCACAGATGGATCCCGACAGATACAAGAAAGTCAGTCACCCAGGGCCTCGTCAGCAGCAGACTCGACTACGGAAACGCCCTCTACGCGGGAGCCCTGACCAAGCTCATCAAACGACTACAACGCATCCAAAACGCCTCGGCACGACTAATCCTCAACGTACCACCCCACTTCACATCACCCCCCACCTGAGAAACCTGCACTGGCTCCCCGTCAACAAGAGGATATCCTTCAAGCTCCTCACCCACGCACACAAGGCACTCCACAAGACAGGCCCAGCCTATCTCAACAGACGGCTTTCCTTCTATATCCCCAACCGCCAGCTATGCTCCGCCGACCTCTCACTTGCCACCGTCCTGCGCATCTGAAGAACAACCACCGGTGGGTGATCCTTCTCCCACCTTGCCGCCAAGACATGGAACACCCTCCCACTGAGCCTACCACAGACCCAAGACCTGCTGACCTTCAGGAGGGTGCTCAAGACCTGGCTGTTCGGTCAGGAGCGGACCTCCCACCCAGCGCCTTGAGACCCTCGCGGGTATGTAGTGTGCTTTACAAATGATTGAGTGATTGATTGATTGATTGATTGAAACTCAAGAGGTTTGAGCTCTGGAATTCGCAAAATGAACTCCACCTTTGGTGATAGGTGTACAGAAAGTTTGAATCTGTCTGAAATCACGCATATAGCGTACACCGCTGGAAAAAGTGCGTCAGTGGTGGACAGTCTAAAAGTAAGCACTGAGACCATGTCCATTCAGTGTCAGTCACCTGACACAGCTGGGGCTCAGAGGATGGCAGAGAAAAAGTGGGGGTTTAGCAGTAGCACAGTCTAAGAGCAGCCAGAAGATGGTACAAGACACAGCGGTGGCCTAGCTGCGGTGCAGTCTGTGAGCAGCCAGAAGATGGCATGAGACACAGTGAGGGCCCAGCAGCAGTGCAGTCTGTGAGCAGCTAGAAGATGGCATGAGACACAGTGGGGGCCCAGCAGCAGTGCAGTCTGTGAACAACCAGAATATGTCATGGACAAAGCAGGGAACCAGCAACAGTGCAGTGTGTGAGCAGCCAGAAGATGTCATGGACACCGCAGGGGCACAGCAGCAGTGCAGTGCGTGAGCAGGCAGAAGATGGCATTAGACTCAGTGGGGGCACAGCAGCAGTGCAGTCCGTGAACAGCCAGAAGATAGATGGCACGAGACAAAGCAGGGTATACAGGAGCAGTACATTGTGTGCGCAACCTAGGATGGCACGAGAGACAGCAGGGGCCTAGCAGCAGTGCAGTTTCTGAACAACCAGAAGATGGCATGAGACACAGAGGGGGGCAGCGGTAGTGCAGTCTCTGAGCAGCCAGACGATGGCACCCCGGGACATTGCTGCAGCCGGCCCTAGTGGGGTGGGCTGTTCCCAGGGCCTATGTAGGGCTCCTGGAGAGGGGCCACGTGGCCCTACTCCCATATTCTTATTTGCCCCGGGGGGCCCATGACTCTCTCACCATCAGTTTGTGAAAAGCTTCAGGGAGGTGGCTGCGTCCCCCCCCCCCCACATTAATTAAAATGTAAAGCCCCAAGGACCCAAGGAGGTGGCGGTCCCCGGGACCAGAGGGAGTTCGCGCGACCCCCCTCCTTATTTTGCCACATATTCGCAAATCCACCAGCAAATCCACCAGCCTCCGTCTGAGGCAAAATAAAATGAAAAAACCTTTTAAACACTGGCGAGGTCCATGTGGGATACCCCCTCCCCCCCCCCCCACCATGTCTGGGGGGTCAGGACTGCTTCAAGCCGAGTCCAAAGATGGCTGCCAAGACTTCATGAATGAAGTGTTGTCGGCCAATCAAATTTTTGTAGGATATGCCTCTGACACTGCATCTGCAAGGACTCTCGTCCCCAGAGATCTATATTTTTTCAACTTTCATTTCTCTGAAACTACTGAACAGATTTACAAAAAAATCAGAAAAAGCATGCTTTCTGAACCAACATCTAGCTTTCTGCGAAATTATGTGTAATTCCATTCAGCAGTTCGGGCTGTAGTCGTGTTCAAAAAATGAAAAATTCCCATAGACATAGCATGGGGAAAACATGTTTTGGGGCCACCTTTTTTCTCAGCCCCCGCTTGACGGATCACCCAGATACTTCCAACAAAGCAGCCAAACCAAAAAGGGGACGTTTTGCGAAAAGTGAAGATTCATCAAGCAGAGCCAAAGTTATTGGCAAAACTAAAAACACTTTTCCTATTGAAACTTTGGTCCTAACTATAATTACCTACTGGCTATGGAGAGAGAGAGAGAGAGAAATAACTAAGGGAGAGAGAGAGAGGGTAATAACTAAGGAAAAGAGAGCGAAAGAGAGTCTCAAGGCAAAATAAGTAAATAATACAGTCCAGGATAGAAAAAGCAAGAAATGGGAACAATGGGAAGGTATAGACTGGAGAAAGGGTTTTGGAACACAAAAGAGAATGGTAACAGGTGAAAACAAACAGAAACTAGGAAAAAAGATATAGAGATAGACAGACAGAACTAAAAGTATATAAGCTAGAGATATCAAGGGAGAGAAACTGGATGCAGAAGAGGAAGGAAGAGAGACAGGAAAGGTAGAGATGGAGACTAAGAAAAAAAAGGCAGAGACTGGAATAAAACAGGAGATAAAGAGGAGAAGGGCAGAAAAAAATTGATGAGCAGAGAGAGACTACCCGAAAAAGTAAGGGAAAGAAAGAAACAGGAAAGTGCTAGCGTGTGATGTCAGAGGCAGAGAAAGAACGAAAGGAGTGCTTAATTACTCTTTAAAACATATCACGTTGGCTTAAAATCCTTGCTTAAAGCACTACTGAAAACTAATTTTCATAACTTTCATTTTGAGGGAACCCTCACAAATCTATCTTCGCCCTGCAAATTAGTGATCAATACAAAGCATCACCAATACAGTAGATATCGAGAATGTATGACTTTACAACGCATACTTTTACCACGCATGCCTTTACAACGCTGTATTTACAATGAATACCTTTACAACGTATAGTGCTTTGGGGCGCTGGATAGTGAATAGTTTAATTTACTATTCCAACTCCCGTCCCCGTGGACACTAGGGAAGGTGTTGGACAGTAAATTAAACATATTCCCTATCCTAGAGCGCCCCCCAGCGCAATGCGTTGTAATGGTTTGCGTTGTAAAAGTTGCGTCGTAAAGGCACTGCGTGGTAAAAGTTGTGTTGTAAAGGATGTAAACCGATATCGATGAAGCCCAAATGTATGATTAGGATGTGTCGCATTCCGTGTTGTCTCCAGTATAGTTCCAACCAGTTAGACAACCCAATTGCACTCCTGTGGCCATATGTGTATTCAGAGCAATGTGCATGTAATATTCTGATAAGTGTGGAAGATTTCAACCTTATTTTCAGTGTCGTTGGGTGATTCCTTCCTTATGAAACTCAATATAATCCTCTGTTTGGCCATTAATGTCAGACACTGAAACTGTAACTGAACTAGCTAAAGTTTTAGAAATTGAACTGCCAAGAGGGAGAGGATTTAGCCTAACGTCTAAGGCGGTCGACCTTAAATCTGGGGAACCGGGTTCGAGTCTCTGCAACGACCCTCAACTTACTGTGATTCTGGAAAAATCACTACATCTCCCGATGCCTAACAAAAAAAAAAATGTGTCCTTGTGTAATGCAACAGATGATCATTTAAAGCACTCTGATACCTTCAGGTCAAGTTCGGGGTAGATAGAAAAACTCTGTGTGTTAGCCCTATTTTGTTAATCACTTTGGGGCATATGTATCAAAATCCGTTATTGCGGTCCTCAAATAGTGATTTTTTTAGAATCACTATTTGAGAATCGCAAAACGGGATGTATTTAAAAATTCGCAAATATTTTGTGATTTCTTGGTACTCCTTAATTGCGATTAGCAAATTGCGAAATCGCAATTAAGGAATACCTTCCCATTCATTCCAAGGGGCCAGGAGGCCCATAGGAATGAATGGGAAGTAATTCTCAATTTGCGATTCGCAATTTGAGAATCGCAAATTGAGAATAATTTCAAGGGTGCAAGGGTGTCATAAGGACACCCTGATGCACCCCTGAAATGAGCATGTGTGCGCGTATGGCGCCAAGGGCATGTATGGCTCCAAGGGCATGTATGTGCGCCACATGGCACCTTGAAAAATGCCAAAAAGTGCATTTTTGAAAGAAATCGCAAATTATCACCAACTTGGAGTTGGTGGTAATTTGCGATTTCTTAAGGAGAAATCGCACAACTTGGGTGCTTGTTACATAGCATTTAAGGAATCGGAAATTGCGATTCCTTAAATGCTTACGCAAAATTGAGAATCGCAAAATTAGCGATTCTCTAATAATGCAATGCGAAAATGACTCATACATCGCGTTTTGCAATTTTTTACTCGCAAACACTTTTTTTTGCGATTCGCAGCGTTTGCGAATAAAAAATCGTTTCATACATATGCGCCTTTGCTCCTAAATGCAGCAATCAAAGGACATGCCATGGACCATGTAAAAAAGCATTCGTACATGTATCTTTTGGACATCTACGGTGAATATTGTGCTAAACTTAGTTATTTTGCTTGGGTTCATGTAGTACCTGTGTAAATATGTTTATTTCCCATTAAACAACACATTCTTGTTTTAAATGAATGCTTTACTCTGCTGATTATCTGATAACTGAACTCCCAAATCTGGCTCCTATTTTGCCCTATCAAGCATACAGAATATTTTATGCTCCCCTGGAGTAATGAATAGATGATGGCTAAAAACTAACATGCACCCCCTGCTTTTATATAATATAGGAAAGTATCACACATTTCTTCAGCTATGTATGCTTAAAGACCATCTTGCTCAATCTAACATCTTTACCAGTGCACAAGCTAAATAAAGACACTGGATCACTACATGACATGCTCCTAGTCACCTACTGGTGTTAGTTTATTATCTGTAAATAAATCCAGAATATTTAGTTTGCCTCGTTCCAGCTATTTAAAATGCTGTTTATCATATTAAACTCAATGAGGACACACCGTGGAGTACTGTGTAGCAATATGCAGAGTAAGCGGTCTGTATACCTTCAAAAGTGCAGAACATCTATTGCCACATTTGAAGGGTACATATCCCTTCACCATCGACAGTTACAAAAGATACTTCGAAATTATCAACTCAGTTTACAATATTCGTGCCGCTGTCCGCGTTCCCCGCAGGGGGACATCAGCAGGGCAGCCTTTTAGTGCCCACTAGTCGGAGCACCCCTCCCCCTCCTGGTCCCAAGGAGGGGACGGCTCGGGCTGGCTCACCATCCCATCCCCTGGGCGGTGGCACAGTGTGTGCATCTGGGGTAGGGCTCACGCTTGGGGGCGGCACGGGTATTTAGGCTCCTGCCGCCCCCCAGATCAGCCTCTTTGACCCGCCGATCAGCCTGCTGCCTGCCTGACATCCCCGCAGGGGGACATCAGCAGGGCAGCCTTTTAGTGCCCACTAGTCGGAGCACCCCTCCCCCTCCTGGTCCCAAGGAGGGGACGGCTCGGGCTGGCTCACCATCCCCTCCCCTGGGCGGTGGCACAGTATGTGCATCTGGGGGAGGGCTCACGCTTGGGGGCGGCACAGGTATTTAGGCTCCTGCCGCCCCCCAGATCGGCCTCTTTGACCCGCCGATCAGCCTGCTGCCTGCCTGACGCGCTGCACCCACCCTATCCTCGTACCCAGCAGCTGGGCAGGTGTCATGAAATTTGGATGTTTTGATGTTTCTTTTTGTGTTGCAGGTGGAGTTACAGGGCGATCTGGAGGCAGACGAGTACAGTAAGGGTACCTCTGCGGCGGACCGGTACAGTAAGGGTACCTCTGCCTGGCACAGTAAGGGTGCCTGAGCCAAAGACCTGGAGCCGCAGGGAGGTTCCGGGAAACATGATCACATGATCCGTAAGGGGATCTGCAAAGGTTCTGCACTGTCCGGGCGTCAACCCACCGTGCCGGCTGGCTCATAAGGCGGGCGGGCAGCAAGGGGCTGCCTGCCCTGGATCGCCCGTAAGATAACCCACTAAAACGTCATACTTTTGTTGTATGAAAATAAACCTGCAGCAGTTCTTTACCCATAAACAAAGTGTCGGTGTAATCATTATATGGGCAAATGTAATATGTGTTGGGGGGAGCGGATGACGGTGTGGGCACTATGCAGATTGGTGCTTCGTTTCAGTGTTTTCCGCAGAACTGAATCGCCGAGCACAAGAAAAAATGCTCCTCCGCCTTCACCCTCATCCCTGCCTTTGAGTTGCATGTTGCCTGTTTGTCCCTTTTCTATGTTGCTGACAGCGAGATGCTGCTCTAGACCATGTTCGCTTTTCAGTCATGGCTTGACTCATTTTAGGATCTCGCTTGCAGGATTTTTGACTCTCGTCGCTGGGGGTGAGTGCACTGGTACTGATGCTTGCTTGCAGCACTTTGGACCGATGTTAAGCAGACACATGGTTAAATTATAACTGACATGGTATTACAGCTAGGAGTCATAGTGCTTTCGAGCTCTTACAGATTAAAATGAGCTTTTCTGATTTTTTTGTCCAATGTTGATTTAAATCACTCTGAGTCGCATAGTGTTCATCTCTGTGTTTCTCACATTGACAATACATTGCCGAGACCAATTGGCTTTGTCAATGCTTGTTTTATCTGTCACTTCTAGCAACACCACCACATGCTTGACGTTGGGATATCTCTGAACAAGGCACCCATTCCCATCCCTACTCCCAACTCTCCCTTCACTCACCTTGAAGCCGACATCTCCCCTTTTGCAGCACAAGCAGGTGAGGAGGAGAAAAACAAAGGCCAGCAGGCCTGAGCAGGAAATCAGGACTACGGCATAGGGTGGAGCAAGGGGCACCCGCCCTTGGGAAGAGCCATCTTAAAAGAGAAGAAAGGGAAACGCCTTGTTTATAAATTAAAGCATTTATGGCTTAGGTTTTATTACACAGTTCTAGTCAGTTTGTCAAATCTACACGCATGTTGAGTAAGCTGTCACTTCCTCTCACATTTCTTTACCTAGAAATTCGATACAAAGCTAGATGAATGTATCTGCAATTACTCGAAAAAATTAAAACAAACGACTTGTTAACAAGTCACGTCAGTTTCTATGTGATTTCCCCATTTATCAAGCAGTTTTACGTTTTCAACTTATATATTAATTACTTCAACACATCGCATCCCAATTTACCAATTATTCCTAGAGCTTCTAGATCATTTGTGCGCATGACCATTTTATACAGGGTGATGTAGAATTTTTACCCCAGAGTTGTTGATTGTTTAAAGGTGTGAGAAAATACCTATACATTGAGCAACGGAAATGAATTCATCTCTACACATACCACACACTGATTGGAGTAGATACATTTGACCAAGACCCCAACAGAGAATGTGGAGATCTGGTCACTGTAGTATTGGAATGGCAACTCCACCATCATGAAAGCCACCAGACTCTAAATAAAGCGAGGCTGCGAGAGGGGGTGGATGGGTCTGTTACCACCCAACTGTAAGTGAGGCCCTAAGAATAACCAAGTGCAATCACAAGTACGGTAGGAGTATGGTAAGAGGAGCTGCGTAAAAGAGAATACAGTTATGAAATACAAAGTATTGGCTCTTTTTAGGATTACTTATATCTGAGAACATGAAAGTCTCTTTGCACTGCACAGTTGATTATATAAGCCATTCTTTACCCTGTGGCTTTAGTTCAATTTGTGATTCTTGAAAACTTGAATATTATTTACCAATCGCATGCAGCTAAGATTTAGTTTTTTGCTCAGACAGGCATAAAATTAATGGAAATTGATGCATCTATTGTCACACTATAAAAGAGGCGTTTAGTCTCCTCCCATAGAGGTAGTAATGACCAGGAGACCCTTGTGATGTGTGCAATCAGCTCTTGCCTTATTTTACGTACTACTGATTAAAACACTAATTAGAGCTATATGTGTCTGCTTTTCACACTGTAACTTGAGCATACAGCCTCTCATACTACTATCACATCTCTGTGAGACAAGTATCATTAAATTGGGTAACATTAACATGTGATATTTATGCTACTTAGAAATGGCAGAGGTGTGGGATGAGGTGCTATATAAAACAAGTTATTTTCATGATTGTATTATTAATACTATTATTATTATTATCATTATTTGCTATTATTTATTGTCATCATAGTCGTCATCATCATCATCAACATCATTGTTATTAAGTATTTCTTCTATCATTTAAATGGAATCTAATTTTCAAATGTCTCCCCTTTCACAAAATTCTAGCAGTTTGGAATGCAAGTAATGTTTGTCATGTGTGATTGTGCCCTAAATACATGATACCCACAATAACCGAATTGTGTTGATCAGGAGAAAGGTAACTCAAGAGGTCTATAATAATAGTCTAGCCAATAAGTAAAAATGTAATTTAGTTATAGTCTATGTATGATCAGTTACTGAAAAAGAGATAGTATGGAACTTTAGTATTCAGTTATCTATCTGCAAATGTGTTTCTTAGATAAGATTGTTTGATTAATATAGTTATGGATGTTATCATAAATGTGAGGCTGTAAAGAAAATGACACACAGGCTATTAACTTAAGCAGTGATCAATCCTAATAGATTGTTTGACAGTACAGCTGATGAGTAAACTATTTTATTTGCAAGTTTTTCCATTCCAGGGAGCAGGTGTCAAGAGCATTGGATTTAGACCCTTGTTTATTAAGAATGATAGTGGGGCGGGCACTGCATAATGTGCTACAAAGGTTCATAACTAACTTATAATTTGAAAGATCCTTGCTCGAAGCACTACATTCCTTTGCATGGTGCAAATGTCTGTGCAAATTTTAGTAAATGAGAGCCTAAAGGTATCAAAAAACGAAATGCTTTGTTTAAAGATTGGCAAGATGTGTAAGATGTTTCGTCCACCATATTACAAGCGCATGATAGCTATTGAAACTAGCAATGTGGCAGACAAGATGTTTGTCACATTTACATGTAGCATATTGGGATGCACGTCGTTACAATGCATGCTTTTACAACGCATGCCTTTACAACGCAAGTTTTACAACGCAAGTCGTTACAACGACTTGTGTTGGGGGGCGCTGGATAGTGAATAGTTTAATTTACTATTTCAACTCCAGTCCCCGTGGATAGTAGGGAAGGTGTTGGATAGTAAATTAAAACTATTCCCTATCCTAGAGCGCCCCCCAGCGCAAGTCGTTGTAAAAGTTGCGTTGTAATGGTTGCGTCGTAAAGGTACTTCGGTGTAAAAGTTGCGTTGTAAACGCTGTTCCCCAGCATATTGTCTACCAAACTCTAAATAGGTCCATAAAAATCGAATGCTGTACAGACAAACTAGTACAGGGAGATTTCCATTTCTTTTGACAGGGTCTCCGAGCTAGGTCTTTAAGCTTGGATTGGAAATGGCTAGTAAGTATTCGCCACAAAAAGGTCAATATCCTTTTCACTTAAAATTTATTTTTTAAGATTAATTATTTGCATAAGCAGTTCTTTTTATAGACAGCTGGAACATGACAGTACTTTAAACTTTAATGTAACATATGCAGCATTAGATGAAGGCTCTCTCTACCATGGCAAGGTCCTGTACAAGTATACAAAAAATGTACAATGACATCATTAAATGAAATATTGTACCAAATAGTCAAGGTGGAGACCATAATGAAAGTGCTGGGAAATAATGGCATGGAGAAGACTTATGAGCCAAAGAAACTTGAGTTGGACATCAAAGGAGCAATGTTGTCACCCTAAAGAAGTTGTGTTTCTGACTTCAGTTGGGGGTCCTTACTGAAATTACATTGGCTAATTAACCATATCATGAATATCAAGTAAGTGAAAACAATGGATAAGTGTCCGTGCATCTGTGTAAAGAGCAGTGGAGTCAGCTGTCATCTTAGCAAGTTTTTAATAGCAGATGTGACGCCGTAAGGCGGCTAAAAAAAATTACAAAATAAAAGTGGGTGGGCATACAAGAAGAGGGCTGTCAAGAGTTTGAAAACATGTAGTGCCTACAGGGCAACAGTAGGAAATGTATTGACTATGGTCAAGAGTTTTCAGCAGTATCAATTTCAATTATCAACATATATGAATAGTGAAGGGGAGGATTCACTGGTGAGTAGGTATCAAGGCAAAGCAAGCACTGAACGCGGTAATGTGGTCAACTGTGTACTAGTCCAATATGTGTTGGGTTTGTCAAGGTCAGTCTGTTATTGAATATGCAAGTGGACTACAATGCAATTACCACTATATCGTCATTAGTATCAGTGGCGTAACAATACTTGAGGCGACACCCTGTAAGATATGCTGAGAGGGCCCCAAAAACTAAAAACAGTAGGGTCTTAGGGGGGCCCCCTCTAGTATGGGTAAGCCTGTGGGGTGCTGCAAGGGCCTTTGTTATGTCCCTGAATAGTACTTGCAAAATGGTGGCGACAGGAAGTGACCCCCTAAAGCTCTTAAAAGATATATCCTTGATCATTAATCCTGTAAATCAGCTGTTCACGACCCACCATGATCAATGTTATTTTATGCTGTACTCATGCATCGGAGCCATTGGAGATTCCCATCTTCTTAGGATGTAAATCTTTACAATAGCTATGGAGGTTGAGAACCATCAACATGCCCGGTATTTGCATTCTTTCCATGCCCATAATGAACCATAGCCTGTTAAGCCAACTTGTATGCGTGGGGAGTTGTGGTGAACCCCAGTGTGTTGTATGGCATAAATAGCTTTTTAAAACGCAATTATCCATTCAAATCCATACACTAATGATAACTGTTCTTGTACCTTGTACACAGTGAGTGAGCCGCTGTTTGTGGCATCGTCTATCCAACTGTTAGGTGCAGTTTATCTTATGTATGTATCCTTTCAAACCTTCTCGTTAGGGACTGGAATTTTTCTATACAGCCTTAAAACATTCCTGCTTTTTCCTGGTCACCTGTCTTAATTATATATTCACAAAACTGCTTAGTAGTTATTTCAGATTGAATATTTCATCTGTAAAACTACTAGCAATAAAACCTTCTAGATAATGCATGTTGATTGTTGTATATTTTGAGGTAATTACTGAATGAAGAGGAACGTTGGTCCCAGCCAATTCCGCCAATTCAATAATTTCCTAACTTAGGTTTACCCTATTAAAGTATTGGCCACTTTTATGTAGCTAGGTTAAGCTAGAACGGACAGGGCACCTGCACCTTGTAGGCTAAAATAAGAGTAACATCTCCATTCCCAGTAGATTGTGTGTTTATAAACGAGAATTTTAATTGGTGCTTTTTGTGCAAGATGTAAGAAGCCCATACGTGTTGTTAATTTTTTTTAAGGTGGGAACAGCTGCGTTAGTTCTTTTGAAATGTATACTTTTAGAATGGTAAAAATGGGTGTTGGGATCATGTCAAAGGTTTCTAAGTAGGTGTGGGCAGGTTTATAACATGTATAAATGCACCTCAACAATCAGATTTAGCTCCAAAGGGGCTAAAACTATTCCAGGCCGTTCTCTGAATTCCCATTCTTCCTGTCATTTCAAAATACAGAACATGTACATGAGCATTCATTCCTAATCAAAGCGCTTAGGAAATGACAAAACACACTGTTATTAGGCCAAGACCAACTTCTTATTTTTTATTTCTTTGTATGGCCGCAGTTAGATCCTGTATTACTAAGGAATGGATTAGTTCGGACCCGCCTTCATTCTTTATGTGGCGTGAAAAATTATTGTATATGTATAACATTGAATCTGCTATATACAAACTAAAGGGGGCTAAAAAAGTTTTGGGGGAGAAAATTTGGGCACCAATTGCCGAATGGATTTAATTTATTATACTGTTTAATTTATGTGTGTGTTGTAATTTGTTACGTACTTTTCGAAGACATTGTGTTATTTTCTTAATTACGCTTCGCTGTATTTCCTTGCAATAAAACAATAAAACTTTTTTTTAAAAAAAAGGAAATGACAAAACTAACTCAAAACCTATTGCCTACCATGGGCAAATTTTCTCTTTAACATCCAGAGCATTAGCCAGAATATGAAAATAACCTACGGCTATACTATATCCATGACATTTCCAGTCATGCCGAGTCAGCACATAGGGCTGGACTGTTCCCATGAGGCACAGGGTCAGACTGATTTGCATATAGCCATGTCTGAACTGGGGTGGCAGAGTGGGCTAAAGAACGGTGATGGATTAAACCCAGATCTTTTGACTGGGTGTGAGTGTTTGATTGGTTCAGATGCTCCGTCCATTACCACCCCCTTTTGTACCGAGTCAGCACATATGGCACCCTTCTCCAGCATCAAAAACATAAAAATACCCTGGATTGACGTTTCCTGATTAAGATGAACTGTTTCTTCTCATTCTATGCAGTATTGTTATATTGTTACATAGGTCTCAGGAGAGGAACACCACCATTTTACATGGTGCGCTTAAAGTTGACATCTTTCTTAAACGTTGACTCTTGACACACTTCTTCATACTCACACCTATAGGATCTCTGAAATGGTTTTGTTTACATTTACACTTCTTAAGTATCAGGGCCTTGAACATTTTTGTACCAGGCTTAAGTTCACTGCAGAAAATGTTGATGTTTGTTGTCCGCTGGGAACAACCCTGCAAATGACGCCGTGACTGGGACTCCAGTATGGTAGCATGGGTGAAGTTTATTATATAGACAACACCAATCCTTTCTTTAGACAAAGTAGCATTCCGCTGTCACTGCTGAGGTCACCCCATGCAGGAATTCCAGCCCAGCTGAATCCTGTTTACCTTCCTGAGAAGAATGATGGTCTACTCTACCCAAGACCGGGCTCCTAGATAAAACATACCCACAGGTAACTGGGAAATTAGATCACCATAGGTCATTCTAGCAGATTTGCACCCCCTAATGTTAGAAAGCACTAGGTAGGAGTATACATGTATGCTTATGCCTATGTATCCCTGACCACCAAAAGTACTACCAAGCAACACAGATAAGATACTTAGTGGAGTGGTACCAACCAGAGTCAGAGAAAACTGGCTCTTCCAAGAGAGAGCAAATGCAGGTACGTGGAAGGTCTCCTTCCTCAAAAAAACAAATAGACCCCGAAACCTCTATCTTTCCCCAATCACGCGAGTAAGCATGGGACCAAACAAGAACCAAACACAGCCTCACCTTTTACCCCTCACCGTTGACCCCGCTATTTGATAACCCAGATTTCCAACCTGGCCTAGACTTCAAGGCAAGCACTGATGGAGAAGTACTGAATGTCGGGTCATGTGACATATGGCAGATGAAGCCGGAGTGATATAATTCTAACAACTACGCAACGATTTTAACCAACCTGAATCAGAACAATTGCATTACCTTCAACTACGCCCCTGGCTCCTACACCCTAGCAATAAACTATTCACACAGAGACCTTTCACAGCATATGAACACTGGTTCATTTTATGCACTACAGATAAACTTCTCATTTTGGAGATCTACATGTTCCTAATACAAACTCACAAACATGTCTACAAGACCGGTCAACATAAATGGAAGCAGGAATTAGGGAGGCAGCTAACTGAGAAAGAATGGAGCGATATCCACCATGGAGCCCAACACACTGCCAGTAATACCTACCGCATAGAAACATTAGTTAAAATCACCTCGTACTGGTACCTCACACCCGCCAGGCTACCAAGGGACTCTAATACACATACTATGGGAATGCCCCCGACTCCAGCCATTTTGGACACAATTACTAGACGAGATAGACGCCCATCTCGATACAGAGATACCTAGATTCTTGGCTTATGTTTTACTAGGCCTACCTAACCCTTTAACCTATCCCTTTAAATCTAAACGTGGCAGACAAATCGGCCTTGCGCTGGGAGCGGTGACACAGAACATTCTAACACACTGGGGTTCACCACAACTCCCCACGCATACAAGTTGGCTTAACAAGCTATGGTTCATTATGGGCATGGAAAGAATATCCATGACACTCACAAATTATGGTGACAACTTTGGGAAACTCTGGCGTCCTTATTTGTCCCTCCTAATGCACGATTTCAGAGAACTCACTTGCCTGAAATATTTACGACTTTTACGTTTACCAGAAGCTGCCCTCACCACATGAGTGGATATGTATGCATATGAGGTAAATCAACTGTGTCTAAATCATTTAGCAAAGGTGATCCGGATTTTGGGGTTGGGAGGAGGGAGGGCTTGGGGTGGGAATGTGTTTCTCTTGATTCCATTGTCTCTCCTCATTCCCCTTTTCCTTACGTTGGTTGAGATGTTTCTTGTTTTCTCTTCCCCCTAACAGTTGAATGCTGCCAATTTTTTTACTAGCTGTGTCAATGTTGATGCATATAACGATGTGAGCATTACTCTGGCATGCCCTTCAATAAAAAGATTTAAACCAAAAATGCATGCTTATAATCAGTGTAACAGAATAATAGCTGAATTCGTCATCTTTTTTATGATTCTAGTAATGCTGATTACGCTGTTCTGTTTCTTCTAATAATCATTGCAGCACAGGTATTTTACACAAGAATCATAATGCTTGAAGGATTAATTGAAATGCCAATTCAAGTTCTTCTTGGGTCTCTTTGGAAATGCAAGAGTTACTACAGAAAGAGAATGATCTGTTTCTACGATTTCTTTGGGGAGTTAAAGTTGTCATGTTCTGAGGTTGCACATGACCTCCGGTACCTTGTAGGGTTTAAAGTTCCAGAAGGGGCACTATGAGCCAGACAGGATAAGGTCTAACATATCATGATGGTGCATGTGGAGTCATTCTCGCACAGTTTTGACATTTATGTTGTCTAAGCTGACAATTTTTCTTATATAGTATGAACTGTCCAACAGTATGTCTGATTTGATTTGAAAAAAGTTTTATATAGCGCTGGCTAGACCCGGGGTATCAGAGCGCTTTACATGAGGATCAGTGAGTTACAGCTTAAAAAAATAACATCAGTTACAGTTACAAAAATTACATCAGTTACAGTTATAAGAAATGACATCAGTTATAGGCATATGAGAAGAACATGAGATTGCACAATAACAAAAAGTTATTAGCGCGTAGTATAGCCAAGACAACACGTTTTATGAGGAATTAAATGAAAAGGGGGAAAAGTAAACAGGGGAAGGAATGCTGATAGAGTCAGGTACACCAGAAGGGGTAAAGTATTTCAGGGGAGACAAAACAGTCAGAGCAAAAAAGAAACAGACAGACAAGACCGTGAAGAACCGTTGAAAACAATGTCCGATGTCCGGCTGGGTAGGTGACGGCTGAGGGGTGAACCAAAGCAAGACTCCTCTATAGCTGCATAAGACAGCTAGACTGGACAACGGCCAATGGTTCTCAGACTCCGCAGAACGCTAGCGTGGCTAGACCCGGCGTTAAAAGAGCGCTTGACATAAGGAAGTTGAAATATCAAAACAGCGGTAACAAAATTACAATTACATTCTGGAGCAGAAAAACAATTGCATGTTGAAAAATACATTGGTTGAATAGAGCACAAGAAAGCATGCTTCCGTTTGTCTGATACCCCTGGTTTACCAGAGAGGTGGAATCAGCAGTTCCAGGCCCATCTTTGTACCATGTAAGGTACATCTTAGCTTGTGCCACCAAAGCCACATGAAGGAAAGGGTGTGCTGGGGTTTTTATATCTCCTGACTAGAAGGAGGCAGACACTCTAGTTTAGTGGGAAGATGCAGTGTATTGTCATGCAGTAGTCTGACGTGGGTTGTCTTGTGTCCAATATGGACAGATCACAACTTTAATTACTGCCAGTTGCACTAATCCTGTTAGAATTCTTTGTAGACTGCTTCAAGTGAGCTTTTTATTGGAGCCGTAATGCATGACCAGTAACCGAAATAGAGGTATTATGGAACTCTAGTATTAAGTGTTCTAAGAGCAAAGCATTTGCTTAGACAACAGGGTTGGACACATATTGGTAAAAAATACAGTGATAGTGTAAAGAAAATGAATCATGATTTATTTGGCTTAAAAGACACACCTAAGAAACTGGTTTAGTGGCAAAAGAGGCCACTGTTTTTTGAAACTGTATTAAGTTATGATCATTCCCGATAGATTCTTTGACAGAATATCCAGTGAGAGAGCTACTTTATTAATACATGGTTTTCTACTGTGGCATAGCATGTGGTATTGAGCCATTGTAGGAACTGGTTCTTATTATTTTTGAAGTCATAAAATTAATGCTAGTCAGAAAAGGGACGGGTGGCCATAATAGGCATAATACTGGGAGCGCACAGTCTTGCTTCAGGGGGACTGCCTAGAGTGATATGAACAAAAGGAAGAAGGGGCATCTGAAATTCTGGATGTGGTGACTTGTCTACTGCAGAGTGTATCTCCGTACTTCTACATACATGAACATGGTGTGCTCTCTGGCCCTGGGTTTAAAAATCAATGTCAGAAGAGGGATAGAGATTATTGCTATTTTTATTGTTCTTATTAGTGGTTGTAATAACAACAAACCATTATAATAATATGATCAATAATCATCATTGTAATTATATGAATGACAATACTACTGGGGGCATGTGGTACGTTCCGCCCTTCATGCCATGTGAGTCGTAATTGCGCCGCATCAAGGGGCACGCTGGGGGCGTGACACGCTGGGGCTGTGACAAATGCTGTGGGCGTGTGTCCGTGCTGTGGGCGTGTGTCCGCCCTTCATGCCATGTGAAGCGCCAATTACGCAATTGCGACGCATCAAGGGGCACGCTGGGGGCGTGACAAACACTGGGGGCGTGTGCTACGTTCCGCACGTCATGCCATCTGGGTCGTACATTAATCCGATCGTGCTGGGGGCGTCACAAAGACGTTCACCTCGAAGCGTGGTAAGTAACCATTCGCAAGACTCCCTTGGGGGACTGCCCGTTGTCTCACACATACTGGGGGTGCCGAATGCAGTGTGTGCCTTGGCCTGGGTGCATCTGAAAGGGCCGAACGCAGTGTGTGGCTTGGCCTGGGTGCATCTAAAAAGCCCTCGGGTCGTAGAGCGTCGGTGTGGGTCATAAAAAAATAAGGACAGCGGGAAACAATCATTCAAGACTCACACAATTCTAATTGTTAGACGGTCGCCGCTGGCCCTCAAGTGGGGGCACACGCAACTGAGTGTGTCTGCGGGGACAATTACTGCAGCCTCTCATGCGTGCTGTTACTGAACTATCACATTAAACCAAATTACACGCGCCTGCTAACATCCGCCTGGGCTGTAGCCGGGCTCAGGCGGCGGATCACTGCACTAATTACATGCGCCTGATAACATGAACCAGGGCTGCGGCTGGGCCTCAAGCGGGGGGACACGCGCCTGCTAATATCAACCAGGGCTGCAGCTGGGCCTCAAGCGGGGTAACACGCGAATGACCGTATCTGAATACACACCTTACACACATTCTATTTCATACCCGAACAACGTCGGGACGGGCTGCTAGTCACTCATACAACTACCTTTCCATTTGTACAACCAGTTCAGAGTTGCTAGTAACCCCAAGTATCCCTACTTGTGGGTTTCAGTTCAATATTAGTGGTACGACCCTAATATGATTTCACAAATATTGCTGGTCTTTACTATTGTTGCAAAAAATATTTTGATGTACAGGTTATCGTGGGACACATTGCATCTGCGAATTCCACAAAATAATTATTGTCCACCATCAAAAAACTGACAGCTCTTACACCTAAAGGGTCAAATGTTTTAGTCAATCTTTTTGTAGTACGGTGGCTGATACTTTTATTAGGAAAGTTGAAGATCGATTTTCTACACTACCATCCCATCCGGACCCGCATCTTTCCTCATGTGTTGCTATGCACAGCATCTTAAGTCAATTTGTTCCTCCCTTGAGAGATGAGGTCATTAGTTAAATTAAGTTATCAAATTCAGGCTCCCCATGTGATCCCTGTCCACTGACGCTTGCTACTATGGTAGATGAGACTATTGCTGTCAGTTTGACTGACATCTTTAAGAGTATGTGTTCCTGTGGTTCTTTTCTATCTGTCTGGAAAAAGGCTACTGTTTTGCCTCTTATTAAAAAAATCTCTTGAACAGCTATTGTCCAATCTCATACCCAACCCTGCTGGCCAAACTGAGTGAAAAAGGGATGAACAAACATCTTACGACTCATGTTCAGCCTAACAATCTCCTTGATGATACTCAGTTCGGCTTTCGTGAGGGTCACAGTACTGAGACCGCACTTATTAAAGCCACTAAGGAGCTTAAGTTTTCTTTCGATCAGGGCGGGTAGAGCATCACTTATCTTGCTCGATCTATCGGCAGCCATTGATACCGTTAATAATGGGCAGCTGATGGATCAACTAGATAACGTTGGAGTAACAGCCACTGCAAGGAATATGCTGAAGTAATTTCTCGGCGACTGGGAAGAGACAGCCGGTTGGGTGAGTTTGTGTCTAGTGTGTACAGTTTGTCTTGCTTGGTCCCCCAGGGTCCTCGCTTAGTCCAACATTATTTAACCTCTTTGTTACTCACCTGGCAGAATTGATAAGATTATTTAGCTTTTCCTCAACATCTTATGCGAATGACACTCAAATTGAGGTTAATGTTGTTTCAGAGGAAAATGGGTCTGGGGCACATTTCTGCAATTGTATGAAGGCAGTCAGTTCCTGGATGTGCAAGAATCGCCTGAAATTGAATTCAGGAAAGACCGAAGTTTTGATTTTCTGTCCTCAGCCATCTTTTTAGTCCACTGAATAGTGGCCATCTGCGCTAGGTACTCTTCCCAGACCAGTGAGAGCTGCCAAGAACCTTGGAGTTCTAATTAATGATAATTTGTCCTTTTATGGTCAGGTTAATGCTGTCACTTCTGCAGCATATAATACTCAGAGAAGATCAACCATTTATTCCTGTCAGTCTTCAGAAAACGGTACCTCTCTGGAGTTAACTAAGATTGATTACAGCAATTTGCTTTATCTAAATGCCCATCAGTATGTCCTCAATAAACTCCAGACTTTGCAGAACGGGCCTGCTAGGTTGCGTTTGAAAATTCCTAAGTACCATTCTGTGTCAAGTTCTATTAGGAAACTTCATTGGTTGCCTGTAAGGCACAGGATACTTTTAAAATCTCTGTGCATTGCTTATTGAGCGCTGCATGATCAAGGTCCTGGTTTCTTTAAAAAAGCTTTACCTGGTATGTTCCAGCCAGATCTCTACATTCAGCTACTGCCAAAATGGTTGGGGTGCCTAGCTTTAAGTGTACTGCTTGGGGTGGCATAGGTTTTGTGCTGAATGCAACAAAACCTTGGAGTGCACTTCCACTTTTAATCAAATTGATACCTACTCTTTTGCTCTTCATGAAGTCTTTAAAAACATGGTTGTTTTCCACTTATTAGTGTCCATTGCTGAGTCTTTTTCTGGTTTTATCAGCTAGTGCCAAGACGCCTAAGTGGATTAGAGCGCTCTATAAGAATATATGACATAAGTTAACAGTTACTTTTTACTTTGTAACTAATAAGTATTTAGTATTGTTTTATTTAATTTTGTGTTTAAAAAATATTGTATTGGATTTTTTTTAATGTTTTATTAGTCTGGGTGTTACAGGTTATTATTTCATTGTTGATTATATATACATTTTTTTATTATACATTTTAATAGTTTTTTTTAGAGTTGTTGGTGGTTTATTGGTTTGTCTAGGAGTTGGATGGGGAGTGCATTATCACATATAGATTATAAAATTCAATAAGCTGTTATTGTTATTTTTATCACATTGGGTTATCGGATTATTAATTATGTTAATTTAAATATGCTATTTTTTCTGTATTTGCTTTGTCAAGTATTCATTTTTTTAAATATTTTGTACTTTTAATCTAATGTTTGTGAGTTGTTACACTTTTCAAAAAAAAAATTATTTGGCAGGTGGTTGGGTTTCTAGGGGAGTAGAGTGGGTAGTATATATAGCTATTTTTTAAAGTGATTAATCTATTTTTAATTAGCTAATGTGATTATGAAATATGTAAATTATTACAATTACTTTGTTTAATATTTGGTTGTTTTGGTGGTTGCTCAGATTGGAGTGGGAATAGTAGAACTGACCACTACCAAGAATAACAAATTCCACCAATTTTGTTAAGTTTGGGATGGGAATAGCATGTCTGACCCTGCGGTTAGAGGGAATAGTATAGCTGATGTCACCGAAGCTCAACACATCCTTTACAACTGTTGGAGAGGAAATTCTAAATTTGATCTTCTTTAATAAATGTGTTTTTGATCAATTTATGTTTGAATGGCATTATGCTGGTATGTTTTAATGTATTTTTAATGTTTATTAGATTGTAAAGAAAACTGTATGTATTATCTCCTTGTGCCTAAGTCGCTGATATAGTTCTATTATTGTTTGTTAGATAATTGTATTTACATTTGTTATTGTTTTATATTTGGTTTCATATTTTTATTTTATATATTGATATATTTATTTAATATTTTTTTATTTCACATATTTAAACTATTTTTGTTTTATTTGTGAGAAATTTTAGTTTTAGTTTTAGTAAACTGTGATATTTCTGTATTTATTATTTTGATAGTTATATTCGCTAATTGCATTTTGATGATTATATATACTGTTTGTATAAGTTAAAACTTATCATTCCTTTATTTTTATGTAATTATCTGTTAATTTATTGTTATTATTTTGCATTAATTTCGTATCATTTTTTACATTTATTTTAAGTTACATATTGCATTTATTACTCTTAAGTTATCAAATGTATCTTTACATTTTCTTTATAACTTATTTTTAATCTAATATGTTTAAAGTTAATGTATATTTTTTACATTATGTTAAAATGTTATATATATATATATATATATATATATATATATATATATATATATATATATATTTCCAAAAACAAAAAGTTCACGCGGCACACTTCTTGGCAGGTAAATTACAGTTTTAATCACTCAGGTCAGCAAAACTCCTACGCGTTTCGAACAAACGTTCTTGGTCACGGCAGTGTTCTACAATTAGTCCTTCTTTCATTTTGCATTTTATGTTACATAACAATGATGCATTATGGGCTGTGTAGTTTTATTTACCGTTTTGTAACATTTTCTTTTCGTTTTTAACTTTATTTTCAGTTAATATGATTGGGCATTTATGTGGGGAGAGTTCTAAGGATCCAGTCCCAGGTTATACGTATTAATCCTTTAGTAGGATATTTATTACGTATCATTGTATAATTTCATGTCTTTATCGTTTACACTTTGTTATGTGCTACGATCTCTGGGATATGTCATCCTTAGATTAAGTTGTTACTAGGGCTGAGTGCCCTTTGCCCCACATATGTGCCCCTACTGGTATATTGAGTATTTAAGCCCATGTAATTCATTAATTAAGTAAATTCACCAACTTTGGAGGTCCGCTTTGTACGCAAAACATATTATATCACATTTTTGGTTTCGCTGCAATTATTTTACAAGTGAACGTGCATTTCCTCATCTGCATTCAAACCTTTTGGGTACTTGGTTTTAAATTTAATTATCAGTTTCGACTCTAGTCTTCTCAACTTTAAGAGTCTATCTCCCCCACGTTCTTGGTTTGGGATTGTCGCTAGTCCCAGATACTTCATGTCCTGCATTACATTACATAGATGAAGCATAACGTCAATTGAAGGATGAAAAAAACTATGAACTATTAAAGAGAAATCCGATTCCGGAATTGATAGCTGATCTGGAGGTAAAACTAAACAAATGGCAAGAAAAGACTCTGATCACAGAAAATGAGAAGAAATACCTAATGGTAGACCATCCGATTATACCAACCATGTACTTCTTACCCAAAGTGCACAAGACGCTGAACAAACCACCGGGGAGACCAATAATCTCCAGCTGTGGGAGTTTATATGAAAACGTATCAAACTATGTTGATTACTTCATAGCTCCTTGGGTTCCTACACTTATCTCCTACATAAAAGACACAGGTGACTTCCTGAAACTATTGAATAACACAGAATGGCAACCATCATATATGTTAGTTACCATCGATGTGGTGTCACTTTATACCTCGATCAGCCATGAAATTGGCTTGAAAGCAATAGAATTTTTCCTAAAACAGCGACCTATCACTGAACGTGAGCATTCCAAAATGTTAACAGACATGATCCGAATGTGTTTATACAATAATGTCTTTCTATTTAATCAGAAATTGTATCAACAAAAGTGTGGGACGGCCATGGGAGTTTCCTTCTCTCCAAGCTATGCGAATCTCATGATGGGGTGGTGGGAGAGGAACATAGCTTGGAGAGAGGAAAACGACCCATACATGGCAAAAGTAGCACTATGGGTGCGTTTCATTGATGATTTGTTTCTGTTGTGGAAAGGCACCACAGCGGAATTTGAAACCTTTCTTGACATCTTAAATTGTAATGATGTGGGTCTGAAATTTACACATAACATCAACCCTAAAGAAATTGAGTTTCTGGACATTAAAGTATTCATAAAAGACAACAAAATTGAAACGACCACCCATAGAAAGCGAACAGCAACTAACAGCATCCTCCATGGTCAAAGCTTTCACCCCAAAAAATTGATAAAAAGCATTCCCTACGGAGAGTTTCTTCGTATGAAGAGAAATTGCTCAACAACAGAGGAAATGGAGAAAAAGTTTACAGATACCAAAAAACAGTTCCAAGAAAGAGGCTATAATTATAGAGACATAGCACAAGGGGAAGAAAAAGCCAGACAAAAAACAAGATTGGAAACACTTATCAATAAAAAGAAAGACAGTGAAAACACAACTGAGGAACGACCACGAATGATTGTTACATATAACAAGGAAAGCCACAAGATTCAGAAAATTCTTTCAAAATACTGGCATATTTTGACAAAAGATCCAGATATAGGAAAAGATATTGGAACAGGCCCTTTAATCTCATACAGAAGAGCGCCAAACCTTACAGACCATTTGGTAAGAAGTCACTTCACAGTTAAAAAACCAACAGATTGGCTTCAGAAAAGAAGCAATGGATTTACAAAGTGCATGACCTGCAAAGCCTGTAAAATAGGTCAAAATACCACCACATTAAGAGACCCCACTGGCAAAGAATTTTTAATCAAAACAAAAATAACCTGCGAATCGTCATTTGTGGTATATATGCTGAGATGCTGCTGCGGAAAAGAATATATAGGCAGCACGAAATGCCCTTTGAAAAAAAGAATATTAGAGCATATCCGAGCGGCATTGCCGAATGACGACAATGCCTATGCCATGGCAAAACATTTGAAACAACATGAAGGAAAAACATGGCAGGACACGAAGTATCTGGGACTAGCGACAATCCCAAACCAAGAACGTGGGGGAGATAGACTCTTAAAGTTGAGAAGACTAGAGTCGAAACTGATAATTAAATTTAAAACCAAGTACCCAAAAGGTTTGAATGCAGATGAGGAAATGCACGTTCACTTGTAAAATAATTGCAGCGAAACCAAAAATGTGATATAATATGTTTTGCGTACAAAGCGGACCTCCAAAGTTGGTGAATTTACTTAATTAATGAATTACATGGGCTTAAATACTCAATATACCAGTAGGGGCACATATGTGGGGCAAAGGGCACTCAGCCCTAGTAACAACTTAATCTAAGGATGACATATCCCAGAGATCGTAGCACATAACAAAGTGTAAACGATAAAGACATGAAATTATACAATGATACGTAATAAATATCCTACTAAAGGATTAATACGTATAACCTGGGACTGGATCCTTAGAACTCTCCCCACATAAATGCCCAATCATATTAACTGAAAATAAAGTTAAAAACGAAAAGAAAATGTTACAAAACGGTAAATAAAACTACACAGCCCATAATGCATCATTGTTATGTAACACATGGTGAAAGTATAAAATGCAAAATGAAAGAAGGACTAATTGTAGAACACTGCCGTGACCAAGAACGTTTGTTCGAAACGCGTAGGAGTTTTGCTGACCTGAGTGATTAAAACTGTAATTTACCTGCCAAGAAGTGTGCCGCGTGAACTTTTTGTTTTTGGAAATAAAATGAGACACGCTCCCGGTCTCAAAACGCGGGCACCAACAGAAGCGTTCCCTCTGTGACGGGGACATTTGAGAGGATATATATATATATATATATATATATATTCACTGAAAAAACCATAGGTTAGAGACCATATATAGTTAGCTGGACATTTTATTGACATAAAACCAATGAAATTCCATATATAGTTAGTTGCACTAACTATATATCGCGCACCCGCAATCCACTGCTGATGATGTCACATATTACATCATTCATGACATGGTCAGTGACATCACTGATGACATCACTGATGACATCTCAAATGACATCACTGATGACATCATCTAGTGTCTGTGTGTTTTTGTAAAGTTTAAATATGTTGTACATATTGAAGAATGAGTGGATGTATGGAAGACTGAGTGTGTGTGTGGCTGGCTGGGAGGTGTGTGACTCTGTGCATATCAATGTGTACTTGTATCAGTGATTGTATAAGAGAGTAAGTATGTGTTAGTATATGTGTGAAAAGTATGGTGTTCTGTGTTTAACTGTATAGATGAGGAAATCGAAGTGTGATTGATTCTTCACAGGACTGACTAGGTGTATGAGTGCATATGATAGTGTTGTAATAATGAGTGACTGTATGTATGAGTGATTGTATGGGTGAATGAGTGAATGTGTGTGTAGACGTAGGAATCAGTGAGTGCGTATGTAGTAACTGGTATTGGTGTGTCATGATGTCATCAGTGATGTCATTTGAGATGTCATCAGTGATGTCATTTGAGATGTCATCAGTGATGTCATCAGTGATGTCACTGAAGTATGGTGTTCTGTGTTTAACTGTATAGATGAGGAAATGGAAGTGTGATTGATTCTTTACAGGACTGACTAGGTGTGTGAGTAACTCCATGGATGAGTGGCAGTGTGTGAGTGTCTGCATAGGTGTATGAGTGCATATGATAGTGTTGTAATAATGAGTGACTGTATGTATGAGTGATTGTATGGGTGAATGAGTGAATGTGTGTGTAGACGTAGGAATCAGTGAGTGCGTATGTAGTAACTGGTATTGGTGTGTCATGATGTTATCAGTGATGTCATTTGAGATGTCATCAGTGATGTCATCAGTGATGTCATTTGAGATGTCATCAGTGATGTCATCAGTGATGTCACTGACCATGTCATGAATGATGTAATATGTGACATCATCAGCAGTGGATTGCGGGTGCGCGATATATAGTTAGTGCAACTAACTATATATGGAATTTCATTGGTTTTATGTCAATAAAATGTCCAGCTAACTATATATGGTCTCTAACCTATGGTTTTTTCAGTGAATTTTCAAGGTTTTGTAAATGCAAATTCCTCACTATATATGGTCTATAACCTATGGTTTTTTCAGTGAATTTCATTGGTTTTTTAAAAGCTAATATCTATAGCTGTAAAATATATTCTTTATTACGTGACGTATCACGTAGCCACGTGAGACGCCTCATGACGCGTCGCATAACCGTGACGTATCGGCTCTGCAGCGCAAACAAAACCCGTAACGTAAGCGTGCCGGAGCACGCTTACAGATATATATATTTTTTTTAACCTTAATTAGACAAAATCCACACGTGCACATATCTTGAGGCCTTGCAAAGGCACATCAAACAAACAGTCCCTACAATTTTGCCAAGTTTGCTGAAAATCTATTTTTTACTGTTTCTCTTGGTTTTTCCCTTGTTACGCTTACCGGGACGCTACCCGGTACACGAACCGGACGCTCCAAAAACACAAGATGGCGGACTCCCGTTACGCTGCCGGTTAGCTGCCCGGTTCGCGTACCGGGAAGCGCCTCTACCGCGAAAAATCGCGGGGGACTTTAATATCCCCCTCATCAATCCTAGGGGGTCAGGAGGGGTTTACCTTGCCCCCTTTCCTTCATTTCCCCCTTCTTTTTTCACCACATCCTGTCTCTCGAACCTACCGAGAGACAAGATGGCGGCCGCTCCGGACTGTTTACAATGTTGACAGCTACGCTGCCGGTTAGCTGCCCGGTTAGCTGCCCGGTGAGCTGCCCGGTGAGCTGCCCGGTTCGCGTACGGGGACGTGCCTCTACGGCGTAAAATCGCAAAAAAAATGTATTTTTTATTTTTTGCCCCGCGGGGCACTTTAATATCCCCCTCATCAATCCTAGGGGGTCAGGAGTGGTCTACCTTACCCCCTTTCCTTCATTTCCCCCTTCGTTTTTCACCACATCTTGTCTCTCGATCGTACCGAGAGACAAGATGGTGGCCGCTCCGGACTGTTTAGAATGTTGACAGACACCGGAGAGCCAATCAGCTTCGCTTCGCGAAGTTCCGTTACGCGTCAGGTACGCGAACCGGGGCGCTAACCGGAGCGCTGTCACAGATATATATATTTTTTTAAACGTTAATTTCTCAAAATCCACTGGAGCACATATATTGAGACATAGCAAAGGCACGTCGGGCAAACCATATCTACAATTTTGCCAAGTTTCATGTAAATCTATTCAGCCGTTCGAGCTAAAAGTGAGTCCAACCGCCCTATGGAAAAATGAATGGGAAAAATGCGTTTTGGGACCCCCCTTTTTTCTCTGCCCCTCCTTGACGAAACCCCCCCAAATTTTCAGGGGCTTCTCAGAAACAAAATGTGCCATTTTCCTGAAAGTTTCAGCCAATTCCGTCCACAAACGCCAAAGTTATTAGACATAGAATTTTCAGAAATCCCATAGAGAAAAAATCCTAACTATATATACCCACTGGCTATCGCCAGTAGGTAATATACATATATAAACATATATAATCTGCATATCTATATAAATATAAATGCATGCATACATATACATATATGCATACATATGCATGTTATTTACATGAAAGTTTTAAAAACACTAATAAAAGCAAAGCTAAAAAGCCACCTCATTACAAACAGAATGGCTTTAACTTAAACGAGGGCGAGATCTATTGCATTTTCAATGCTTGTTTACTTTGGGTCTATCAAGAAGGCATTCAGATGTGTCACACATTTGCCATAAATTCTGAATGTTAGCACTCTAGTTGCTCATTAGATCAGTGTAGTAAAGCTAGTGCTCACCATGGAAGTCTGCTGCTAATCATGGTTTGCAGCCATTTTCCCGCATTTTTTATCCCGCAGACTTTCAGTCCGCATACCAAAATCCCGCAAGGTCATTGACCTCGCATACCATTATCCCGCATTTTTTCAAAACGCATGTGCATTTATCGCGCATGCCTTTACAAAGAATTACGTTTTAAAGGCATGCATGGTAAATGCATTTGCGTTGTGAAAACCACGATGACGAGAGAGGTAAGTGGGTTTGTGTTAATTTTTTCGTGGGTTAGTGATTGTGTAGTGTAGTGTAGTGTTGTGTAGTGTAGTGTTGTGTTAGTGTAGTGTAGAGTTGTGGTGGTTGTTTAGTGTAGGGTCATGCTGGGGGTAGTGTTTTAGGGTTTAGGGTTGTGTTGTAGTGTTTGCGTAGTGTAGGGTCATGCTGGGGGTAGTGTTTTAGGGTTTTGGGTAGTGTTGTAGTGTTTGCGTAGTGTAGGGTCATGCTGGGGTGTAGTGTTTTAGGGTTTTGGGTAGTGTTGTAGTGTTTGCGTAGTGTAGGGTCATGCTGGGGGTAGTGTTTTAGGGTTTTGGGTAGCGTTGTAGTGTTTGCGTAGTGTAGGGTCATGCTGGGGGGTAGTGTTTTAGGGTTTTGGGTAGTGTTGTAGTGTTTGCGTAGTGTAGGGTCATGCTGGGGGTAGTGTTTTAGGGTTTAGGGTAGTGTTGTAGTGTTTGCGTAGTGTAGGGTCATGCTGGGGGTAGTGTTTTAGGGTTTAGGGTAGTGTTGTAGTGTTTGCGTAGTGTAGGGTCATGCTGGGGGTAGTGTTTTAGGGTTTAGGGTAGTGTTGTAGTGTTTGCGTAGTGTAGGGTCATGCTGGGGTGTAGTGTTTTAGGGTTTTGGGTAGTGTTGTAGTGTTTGCGTAGTGTAGGGTCATGCTGGGGGTAGTGTTTTAGGGTTTAGGGTAGTGTTGTAGTGTTTGCGTAGTGTAGGGTCATGCTGGGGTGTAGTGTTTTAGGGTTTTGGGTAGTGTTGTAGTGTTTGCGTAGTGTAGGGTCATGCTGGGGGTAGTGTTTTAGGGTTTAGGGTAGTGTTGTAGTGTTTGCGTAGTGTAGGGTCATGCTGGGGGTAGTGTTTTAGGGTTTAGGGTTGTGTTGTAGTGTTTGCGTAGTGTAGGGTTATGCTGGGGGTAGTGTTTTAGGGTTTAGGGTTGTGTTGTAGTGTTTGTGTAGTGTAGGGTCATGCTGGGGGTAGTGTTTTAGGGTTTAGGGTAGTGTTGTAGTGTTTGCGTAGTGTAGGGTCATGCTGAGGTGTAGTGTTTTAGGGTTTTGGGTAGTGTTGTAGTGTTGGCGTAGTGTATGGTCATGCTGGGGGTAGTGTTTTAGGGTTTAGGGTAGTGTTGTAGTGTTTGTGTAGTGTAGGGTCATGCTGGGGGTAGTGTTTTAGGGTTTAGGGTAGTGTTGTACTGTTTGTGTAGTGTAGGGTCATGCTGGGGGTAGTGTTTTAGGGTTTAGGGTAGTTTAGTTGTTTAGTGTATGCTAAAGGCATATTCGTTCTAAAAGTTTTCGTTATTTTAATTTGCGGCCTAATAGTACATGCAGGATTTTTTTTGCGGACTGATGGTATGCGGGATTTCGTCATATATTCGCTAATCAAACTTTCTATGGCAAAATGAACCCCCTCATTTTGTTCCTTTTTAAATTAAATGTTTTAAGAGTTACCACTTTATTCCAATCAAGATGGCTTCAGGTGTGCCATACCTTTGTAATAAGTAGGACTGTTAGCACTCTAGTTGTTCTTTAGAACACTCTGGGACATTCTGTCATTGGGCTATAGTTGGGCTACATCTGGCTGATATTTGGGCTACATTTGGTTTTTTTAGTCTCTGGTGGCCATCTTTGGGCTACATTGGGCTACATTGGGCTACATTTGGGCTCCAACATATATATAGCCCAATGTAGCCCAATATATATTTTTCAAAGTTAATTTTCGTAAAAACCACTGGAGCCTATATCTTGAGACATAGCAAAGGCACATCGGGCTACCAGTCCCTACAATTTTGCCAAGTTTGGTGTAAATCCATTCAGCCGTTCAGGCTAAAAGTGAGGCCAACCACCCTATGGAAAATTGCATGGGAAAAACACGTTTTGGGACCCCCCTTTTTTCTCGGCCCCCCCTTGACGAAACCCCCCCAAATTTTCAGGGGCTGCTCAGAAACAAAATGTTCCATTTTCCTGACAATTTCAGCCAATTCTGTCCTCAAACCCCAAAGTTATTCGACATAGAATTTTCAAAAATCCCATAGGAAAAAAATCCTAACTATATATACCTACTGGCTATCGCCAGTAGGTAATATATATATATATATATATATATATATATATATATACACTGAAAAAAACACAGGTTTCAGGGACATTATAGTTAGTTGGACATTTCACTCGTACAAAACCAGAGAAATTCGGTTGTTATGGTTAGTAAAGCTAACTATAACTCGCACCCCCGCAATGCACTGCTGATGACGTCACATATTACATCATTCATGACATGGTCAGTGACATCACTGATGACATCTCAAATGACATCACTGATGACATCATCCAGTGACTGTGTGTTTCTGTAAAGTTTAAATATGTTTTATATATATAGCAGAGCTTCAGTGAACAATTGACAAAAAAAGTTTTATTTATATACCGAAGGGAAATACTTTAAACATGATATCCAGTGACGCGCTCAGGAACAGAGAGGCCACAGCCGAGGCGCGCTTTGACAGTCTTCCAGCTCCTGTTTCTAATCAAGAGAAGGTAACATCTACTGCAAGTACTAATGATGCCAAAACATTGATAAAAACACTGGAGAAACTACTTCGTGGTGAACTCTCAAAATGGTGGGAGAAAAAATCTTTAGAAAAATACAGAGACGCTAACAGAGTTCCACGCGGCCAGCGAGTACTGATTGTACCCACTTATGACAATCCTGATTCTCAAATGTTACAGGAGTGGGCTGAGAATAATCTAAAGAGTTCAATGAACATGATTCACATACTCATCAAATATGCTGAATCAGACCGAGAAAAACTATTGCTGGAAATTGATCGTGTAAACAATCTCCTGGAAGCCACCAGTGAGACTGATTTTATTACCAAAAGCAAGGCAGAAATAGACATTCGAATCAAAAAACTAGAGGAAATAATTATCGAAAGAAAAATCACGAAGTTTGCACGGGATAAAAATGACTATGCCATGGGCAGAATCTTTACCTTTTCCCGCAAATACGATAATTTAAAACGTAAGGCTCTTTCCAAAAATGACAAATCCACAACTGGTCATGCTACAAGCCATAGTGATACATCTTCTATTCCCGCCGATAACACTGACGTCTTATCTGTGAATTCACTAACTTCCAACAGTGATGATGATGGCGGACCGACCAATTCTATGCCAGGACCAAGTGCCCATGAGAATTATTCTTTAATTGAGGAACTGAGTTTTGTAAGCGAGGACCGGCGTTATTCCCTGCGCTCCCGGAACCCTCAAACAAAGCAAGGAAATCAATCAGCCAGCGCAGGCGCGCAAGGAAGCGAATCTGTAAACAAAAATACTACTCAAAACAGAACAAAAAAAAGTTGGAGAAAGAAAGAAGCCCAATAGAGAACACGGTTATCAACCTTACTGATCTTGTCCTATCAAAAGCTGAAGAACAGTTACTCTCATTAGGACTTTCTTACTGTCCGCCAAACAGGTTTTCTTATAATCAAACTAGGATTGATGTCTTCAAATTTATTCGAAAAATCAAATTGATTAAACATTTCCAACTCGAATCTAAGAGAAACAAAGTAGCCACTGTTTCCCTAGCTGAAGACCCAATGCCATCTCTTCAGGTATATGACATCACAGGCTTACAGAACCTATACGATTTGGCTTACGATGATGACTCACGAACTACTCCTACGGTGAGTCAAACAATTAATGTCAACAGTCCAGTCACTAGTCCTTTTCGTCCGAAATCTACCTTTTTTCCGCTCATGCCAAGAGATGCGGTGGACGTCTTTAGTGACAGAGTAATTATTGAATTAAAAGCTTTGAATAGACAAGTTATAACTCAAAGAAAACAACAGGATTATAACAACAACCGTTACCATCTGCTTGTGAAAAAACTACAAAAAAACAAAGATGTGATAATAAAAAATGCTGATAAGGGAGGAAATACCGTTCTATTGCGAATAAAGGACTACATGATTGAGGCGGAAAGACATCTATTAGATACTTTGTGTTATCTAATATCAACCCAATTTGCTATGTCCCAAAGCCATGATAAAACTCGTAAACAAATTTCTAATTGGAAAAGACTTGGGTTATTATCAAAAGACTAAAGCAAATTTTTGAACAACGAACACCCAATTGCACCTTGTTTATATTTCCCACCTAAAATTCATAAACAAGTTACACCGATCCCCTGTCGCCCTATTACCTCTGCGATTGGGAGTATGAATGAAAACATATCTAAATATGTAGACTTTTTTTTGCAACCCCACATGATTAATCTTACTTCTTACCTAAAAGACACTACAGACTTCCTTACCAAAATCATGAATGTGCAATGGTGTGCTAATTACCTATTTCTGATAATGGACATCAAATCATTATATACCTCTATTAATCATCATCAGGGTAATAATGCATGCAATCACTATTTGAGTAAACGTGATATATGTTTTCGAGATCACAATGTCATGTTGATTGAGATGATAAGAATCTGTCTCACCTCTAACTTCTTTCGATTCCACGGTAACATCTACCAACAGATGCGTGGTGTGGCGATGGGCTCGTGCTTTTCCCCCAGCTACTCATGCTTGCATGTGGGTTGGTGGGAGGAGCACGAGCTCAAGACCACGCATCAGCGTTGGTTGCCTAACATCGTCAATTATTGGCGATTTATAGATGACGTGTGTATAATTTGGAGGGGGACAGAAGATGAGGCAACATCATTTGTATCTAATTTAAATACAAATACACTCAATCTCAAATTTACTGCGTCTATAACGTCAGAAACAGCTGACTTTCTTGATGTGCAGATGTTCATTAAAGATGACAAACTTGAAACTCGATTGCACCGCAAATTTACAGCGGGCAATTCTATTCTTCATGCCCGTAGTGCCCATCCGGTTCATACTATTAAAAGTATCCCATATGGGGAATTTATCAGCATTTGTAGAATTTGCAGTGACATCTCCTCACTTGACCATTGTTTAAATGAATCGAAACAACGCTTCTTAAACAGAGGATATTCCAAAAACATTCTGAGTCAAGCTTTAACTAAAGCAAGATCTCTTGATCGGAATCATCTACTTGCACCAAAAAAGTCTGATAACACTGGCCTGGACTGCCAGGTCAGACTTATCACAACTTTTTGCACACAAGAGCGTAAAATTCGACGTATCATCGGTAAGGAATGGCCAATAGTACTAACTGATGTCATCTTAGGTCCTATTTTACCTGGCACACCCAATATAACATTCAGGAGGGCGCCTTCAATGCGGGATGCATTAGATAAACCATCACCTGAGGTTTCCCTCAAAAAACCTTGGTTTCATAAAATGGGATTTTTTAAGTGCACTTCATGTCGCGCTTGCACATTTGCTAAAAACAGTACCCACTACATGACAGCATTTAGTGAGGTTCCTGTACCTATTCGAGAACATCTAACTTGCAGGTCGGAATATGTAATTTATAAATTAAAATGTACCTGCAACCTCGAATACATAGGAAGTACAAAACTTCCCGTGCATAAGCGTATCCTGCAGCACATTCGAGCAATTGTCAATAGTGATGAAAACTACCCTGTGGCTAGACGCTTTCGCTCGGTGCATAACAAACGATTAAAGGATTTCGAATATACTGTTTTGTGCTCGGTGCCCCAGCCCGGACGGGGTGGGAACCGGGACAAACTACTCAGACAGAAAGAATCGCACCTTATATTGTCTCTAGATACCAAGGCTCCAAATGGTTTAAATTTAACGGAAGATTTAAACAACTTTCTGTAAATTACACTGATATAATCTATTTCTTTGAGGTTATAATATATTGTTGTTTTGACATCCCCTCAAAACTTCAATCTATATTGCAGTAATTGGTCATCGGCTGATGACCAATAAAAGTCATTTTCTTTTATAAGAATCTATTAAGAACTATATATACATACCGAGACAGGATGCTGTGTAGTTGTCTGGTTTGCTAACTCGCTGTGAGCTGATCATTTTTTTTAACTATATTCATTTGTGGGTTTTGATTTAATTTTTTATATTTTCATACACTTTCACTTTTTTGACAACTTTCAGTGGCAACCGATATTCATTAACATTATAGAAAGAGACTAAAACTATCCATCTGCATAATTGAAATACTTTTTGGAATAATTTTGGAGCCATATATATTGTGAAATAGTCTATATAGATTGTTTAAATATATCTAAACTGTGGACCCTTGTCAAGAAAAATATACATTTATTTGCAAATGTGAATTTCATTAAGACACTATGTCGTAATTATGATTATTTTCTAAATTTTCAAAAGAATTAAGGAAAATAGAGAAGAAAGGACCCACGAATAAACAGTGGAATCTTACCCGGAAACATCAAGAGGCAATAAAGAACTTACAAAGTGACAAAAAATTAATTATAAAACCTTCGGACAAAGGAGGAAATGTCGTCCTTCAAACCTACGAATCCTATAATGAGGAAGCATTGAGACAATTACAGGATACGACCTGCTATTGCAAAGTGGGAAGGAGAGATTATCAAGAGAGCATCACAAAGTGTCACGAGATGCTAAAGGAATGGCATTAAAAAGGAATAATTGAAACTGAGGAGTTTCTATATCAAAGATGCCTGAATCCAACCACACCCTGCTTTTACCACCTCCCGAAGGTTCATAAGGACAAAAGAAAGCCACCAGGACGTCCAATTGTAAGTGCCCAAGGAAGCCTTTTAGAACATATTTCCATTTATGTTGACTATTTTCTGATTAACCATGTTAAAACGTTGCGGAGTTATATAAGAGATACCAAAGACCTGTTGTGTAAGTTGGAACAGCTTGATTGTAGAGAAGGGGACTTATTGATAACAATGGACATCGCTAGTTTATACACTAGCATAGGACATGAACATGGTATAGAAGCGGTGGATAAGACCCTGCAAACACGAGCAGCCAACTATGTTGAACACAATGCTATGCTTTTGGATTTTCTACGATTTAGCCTAAACAATAACATCTTTTTGTACCAAGACCAGTACTACAGACAACTAGTGGGAGTAGCCATGGGCACAAGCTATTCTCCCAGCTTTGCAAATATCTTTGTAGGGTGGTGGGAAGAAAATGAAGCATGGGATCCCAAACATAAGGAGTGGACACAACATATACTGGTATGGTACAGATATATAGATGATCTGATGATCATATGGAGGGGATCTGAAAGTAAAGCGGAAGAATATATAGAAAGACTAAATGATAACTGTTATAACTTGCGCTTCACACATGAAATAAGTAACACCAAAGTGAGCTTCCTAGACCTAGAAATAAGAATAGAACAAGGCAAGATTAGCACACAACTGTACAGAAAACCCACAGCGGGAAATTCAACCCTACACTCAATGAGCAGCCATCCTACTAGCTTGATCCATAGCATACCATACGGAGAACTCCTACGTATGAAACGGAATTGTACATCAGAGGAAGATTTCCAGGAGAATGCTAGGCAGAGCATAGAAAGATTCAGACTGCGAGGATATGGGGAGGCATGTTTGAGAGAAGCCCTTATGAAAGTGGAGAATATCCCACAAAAAGAAACATTAGAGGTCAGGGAAAGAAAACCAGAACAAGAGGGGAACTTCAGATTAATTACTGTGTTTTCAGAGGGGGCAGGGATGTTACGAACTGCAATGAGGAAGAACTGGAATCTGCTCACCACAGATCCAATAATAGGTACAGACATCCCTACACAACCGATGATAACGTATAGGAGAGCGAGAGCATTGAGAAATGCTCTAACAAGCAGCTATCTCCCCCGTCCAACTGTAGAACCCTTTGGTAAATCAATACCAGGCTTCTATCCCTGTGGACGCTGCAAAGCGTGTAGAAACAGTAAGAAAGTGTTATCTTACCAGGTTCGAGGGCAACAACGTAAAATTAAGTCTTTCCTAACATGTACAACGCCCTACACAGTCTATTGTTTGGTATGTCCGTGTGGACTGAGGTATATAGGGAGCACAGTGAATCCCACTAAAATGCGAATTTTAGAACACTCCAGAGCAATCACCAACTGTGACCCATCATACCCAGTGGCGAGGCATTACAAACAATACCATAACAGTAACAGCGATGATCTGATATACTTTGCACTGGACCAAGTACCAAATAATCCTCGAGGGGGAGATAGATTGAAAAAGTTGAGAAGACTAGAGTCCAGGCACATTATTGATATCGGAACAAAGGCCCCAGGAGGTCTTAATAGTCATGAAGAAATGACAGTGCACTTGGGATGATTGTACTAATGAGAAAACAACGAAAAATAACGAGAACTGTATAGAGTAAAACTGTTTAAAATGTTTAAAATTTTGGAAAAGCTGCAAATGTAAAAGTATATAGTAAAAAATTTTTACAAATTAAATTCTTTTATTTTGGTGAAGGGGACACGGTGCATAGTATGTAAGCGAGACAGGGCAGGATGAATACAGGCGCAAGATGTGCCCATCCAGGGCGTAATATAAAAATGTGGATCTGATAATATGAGTTGCGAATGTGTATTCAAAACAGGAGCAAGCGTGAGCCCATTCAGGGCGAAATGGACAAATATTGACCAGATATGTAATGGTTTGAACGTTGATATAACGTGAATATGTTTAATGTATACACTTAAACATGGCGCCGAAGTTAGTCCTGTTTCTATTTCTGTAAGATTGTGTCACATGAGGTGTATAAAAAATTCAAAAAAATGGCGCGTCAGTGTACCACTGACAAAGGCAGGAGCCGAAACGCGTCTGGTGCTCACAGGATCAAAAATAAAAACGTAGATCCTACTCCCGCGAGTGCTGTTTTCTTTTCACAAAGGAAAAAGGAAAGTAGCGGAGATATATATATATATATATATATATATATATATATATATATATATATATATTAGTAGTAGTAGTAATAAACTTTATTCGATAAAATTTATCATAAAAGTCAATACATTTTCCAATCATAAAATCCATCCGTAAAATTCATTCGCCCAATTTGGAGACAATAAATACGATAAAAATACATATTTACATTAAAAGAAAAAAACAGAGGCCTAAAGTGCAACAGAGATAAATCATGTGCAATAATCTGTATAGCCTACAGTCTTCATGTCATATTGTTCTTTAACAGCTTTGAGCGTGTCTGCCAGGCATTTCCCAAATACTTTGCAACCCCACATACGATGGTCATAGATGTAGTATCTGTTGTGAGGATGCGTTGGGCCATCCTATGGTGTCTAAAACCCATTTCTTTACATAGTGGTTTTAGCCATCTTCTTCTAGCCTCCCTGTAAGCTTTACAAGCGAACAAGAAGTGCGCTAAAGACTCTCAAGGGGCAGGGCAGTCTGGACATGAAGCTTGAGACGACCCAGACCTCTTCCAGCCCTCAGTGAATTCATTTAAAGGGAGGGTCCCATACCTCAACCTTAAAAAGAGTGATCTGTCTCTTGGGATTTGGATAAAATCTAAAAAGGTTCCAGCTTCCTAGCAGGTTTATGCTCCAAAAACTGTGCAGTTAAAGGCCCCCAGTTGGAGCAGCGTAGCTCCTCTGCCTGTACCCATTGCCAATATATTTTCTTGACGATTTGTTTAGGTGGGGGAGATTGGCTTGTCCAGGATTCACCCAGTCCTAAATTTATGGGCAACTGTCTTAATTTATTCAGCCACACAATCTTATTGCAGCCGTTCAATTTAATGAGTTCATCAAGAACTGCCGCGTAGTTGGCCAATTCAGGCGCTCTTCTCAGGCGCACCCAGAATAATAGGGGGCGAAGGCGAACTATATCTTTGATTGAGCGTTTGCCCATGTCATGGAGAAGGGGCTTTAATGGGGTGGAGACTGAGAGGGAAGTCAAATATCTCAGAAACTTATTCTCTGCTCTAACCAGATCAGCAGTGTTCTCGAACCCCACAGTTCAGAACCATACACTGCTGACGCTAGTGCCTTTCCCTTAGTATACCACAAGGGCCGGGGCTATGGGTCTACTGGTTGATCCCCATTGTTCTCTTATGATTGCTCCTGAAACTCTTTTGAGATTGAGGAGCATTTTGGCGACATGGGAGTTCCATTTCATCCTATTGTTGACCCTGACTCCCAAGTAGTCAAATGCCTCCACAACCTCTAACGGGGACCCATTAAGGGTAATTTTAATCCTCCCTGCTCTTTTTGACCGGGACAGGGTCATTAGTTTTGTTTTAGAGGTATTGATTGTTAGACCCCTTTCTTTGCAGAACAGGCTAAACCTGTCCAGCAATTTCTGGAGACCCACATGGGTTTTGGACATCAGGAGGGTATCATCGGCAAAGAGCAGGGTGGGTGTTTTCTCCCCCGCCAGGACTGGGGCATCGGCTGGGTCCTCTCTCAAATGGTCCACAACCCCATTAACAAAGAGAGAGAACAAAGTCGGGGCCATCACACAGCCCTGGCGGACCCCCCTGTTCACGGCCACCTTCTTCGTCAACTGCCCCTGATTCCCCCATCTGATTTTGGCATAATTATCCTCGTGTAGTCTCTTGGTGAACTCAAGGAGATAGATGGGAAGGCCCAGGTCATGTAACACCTGCCAGAGCTTTCCACCAGGCACCAGGTCGAAGGTGGTCTTTAGATCTATAAAGGCCAAATATAAACTGCCTTTCCCGATGGACACAGTTTTTCAGTAAACCGCAAAGAATCTGAAGACCTGGTCCATCATACCTACCCTCTGCCTGAAGCCCACCTGGAAATGCATGAGAATGTTCCCCTCATCCAGCCATGACCCTATTCTAGAGATAATAACCCTGCCAGCTACTTTCTGGACTACGTCGATTAAACTAATCGTCCTGTAGTTGGCAGGGTCTTCTCTAGCGCCTTTCTTAAATATTGTTATCACTTCAGCTCCCTTCCATGACTCCGGGACGGTTTGCCCCTGTGCAATCAGATTCATAAGGGAACAATGAAGTTGGCCCAAAGCATAGGATCATGTAAAAGTAAATCACCTGGCAAGCCATCCGGCCCTGCTGCTTTTCCCGGGGCTATATTCTTAATGGCCCGTTGTACCTCTTGGATTGTAAATACTTCTGCTAGGACGGGATTTCGTAAACTTAATTCTACATAGTCGCTTTGCGGTATAACTGGCTCTACCTCACCACAATACAAATTAAGAAAATGAGAATGCCACTGCTGTTCTGTAATATGATTTTGAATGGGGACAGCTCCCCTTCTACTGGATTTGTTGATCAATTCCCAAAATAAGGTTGAGACTTTTAACTGGGCTGCAGTTTTAAGCTCCTGCCAGTGTAGTTCCTCCCAATCCCGCTTTGCTACTTCTATAGAATTGTTATACTCCTCTCTAGCCACCCTTACTGCTGCGACGTCTTTTTTACGCAGGGCTATGGATAAGGCCTTTCTCTTTTTTCTGCACTGAGCTGAATACCATACATTGCCAGGTTTTGCTATGTTGCTTTTTTTCCTTCTGGACTCCTTAATAATGAAAAACTAGCCCAGTGCCGCTATTGTATCCTTATAAACTTCATTCAAATGGAAAACCTGCTTTGTCCCCTGGGCTGTATTAAGCAATGCGAGTTCTTTACTCTTCTGTTCTACTAGCTCTCTAATGCTAGTTAGTGAATCCTCCTGGCATGCAACCTTATGCCACTTCAGTCTACGGTTGCAGTTAGATGGAACTACCTCTTTTGTTAGTAACAACGGGGCGTTAGATGACTTTACCATGGTTCCCCATCTAATTTTCATACATAGAGGGTTATGGTCGCTGTCCAGCGACTGCTTTGCCTCCATATCCACAAGGTCCCCCCATAGGCGGTATCAAGCAATATATAATCAATACGCGAGGGGCAACTAAGTCTGTTATATGTGTTAGCCCCTTTTGGGTCAGAAATTGTCCTACCACTCAATGCTCGCAGATTATATTCTAATGTTAAGGCATTGATTTGGATTACCCTAGGTGACCATTTCCTGATTGGGGCCAGACTCAATGTGGGGATAGACTGTTTGGCATCTTCTTCATCAATTCCCAGGAGGTCCTCCTCTCTAAGCGGTTCGTACGTACAGTTTAAGTCTCCTCCCACAATGATATTAGACAGGGGGGAAATGCCAGCTAAAGCTACTTCTAGGGATGCTATAGTAGCTGAATCTTGGGCCCCTACAGTTCCTCTCGCGTGCACATTAAACAGCTCCACCTTATTGTCATTGTGTGGACCTTCAATTGTTAAATGAAGGATATCCTCCGAGGATGAGTTGTGGATAGTGATACCCCAATTTAGAGCAATATCAACCCAAATAAGGAGGCCCCCCGATGGCCGCCCCTTCCCCGAACTTATCGCCGGGATAAAGTAGGTAGTATACCCAGGCTTATATAGGGGAGTCGTGCTCCAAGTCTCCTGGAACATGCATATCTCGTACTTATCAGTGAATTCATTCCATTCTGGAATTGCCAGTTTTTTTTGGAGACCTGCTATGTTCCAGGAGAGGAGCTGGATCACCCTTTGGTTATTACCAACCCCTGATGGACCATGGGTAACCCTCCCCTTTCCTTCTCTTCTAAGTGGACTTGGGATTACACTTTTGGGGCAAGGCATGCCTCCATGCTCACCCATATTGCCTGATTCAAGTGGGCGGTTCGGGTAAATATCCTTATTTAGTCAATCTATTCTGTTAAGATTGGAATCATCCGGTTGCCTATCTGTGGACCAAAGTGGCAGGCGTCTAATTTGAATGGCTGAGTGCTTGGGTGGACAGGACCGGTACTCAAGGGCAACTAGGTTCTCCGCAATTACTGATTACATAACTGTAGTTCAATTCAATCAGTGTGCGAGCTAAACAGAGACATCCTTTTTACCCTGATCAAGTCTTCCCTAATGATTGATCTGCACCCCCTCACATGACGCAGCCAGTAAATCGCTTTATTATGTATGGATTCACTGCTTTCGTGGTCAGCACTCCTACTGAGTTTACGGACCATAGTCATATAGACAATTGTTGCTGAGTTTCTGTTAGATGGAATACCGGGGACATCTACCGCATTCCTTCTTTCACTCACCATAGAAGTACTACTAGTGCCCATATTACTGAGATGCATGGCCATACTCTTTGCTCTTTCACCCCGTGATTTCGTAATTTCTGCATATGATCCAATGCTGGGTTGCCCTGAGATAGTGCTCCAGCCAAGCGGCCTTTTGACTGTGGACCCTCTCAATGGTGATGACCCCCCTCCTATCGTTGATTTATTGGATGGAGTTCCCCTTGAACCTATGGCTGGTTTGGGGAATGTTGAGGGTTGGGGGTCTATGTCCCCCAGCATGTCTGCTTTCTGTACTAGCCCCTCCAGTGATTTTTTTATGAAAGCCAATTCCCTCTCCAAATTTTCCATTTTCTACAGTAAAATTTTATTAGAATAATGGCATTTAGTGCATGCTATCCGGCCATTAATACTTGACTCTAGCTCCCTGTCACCATGTGGTGTAACAATAATTGGGTCTCCTGAATCCCCTTCTAGAACAGCATATCTATTAGAACAAACAATATCTTTCTCGACTGACGTCTTCTGCGAGATCCCTTGGTTTGTATGCTCTAATGTCTTATTAGGGGTTTTCGATCCATTTGGTATCTCTATGAGGTCTAACTCTATGGGGCCTTCGGGAGAGCTATGCACTTCGCAGATAGGGGGGGTGCGTGGAGTTTTTTTGCTAAAAATGGCGGGAATCACTTTTTTCCGATGATGCTTTACAACCTCAATGAGTGGATCAGTATTTTCCATTACATTACTGCCGGTATTCCCCACTAACACTTCCTCACATTCACTGACGATAACTTCAATTCTTGTGAGGACGCAGATGGTAGCTGCATGAGAAACCTTTTTAGCTTTTTTCCCTTTTTTGGCATTTACTGTCGGTGCTCCTCCCTCCATTGACTTCCTTTTACCCGTTTTAACAGTAAACTTATGGTAACAGCCACTCCTGCACGACTTAGGGCCCGGGGAAACACACCTAAGTAGTACAATTCAGAACAAAACAAAAGGGTTGATGCTCGCGGTATTAGAGGGCACAAGCCCCTTCAAGATGTCCCCACAGTATCTTTTGTCCCTGTATGCGTGTTCCCGAGATCCAAATGTTAGTAGGGGGCCCTGCCCTGTCTCTTCCTGTCACTAATGGGCGCAGGACGGGCCCGCCCCGGGCGAGCCCGCGCGCGTCCTGCGCCGGGAGATTTATGCTCCTGCCCCCTCCTCCTATCGCGAGACCGCGCCGCACTGCCTCTCGGGTAACGTAGTCTGGCAGGCGGCGGTCCGCGAAACACACGGGGGCAGGGAAGAGTCAAGGGCCAACAAAGAGAGCAGGTCCGTGGAGCAGGGCACGGTGGATTCCACACAGAAGGCAGTGGCAGTGTCGCAGCAAGGTCCACACCACCGGTAAGGGCGTATATATATATGTATGTATGTATATATATTATACATATATATATATATACATATATATATATATATATATATATATATATATATATATATATATATATATATATATATATATATATATATATACCAAGGTATAATGAAGAATGAGTGGGTGTATAAGTGTCTGAGTGGATGATATAGTAGGTGCGTGACTGCCTGTATAAGTGAGTGATTAATCATGTCTTACTGAATGCATAGGTTAGTGACTAAACTGTGTGAATATCTGTATTAGTCTGTCTGTTGGTGTGTAAGCGCTGCATGGGTTGGTGAGTAGCTACATGAGTGCCTATATGGATTATTGATTGGTTATCTGAGTATATGTATGGGTGCCTGAGTGTCAGTGTGAGTGGGTGGGGGGGTGTGACTCTGTGCATAGATGTGTGGGTAGGTGATTCACTGGGTGTATGGGTTCAAGTGTGCATCTATGAAGGGCTGTATGGGTGGGGGAGTGTGTGTATGGGTATGTTGGTGAGTGAATGGATGTCTCAGTGGTACATGTGTGAGTAACTACATATGTGAAAGGCAGTATATGTGAGTATTGGTCTATAAAAATGAATATATGCGAGAGTGAGTGATTGTGAGAGTGACTGTATGGATGAGTGTGTGCTTGTATCAGTGATTGTATAAGAGAGTAAGTATGTGTTACTATCTGTATGAATAAGCGAGGTGTGTGTATAACTGTATGGGTGAGTAAATGGGAGTGTGTCTATGGTTTTGAAAATTGCAGTCTGTATTTTAGAGTGGATGTATCAAAGGTTATATTAGGGTATGAGGAGGTGCCTCAGATTATCACGTGGATGATGTCATCAGTGATGTCATTTGAGATGTCATCAGTGATGTCACTGACCATGTATTGACACCCAAACTCCCTCAGGAGTAAATAGGACTTCATCCCCCATCCCGTAGTCTGCCAGGAGGCGCATTTGCAGAGTGGTGAAGAAAGGGGGGCATTTCCTCCGAAGACGTCTTAGAAATCCCACTGTGTGAGACTTACTTGAGGTAACAAGAGGGTTAATTGGCCCCCAAGGACAACCTTGGTAATTGAAGTCCCCTTCGTTGCTGGGGGTCCTATAGGGGCCAACTAGCCTACCTCTTACCTCCAGTAAGCCCCACAAGCCCACACCGCCTTTCCCCACCACTCTGCAAATGAGCCCCCTGGTGCGTTGTAAGTTGGGAAATTAAGTCCCAATGAATACTGAGAGTCCCTGGGGGCCAACTAGCCCACCAGGTACCTCCAGTAAGCGCCACATAGCTGGTTTGCAGAGAGGTGGTCCGATGCCACACTCCCTTTTTACACTGCGCGGTGCCTGCCACCTTGTGCATGCAAATGTAAGTGCAGCCACCTACCCCCTCATCCCCCTGGGGGCCCGCAACGGACCCCTCAAGAACAGACTGCATGCCTTTCCATGGCGGAGTCTCCGCCATGGAAAGGCCAATTTCCCGCCTGCATCATAATATGGATGGCGGTGGCTTGCAGACACCACCACCATGTTATGCATGTTTTCCGCCCGGTCGACGGCGGACCCCCAGCCATCCTAATGTGGCGGGGGTCTTTTAGGTATGGATGGCGGGCGGATCGCTACCGCCGGCCCGGCGGGTGCAATCCACGCGCCATCCTAATGGGGCTCTAGGTTTGTTAAATGCGTTCACACACATAAAGACACCCTATCTGATAAGCAGTATCCTGCACAGTGCCATAGGGAAGCCTGAACCTTCACTGTTGCATATTTTTGGGTTTTGTGTAAGGTACATATGTAAAAATTTGTGTTCTAAATAATGTTTGATTGCATGCGCATAGATGTGTTAAATGTGGAAGTTATGCATAAAGAAGAACTTATTTAAAATCATCTTTGTTGGCACCAAAGATCCGCTAACCTATTGTTAGAAGGTTTAGTTAAATTAGGAAGTTACATGTAAAGACATTGTGCTAAAAGTTAATATTTATTTTCATCTGTTTGAATAGGGCCAATATATAAAGTGAAATATGCACAGTAGTAATAAAATCAACTCGTAGAACAGACCATGGAGATATCCTGGTCAGTGTTGATCTGTATAGTGTGTGTGTAGGGGAGGAGGTGCTATATTAGGAATCACCTTCTTAAACATGATGGCAAAATACTTCAGTACCTTTTCTAAGTCAAATCAGATTGGAAAGCATACAACCTATGGAATGCAATCCTGACCTCCTGGGAAGATAAAGAGGAACTGTTTCCTCCATGTGCGGGAATAACTGGCATGTGCCCAAACACACTAACTAGAATGTGCTTTGTATGAGATTGTAGTTTGATATAGTATCCTGGTTTGACAATACTTTGAATTTCATCACTTGACTGGGGTTATGATCTTTGCTTCACCGATCATTGTGGCTGTGCTCCTCTAGTAACACTTCTTGAAATATTGGGCATAGAAAAAGAATCATGCGTCTGTTGGATACTCACAATAGTCTAATTATATTAGAGCAACCTCCGTGAAGTGGTGTGACTCAAACCCTCCCAAATACATTTCTGAGGTTTTAGAAAGTGCTGTATATCACCTTTTGGCATCTTCAGGCTGCTACAAGAGAACAAGATTCTCAGATCATTGAATGATGGGAGCTTCATGTCTTATTGGCATGAGGGTCCTGGTCTTAAATTCTCCAATCGCTTCCACCTATTTGAGACAAGGTAGTCGCATATACTTGTCCCATGGACAGCCAGGATCCGTGTAGTCCCAATGACCTTATTGCATGTCTGCATGTTACATCCTTTCGGATGATCGTTGGGTGATGAGGTTTATTGTTGCTGAAAATGGACTTCTGTTTGAGGGGTAGTATAGTGCAATATTTTTTAGGTTTCCTGGTCCTTGCTGCTGGAGCCCTTATGACATATACAGAAGATTCTGAACTTGATCCTCAGGTCCACTGAGAGCCAAAGTAGCGCCTTAGATGAAGGTTTGACCTGTTCATCATTTTTTATAAACTATGGCATGATTTTGCAGCCTGATTTTTAAGTCTCTATAAATTGCTAATTAACCTCTTTTATAGCCATGAAAGATTATCTTGCAATAGGCTAGTTGCCCAATTACCAAGGCTCTTGTAAACCTTGCTTGATGGTACAACTGAAGAACAAGAGGATTTTGTGAGGAAAGATAGCTGCAGATTGATGCCATTGATCACTCTGTTGACTTTGGGAACCAAAGACACCTCTGAATCAAATAAAGGCTTGAGGTAATTGATTGTGGGAAAGGGCAGAAGTCCCTGCTAGTACCTGTCCTCCCACCCCCGACACCCTAAAGAATGGTACCTTCTCTGGAGCCAATGAGTGTGACATTAATCCTTGTAAAATGTATTTTGTCACATGTTGCTCTAAGCAAGAAATATCACACAGACTATGCGTACGGGCTTCCTGAAAATGAGTGTGATGACTCCTCTAAGCTACCTAGTCAGGTTAGGGCTGACCAAATTGGTATAATATGGAAGAAGTGCAGTCTGTCCCATAGTTACATTCTTTTTCAGGAGAGCAGGCTCCCCAAAGTGCTGCCATTTCTATAGAAAACGGTCCACAGATGTCCATGTCAGCTGTTCCTATTTGCACTTACTTACATTTTTTCTCCTTATCTCCTTACCGTCTTCTTCTGGGTATATCAGCTGAATCCTTAGCAAAATTACTGCAAGGATACCTGTGCCAGTGTTCCTTCAGCAGAGCTCTAAACTTCTGCTAGAAAATGTAGGACTCATAAATTGTATCCCGGGGGTAACATCTCACCTCTCTTAGGATACAGCTTTTAGGTTGTACCAAGGAATGAGGTCTTCAACCCATCTTTATGTGATTTACAGAACCATGTTCTAGAGGATATATATCCTCCTACCTTTTTCTACCAGCATTAAGGGCGCCCTGAAGATGGACTGTTGGATCAATAAATTAATTACCTACAATGATCCATGGACTGAAGAAACTGCTAACTTAACAAAGGTACATCAAACTTTCCAGTAAGCGAGCATCATTCAAACTTTCCAACCGCGATCACCAGTCAACAAGTTATAAAAACTTTTAGCAAAAAATATTAAAGGTCTCTCTGAGTAAATTTGCCTCTGCTAATAATGCCTTTATTTTTTGATATTGGTTATCACCATTGGTGTCCACAGATAGTCTTTTGCTGGGCGTGACATTTATACCTAGTAATGTTAAGTATGATTTAAGAAAAAAAGTAAATGAGGAAAATTCTTAGTGGCTCCATATACTTGGGTACATGGCTAGGGTCTTTGGAACAAAAAAGATTGCATCGTTTAGGGGGAAAAAACGCCTCTTTGGGACCGTAGATGGCAATATCAGGATAATAGATAAAATCTTGTACTAAGTAGCTTCTTTCAAATTGTTAAAGAAACAAAGATATGGGATGATGTTCAGGATTACATCATGTGTTCATCTGTAATCAACAACTTAAGTAGTGGATTACCTTCATTCTCTTTTTAAAAGCAATAACAAAGAAAGAAAATAAGAAACAAGCAAAAGGAAAACAAGAGAGAGAAAATGAAATAAAGAGTAGAAGAAATTATCAGTCCTTTAATATAAACGACCTTAAACCAAGATTTGGGGGGAAATGGGATTTTGTGGCCAAATTGTGACTCCAAGTGGTGTGGTTACTACTGGACCAGAGGGGGAAGGGGGTGATAGCATAATTGTTTTCAATTAAAACTTGGCAGCACTGATGCAGTCAAGCACCGCACATTTTGAGTCTACGCACCAGAGCATTGGGAAAAATGCACAGTATCTCTGCGTTCTCTTCCATTCTAAGGAATAGAACTTGCAATGATCGGTAATACCATACCCTGCAAATGTTGCACCATGTAGTATTTGCCTGGTGCAGTATTGTTCTAAGTGTAATGGGAAAGCCAAGGCATTGTTTCGGTGCTCACTGTTTCGCAGGACTCAAGATGCACATCACTGATGAGGCAGACCAAGGATGAAACATCTGGGGTTTCTCACGAGCCCGTCGGAGTCCATTTGGAAAACCGATTCGGGTTCCCTTCCAACCGAGCCCATCGCAATGGGTCGGTCGGAAAGGAATCCGAACGGGCAATTCCTGTGTGGTCGGACCAATGGTCGGAGCCATTCCCAACCGCATTGGAATCGGGCCCTAAATCTGATCCGAATATAGGTGGCCATTATCTGAGTAGCACAGTGGACAAAAAATAATGGACAGGAATGGGGCCTCAAAAGACTGCCAATGGCTCAGACTTTGACAAGCATTCCACCCATGAATTTTGTTGTTCAGTAAAATAGCGCAGATAGCAGGCAGCTTTGCACTGTGTATGCCGCTAAAATATAGGAAACGTGACCCACGATCTATGTCATTCTTGTAACTGGACGCTGTGTGTTCCACTCAGGCATAACTAACAGACTAGGGACAGGATCTAGAGTTTGTAGGTGGTGTTCTGCCATTCACAGATGGGGCGACATTACGTTTGCCACTCTGACAAACTATTGTGAATTAAATTGAGAGCTGTTCTTTGTACCTTTAGAGAAACCACTGTCAAGACAGCTCCTCTAAAAGTTTTGGGGCAGACGCTCTGATGCTGTCCACCAAACCATTTGTTTTTCAAAAACCGACTTCCATAGTGGGAGTTTGTTTTGGGAAAACAAATAAATAATGATGCCTTCCCTCAACTAGGTAGGTCTTCTTCTCCCTGGATGTGGGGGGTCATTGTTTTAATTGTTTTAATTTTCAGTGATAGGAAAAACCAGGAGGTGACGAACTGAAAAAAAAAGCCATCACATGGTCAGTCCTAAATATGGCAGGTTAACTGGCGGCTTATCTTCAACAGCCCCTACTCCATCAGTCGTTCGAGTAAGTTTTCCGATGAAAGAGCCAACGGGGGCACCTCTAAATCTGGCCCTGTATCATTAGACTATGTTGAGTGTACCACCTGTCACAAGCACCTATGGAAATCCTTCCTAATGTGCCTTATGAAATTCTACTAATTTGTACATTGCTCGTCATCATTTCTTTCTCATTCTTGCCAACTCACACAGTGCCACCGTGTGACACCGTGTGACACACGATATCAGCTTCCATCACACGGTGAGTAGCCGAAATCACACTGTGGCAGGTAAAACAAAATGAAAACCACTGTAACTAGTGTTTTTCCAGCTCGTTTTCTCAGGATTTGAACTGTCGACGTCCATTAAGGGGTGAGAAAACACCCCGAAAATCAGCACCAGCCTCAGCAAGGGTGTTCAAAAGTGCCTCATAGGTACTTCTTGGCACGAGGCCCGGTCCCCTTTCAAGGCCGCGCCCCTCCTCAGGCAGTGAAATTGTTATTTAAGTTGGCAGGTATGATTTCTATCTGTGATGTCATGTGTAAGGTCACGAGCAGTGTACTGGGGAGGGGGTTAGTTTCGCTGCTAACTGCACTGGCTAATGCGTGGCTCTGGGTTGCATGGAGTCCTAGAACCGAGTGTAGGCACCATCCTATCCATGCAACATGCATACAAAGTCCCAGACAAATACTCACCGTTCTCAGCAGGTGCTGCCAAGGCCTTCTCGGGGTTAAAATACGACATGGAAAAGAGCACGCAGAGCAGGGACTGCCACCTGAGCATCTTAGGGTGCCAGCCTCAAGGTTACGGGGAGATCAGGCCCTGCTGAGAAAGCACAGAGAGGTTCAGCATGGGGGTGAATAGAAACACTTAAATACAGATACACACACAAGCACGCACACACACATCGGGCTGCTCCTTGGCTCTCGTAGGGTCCCAGCCTTAGAGTTCACTGGAAACTCAGGTCCGTGCTGAGGAAGCAAAGACAGATGCCGGGCTGGTGCGAAAGGGTAGAAGGCACGTGGCGGCCTTTAGCATGGGCGAGCTGGGCCCAGGGCGCCAATTTTCTGAGGGGCGCATGGAGCTGTGTTCATTAAGGTTATGCCAACAGCAGGGTCCTCCTCATCTGGCTCCAGCCTTCACCTTGTCTCGGCCTGTTTGTTTCTGTCTAGTTTAAAGTGGTTTTAGTACTTCATTATCATAAGGCGAGTGATGTTTTTAACCCCCCTTTCAACCCCTTCCTTTCTCTCCCTTCACCCTCTCACCCCTGCTGGCACAGGGGTGATGCAGCTGGGGTACGGGTGAATTGAGCCAGGGAGGTCCAGGGATGCTGGTGTTCAGGGGCCATTCTCTGCTCATCCATGTACTGGCCAGAGTAAACAAAGGGACCCCCTGTTGCCTCATTTACCATCAGCAAGGGCGCCAATTTCTCTCCGCCCACGCCCAGGGCCCTGTCTCAGCGCAGGCCAGCTCTGAGCACATACTTATATATGGACATCACACACCTAAACACACATGCATACATACACAGTCCGGCTGCCACCTAAGCATCTTAGGGAGCCAGCCTCAAGCATCAGGTGGAAGCCAGCCCCTGCCGAGCAAGCACGAAGGAGCTCATGACGTGTGACCTGATACACACCAGGGCACACGGACACACCCGGCCGAGGTTGCCACCTGCGCGTCTTAGGGCACCACCCTTAGGTGTTCGAGCGAGATCAGGCCCTGCTTAGGACGGACACACAGGCTCGGGGCCTGCGGGAATGAATATACATCAGTATAAATATATACACACACTTGCCCACCCAGCACATACACACCCCTACAGCTGCCACCCAGCACCTAAGGCGCCGTCTTCTCTGTTTTGAAGGGATCAGGCCCTGCTCAGACAGCACAAACAGGCTCAGGACCTGTGAGAATGGATATACATCAACAAAGACGGGGGAGGGGTGGGGGGAAGAAGGCACTCGCACAGACGCCTGAGCGAGCACCTTGCAGCGCTGGCTTCGGGTTTTCGAGAGGGAGAATCATGCCCTGCTTTGAAAAGACAGACAGCCTCTGAAGCTGTGAGAATGTATGCACACCAGCACAGAGGGACACTCACGCGCACACACAGCTGAGTCAGCCTCTTACGCATCTTATCATTGTACAGCGCCATCCTCGGGTTCGGGCCCTGATGCCGCCGAGGAAGCACAGGCGGGTCATGGGTGAGTAGAACCGGATACACAACGGCACACACAGACACACAGCCGAGAAAGCCACCTGAGCATCTTACGTCGGGTTCAGCGGGAGGTCAGCCCTGCTGAGGAAGCAGACAGGCTCTGGGTCGTGAGTCAGGATATACACAGATGAAGGGAGCAAGGCACCACGTGCAGAGCTGGGGCTGGCGAGTGGGAGACTTCGGGCACCAGCCTCGGGAGCAGGTAGTGGCCAGGCCCTGGTGAGGAAGCCCAGATGGGGCATGGGTCTGTGTAACTCCACACACATGTAATACACACATGCATACAGCGAGGCTTTTGCTATAAAGCCACGACTGTGACTCCACGCACATACAATACACACGTACAGAGATGTTTCCGCCAGGAGCAGGTAATGGCCAGGTCCTGGTGAGGAAGCCCAGATGGGGCATGGGTCTGTGTGACTCCACACACATGTAATACACACATGCATACAGAGAGGCTTCTGCCAGAAGGACTGTGACTCCACTCACATACAATACACATATACAGAGATGTTTCTTCCAGGAGCAGGTAGTGGCCAGGCCCTAGTGAGTAAGCCCAGATGGGGTATGGGTCTGTGTGACTCCACACACATGCAATACACGCATGCCTACAGAGAGGCTTCAGCCAGAAGGACTGTGACTCCACGCATATACAATACACACATACAGAGATGTTTCCGCCAGGAGCAGGGTGTGGCGAGGCCCTGGTGAGGAAGCCCAGAAGGGACATGGGTCTGTGTGACTCCACACACATGCAATACATACATGCCTACAGAGAGGCTTCTGCCAGAAGGACTGTAAATCCACGCACATACAATACACACATACAGAGATGTTTCCGCCAGGAGCAGGTAGTGGCCAGGCCCTAGTGAGTAAGCCCAGATGGGGTATGGGTCTGTGTGACTCCACACACATGCAATACACGCATGCCTACAGAGAGGCTTCAGCCAGAAGGACTGTGACTCCACGCATATACAATACACACATACAGAGATGTTTCCGCCAGGAGCAGGGTGTGGCGAGGCCCTGGTGAGGAAGCCCAGAAGGGACATGGGTCTGTGTGACTCCACACACATGCAATACATACATGCCTACAGAGAGGCTTCTGCCAGAAGGACTGTAAATCCACGCACATACAATACACACATACAGAGATGTTTCCGCCAGGAGCAGGTAGTGGCCAGGCCCTGGTGAGGAAGCCCAGAAGGGACATGGGTCTGTGTGACTCCACACACATGCAATACACACATGCCTACAGAGAGGCTTCTGCCAGAAGGACTGTAAATCCACGCACATACAAAACACACATACAGAGATGTTTCCGCCAGGAGCAGGGAGTGGCCAGGCCTTGGCGAGGAAGCCCAGATGGGGCATGGGTCTGTGTGACTCCACACACATGTAATACACACATGCATACCGAGAGGCTTCTGCCAGAAGGACTGTGACTCCACGCACATACAATACACACATACAGACATGTTTCCGTGAGGAGAAGGGAGTGGCTAGGCCCTGGTGAAGAAGCCCAGATGGGGCATGGGTCTGTGTGTCTCCACACACATGCAATACACACATGCCTATTGGAGGTTTCTGCCAGAAGGACTGTGACTCCACGCACATACAATACACACATACAGAGATGTTTCCGCCAGGAGCAGGGTGTGGCCAGGCCCTGGTGAGGAAGCACAGATGGGGCATGGGTCTGTGTGACTCCACACACATGCAATACACACATGCATACCGAGAGGATTCTGCCAGAAGGACTGTGACTCCACGCACATACAATACACACATACAGACATGTTTTTGCCAGGAGCAGATGGTGTCCAGGACCTGCTGAGAAGGCACAGGTGGGGTATGGCTATGTTAGACTCCACACACATACAGTAGACACAAGTAGGGGCACATGCACTTAAATTTCACACAACACAATGCAGCAAGGCATTTTGCTGCACTGCGTTGCGTGAAAGGAAGACAACAGAAATCCACCATATCAACTAAAATATGGCCAATTTCTGCTGCCTTCTAGCGCTGGCGCACTGCGTGCTGCTTAATGCCAATGCAGACACCCTTGTACAAGCAGAATTGTTTTTGCGCAGGACGGGACACCGTCTTGCACTAAAATAATCCTTAACTGTGTTTTCCTCTATCTTTGAGGGCTGCAAATTACAGCACATGTGGAAAGAGAAAAAAGGAGTAAAATAAAGCTATTTCTCCTCATTACGCCTCACTAGGGAGCCGTAGCATTTTGACGCATTCCCAGTTCTACCACTAATGGTAAATCTGGGAATGCGCCAAAATCCATGGGTGGATGCAAAGGAACGCCCATGCTCCACCCATTGAAAGACTCGCAAGTGTAAAGGAACGCAAGGCAGCACTTTGCACTGCCTTGCGTTACTTTGTGTTTACTAAACCATGCAAAGCCACCCAAATTGATTTACATGGCTAAGTAAATAATACAAATGAATTTGTATCAGAGCTGCACCACAAAACATGATGCAAAACAGATGCAAAATCTTAGTAAATCTGCCCATAGAGAGGGTTCTTCCAGGGGCAGCGGGTGGCCGAACCCAAATGAGGAAACACTTGGATTAGAAGGGCACCTCTCGCAATTTTGTGAACCATGGGTGGGTCATGGAACGGTTAGATTCCACACACATAGAGTCCACACAGAGGCGGCTCCTTCACTAAGGCGGAGGAGGGTTGTCCCACAGGAAAAATAAAATAATAATAGCAATATGTTATCATTTTATTTTTCCGTACTGGCTCTGTAGATGCGGGGCGGGTGGGGCTGCCCACAGACTAGGGGGAGGAGTGCTGGGCACTTTCTAAGTGTGCATGACAGTTTGGCTGGCTGCCTTGGGTGGCCAAACAGTCATGCGCACTTAGCATGTTTTCCACCCGGCTGTTTTGCACAACTTGGGTGGAAAACTGCACAGCATCCCACTCCCTGTCTGAGCGCTGAACCACTGTGCTCAAACTAATTACAACACTGCTGTCATGCTGGTGACAGCAGCGTCATGATTGGCTAGGGGAGTGTCGAAGCCTGTGTGCTTCCTTTTTCCGGCATCAGACAGAGGAGGGGCGGCGGCTGGGAGGTAAGTGGATCTTTTTTTAAACACTCCTCCCCGCCCACCACTACTGGCCCATAGCAGCCACTACTGAAACACATACACAAAGAGAAGGTTCTGCCACCTAGGCATCTCTGGATGGTGGAGACTATTACATGTCGGCGATGCAGAGGCAGAGTTAGAGTCAACAGGACTTCTCACGTAGACACTTAGACACCCACACAAAGAAACATCAATACACTCACACAGACAGAGACACAGACTACAGACCAGTGCTAATTCTTTCTCTCACAAACACAGAAACATACATAAAAACATGGGCAAACACAGACATAGGTACACACATAAACACAGGAAAATTCTCAAAAACAACACACACACAGCTACACATCTCATCATGGCATAAGCCCACGGAAGCAAATACAGGCAGGCATTTAAACACATACACGCTTACACACCAAGACAAAACACCCCACAGGCACATAAAGAGATGTAAAGATAGACATATACACAAAAAAAGTGACACATATTTGTGCATCCAATTATACTAGTGGTCCACTGAGTTGGTTATTATTAGCTCAAGCAACAAGAGCTGAGTCGGTTATTGGCTACATATACAACAAAAAAATCAATATTACTAAATCCAGATTTATATCTCTATGGGCTAGATGTAGGTAATCCAGATTTACTGATTCTAAAATACCGAATTTTACCGATTCGGTATTTTAGAATCGGTAAATGGGATGTAGGTATTCATTCGGTATTTTTTACCGAATCGGTAAGATTCGGTAAATACCGAATCGGTATTTACCGATTCGGTATTTCCCACACATCCTTATGGGCCTCCAGGCCCATAGGAATGAATCGGAATTACCGATTCAGTAAATTACCGAATCATTAAATTAGGCCCCTACATCTAAAATGCCTAATACCGGTCGGTAAAGGCCGAAATTCGTTAATTTCGGCCGTTACCAACTGGTATTAGGCTTCGTACATCTGGCCTTATGTGTCTAAGGCCCAGATGTAGGTAAAACTTATTTACCGATTCTTAATTACCAAATTTTACCGATTCGGTAATTAAGAATCGGTAAATAAGAAGTGGGGGTATGTAGGAACATCCAGATGTTCCATTTACCGAATCGTTAAGAATCGGTATTTATCGAATCGGTAAATACCGACCGGTAATGCTCCATTCATTCCTATGGGCTTTGAAGCCCATAGGAATGAATGGGGCATTACCGGTCGGTATTTACCGATTCGGTAAATACCGATTTTGACAAGGGTGCAGGGGGTGTCACTTTGACACCCTCTAGCACCCCCACAAAAGGTTCGGAGGCCATATGGCAGGCATACCTGCACTAAGGGCAGGTCTGCCTGTCATATGGCACAGGTGTGCATGCACACATGTGCATGCACACCTGAATCGGTATTTTAACATCAAATACAATTTGATGGTAAAATACCGATTTTGTAGGCCTTGTGGGACTCAGAAGAGTCCCACCTACATATCAATTTTACCGATTCGGTAAATATACCGGTCGGTAAATTTACCGACCGGTATATTTACCGAATCGGTAAAATTACCGATTTTCCCTGTTTACCTGTCCCTACATATCAAATGCCAAATACCGGTCGGTAACGGCCGAATTCGGCCGTTACCGACCGGTAAAACCCTACCTACATCTGGCCCTAAATCTATTGTTCCTATATCTACTAGTGTGTGTGTGTGTGCATATAATGTATGCTAATGTGCTTTTATTGCACAAAACGTAGTAATATAAAACAAATATTTCTCATGAAATATGGAAATTATTTCAGGGTTCCCTCTGAAAAATGGATTTCATCATTATTATGATGCCTCCAAAATCACTCTGCAGAGCTTTACCATTGACAGAGCTACAATAATTATTTGGCTTGGAAGACCAAATTGTGTGGCAAAAATAACCCACAAGTTAGGCACCACAATCTCTGGCAGTATAATATTCATACATTTGAGCTAGAAGCAATATAAAGTTTGGTGAAAAACGCAAGGAACTGATTTGAATTATATGGAAAATTACGTGGCAAATGCAGTAATTGTGCACTAAACATTGCAGCTATAGTCAAATACACTGGCCATCACATTTTCCACAGATTTAGCAAGTTTATTTATGAAAGTTAAAACCAAGATGAAACATTCTAATTCAAATGAGTACTCCCTTTTTGCTGCACTTTTAAGAAAACAGCTTTTTCAAGCAACGTATCCAAAAATAAATGTCACATAACAAAGAAACATAACAGGTAACATGACAGTTCCTCTGTTATTGCCACCCTTGCGTCCTAGTACTATTTATACATTACTCAGCCCTCGGCCTCGTGGTTTATGATGTCACCAGAACTCCTCAATGGCAATATTAGACCACATTACATGTTAACCCATTATGTATCATATCGCTATATAATATGTAAATATTTCCACATAAATCTATACAAATGTAAATATGCAACAAAACATAACAAAGGGAAGCTAGGATTCAAGTGCCGTGACTGAATCCACAGATCGATGTGTAAGAAACGTAAATGACTACAATTATAAGAGTACACACACGGACACGCACTCGCGTGGACAGTTAACGAGCCAGCCTTGGCCATGGGAACAGCCAATTTTGACCTGTAGGGACTGACAAAGAGGGAGGGACAGACAGGTGCAGCGTATGCACAGGAGGCCCCGGGCCTGCCTTACCTGCGTCCCCCGTAGTCCAGCAGCATGGTGGTCCCTGGTTCTGTCTGCCGTACTTGTGGGAGCATGCCGTCTTGGTCCGGGGAGTGGGGAGGCGAAGGGCCGCGGAGCCAAAACCATCCGTCGAGCGGAAAAGCCCCAAACCATAGATGTATTAAATAAACCTGCCCCCCTCCGTCGGTTTTTTCTCCATCCCACAGGGAGATCGAAAAGGCTCACAGACATAGGGGCCCGACAGCAACGGCGGTGGGCGTCCTCTGCATCGCTGTTCGCGGACATAAATTGACTCGAAGGCGGGATGGAATAAAGGTCACAGGAACAGGAATAAACAATATGAAATAAAAAGGTGGGACAGGTCTAATGTCTCCGGTGTGTCGGTGTGTGTTGCAGGGCCTCTGCTAGCTGATGGATGGAGCACCGCCCACTTGCCTTGGACTGCAGAACCTCCCATTGGCTGTGCGCTGCGTCCGTCAGGGATATAGAGACGGAGAGGGTGTCGCCATGGAGACCTTCTCGTGGTAGCAACCTCAGCATCAGCATAAGCAGCAAGAACAGAGGATGGCCTAGGAGAGGGAACGGCAGGAGCAATTATTCCTCCGCTACCATCCACGGCATTTTGAAGAATGGGCTGGGAGAGGGGGGCCAGAGGGGCTACGGGGTGAGGAGGTTTGCAAGACCCTCACGCAGGGGGCGGGGGACCTAGTCTCGATAGGAGGTCGTCGGATCCGCTACAGAAGGTCCATAAATCTGAAGACAAAGGGATGGAGTTGTCACAGGGGGGTTTCGAGTCGCGAGGACCCACGGTTTTCTATGGCCACATTTCGTGCTCACCTTGGCATGACAGAAAGAGGCAATAGGAAAGATGGCATCTCACGTGTTGTGAGGGAAGTGGTCTCAGGATAGCTTCCAACCCTTACCCCACACTTGGCCTTAACGCTCCTAAAGTTTACAGATAAGAGAGGCACATGGGGATACCATAAGCGTCACAAGATCACGAATTTGATAGGAGGGGTAGCCGGGAGTAAAAGCCAGTCGTCTGGTTTCAGTTCCCAGTTTAGTTACTGCACTTCTTGCTCGGTTGTAGGTTTGTGCTTTGAGGCAATGCGCCTTGTGCCTGTTGCTAGGCTTGGGGGCCCTACAGTTGTATGAGAGAGGATTTGGACTGTGCGCATGCGCTCTCATTTCTCGATATTGCACTTCACACCACCTAGTCCGCAGTGGTATCCGTCTTCTATAAGTTTTATTGCTATTTACTTTTGTGATGTGCTCTGTGTCATTCTTGTTCCTGGGAGGTGAATTTGCGGCAAGGAATGCAGCCCAATAAGCAGGGCACACGTCCTAAAAAAGAAGTGGGGGGACAAACCAAGTTAGGCAGAATGCCACTCACATCATGGTGCGTGACATCACATATTGCATCACAGGAAGTGGTTTTACAACCCTTGACCTCACCGGAAGTCGCATCGCAAGAAGTGATATCAGAACTTAAGACCTCAAACATACATTTAGCAGGTCTATCATGAGGACATTTGAGCGCATTACAATATTTAACAAATTAGATTTTGCGCTGGAGTTGTGCCAAAAAAGTGACGCAACTGAGTCGCAAAATCTGAACCTCAACGTATACATATATTTTTTTAAACTCTGCCACAAAAAAATTTGACAACAAGGAAAAACGTGGCAATAAATCTGTTCTGCATAATTGGTTACAAAGTCTGCATTTTAAAATATCTTATGGGGTTAAGGCACCTACTGCATAGCTCTCTGTGTTCCCAGTAAATCACAGGAAATAATAATTGTAAGATAACTCTGGAGGTTAATGTACTTGCTGGAGAGATCTGTATTTTATCTGGTCCCAATTTTAAATTCAAGTAGCATTGAGGGTTAATATGTCTCCTACATAGTGCATCATGTGACACGCAGATAACAGGATTTTATTTTATGTAGCTGGGCAAGTTGGCTACTACTTCAAATACAGAGATACTTTTGTTACTTGCAGTTCATAAATTGTAATCCTTCTAATATAGCACAGTGAGTTATGAAAAACATGTGACTTATACCTTGTAACTCATTATCCTATGTAACGCATCCTGTACATTGATTTACACACATATGATTTATTGTCCATGTGTACGTATGATGTATAGCACTCCTACACCCTGGATTGGGATGTGCAGTGTTATAAAGGAAATACAAGAAAATAGTGGCATTTAAATTATTTGTGTAAATATTGGGACAGACCAACACATCTAAAATTTGTACAGTGCCTACATATGTCCTATATACAGGGATTGAAAAAAGTCAAACGCATGCCTCTCTTAAGTACCTGTAAAGTAATAACAAGCAGTAATCCTTTGTTCCCCATCCATTGCATTTGCAGCTAGGGGTGAGGTTTCAGATAGCCAGGATGCTCAATCAAACAGAGGGCAGATGGCCCCTTAACTGTGGCCTTTGTTTTGGGTGTAGCTGGAATTTTAAATCATCACAACGCAACCTTGCTGCCTGAAATGTAAGCAGACAACGTGCAGATGCTGCCAAATGTGTCCTGGTGTCTAAAAACGACATCAGGATGAGTTCAGCATATTTCTGAGGGGCTCAACTTCTTTGCAGGAGAGACGGCATCCACCCTGTTAAAAGAGTGGGTAGATGCCATCTACCCACATGTACCTTGAACTTAAGCCCTGCCAATAAGGCTTCTGCCAGAAAGACCTGTGTGTAACCAGCAGTGAACTGGTTCGGATTCCAGCAAGCCTAGGTCTAAATTTCATCCTTTTGAGGTCAGCAAAATGTCCACCATTGACTCGGGGAGTAGACCGCACCAAATAAAAACAGTGCTACAAAGCAGCCAGGCTTTGGCAGCAAGCCCTCTTTTATAACACGTTCATCTCAGTGTTATGGGATAATGCTGGGATAAGTATTCATGGGGAAAGAAGTGTCAGGGTATGTGAGGTGGCATGGACTGTCTATCGTGGATGAGCTGAGACACTACTAAATATGTGTTGATGGCAGTTTGTGGGCACAGTCGCATGTTTTTGGAGACCGGGACTTAGATTTTATTCCCAAACTTCGAACCAGAGCAAGAGAGAGCTAGATAAGAAAGAAATAATGAAGGAGCAAGAGAAAAATAGAATAGGTGATGGAAGGGGAATGTAGGAATGAAAAAGAACTAACACGAATGAGGCAAAGAAACAACAAGTGTAGAGTGGTAGAAGAAAGAGGCATTAGGTGGAATTAAAATTTGGCACCACTGCTGTCAGGCTGCTAAGAAAAACGTTCAGTCCTGCTCTTACTGTGTAAGGTGTGAGGTTAACCAAGACCTTTTATCTTATTTTACTAAATTTATATGTATAATGTACTTACTTAGATTTCTTCATCCATTGGTCTTTTCTTGAGTCACTCACATTTTGCTTCCACCCACAAAAGCATACGCCATAGAGCAATGGGTGAGCCTACTTCAGTCACTGGCTAAGGTCAATTTGAGCAATTTAATTTTTCTCTTGCACAACAAGTAAATTCATACATACGGGTATTCCTTTCATTGCTAGTGTTATTGGTTTTTCCTTTATTACTTTAGTGTTGCCTTTGTGGTTAAAGTGTAATGTGATAGCAAAATGCTTTGTACCAGCTCTTTATGCTGCTTTTGATGTAACCACAGGACACATTCCACATTTATCAGATTCTGTCTCCTGCTAATGCTCTTGTAAATTCCTTTTAAAGTGGCCTTTGTTTATGTGGCTGTTGCTATTTCACAACATACCTGATTGTGCCATTTGAAACTTCTTTATAAAGGTATCCTCGTATTAACGTGCACACAATGAAGTGCATTTAAAACTGCATCGACTGTACGTTAAGCTGGTATGTATTTTAGTTGAGGACCACAGTTATACTTGTAAACCAATTTAATCTGTATGCCCTGTTTATATGTCTTTCTAGTTTGCTTTGAGTGCTTTTCTATTCTGTGCTTATCAATACATTTATCAGTTATATTACTATGTTAACCTGTGCCATTTATTCAAATATCTATCTATCTATCTATCTATATATCTATCTATCTATCTATCTATCTATCTATCTATCTATCTATCTATCTATCTATCTATCTATCTATCTATCTATCTATCTATCTATCTATCTATTCATCTATCTATCTTTGTGATTCTATCTATCTATCTATCTATCTATCTATCTATCTATCTATCTATCTATCTATCTATCTATCTATCTATCTGTCTGTCTGTCTGTCTGTCTGTCTGTCTGTCTGTCTGTCTGTCTGTCTGTCTGTCTGTTTGTCTGTCTATCTATCTATCTATCTAGCTATCTATCTATCTATCTATCTATCTATCTATCTATCTATCTATCTATCTATCTATCTATCTATCTATCTCTCTATCTATCTATCTATCTATCTATCTCTCTACCTGTCTGTCTTTTCAAGTCTCTCTGTTTATGTATTTTTTCAACCCTGTCTGTCTACTTGTATTAGAGATTGACAAAACATTACAAAATGCATTAGCAAAGGCAAGAGGTTGCCAGCCAACACTTGACCGAATGGCTTTTCTAGGTCTGGTTAGTCAATGTCGTTTTTCAAAGTAATGAGGGAGTGACAGTTAACAAACAGTAAAAAGTTTCAAAAGCTATGGGAGAACAAAACAAGAATTGCCAAAGCCAAAAGGCTGAGGGCCAACAGTTACGTACTAAAAAATGCTCTTCACTAACATACATTGAGATTCTCCTGTCTCCGCTTTTCTTTTCTTTTCTGTGTGGAGATCTCCGCCCAGACTACAGACACCTCTGACCACGCGTGCCTACATTTTAGTAATTAATGCGGTAGGTAGAGTGGTGGAAATTGGGAACACTAAACTGAAGAACCGGGTTTTAGAACCCAGCGGCGCCAGGGACACGCCCAAAGTCTTCGGGTTCTCCTGTCTTGGCAAACAGAGACACTGAATACTTCTAGGTGGCGTCAGAGATCAAATTTATTAGCTGCAGCTAGTAACAGTAATCTCAGCAATACAACACGGTGTACAACTCAAGAAACTGTTCAAATTTCATAGAGCAAGACATTACCTTTTATACACAATATTCTCATTATAAATGTACACCCACTGCGCAAAATTCTGACCAATAGGACACATTTTCTAACTGAGTATTGTGGTTCTGAAATTCTCAAACCTGTCTGCATTTTAATCTTGCCCTTACGTAGGCCAGTGCTGTGGGCCCAGCGAACAAGTGGCTTTTCGTGCATATATTAATTTGGGTTTCTCTGTCTCTGAATGAACTGCAGAGAGTAACCCTTTTCACCTGGAACTGACCTTTCTGTAAAACTAATTTCCCTAGCTGATGGTTGTCTAAGTTTTTCAATTACTGATTAGGATCTTGTTAACCATTAAGTTTCCTTGCGCATGTGTTATCTTAAACAACATCTAAATGTATTCTTTCCTCAAAGACTTTCTTTTCTGAAACTTGGGTTTTTGCTATGTGTCGTGACTGCCATCTAGTGTTACTTTTTATGTAGGCTTCAGAAGTTAGTTTGTGAGCCAAACAGTCGAATCATATATACACATTAACCAGGGATTTCTTCGTGCGCTGGAGTTAATTTTAAAAGCTGGCCTTTCACCTAGGAGATGACCCTGCCAAGCCAATTTCCCTGCAAGATCGTTATTTACTTTTTCCAATCACTATTCAAAACATTTGTTAACTTTTAAATTTCTTTACGTCTTTGTTAATCTTGCACATTATCTGAAACTACTTTTCTTTATTTTTTCCTTCATTTCATGGGTTACGCTTTCAATTAAAGGTTAGATTAATATTTTAGATATGCCTAAATATTAACTTGTGAGTTGGGACACTGTAAATTGAGCTTTACTGTATGATGCTGTGTGATGTCATGTACTTTCTATTGGTTGAATTTTGGTGTAGGGGTGTGCATTTTAAATGTACCTTTTTGTGTATAAATAGGGATGTCTCGCCTTAGTAAAATCGAGCAGTTTCTTGAGTTGTACATCGTGCTGTATTACTGGGATTTCTGCTACTAGCTGCAGCTAATAAATTTAATCTCTGACGCCACCAAGAAGTATTCCGTGTCTCTGTATACCAAGGCAAGGGAACCTAGAGGACTCTGGGCGTGTCCCTGACGCCGCTGGGTACTTGAAAACCCGGTTCTTCAGTTGGCGCGACCAACGCGGGCCGACTTCAGTGGTACCGGTCCAAGCCCGAAGTTTGCGAGGAGCCACGTGAGGAAATTCTGGAGGAGGGCCCCCACTTCATCGACCCCTGCATGTCGGCGTGGACCAAAGGACTTTTCTGCGAGGCTTCCCGCTTTCCAACGGCTGCGAAGGACTGCTGCCCTGACTGTCGCCTTGTCTTGGACCCTCCGATTGATGTCTGTAAAGCGAGACGATAGACGGTCTTCTGGTGGCGTGACAGATATTTAGTTAAGTATAAGTGGGTCGCTCCCACGACTTTGTCTGGTTCCTTGGTTTTGATTTGATTTTGATTTGGCTGCTGCAGTATCCAAAGCCGAAGGGCTTGTATATTTACAAAGTATATCATTTTTTTGATTCCCTTTGAAGTTTGAAACCAGACCAGTGAGCAAGATGCCTAGTTTTGGTAAAATTGGTAATTGGTTTGTTTGTGGTAGTAACAGGGATTCACGATTGGAGGATTCATGTCCGATACCTCCGGTTGGAACTCCAACTTATGAATTGTACTCAAAACATGGAGTAGGCCCTATTACGTATAATGAAGTATGGGTCCGCTACACTAAAAAAGATGGTGTTTTACAATGGCCCCCACATGGTAGTTTTGAAACAGAGATTTTAGACAATCTAGAAATTAAGCTATTTAAGAAGAAAGCCCGGCCAGCAATGTTTGACTCTTTCCGCCTTTGGCGTAAGGAAGCCAAACAGAGAGAAATTAAGCAAGCAAAGAGAGATAGGAAAGATAAAAATATGTCAGTACTACAAGCTGCTAGACAGTTTAAGGAAGATGGAGAAGAGCGTGCGAGTGAAGTCTTAGATAGACAGCGTTGCATGGCCATAGATAAATGTTATCCGGCCTTGCCGTCTTCTCCTCCGAAAGTGATGGAAGACCCTGAAAAAGATCCTTTGATCTCTCATTTACTGAGATTGCCTCCTCCCTATGTGCAGGGTGCTACTGCGCCTCAATTACCCCCGGTTGTTCCACCCTTTGTTGTTCAACCTCCTGCTGTTGTTCAGCCACCCGGTGCTCCACAGATGGTTTTGCCTCCTCCTGCGCAACCCATTCTAGGGTCGCCAGTCTTGTTATCAGCTTTGCCTCAAACTCCTTTGCCTTCTGCTTCTGCATCTTCGATTTCTACTGTTCTTGTCCCTACACCTTCCTTGCCTCAGAATACTTATTCTCCTGTTCTTATGTCTGCTTCTTCTCCTTCTGTTCGAAAATGAATGACAGAGACTGTTTCTAATTTGTTGTCACCATTGTTTGGGTCACTGAATATGACCCCTGTTTCGGAACGTAAGCAGAGTCGTAGTCAGCTTCCTAGTTCTGAAGAACGGACAGTGTTGGATTTGTTGGCTCGTAGGTGGATTTTAAATGCTTCGAGGTATAATTTGCCAGCAGTTATGGATGTTTTCTTTCAGTGGGAACCGCCTAAGCAACGGTATGTTTTTGATGTAATGTGTACTTTTCTGCGTCAGGAATGGGAAGATAATGAGTTGGGTCCGATTCCGCAGGATGTGCTCGATGTTCAGTCAGATTTTGCCAAAGGGATGATAGTGGAATCTGATGTTACAGATGCCGTAGAGACAATACTTGCTTTCAGATCTAGACTTCCGCCTCAGACATTGTATGAACCTGATTCCTCTGTTAGGAGGAAAGTGAAACAGTACCCTATGAGAGAAGTTCCTCCAGTATGGAAAGAAGCAGTTCAGGCTAATGTAAATCAGGGTATTGTTGCCGCTCCGGCTCATTTTCAGCGAGTATGAGTACATGTCCCTTGGAAGAGAGCAGAGGTCTTGGCTCTTAAGCAGACCTTACCTGACCCTCGTAAGAATCCTGCTGGTTATTACAAGGAGTTGTCCCAGACAGTTGAAGCGTGTATTATGAATTTAGCTGACATCGATATGTTGATGGGTAATGTAGTCCCTCAACCCTTGTGGGCGAAGATTCGTCATGAGAATCATGCTGCTGAATTAGGTGATACCTGGGCGAATATTGTTGCTGCAGATGGTAGACAGGAGGGAGGTGCTAAACCTGAACCTCTAGTTTCAGAATTACCAGGTAGAATTATTAATTTGATGAAAACAATGATGCCCGCTTTACGAGTGAATTGGGATAAGTTAGCAGCATGTAAGCAGAAGAAAGACGAGAGTGTATCTGATTTCTTCACTAGGTTTGAAGAGACGTTTATTGATCATAGTGGTCAGGATATGAGTATGGAGGGTGGTCAAAGGTTGTTTGTGGATAAATTTGTCTTTAATTTGCTTCCTGAACTTTCTAATAAGTTAAAGGACTCTGAGAGTTCATGGGCTGTCTCTTCTTCGGCCCAGATATTGGCTACTGCACAATATTACGAGAATAGGGATAAAGATGAGAAGGATAAAGTGGAGAAAAAAACTAAAGAGTTAAAGACAAAAGTTCTTTTGCAGCAAGCTTATCCGCCTCGTCAGAATCAGCCTCAGTTTCAGCAACCTCCACAATTTCAGAGATTGTTACAGAAGCCCGAGCCTTATGTACAGCGATTCTTTCCTGGCCCTAATCAGTGTACTTATTGCAGAGAGGAAGGTCATTACAAGAATAGTTGCCCGGCATTGTTACAGCGTGCGAATGGTGTATCTGGTCAAAGAGGTCATGGTAGTTTTCAGCAAGCTCCTAGGGGTAGGGGACGTGGTGTGATCTCTCAGACTGAGCGTTCCTCTTCCCTACAGAATTCTGCGAATTATTTTGACAGACAGAATGTTCCGAGTGGTCAGTCTGCCCAGTATTATGATTGAGGATTACTATGTCGAAGGTGAGAGTTCTGGTTATAATGATAACTAGGACAGCCAAGGACAAAGTGAGGGAGTAGTGTCAGTTCCAGTAGACCAGAGTGGACCTTATGTTGAAGTGAATACATCAGGTGTGGTAGAACCTTTTCTTTTGGATACTGGTGCGATGAAGAGTTCTATTATGCACTCTAAACTTCCTGGCGCACCTTTGTCTGGCTTGACCAATGTTTCAGTAGGATTTTCAGGCGCCCCAGTTCGTAATCTGGTTTCTAGTCCTTTGTCCCTTTCGATTGGCCCTTGTGAATTGGAAGCTCCACTTATTTTAATGACTGGTTGTGGTGAGAACCTGTTGGGTTTGGACTTGCTGAAAAGATTGTATGCGACATTACATTGTTCTCCTTCAGGAGTACAACTTACCCTCGGTAGGAAAGTGATTTCCCCAATGTATTTGTCTAAGGATTGTTTGCCACTGGAATTACGTTCGCTTCCTGATACACTTTGGGCTACAGGTCCAAATGATGTTGGTCTTTTGCAAATTCCACCTTATGTTGTCACACTTAAATCAAATTCTAGGCTACCTCGTATTCCCCAATACAAGATCTCGAGTGATGGTGAGAGAGCTCTTTTAGCGATTGTTTATGATCTGGTTGAGAAGGGTGTAGTTGAGGAAACGAGAGGTAATGTTTGTAACAGTCCTGTTTTGCCTATCCTTAAACGTACTGATGCTTCTCAGCCACCTGTGTATCGGTTTGTGATTGACCTTCGAGAGGTAAACAAGATAGTCGTGCCACAGTTTCCTGTGGTACCTGATATCACTGCTTTGTTGACTTTGATTCCTGCTTCGGCAGCTTGGTTTTCTGTCATCGATTTGAAGAATGCTTTCTTCAGTATTCCTATTGCTGAGGAGAGCAGGGATATTTTTGGCTTCTCATTAGGAGGCCGAAGCTTCCGGTTTAAGAGAGCTCCCCAAGGTTATTGTGAAAGTCCCTCCATCTATAGTCAGGCGTTGAAAACTCAGCTTGATGGTTTTGTGTTACCTGTTGGTGCTACTCTTATTCAGTACGTTGATGACTTGTTGGTTACTGCTGATGATGAACAGATTTGTAAAGAGGCTACTCTTTCTTTGTTGCGGTATTTGTCTGACCTTCATCATAAAGTGTCACCTTCAAAGTTACAGTATTGTCGCCAAGAAGTGACCTACTTAGGTCATCTCTTGTCGAAGGAGGGAAGGAGATTGACCCCAGAACGAATTCAAGCGATTGTGCAAATGAATGTACCATCCACACAGAGAGAAGTGCGTGCCTTTTTAGGTATTGCATCGTATTGTAGACAGTGGATCCCCAATTTTTCACTGTTGGCGAAACCTTTGTTAGCATTGACTCTGAAAGATACTCCGCATCCTCTTCCTTGGTCTGACGAATGTCAGAAAAGTTTTTCTGAACTACGTGATGCATTGTGTTCGGCTCCTGTGTTGGGTACTCCAGACTATAGTAAGCCTTTCACGTTGTACGTGCACGAGAGAGAAGGTTGTGCGTTGTCAGTGTTGACACAGACGTTTGGGGACAAGCAACGTCCATGCGCGTATTTCTCCTCTACGTTAGACCCAGTTGCTAAGGCGTTGCCGAGTTGTCTGAGAGCTACAGCTGCAGCGGCTGTTTCTATCCGACAGTCTGCTGGTTTGGTATTGGACAATACGTTGATTGTAATGGTCCCACATGCAGTGGATACCTTATTAAACAGGACTAAGACACAGCACCTTACTAGTGCACGTCTTTCAGGTTATGAGCTGACACTGTTGGCTAGCCATGTTCACATCAAACGTTGTAATGTGCTGAATCCAGCCACGTTGTTACCGATCTCTACAGAGACGGATCCTCAAGAAAAGCATGATTGTTTTCTTCGTACAGAGGAAGAAACGAAAGCTAGAGTTGACCTAAGGGATACTCCCCTTACGAATGTTGATGGTACCCTATGGGTGGATGGTTCGTGTTTTAAGCTTCCGAATGGTGAAACGACTGCAGCGTATGCTATTACAACTTTACATACAGTTGTTGAGACAGCACGCATACCACAGAATTCTGCGCAAGCAGCAGAATTAATCGCATTGACTAGAGCGTGTGTGTTGTCAGAAGGAAAGCGAGTGGATGTTTACACCGACAGCCAGTACGCGTTTGGAGTTGCCCATAGTTTTGGGCGTTTGTGGAGAGAGCGTGGGTTCCTTACTTCGCACGGAACCAAAATACAGCATGGGCAGTTGGTGAATGAACTTTTGGAATCTCTCACTCTCCCGAAGCAGATTGCAATTGTGAAGTGTAGTGCGCATAAGAAAGTTGTGGACGATGTTGGTCGAGGGAATGCGTTTGCGGATGAAGTTGCGAAGGAAACGGCGAAAGACATGATGAGCCGTATGTATGTTGCAGGCCCAGCTAATTGGGTTATGGCTGGTGGAATGTGTGAAGACACAATAGAAAGTGTGAAAATGATTCAGGCTGAAGCGACTGAGAAAGAAGTGAGTGTTTGGAGAGAAACTACGGGTATGTTGGATTCAACAGGTTGTTGGGTTGAGTTGTCAGAACACCAGCGATGGCTGTTGCCGGATGCGTATGTGCTCCCAGTGGTTACAATGGCTCATGGAATGGCCCACATAAGTTCGAAGGGAATATGCAAGTTGTTGGCTCCAGTTTGGCAGAATGCTGGAATCCCGAAATGTGCAGAGAACGTGGTGAAACATTGTATGATTTGTTTGAAGTATAATCCTGGTAAGGGAACTCCAACTCCAGCTGGTCATTTTGCTCCTCCTACGTATCCGTTTGAGGTGATACAGCTAGATTATATACATATGGAGAGATGCAACAATTTGAAGTATGTCCTTGTGGTTGTTTGTGCCTTTTCCAGGTGGATTGAGGCCTACCCCCTAAAGGATAATACTGCCTTGTCTACAGCCAAGGTTTTGCTGAGAGAGTACTTCCCTAGGTATGGTTTGCCGAGAATCGTATGGTCGGACAATGGGAGTGAATTTGTGGGTCAAATTATGAAGAAAGTATGTGCTGGATTAGGAATAAATCAGAAGTTCCATGCAGCGAATCACCCCCAGTCTGCTGGACTTGTTGAATGTTACAATGGTACCTTGAAGCTGAAATTAGCTAAGGTTCAAGCAAGCACTGGCCTTACATGGCCGGATGCCTTGCCGTTGGCTCTTTTGTCAACAAGGACGACTGTGCATTCTCGAGTGGGACTTAGTCCGTATGAAATTGTGTTTGGTCGTCCTGTGAATGTTTGGGGTGTGCCTCGTCCTAAAGAATACAGCAGTATTGAGTACCCTATGTTGGTGGATTACTTACATGACTTGACTGCTAAATTACGTGTTCTCCACCAACAGGTCTATGACAGTCTACCGACAGCAACTGCGGATCCAGGACACACAATTCAACCCGGCGACTACATTCTTACGAAGAATTTTCAACGAACAAAGAATTTGGAGCCGAGGTGGACTGGACCGCATTTAGTTTTGTTAGTGACTCGAACTGCTGTTAGAGTAGCTGGGAAGAAAAACTGGGTGCATGCCACCCATACAAAAAAGGTTCCATTGCCCTTACCATATGACAAGTGGGTGAGGGAAGGTATAGCCGATTCTGAATGTGAAAAAACTCCTAGGTTTGTTCCTTTTAGTGATGCTCATTTGACATGGACACGGTCAGAACGCGAGGATGACAATGTGCTGCAAGAAGCTGTTCCTCCACGTTTGGGATTGGACACTACCGAACCTGAACTTTTGTTTACCGACCAAAGTGTGCCGACTAAATCACGTTACAACCTCCGATCTCGAAATAAATAAAGGGACTTTGAACATTACATTTTTTTTCCCACACTGAGACCAAAAAGAGACAATTTCTTCAAGTATTTTGCATTTGACTTTTGTTTTTCTTTTTCTCTTGCTTTTTCTGAAATTGTATTATGGTTTTCTGTTAAATTTTTGATTGGTTACCATTTGCCAGTTGCAGGGTCACGTAGGAGTACCAACGGTTCAGTTTGTGACCTGAGTAGTGGCAGTAGGTCTGCAGGACTTGCAGTGTCCCTATGACCTGCTAATAATCACAGCTGAAGTACTCTATCAAGATTGCGTGAGCGACATTAGAAAATGGAGATTGTATTGAGGAATGATGATAAAAAGCAAGAGATGAAAAACTGATATTACAGAATGTTGTTCTCTAAGTGTGGTATAGCTTTATCTATTTTAATACTTTTATGTATTCTATTAGCTACTATATTCTGGTTTGTTTCTCCTACACAATTGACGTCTGCACCAACTTCTCAACCTACTCTTTCTTTTTCTACTGTTTCTTCACATGAGTTTCATACGTTACCTGAACATGAACAGACACGAAGATCAGAATTTGTGAACAATTCGTTTATACAGATGTTGCATCAGCATCAGCTAGTCATAAATACCACGAATTGTTGGGTGTGTGGTCTTATGCCACATACTACAGATAAGGGAATGCCATATTTGGTTTTGTCTTTTTCGCCTAACGGGTCAGTTTGGGCACTCCAATCAATGTTTATCTATGCGAATGAAGCCTCTCCTGTACGTTCCGTCAAAGACAATGCAAGTAATAATGCCTTGATACGGGGAATAGTTGATATGATTAGAGATATCGATGCGTATAACGCTATCCCTAGAGATGAGGTGCGAGCATATGTCGGTTGGAATAAAACGACATATAGTGCTAGCTTGACGGAGAAATAAAGGCAGCGAAGGTCTCCTTCTATTTGGATTGTACCCCACCGAGGTCATCTTTGTTTGCAAGGTAATGGTCAGAATCCGAGAGCTCAGCTTGGTAAGAGTGTGTGTGTTCACACATACGTTTATACGTCCCAGAAATCCCCTCCGTTCGTGCCAGCTAAAGGCACGTATTTTGTTTGTCATGATAGAGCATACACATGGTTGCCATCTGATTTTTCTGGCACATGTTATGTGGCATTTTTGCTTCCCCCTACATACACTGCTGTTTTCGACTACCATAAGACAAGATATGGTAGAGGTGTAATCGATGCGAAAGATACTGTCGCACAAGAAGCTGGAGACTTCTTTAAGGGTTTCCTACCCTTTTGGGGTCCTATGGCTAATAGTAGGAATATTCGTCAGCTTACGAGAGTGGTTGAGGCCACTATAAATGAGACTGCAGGTGCCCTTAGCAATATTACAGCTGAGCTTCAAGCGGATTGCCGTATGACATTACAGAACCGTTTTGTTTTAGATATTATACTTGCAGATAGAGGTGGGGTATGCAAATTGATTAGATCTAGTTGCTGCGCTTTCATACCAGATAATTACCCGACAGTGTACCAAGCCATCTCTAGACTACATAAGATCTCTGAGTCTATTCATGTGGACGAAGGAGACTGGTCATTGATGGGATGGTTATGGGAGTCATTGTCCAAATGGGGATGGAAGATTCTGACGTTCCTTGGTATGGCGTTAGCTATCCTTTTCTTGTGTTGTTTATGCATCCAGTGTGGTCCCGCCATTTGTAGTCTTTGTGCTATGATCTGTGTGAGAAGACCAGTTCCGAGAGAAGTGAAGGATAATAAGATGATGTTACAGCAACACCTTGATGACCTGATGAGAATAGATATAGACCTAGATTCAGATTGACATGAGTTTAGGTTATTGCCTACGTAATGGCAAAAGGAGGGTCTGTGGTTCTGAAATTCTCAAACCTGTCTGCATTTTAATCTTGCCCTTACGTAGGCCAGTGCTGTGGGCCCAGCGAACAAGTGGCTTTTCGTGCATATATTAATTTGGGTTTCTCTGTCTCTGAATGAACTGCAGAGAGTAACCCTTTTCACCTGGAACTGACCTTTCTGTAAAACTAATTTCCCTAGCTGATGGTTGTCTAAGTTTTTCAATTACTGATTAGGACCTTGTTAACCATTAAGTTTCCTTGCGCATGTGTTATCTTAAACAACATCTAAATGTATTCTTTCCTCAAAGACTTTCTTTTCTGAAACTTGGGTTTTTGCTATGTGTCGTGACTGCCATCTAGTGTTACTTTTTATGTAGGCTTCAGAAGTTAGTTTGTGAGCCAAACAGTCGAATCATATATACACATTAACCAGGGATTTCTTTGTGCGCTGGAGTTAATTTTAGAAGCTGGCCTTTCACCTAGGAATTGACCCTGCCAAGCCAATTTCCCTGCAAGATCGTTATTTACTTTTTCCAATCACTATTCAAGACATTTGTTAACTTTTAAATTTCTTTACGTCTTTGTTAATCTTGCACATTATCTGAAACTACTTTTCTTTATTTTTTCCTTCATTTCATGGGTTACGCTTTCAATTAAAGGTTAGATTAATATTTTAGATATGCCTAAATCTTAACTTGTGGGTTGGGACACTGTAAATTGAGCTTTACTGTATGATGCTGTGTGATGTCATGTACTTTCTATTGGTTGAATTTTGGTGCAGGGGTGTGCATTTTAAATGTACCTTTTTGTGTATAAATAGGGATGTCTCGCCTTAGTAAAATTGAGCAGTTTCTTGAGTTGTACATCGTGCTGTATTACTGGGATTTCTGCTACTAGCTGCAGCTAATAAATTTAATCTCTGACGCCACCAAGAAGTATTCCGTGTCTCTGTATACCAAGGCAAGGGAACCTAGAGGACTCTGGGCGTGTCCCTGACGCCGCTGGGTACTTGAAAACCCGGTTCTTCAGTATCACATTAACAAAAACCCAATTTACAGTAACCCAACCCAAAAGTTAATTATTAGGACTGTCCCAAATTCAATCTTTGCAAGCCGGACAAATTTATAATTGAAAAGCACAACCCATGTAATGAAAAGTCGTAAGGAAAGAAACAATTCAGATGCTGATTAGGATAACATATGTGCAAGGAAACTAAAAGTTAACGAGGTCCTGAACATTGATTGGCAATCTCAGACAACGATCAGCCAGAGAAATTGGCTTTGTGAAAGGGTCAGTTTCAGGTGAAGAGGTCAGCGTCCTGCAGTTTACTCACAAGTCAGAAAAGGGCCTGTTTAATGCATACATGAACAATGAGGCCCATGCAACTTTGTTCGTCCGGTTACCTCCACGGCCTACGTGAGGGTAACACAAAATGGCGTTATGAACAACGCAAACAAAATGGAGTCCGGTCCCGAAAACCACGGAACCTTAAAACTGGAGTGGTTTGGGAAGGTATAAGGAGGGCCTAACTGGGAGTTAGGGAGGGGTTTGGAGAGGGGCAACCACCCACCCAAAAAAGAGTAAGCCCATTCCTATTCAGAAACTGTACTTTAAAAAAGTTACTATTGCAAACAGGACCAAAAACAGCAGTAAATGTACTCCAGCTCAAACCTGGAGTAAGTCTAGCATCATACATGGCCAACCACTGGTATTGCAACACCCTCGCATAGAAAATAATGGAGGCAGGGACTTAGACTAACACTCCATAGAAAATAATGTTAAAATAAATACACTTATTTAGATGTCTTAAAATATAAATTTATTTACTTTAATGTTTTAAAAAATATACATAAAGTAAAAAGATTTTTGTTATTTTAATTTAAAATATTATATAGTTTAAAAATAAATGTAAGCTTCAAAAGAATTAATTGAATTTAGTTCAATTTATTCTATACATACCTTTTAATAATTTTTAATACATAATATAAACATTTTACTTAAGGTGTTTTTAATTAAATGTTTACATTTTTTTAATTTAATGCAATATATTAAAATTAGGTAAATATTTAATAAATTAAGTTAATAGTACTGTAGCATTTTTTTATGTTGAGCTACATTTAAAATATATCTATAACATCAATTTACAATTATATTTATTATAAATTATTTTGATCTTTTTTTAAGGTTTAATAAAGTTTTTAACTTTTCCCTATACTTTACCATAGAGAATCTCTACCCGGTGGCAGACATCTCTGCCAACATGAGAAAAGTTACTAGTAGGCACTTTACACTAGTTAATTTGGAAGTACCTCTCGTTCTAGGGAATGGGGACATGTAAGCCTACACTTTGTAGTAAATTTACACTCATGAATGGTGAATAACCAAAAGAAGCAAATGTAATACAAAGTGAAAGAGAAAGCATACACATGTGTATTTACTGACATGTATTTTTACTTTTGTGAAGAGTGTTAGACCTGGCATCTTTGGTGTGGTTTTCCCCTAACTTATTGCCTTCAGACCTCCTGATTTTGCTGACTTCGTTTTTGCCGGCCATAGGACTAGCACACTTTACCACTGTTAACCAGTACTAAAGTGCTTGTACTCCTTCCATATAACATGTTAGATTGGCTTATACCCAACTGGCATATTTAATTTACTCTGGTAAGTGGCACTACCTGTGTCCAGGGCCTGTAAATCAAATGGTAATAGTGGGCATGCCACACTAATTGTGCCACCCACTTAAGCAGCACTTTAAACATGTCTCAGGTCTGCCACTGCTGTCTGCGGGTGTCTAGTCTTAAACTGTCATTTCAACCTGGTAAAATAAACCTTTTGCCAGGCACAAACCTTTCTTTTTAATACATTTAAGTCACATCTAAGGTAGGCCCTGGACAGTGTATTTAAAAAATAGGACCCGGGCTTTCAAGTTTTACATGTCCTGGTAGTAAAAAACTCTTACATTTGTTTTTCACTACTGCAAGGCCTACCTCTTCCCCAGTATAACATTGGAATTTCCTTATTACATTTTTATAAGTGTCATTTCTAAATGGGAACAGGTAACCACTTTATGTCTAGTGTCTCTGAAATAGCAATCTAAAATCCTAAGTTATGGTGAAGTCGAATTTTAAATAACAATTCTAATAAAAGAAATGGCACTTTAAGAAGTTGGCATTTTCTTGTCTTAGACATTTGGTTCCTGCGGATTGTCTCTGGCTCTCAAGACTGGGTGTGGGTGACAGTTGGACTTTGTGTATTCCTCCTATACTTCCACAAACAATGGGAAGTTTTTCTTTGACTGGATGGGCGATCACTGGCTAGATAGGAGGGAGATGTTGGGCCCAATCACACTTGAATAGTCTTTGTCCTGTCTCCACACAAAGGGCTGCATACCCCTGAAGTTAGTCTGGAGCCAGCAAGGCAGGGCACCTATGCACTTCAAAGGCATACCTCTAGAAGCTTCTCCCAACTTCAAAGGCACAACTGGTTATAAATACTGGACTTCAGACACCAATTCTTCAGTACACTTTTTGGCCCGTGGATACTCTGCCAGGAAGAAGGGCTGCTGTGCTGCTGAAAGGACGGCCATGGTGTTAGACTGCTGCTCTGAAGGAACTGCTGGCCTGCTGTGCTAACCTCTTGCCTGGGAGAGAAGGACTGAAGCTGCATCTCTTGAACCCAAAACCCAGAGTAACTCTAAGAGCTTGTTGGCAGGCCTCCTGATTTGAAGCCTCAGGGACATAACAGGATTCCAATGACCATGCATCTGCACCTTGAGTCTCTGCTGCTGAGTGGATTGGACCCATCGCAAAGATACACTTCGCCGCTGTAGCCCACATTGCCTTCGGAACCACCACTGTGCGATGCATCCTCAGCGCAAACCCTTGCATATCTCATCAATGGCAGCCTCGATTATAGACTCTGCATTGCAGCCTCACAGCTCCTCAGAACTGACTCATCGCCCCAGCTGCGCATCGAATGCTTGATGATGAATTTTGCATTGCAAGCCCTGTCGACCGGATCCTCGAGAATGACACAGACCCTCACATCGCAGCCTCAATGCATCTCAGAACCAATGCATCCCTTCAGCTGAGCAATGCATCTTCGACGCGGATCCTGAGGTCCCTGTAGTCAGCCTACACTCCATCATGGTTGGCCTGAACTTATACACGCAATAATCAACACAACGTAAACATCATGTATCTCTGGGCATAAAACTCTTTGGGAATTATTACTAGCAGTAGTAGGCCCAGCCATGTCAAATGACATCAGTAATATGCACACTTGGGAAAGGTCCTAATTTACACCCTCTCAGCACTCTTATACGGTGCAATACGTTGTCCACCCCAGGCCCACCCTAACAATTCTTATAATTCAATACCACACAGTTCTAGGGTGCACCCGGGTCACAACAATATCAGCAATATGTACATACAAAATTTCTACCACTTTTTAGTAGCACCACGGGCCGAGGCCACCCGGGTAAAACCAATGTCACATGTAATGAGATTCTGACAAGAAATCAATGCAGTAGGCAAACTGCTGTCCAGTGTTGTGAATCATGTGTGGTTCCCCACTGTCACTCCCAAACACATCCACTCACTCCGGATATCCGACAAGTCTGTACGGAAGCACTCTGACACATACGGACTCAGCACCCTAATGTGGTGCATTGATACCCAGCAGGTCAAGTGGTTACACTCTGCTGACTCCGTGGTCCAAGCCTCCCTCCAACTCACCCTGACTATCCTACACCCAGAGAATGGAGACACCCCGTCCTCCCCACTGGCACTAGGCCACACACGGCTGAAGTCACTCTTAGTTAGGGTTCCCGGAAGCAGGAGCAGGAAGCAGTCAATTATGAGGCAGTCAGCAAAAGCGGTTTGGTAACCACTCAAGAAGTTCACCCAGAGGATGGAGGGCAGAGATGGGCCAAGGGCAATAGGCACTCATACTAAAGGGGGCCTGCAAGGGCCTTCCGGCACCAGCCAGGGGGTTGGTCACGCAGTCACTTGACTCGCTTCTGATCACACTGGGCAACAGTAGCTGGCAACAGGGTATTGTTGGGGAAGGTCCGGTGAAAAGAGGGCAGATGGTCCATCATGTTAAGGGCAAAATAAGGTAAAAGTAGATGAATGGAGAATGAAGCGGGTGGTCACAGGAGGAGGAGGAGGCACCCCATCAAGCACACATTAATCAGAGTCGCACTCAGGCAATCCAGGCACATCAGGTGCGCAATGATACAGGTCGCAGCAGACCGTTCTGGTCACACACAATGTAGAGCTGCAAATTCCGTACCTCTTTGGAAATGAGGCACAATGTCCGGTGCACATCGGTGTTTGCCATATCAGACGGCTCAGGTCACACACACAGCCGCAAGTTTAGCAATGCTTCACGAGGTAGAAAAAGGCACTACTGTGGTTATGCCCCCACCTCCGGGGGTCGCAACCTGTGAATCATACACTGCACACAATGAGCATGCAGTTGGTGTGTCGTATGAAAGAAATGCAGCATGATTGATGAAGTGGGTCACTTGGGTTCCTGCAACCGGAGAATCCTCAAGATGCTTATCCATGCCAAGGTCTCCACAATGAGGGGGCCAAACCCTTAGATACTGGCCAGACTTCAGGCTCCCAACAAGGCAATCTAATCCCCAGGGACAGTTGTTAGTTCCACGCCCACACAGTGCTACCAGTTGGAATCCAGCAGATGATATGGACACTTGAGAGGGCACCGTGCTCCAGGTGTCACAGGTAGACTGTGTGGTCTCCCTTAGGAGATCTATGATGTCCCGGAGGCCTCAGAGCGAATGGAGAGAAGCTCACCAAGCCCCTGGAAAGCACACTTCATGGTGCCACACAGCAGCATGTATTCGGCCCAGGCCACTATTCAGGAAGGGCACGCTGTCCCTTTCTTTGGCAGTAATCCTCCAAGTGCACAACAGGGTCCTGGGCAATGTGCACCACATAGTCCAGGTTCTCTGGTCCTACGTCCCCTTTAGCGTATCTCAGCCCATGCTGAAGTATGGCACCAGTAGTTACACTGGAGTGTGCCTTTGAAGTTGGGGGCGGTTCAAAGGACCTCCCCTTGAATCACAGATGTCTCCCCTAAACTTCAGTCCTGTCTGCCATAAGGAAGTGGAATTTACATCTTGATCTTTAGTGGAGCTATCTTCTTCCAATCTCTCCAGCCGGCCTGCAAATGGCAGGGGTCTGTCGTTCCAGTTGTCACTTGGGAATACTCCGATGTGCTCCACCAACCTCCAGTGTGAACTGCAGCCAAGCATAAAGGAGTACAAAGAGTTTAGAGCACATAAAAATGCCCACTTTCTTGTAGTGCCATTTCTGCTCTAGGTACGACAAAGCCACCTTTACCACTGTCAAGGGGTTGTTGCTGCAAATCCAAGGATATGAAACATCATGAGGCTGCTCCACTGCAATCCACTATGGCAGTCTTAAGTGATTTCTACCATTTCTCCATGTTAGTCTATGGGAAGAGCAAACCTCATAAGCAGTGAAAACAAGCATGGTATTCCTCACTACCTGGGCAGGAACGCATATGTGTACCGGTCCTGCCTTTCACCTCCAACTCGCTTCACCCCTTAAGACGCACCTTGGGGTACTCGGGTGGAGGTGAAAGGTCCGTTTAGGATGGCTTGTGACTTAAATATGCCACTCTGAGTAAACGTGCAATTGCACACATCTGCCTGCGATGGCAGGCTGAACACGCCTTTAAGAGCACCATCGGTGCAAAGCACACAACAGCCTGCAATGACAGGCTGGACATGTATTTAAGAGCACCATCGGGGCAAGGGCACACACCAGCCTGAAATGGCAGGTCAGACACATACTTGCAACCTCAGGTAAGCAGCACTATTTAACGTGTGTAGGAAGGGAGCGTGCACTTTAGCACTTCATTTACAGTGGGAAAGTGCCCAGAGGCCCTAACAAGAGAATCAGCAAAACCTGGGAGGAGAACGCCAAAAGTTTTGGGAAATGCTACCTGAGGGATTCAGGTCCAACAGAAACCACTCCAAATCTGTATTTGAAAGGGGCTTGTTTATAGCGCTGCTTCTAAATATTGTTTACATATGCTATGTGTGCCTCTTTTAGCAATATAAAAAATCTATTCTGTCCACCAAAAAGGACTACTTTTCCTCAAAAATTCTAGTCGCGGAGAATAAACCTAGAGAAATCTTCTCTATTATTAATAAACTCGCTTACTCCGACAGAACCACTCTCAAACCCTCCCCCTCTCAACCCCTTTGCGACTCCCTGAATTCTTACTTTTTAGATAAAATTGCAACAATCAGAGCCAATATCCTTCCCCCCTCTTCCGCCTTTCTTAACCCGCCCTGCCCCCCTATAGAGGCCTGTCTCGACTCCTTTCCTCTTCTAACAGAGGAATGCTTTCTCTCCCTCCTCCCTCTAGTTAAATCTGGGTCCCCGCTTTACCCATGCCCTGCCCACATTCTCTGTCACATTTTCACGAACTGCCCGCTACCCCCGCTCACTTTTCTCAACTGCTCCCTGTCCCAGGGGGTGGTTACCCCTGCCCTCAAAACCGCAACAATCGTCCCCATTCTAAAAAAACCTGGCGCGGACCTCGCTGCCCCCGCCAACTACCGCCCCATTTCCTTGCTCCCTTTCTTAGGGAAAGTCCTGGAGCGACATGTTACTAGAGTACTCACCACCTACGTGGAGGAAAACCGAGTCTTGGCCCCCCGCCAAGCCGGTTTTCGCCCGGCTCACTCCACCGAGTCAGTTGTGCTTTCAGTACTTGACAACCTTAGAGAGGGATTGGACACTAACATCCCCCAGGCCTTGGTGCTGCTCGACCTCTCCGCCGCCTTTGACACGGTGGACCATTCCATCTTACTTTCCCGTGTCGGGGCGGTGGGGATCGGGGGCACTGCCTTAGTCTGGTTGTCCTCCTTTCTAAGTGATCGCACTCAAGCGGTCCGCCTGGGCGATTTCTCGGCTGAACCTCGGAAGGTGGTATGTGGGGTCCCCCAAGGCTCTTCTCTCTCCCCTTTACTATTTAACTTGTACATAGCCCCCCTCATCTTTGCTCTTCAACGAATGGAAGTCTCCGTATATAACTATGTGGATGACCTCCAGCTCATTTTTTCCCTCTCTCACTCCCCTGACTCTATATCTAATTTCCAAACTACAATGCTCTTCATCCGGGACTGGATGAATCACAACCACCTGAAACTAAACCCAGATAAAACAGAGCTGGTTTTGACAGGTGGTTGCTCCAGTCCCTGGTCCCCTCTTTTCTGTCCCCTTTCCCTTGGGCCCCCCCACTCCCTTCTTCCTCTGTTAAAACCCTCGGTATTAAAATCAACGACCAACTCACTCTGCACTCTCAGGTGAGCTCGGTGGTTTCCTCCTCTTTTCTATCTCTCCGCACTATCCGCAAGGTCTCCCGCTTCTTCTCCTTCACGGCCCTAAAACTTATCGTATTTTCCATGGTCGTCTCCCGCTTGGATTATGCCAATTCCCTTTACCATTACTACGTAAAGAAAAGGGGTTCTGCCCAAATTACCCTCCCATACCTGGGCAAGGAGCATCACAAGGATGAGGAAGTAGAAAGAAAGGTACTGAGGGACAAATAAAGCAAAAGCTATTTCAAAACAGGAAACAATTTATTAACCTGTTTTCTTCAGTATTTTTATCAGCAATAAATGATATGATTTTTGAGAAGGACAATATGATGAATCACAGAAAAGGCGGTGACCAGACTATATACAGTAATCAAAATTAGTAATTACAATATATACAAAATATATACACAACTATGTACCCTAAACAAAAAGAAAAACAAGGGGTAGAACGAATACAATCAATTATCTGTCGACGCAGTCGCGGTCGCGTTTCCGCCAGTGGTATCTTGTGGCTTCATCAGGACGAGGGTACTGGGGAAATATATACATATAATACATTTAAAACAATTCTTAAAGACAAATTATGCCGCAAAAATAATCTCACCCATTTGTGCCGATGCAGTGAACACCCGAATTTTAGAAACGTGGAGCCAAAGAAGTCAATCCAACTCCCAGAAAGTCATTCTATCACTTAAAAAAGGGAAAAAAAAGAGAAAACGAAAGAACCAAATCATCCAAACGGTGATGGAAGAATACACTAATTATAAAGACCCAATCACCAAAAACACATTCTTCTATCCACCCTGTGTCTTCAATCAGGTATCTGTGGGGGCATGCAATCTGGAGTTTATAAACCCGATCAGACTACAAAAAATGCAGCCACCACGTGGTCTGATTACCTGAAAAATTAAGTGCAGGCGGCCCCCCCCAAAGTGAGGGGACACTACCCAGAGGGATGCAAACAACCTCCTCCTAAGGGCCAGACAGTTCAAACTCTCCTGGAAAATATATGGAGAGAGAGCAAAGTTGAAATCTAACACACATATAAATTGCAACACTCAGCACGTATGTATACTAGTCCATTACTAGAATTCTCCTCCTTAAACACTCGTTAGTAAAATCACGCCACAGACGTATGTCTTGCCTACCTTAAAAAATTAAATTTCCCTTTACCATGGCATGCGGGCTTACAACGTACGACGGCTGCAGCTGGTTCAGAACCAAGCTGCCCGTTTGGTCTTCAACCTCACTAAATCCCATCACGTCACTCCCCTCCTAAAATCCTTGCACTGGCTCCCCATTCGTGAACGCTCCCAATTCAAGGTGGGTTGCCTCACCTTCCAGGCCCAGCTAGGCCCTTCTAATTTCAAAAGGGGGGTGGTGATGGACAGAGTGTCTGAGTTAATCAGAACACTCCTACCCAGTCAACAGAACAGGGCTTGATCCATCACCGTTTTTTAGCTCACTGCACCATCCCAGTTCAGAACCTGGCTATATGCAAATTAGTCTGTCCCTGGCCCAGTGCATCATGGGAACAGGGCAGACCAAACTACCAAGCCAATTCTTCACTGGAAAGGAAACAAGCTTCCGGGGACCGGTTTCTGGCATTACAGCCGTCTTCGGCCCGGCTTGCTTGAATCCTGATGGTGCAGTGAGCAAGGGACTCATGTCTGAGCATACCCTTCCACACTCATGGTGGCCAAAATAATTTCAAAAAGGGGGTGGTGATGGACAGAGTATCTGAGTTAATCAGAACGCTCCTACCCAGTCAACAGATCAGGGCTTGATCCATCACCGTTTTTTAGCTCACTGCACCATCCCAGTTCAGAACCTGGCTATATGCAAATTAGTCTGTCCCTGGCCCAGTGCATCATGGGAACAGGGCAGACCAAACTACCAAGCCAATTCTTCACTGGAAAGGAAACAAGCTTCCGGGGACCGGTTTCTGGCATTACAGTCGTCTTCGGCCCGGCTTGCTTGAATCCTGATGGTGCAGTGAGCAAGGGACTCATGTCTGAGCATACCCTTCCACACTCATGGTGGCCAAAATAATTTCAAAAAGGGGGTGGTGATGGACAGAGTATCTGAGTTAATCAGAACACTCCTACCCAGTCAACAGATCAGGGCTTGATCCATCACCGTTTTTTAGCTCACTGCACCATCCCAGTTCAGAACCTGGCTATATGCAAATTAGTTTGCATGCACACCAGACATACAAAATGGCATAGATTTATACTAGAAGGATCCCCACACAGTACAAAACCTATGCTTGATAGAATGTATTGGTAAGGAGGTGCAAGGTTGTGTGTGTGCTGGTGAGTAAGGAAAACAAACATATCTTTGTAGACATGGCTCTGATCTGCTTTCTCCCTCACTTTCAAACTAGCGCAGCAACTTTTATTGCTGCACTGTGCTGCATGAAAAGTTAGTAAATCTGCTCTGATGTGTGTCACACTGACAATTAGTCATGACTTTTTTTCCAACAGCAATTCGAGCCTTTTAGTTCTGGTTTCATCATAATAAACATGCAATTAAAAATCACTGCAAGCAAGCTACTGTTTTGTAAAAAGCAAATATTGCTTGAAGGTGTGACATGCCTATTGGCAGCTTTTATTACCTACTCATTCATGTTTTGTGAGAGAAGCTCGAAGGGGTGATCTGTTCATGTACTGTACCTTTTTTTCTGAGGTCTAATTGCTCTGCTGCTGTCCATCTTGTACTTGTTTTCTGTGAGAGGTTTGCACAGAGGTTGCCTATGTTTCATCAGTTTTGTGAGCATGACTTGCACTGCTGCTTGCTCCCACTGCTGAACGTTTTGAATGTGGCGCTCCCATAGCTGCTGCCTGTGTTTGTCCTATATTGTGTGAAAGAGATTTAAAAGGCCAGTCCAGTACCTATTTTGTGAGGGAAGTTTCCACTGCTGCACCCCACAGCTGTGTGACGGAGGCTTGCAGAGTTGCCTACTGTGCTACTCCTCCCTATATTCGATGGGGGCTCCTATGCAGCTCATGCCTGTACTATACGTGCTGTGTGAAGTTGATTTTCATGCTGCTGCCAATTCTATTGCTTCACTGCAGCTGCTATTGTTGTATGCAATGGCGAAGCTAGGCTTTTTACCCCGGGCCCCCTGCTACGCCACTGGTTGTATGTGTGAGTATGTGAAGGAAGCTGGCACAGCTAATCACAGTGCCTGTATTGTTTGTGTGAGAAATGCTTGCTCTGCTGCTTCCTGTGGTGTAACTCTTCTCAGCATGAGGAAATCTAGCCCTCCTGCTAATATTGTACCTGTTTTGTGTGTAAAACCTTGCAATGCGGCCACCTGTGCACTACCTGCTGGACATTCATTGCTGCTGTCTGGCTCTATCTGATCTCTGTGTGAGAAGCCTGACCATTGCGCCCTCTTGCTGCTGTTGAAGTGACCTCTGTCGGCTAATCCAGATATTTGAGCTCCACACTCAAGCAAAGAGTTATAAGTAATCTAGGTATGACATTAATTGGGCAGGAATGAGGATCTAGTGGCTGAAGAGGAACAGAGAACTTGACAAGGTGACAGAGAAGGACAAACAGTGAAAACGATAGAGAGAAAGATCTGCTGTGGCCAAGGTAGTGTGGGGGACCCTGACAAGGTTGCTGTTAAGGCCAAAAACTTGGGAGTGATAGTAGATTGTGATTTATCTTTTGGACCTCACATCCTGTCCATTGTTGGGAAATGCTTCGGCATTTTACGGATGTTGAGGAAATTTCTTCCTCTACTATCACTCAACCACAGGAAAACAGTTGTTCAGGCATTAATCGGGTCGCGACTGGATTACGCAAACGCTCTTTTTTTGGGTCTACCGAAATATCTTACGACCCGTTTGCAAGTTGTCCAGAATTCGGCAGCCCGTTCCATCTTTGGACTCCCGAGGAGAGCTGGTGCCACTGCCTTATTGAACACCCTTCATTGGCTACCTGTCTCCAAGCGAATCCTTTTTAAATGCCTGACTGTGGCCTTTAAAGCCTTACATGGTATTGGCCCCAAATATATTGGGAAACGTCTTTCCCGGTATGTGCCAAGCAGGACTCTCAGGTCATCTGGTCTGTCTCTGCTTACTGTCCCTGCAATTCGTCGTGCACGATTGGGAGGTCGATCTTTTCGCTACCTGACACCCAAGGCATGGAACGAATTACCACTGTCCCTGAGATCGGCCCCCTGTCTTCTTACTTTTAGAAAGGATTTGAAGACATGGCTTTTTAGGAAATAGTCTTTTTATTTCTGCTCTTTTCTGTTATGTGGTTGCTTTCTATGCTGTCGTTCTTTGCCAAAGCGCCGGGATGCTCCTTTGGAGTCGCCGTGCGCTATAAAAGAAATAAAGTAACATAACATAACATAACACTAGAAAGAGGAGCAGGAGGAAGTGGGGGCAGATTGAGAGCGAAATGGAAATAGGGGCAAAGAGAGGAGCCAATGCCTAACACCATTGACCATTCTAACTACCACCCTGTTTCTCTCCTTCCCTTTCTGGCTTAATAGAACCTGAATAGAACCTTCTTTTCAAATTAAGCACGAGTAGGGCTGCAGGCCCTCCTCATCCTAGGCAGGCAGACGTTCATCAGGGCCATCCCATGGATTTAGTAATGCGGGCAACCGTGGCTGATGCTTTCAGCAACATTCAGCACTGATGACCATTCCATTCTTGCAAAGCAATTCACAGAGGTGAGCTTCCGCAGTGCTGTCTTTGCTGGGCTAGCCTCGTTCTTGGAGGACCATTATCAGTCCAAAGCCCCCCCTCCCTTTAGTAATGGAGTGTACAGGTGGTGTTATGGCATTCACTGTGTTTCCTCCTGCTTGTTGTTTATTCTTAACAAGCACCCACTTGCAATTCTTTTTTCTTCTGTTGTGGCAGATATTGTTGAGAATACTGATGACACCCACATGATTTTTCAGATGCCCAGTAGCTAAAAGGTACCCCATAATTCATTGCATGTACTAAAGTAATGCTCCGCACTGGGAGTTGCTGGAGGACGAAGACGTGTTAAAGCTAAACCAGGCCAAACCTGATATAACCGTATAATTGTTTATTCTGTTAAAAAAGTTTAAATACTGTATCTGATTTCAGTATTTTTGTTCAGAAATAAATGCATCACAAAACTAATTCCAGGTAGTAATGACACTCGATAGGCAAGAAAACGCTATTTCTGAGTATGGTATAGATGTCTGATGCACCTCTGATAAAGACTTGGAGGTTTTAGTTACAAGCCCTTTCCGCCGCCGGTGCGTCACTTTTTATATGGGGAAAAAGTAAATCACCGGTGGGGGCAAGGGACTTGTAAATATGCCACTTGGTATTGAACGCTGGGTTGCACCTCAAGGGCTGCATTTGGGGATGTGAAATAGGTCAGGGAGCAGCATTATGCAGGATGTGGTGCTATATAAGATTCTAAATAGCATACTAGTATTGCTTCTTAAATGTTTTATACTGTACAAAAGTTGGGTTTTAAAAAGTGGCACATTCTGATTATAACAGAACATATATGTTTATGCTTTGAATTCCAATATTTGCAGATACATCGGGGCAATAGGACTTCTGGGCATACAGTTTTTGAGTCTGGGTATGTAAGGCTACTATTTTATATGACTACTTGCGTGTGATGGTTGTACCAGGGTATGTGATGACTGAGCAACTGTTATCTCAAGGCAGTTCAAATACCATGCATCTGTGGTAGAAATTGTTGTTAATCTAGTAATCATGCATTTAACCTGGAGATCTTAACATCAATTATGTCAGTTATTAAGATGGTAACCGGGTCTAAGGACATTTTACTTCGAAACCAGGAAAGATTGGGGTCAAAGGTCATTAAATGTCACTTCCGCTACCCTAAGCCATTTTGGTGAATTGATATCCATGCTCACTGTCCCAGTGTATTTTTTCCTATTTATGTTAGCATGAATTTAGCATAAGTGGGTCAGTGTGGTTGCTTGGGAATACTCTTTGACAGTCACCTTTCATGGAATGCCACAACAAGAAACATTTCTTTTGCCTTATTTCAAGTGCTCTTATATGATTTCAATATCAATATGGAGGATAGTCATTAAGGAAAATCCTTATGTGGTGAAGCTTGTCTTGTATTAGTTCATTTATCACTTATTTGTTCAGAAGTGTAAGAAAGTGAATTATAAATTGAGGTGGATCGCAGTCCATCACAAGTAATAAAGTCACTAATCCGTTAGTTCCAAGCAAAGGTTTAAATTATTTAAACCTGAGCTCAACCCCTGGAACTATGCCACAGAGCACAAAGGCTTCACTTTGTGAAAATGTTTAAAGCCTTTTGAAGTACCATAAAAGTTAAAAAGTCAAAAACCCAACACAATAAACATCCCTCTCCAATTTATAAAACTAGAGAAAAAGGTGTTATCTCCTGGGTTTTACACAATGCACCTTCCGTTTCTCTTCCTCTGCTGCTCAGCCAGTGTGAATGTGTTGGGTAGAATGTTGGTGTGGACGGTGATGTCATGGAATGTGTGTATTGCTGTGATGTGGACTTTCAGTTGGATCCTGGGCTGAGCAGCAGGGAGGCTGCTCATGTTGGGGCTATTTACATATTCACTGAAAAACCTACTTAACATCTAAGAACAATAAACATATTCATCTTTAACCTAACCATGTCTACTAGAACTCCTTACCACGATACAACAAAATCTGATTGAAAATAAATGACACCATAATGAGAAACATCCAATAAGGGGATTTGGCGATATGGGTTTTTAAAGATGTATCGCAAAAAGTCCCAAGAAAAAGTAGAGTGCCAATCAAATAATCACTGTTTGTGTTTGACTGAGATCCAGGCACAATTTAAAGTTGACCTCGATGGCGTGCAGGTCAGATAAAATAAATAGGTTAATTCTGGACAATGATTTTATCTTTTCTGTGTTATGGGAGTGTCCTAACTAATGACTTACACCTCTATAATTTTGTTGACTGACACTGATTTTGTTGACTCTGACACTGATGATTGACTATTTTGTCAATTGTACCTATGATTGCCTACACCCTCAACGATCTACCTCACCACAACTATTTAACTCTATATTTTGCGACTGCATACACCCTTAGCGATCTACCTCACCACAACTGCTTGCTGACCATCATCATTGTATTTATGGTTTCGAATTTCACTGACCTCTCCAGGTTATACAGGTTTTGGGTTTTATTTTATTTTACAGGTTATGCAGGTTATGTGTTTTATTTTACGGAGGACTCACGTCTGCCCTGTGTTTTTCATGCATCTCTCACTAACGCTTTCTTAGTCTCTCTTTTCACCATCAGATGATCTCTGTTGGTGCTGTGTTTGTTTCACCATTCTGTTTTTCTCTACATCCATTTATCTATGGCACCTGATTGCACCTCGACTATTTCGGCGGCCATCTTTGAAAGGTAGCCCTGATGACTCTCATGCCCGCTGTCTCTACACAATACACTCTCCCCAATATCTCTCATTGTATTTTATCTCCCTCCTAGCTACATTTCCCATCATTTATCTTTTTTGCTGTCGCTCCCCTCTAATTTACTACCCACCTTTATTCTTACTCTATACTACTTTACCCTCCAACTACACTCACCCTCTTTCCCAACTTCCTCATTTCTTCTCCACACCCTCCTCAGCTGACCTTTTCATGTTTTTATTGTATGCTTGGCTATATTATTTTTATTGCTGTACTTGTCTGTATCCCCTGCTATTCATAATTCCTTTATCTGAATCCATCCCCTACAATTCTTAATTCTTCTATTTGCACTTTATTCTTGTATATTTGGCTACACTACATTTTATTTTTTATTTTTTTATTGCTGTATTTTGCCTGTATCCCCGACATTTCACAATTCTTTTATTTGCACCTTATTAATATTAATCTATATCTAGCTATGTTATTGTATCGCTATATTTGTTTTCTATTTACCTAAACGATTCAATTTAGTCCTCATCACTTCTTATTGCATTGTTATATTTATTTTCAATTTGCTTAAACTATTCAATTTTTTTTTGACACTTTATTAATCTATGCTTGATTATACTCTTTTATTGCTTTATTTGTCTGTATACACTGTCAATTCATAATTCACCCATTTGCACCTTAATAATTGATGTTTGGCTATGTTATTGTATTGCTATACTTGTTTTCTATTTGCCTAAACTATTCAATTTAGTCCTCATCACATCTTATTGTACTGCTATATTTGTTTTATATTTTCCTTAACTACTCGTTTGATAAGATATATCCTTTCTTATGTAATCTTTATGACAATAACTATTATTTATTATTTTTGTCTTACTGCTCCTCATTTGATGCTCTATTTCTCTTGATTACCCACTTTATACTATACTAGGTACTTTACCGTTATCCTTACCTCATAGATTACTGCACTCTCTCTCTCCATATTCTCTGAATCATGCCACCCCTCCCTCTCACCCCCCCACTCCTCGCTCTCCCCCCTCCCCGGGACCTCAAACTCACCCATGTCTAAATTTGGCCCTTACTCGTGGTCCATCCTCTACCCCTCCCATCTATCCAAACATGGCAAAAAAAAACTTTAAGCACAAACTTCTCTGCCTCCACCCAGAAACCCTATTTGCCGACCACCATTACAGCCTAACCTCCTCAATTGTCACCAATTTCATCTTCTTCACCAAACGCCCATCCAAATGGAAAAGCCTATTTATGAGTCACCTCCCTATATCAAATTCGCATAAAATCCCATACGGCCTGAAACTCGTCACCACGCCATCTCCCTCCTTTCCGAGTGAAATAGATATCTCCATCTTCAAATCCGGAAACATTCTCATTCAAGCATCAGAAAATAACCTCGATATCTTTGAACAACACTTTAGCGCTATCTCCCTATCCCTCACACAATACTTGAACCCCACCCCCTCACCGCCTCATTCTCACGGCCCATCACCCCTCAACATCTCCCCTGCCCCCCTTCTCGTCTCCCTGATTCACCCCAAATTTTACCACCTTCTTCTCCCCTCATTCCCCCAACCCTCCTTTCACCCCTGCCTGATTTACCCTCCTCCTCTCCTCCCTCCAACCTCATTACACCCCCCCTCCCTTCCCCCTCTACCACTCACCCCCCGGTAACCCCCCTTTCCAATACCACACTCTCTGCTACGCACCTCCCTTCCTATGACTCCATTTTCACCCCATCTCCAATCTCTCCTCGTCCCCTCACACCACACTCATACAACCCCCTAACTCCCTTAACTGCCCTCACACCTCCTCGAACATTACCCCTCTCTCTCACCCCCTTACGATCCTCAATTACACACAATCTTCCATCTACGCCAATTCTTACTGTCCCCAAACCACCTCCTCTTAACTACTCGCCCAATAATAATACCTCTCCCACATCCACCTACTATACACTCCCACTCTCCAATAAAGATCCCCCTCCTCAACCTAATCCAATCCACACTCCAACACCCCCTTACAGCGAACCTCTCCTTTCATCCCTCGTTTCAGAACTCTCCTCACTTAGAAACGCTATCTCTCTCCTAACTAATGCCATCACCTCCACGCATACCTACTCTCCGACTCCCTCACAATACACCATATCCCCACTCATTAACAACAATCTCAATCCCAACCCTTCAACCGTCTTCCCCCCTAACATGATTACTAACATCAACAACACTCACCCGCTCACTAACAGCTCCTCCACAAATTCCACACCCGATCAACCTTCGTCAATCATTCCAATCCATAATACCATCACGCCCCACTATCCTCAACTGGATACGTACCTTATAACCTCAGAACTTATAACTCCCACAAACTTACCTTCCGCTCCCTGCTCACCCCCAGCCACTAAGCCACTTCCACTTCAATCTACTTCCACTATGCACCCCACCTATCAATCTACTATCCCTGTTCTCTTAGGTACAAGCAGATTCCCCCTTCTTACAAAATCCCCTAGACCTCCCCAACATCTGAGACCTATCCCCACTCATCAATCTTCTATCCCAGTTCTCCTAGGTACAAGCAGACTCCCCCCTCTTAAGAAATCCCCTAGACCTCCCCAGCATCTGAGAACTATTCCCCCCTGTCCCTCAACTCAACAACCTGACCCCTCTCCCCTACATTGCATGTTGATCAACTGCCGATCCGCCTCCCGCCACGCCACTGAGATTGCAGAAACGATCCTCAGCGAAAACATCGACATAGCATTCCTAACCGAAACCTGGCTCACCGCCCACTCCACTCCGATCCTCGACTTGCTCATTCCCCCAGGTTACTCAATCATCAAGAAAGACAGAATCAAGCAAACAGGAGGAGGACTTGCTCTAATTTTTAAAACTGAACATAACATCACGCTTGTTGAGTCTCAAGACCCTTCATCCTCTGAATACCTTTGTGCAGATCTCTGTATTCACGACTCCCCCACCACTCGGCTGCACACCATCTACCATCCCCCTGGAAATTGTATCTCTTTTACTGAAGAGATGTCTGACCTCATTATCCAATCCTCTCTATCACACTCTAAGAATATCTTCCTTGGTGACTACAACGTCCACTGGAATAAAATTGATGACCCTGCTATTATCACTTTTAAGAATACCATGGAAATCACCAACATGACCCAACTCTGCCATTCTCCCACTCATAATAAAGGTTCCACCCTAGATGCTATCATAACTAGCAATGATCTAGCCTCCCTCTCTAGTATACTTCCTATCGACTGGTCTGACCATTACCTCATCCTCTTCTACGTGAAGAGACCCACGAATCACCCCGCCCCCATCAGCACCCTACCGATGAAATCTACACGCAACCTTCACCTTATCCCTCTTGATGAACTGGAATCCACAATTAAAACCTGCTTACTTCGCCTCCCTCTCTCTGACAGTACTAATGACCTAACCAACCATTATAATAACTCTATTCTCCAAGCCCTTGACGAAATTGCCCCAATTAAACTCAAACAACAAAAAAACAACCCTCCCAAATCCTGGTTCAACTCTGAACTCAATAATGAAAGACGATCCCTAAGACAATCTGAACGTGTTTGGAGAAATCATCCCACCGATGACAATCTTACCCTCCTCAGAACTGCCAGAGTCCAATACAAAAAACACATCTACAATAAAAAAGCCTCCTTTCTCCGGTCACAACTTGACCAAGCTAAAAACCGACCTAAAGAACTCTTTAGCATTGTTAAAAAACAAACCTCCACTGGCCCTCCTAAAATATCTGCCTCTATTGACAAATGTGAAGAAATCGCCAGCTTTTTTAGCAACAAAGTCAATAAGATAGAACTATCCTTCTCCTCCCTCCCCCCCTCTTTCCAACCCTCCCACACTCTACACACCCTCCCCAACACCCCTTTATCTCTTTCGTCAACTCTTCCCACTCTCCTCGACCCATCTCTTACCCTTCCTGCTCGCGCGCATTCAGACCTCTCTACTAATAGACTCATAACTAAAAATAATGCTTCTTGGAGTGAATTTAGTCCAGTTTCAGTGTCATCGATCACTAACATCATGACTAACCTCAAACCTTCCTCCCATTCCAAAGATCCTCTTCCCGCCCATTTGGTCCAAGACCTCAAATCTACCATTGCCCCTATTTGGACCAATATCATCAACTCCTCCCTTGCCACTGGTTGCGTCCCAGCCTCCCTTCAGCTTGGTCAAATCTCTCCCATCCTGAAAAACACCTCTGCCGACCCAAATGACCTTAACAACTTACGCCCTATCTCTAACCTTCCTTTTCTCTCTAAAGCCCTAGAAAAATGTGTCCTATCACTACTTCAGAACCATATCCTCGACTTCAATCTCCTTGATGTTTTTCAATCCGGTTTCAGAAAAGGCTGTAGTACAGAAACTGCAATGTTAAATATCACAGATGACATTCATCGCTCCCTTGACAATGGTGAATCCTCTCTACTGATCCTCCTTGACCTCTCGGCGGCATTTGATACTGTCCATCATCCCACCCTTCTAAACACCCTCAAAGATCGATTTGGCTTGGAAGGCACTGTACACAAATGGTTCTGCTCATTCCTTCAAAACAGATCACAGCAAATCAAACTTAGCCACTTCCTCTCTAATCCTCAACCTGTCTCACTCGGGGTCCCTCAAGGATCCATCCTCTCCCCAACCCTTTTCAACCTTTTCATGGAACCACTCACCCTCATTCTCAAAGAAGCTAAAATTAGTTACCACCTCTACGCCGACGATACACAATTATACTACAAGATCAAATCCCACAACGACATCCTTCACCTCAACGACACCCTAACTAAAGTACAAGCCTGGTTCCATCTAAACCATCTCAAACTGAACCCCAAAAAAACAGAATTCATTCTTTTCACCCCCAAAAACAATACCCTTCCCATCCAAATCTGGATCAATGATATCAAAGCTCTCAATTGCTCCCTCTCCACCTCTAACTCTGTTAAATCACTTGGCATCAGCATCGACCAGAATCTCAACCTCATTCCCCACATCAATAATGCCGCCAAAAGTGCTCTTTTCACCCTTCTCCACCTCAAGAAACTCAAACCTTTCATTCCAGCTGATGATTTCAAAATCGTTGTCCAATCGCTAGTCCTCTCCAGGATTGACTATGCTAACGCCACCCTTGCCGGCACCCCTAAAACCCATCTTGCACCAATTAAATCTGTCCTCAATCTAGCTGCCCGACTCATCTCTGACTGTAAAAGATTTGACCACATATCGCCCGTCCTCACAAATCTTAATTGGCTCCCAATTGAAGGAAGATCCTCTTACAAGATTGCCTGTATCACCCACAAAGCTCTTCATCAAAACACCCCCGCCTACCTTGCAACTAAACTAAAAAAAGCAGGCTGCACCAGGTCCCTGAGAAGCACCGACTCCCTTCTCCTGATCCCACCTAGACTTAATTGTCAAAAAACTCAATCCCGTGCATTCTCTGGTAATGCTCCTACCATTTGGAACTCACTCCCCAAAAACCTTCGCTGCAACCCCTCTTACTCTCTTTTCAAAAAAGAACTCAAACTACTTCTCCACAACTTATATTGGGGTACCTAACATGTCCACTCTCTCTACTCTTATACCCTCCCCCCACCTTGTCTGAATTCAACATCTTCTCCCCTGTTAACTGTTTCGCCTATTTTTAATTTGTACCTGTCTCTTACTCCCCCACCTTATCATATACTTTTTGCAAACTGTATCCCGTTGCTAATTCCGCATATATTTCTATTCTATCCTATTGTGTCTAACTCTGTTGTAAAGCGCTCTGATACTCCAGGGTCCAGCAGCGCTATATAAAACCCTTGAAATAAATAAATAAATAAATCTTTTGATTTAGTCTCTAAATTGGAAGTCAAAGAACTCCAGTGGGGCAAAGCTGAAGGATGTATGTGCAAATGCCCTCATGACCCCTGATACCCGCTGAACGAGGTCCCACTGAAGCTGTTGCTTTTAGCGGGAAAAGTTGAGAGCAGGAGAAATTCACATTTTGCGGCCGTTGAAGTCATCTTGTTCTGAGGATACTTTTCACACCTTCACCTGGTCAAGAGTTCTACCTTCCACATTAGTCTTGTTCATGTAGATCAACATACTCTAGCGGTGGAAACCTGAAGCTGTATCTAATGAAAATGTATAGAAGTATGACACCTTTGCCGCGAGGTCCTGCTAATGCTCTGGAGGCCTTTGAAGTCCAAAACTTTTCCAAGTCCCAACGTTTCACAGATTATAGGAATAGTCCAGCTGGACACAGCTAAGGGTTCCAGGATTACAGGAAAAATACATAGATGTCAGACTTTACTCCAGCAGAAGTGACCAGCATGGACAGAGCAGGTCCAATTGCAACTGGTCAGGTGGGCACTCAAGCACAACAAGCTCTTGAGCTTGTTGTGTCCTTGTAGCTTCACAGGAGGTGAGCCAACAGAATATTTGAGTCCGCTTCTTTGTCCTGGGTACAAGTTAGAGCAGCTCCACAGCTTTATGCAGTGGCATAGCATGGGCAGGGCTATTGGGGTGGTTGCCCTGGGCGCCAAATTCTTACAGATGAAAAATTTTAAAAGGGTAAAACTTCAGGGAACAGTGCGCTAAATTTACAAGGGTATGTCAATATTAACTTTTTGCCATGCCTCCCAAAATTCTGGACTAGACTTCTGATAGTGTACAGATATTTAGTCTAAAATGTTTGACACGCTATTGAGGGAATGTCAAATAATACACTTCAGATAAAATAATTATGGAAGACCACACCCATTAAGTTCTTAAAGGAGACTGAGCAAGCAAGAGACTGACATGGTTTGGTGCATCGGAAACTGACGCGGTTCGGTGCGAGGGGAGGAGCTACACAGACTGCAGGAATGGGAGTAAGAGGCTCACTGTAGAGCCTTGCCAGAGGAACCCTTGTGTTTCTCGTTGTTTTTTTGGCCAGATAGTACGTTTGACTCCCGCTCCTCGCTACACCTCACCTGCTCCTTCTTCCATTCCCTGCCTACCTTGTAGGAACTACAGGCATTGGGCAAGGAGTGGCCATGGAGAGGGCTGTGGAGCTTTAGGTACTGAAAGAAGTGGATTAGCTGAACGGCATTGAATATCATTTTACGGCTGGTAAGCACATTAGGCGTGGTGGTGGCCCTCTTGGGGTGCAGAGGCGGCCAACGTTAGATTGGCACCACTTGTGCCTGGTAGGTGGTGCGCCTGGAATTGTTACAGCCATCCGATTACTATATATGCCTACTATATATACATACAGTGCAGTCTCTATTTTCCAAGTTAGTGACCAAGCTCCAATCTCCACAAAACTTACCCCAAGTGTACACCTGCTGTTCAATGTTGTTTTCGCCTTGTATTTGTCCTTTCTTGTATTGTTCTCTCTGGCTGCTTGAGAATTTGTAGGAGTCGGTGGCAATTTGAGAGTTCTTATGAACCTGACCTTGGAGAGGACCCCAATGGGGTCCTTGAGCAGGAGAAATCAGATATTGTCCTATTTAATCTATGGCTTTATCGATGCCTGATGCGGCTTGTGTCTTGGTTAAGGGGTATAAGACTCTTTTGGGGTTTACGACTTTCCAGATCTACCAGGTCTGGTTGAACGCTAGTGGATTTGTGTGGACTGAAGCAACTTTGTGATGATGTTGCCGACTTTGTTGAGGTGACTTTGCTGTCATTTGCCAGCATTTTTCTGGGCCATTGTCTTTCTGGTTCTGTGTGAACTGAGTTAATAAGAAGTGCCTGGTCTTTAGAAACTAGGCCAATTTTCATCTCTTGCATGGCTCCCAGGAAGCACAAGCATTGCCAATGGTGCATGGGCTAGTGGGCGCAATAAATGCTATGCCCCGGTGTTAGACCTGTCCGCCCTTTGGATGGTCCCTCCTAGTGTTTATTTATTTTTGTCCCCTTTCTGCCCCTCAATCCTTTCATTTTTTTATGTCCACTGGGATTTTTCAGATGTTGACCAAGGGGTTAGGTGCTCCTCGCCCCTATAGTTTTTTTCCCCTGCATTAGGTGCCTTTCCTGACTGAAACTACAGAAACCACAAAATGGTGGCTTCCAACTGCCACCTAACTGGCTACCTCAGGATTCAGGTCCATAGGACAACATGAGGGTTTCCAGAACCTTCTGGACTCCTCTGGACATTCTGGGGTTAGCCTATATAAGGCGGAATGTTGGGCAGCCATTTTGTTGTTGTGAGGAGGGGAGTCCAGACAGGAGCTTAGGCAACTGAGAAGGGAGTTTGGTGCGCAAAGCGAAGGTTTTGACTGTCCTTAGGGGTTGCTTCCCCTCGCTACTGATGCCATCCCCTATGAGCTGACCTAGCCCTGCTCTCCCCCGCTCGGTCATCTTCCCCATGGTGACTGTGTTGGGACCTTAACTGAGGTGAGAGATCATCCGACTGGCAGACAGAGGGGTGTCACTTCCTCCAGGAAGGGACTACAAATTCTGCCATTGAACTCTCACCCTTGTTGTGAGACCCGGCTTCTGGCTGTCCCGACAGAAACCCCCAGAGACTGCCCCATCAATACAGGCCCTGAGGCATCACTAAAGACCCTGGCTTTACCGGCGCATCTGGCGCAGGCTTACCTTGCTGTCCTGAACCCCTGCAACGTGTGAGGCAAGCGCTGCTTCCGCAGTCCGCCGACTGCAGGGTCCGCTGAAGAGCACCTGAAGGAGGCCGGCGTGTGAGGCAAGTGCCGCTTCCGCCGACATCGAGTAAATCGAAGGTGAGGCCAAAGTGTAGTCCCGCCCCAGCGCTGGCAGGAGAGAGCAGCCGGAAGGAAAGGGGCGGAATCGAAGGCGGCCAACCCTGACTGAGATTCCCCACCCCGAGGGAGGTTCTCTTCACTCCGACGCTGAGGTGAGGGACGCGCAAGAGGGAGAGACTGACCGGCATGGGCGAGAGGTTCCCTTTCAGAAAGTCTAGTGACTAGGGCTCCTCCTTCCCTGGGCAGTGTGGGAAGCAAAGACCTTGATCCGGAGATTCCCAGAGACGTTGTCAACGCCTCAGGCCACGAAGTAAGCTGGGAGTTGGGATGTTGGACTAGTGTAAGCAGGAGGACTCTGCAGGGCCCATTTCTTTAATGATCTTGCTGTGATTCATCGGGAGAGATCGTGTTGAGGCTCTGGGCGCTGGAGTCAGCAGAATTATACCGCGGGTGGAGTCAGAGTCCGACAGGACAAAGGAAACAAGAACCTACTTGGTCTGACTGAAGCTAATTTGAGATTGGGGCGTGGCAGATTAATCGAGTGGGTCATGTTAACCAGCTCATGCTGAAGTGTTGCCATAACTTCTTAAAAGTATCTGCCTCCCTATGATGTTAAATTGAATTTAAAATCTGTCTACTTAATGTGAGTGTTTTAATCAGCAGTTTTCGGCCTGTTTGGATTGTCCTTTTTGATCTTGCTGGGTAAAAGAAGGTGGAATGTACTCACTGTATAAATGACCTTTTGCTTTGACCTGCAGGTAGCATCCTAGGCTAACAACTGCTTAATTCCTCTTTCAAGATACCCTTGCTGCAGAATTATTATTGGAGGTTGATCTTTACAAAAAGGGGTAATGTTATGAATGCCTGTTTAGAGCTAAGTCACTCTTTCTGATATATGTTGAGAGCTGAAAGGATTCACCTATGAAACATAACTTGGTACTGGAAGTGTGCTTTATCTATGCAGGTGTTTCAGAACTAACGACTATTATGTGAATTATTGTCGAATATATGTAATTGATAAACTAACTGAAGGGAAGATAAAGCTTTTCTACTTTTATAAATACGGTGTAGTGTCATTTTTGAGTGGGTGATCACTGAGTTACTTTAAGGGTGCTACACAAGCTTAACACTTTTTGCCTTTTGGACTGATCTGCCTACTCCGCGCCAAGCTACCCTATGTAGTCTGGAGATCCCAGGTCTAACATAATTGGTGTCCAGCGGTGGGATGAGAACTGTGCTTGCGTCCACTCTATAGTAACCTAGTGTACTCCATAGACCTACACCTGGAGTTTTCTCCTAATGGACTCCCTAATTATATTTTTATTTTTTCAAATTTACTCCTGGTGGTGGGTGGAGGTAGCTTCTAAATACCCTCTCAATTAATTCCTTCCAAGTGGCTGTCCGTGACTCTCATTAGCAAAATGGAATTTGCTCTGGAAGAATTGGAGACCTATACTGCGGCCCAGCTTAGAGACTTTTGCCAAAAGATGGGAGTGTTCTTTAAGCGTGGTGCTAAAAAGGGGGAACTCCAGACCAGCTTGAGGGCATGGGTGGCAGCGCACCCAAAGGGGAAGGAGGAGGAAGAGGAGACAGACCGAGACACTGTCATCGGGGTAGATGGATTGTTCCAACCTGAAGTGGGGAACCTACTACCGGGTCCTAGGACACTTTCAAGGGAGGGCAGCAGTGTCTCTGGAAGAAGCTAAATATATCCGAAGCTGAATTAGCTGACCGGAGGGAGAAAAGACAGCTGAAGTGGGAGTTAGCCCGGTTAGAAAAGGAGAGGGAGGAGCAGAGGATGGCTCATGAGTTGAAACTCAGAGAGTTAGATCTCAAGGCCCTACAGGCAGGGACTCCCAATACTCCAAATGGTGGCAGCGAACCAAAGGATTTGACCAGGGAACCCAGACCTTATCTACCTAAGGACGTAGTCGCCAGCTACAGTACAGGGGATGACATCGCCAAGTGGCTGGCCGCCTATGAGGTCTCCGTAAGAGCCCATGGGATACTGGAGAAACACTGGGGGGGTGGCTTGTATAAATACATGCCTCCTACAGGAAGGGATACACTTTTGGCCCTAGAGCAGGGAGAGCAGACCCACTACCCCACCATGAAAGTGGCGCTAATAAGAACGTTTGGACTGACTCCAGAGAAATACCGACAGAAGTTTAGGGGTAGTCACAAACTAGGCACACAGAATTGGGTGGATTTCTTGGACTACGCAAAGAAGGCATTAGAGGGTTGGGTACAAGGCAGCGAGGTGAGGGACTATGAGGGGTTGTATGACCTTATTCTTAAGGAGCACCTACTCGAGAACTGCTTTCCCGAGCTGCGTCAACACCTGGTGGACAGCAAGCTGACCAACGCCCGGAAGCTTGCTGAGGACGCGGACATCTGGGCAAGTACCCGGGTGTCCTCAAAGGGGACTGGAGGGGATTCCCAAAGGACCGGACAGGGCGCCCCCCAGAAGAAAGAGGGGGGAGATAAAAAGGAGTCCTCAAAAGGCCCCCAAAACAGTTTCCAGGAAAAGGGAACAGGATTCACCCCTAAGGCTAACCCGCCCAGAAACCCTCATCCTGGCCAAAGTCAGCAGCCAAGGGTTGTCCACTGCTTTGAGTGTGGTGGTGTTGGACATTATAAGGGAGATGTCAAGTGCCCAAAGAGACCACCCCCTCCCACTGGAGGAAAAGCCCCGGGAGTAGCTAGTGTAGTGCTCGGGGAGGAGTTGCCCTTAGATAAGGGGGGTGAGTGGGCGGGTGTCACCTTAGTGTCCCTGGGAGATCGGGAGATGGTTTCTAAGATCCAGGTGCCCTCAAATACTGTAAAGTATGGGCAGTGGGTCACCATCAATGGCCAAAGAGGGGAGGCTCTGAGAGACACAGGAGCCAGTATGACTATGGTAAGGAGTCAACTGGTGTCTCCAGAGCAAGTGATTCCACATGTACTCCACCCCGCCGCGATGGCTGACGCAGATTGGGCCACTACCCTGTGGCCGAGGTTCCATTTGAGTGGGAAGGGGTTGCAGGTTCACTTCGAGTTGCCGTAAGCCCTGCCGTACCAGTCGATTGTCTGTTGGGGAATGACATGGAGCACAATGCTTTGAAGGAGGTGGAATACCGGACTCATTCTGAGATGCTGGGTACACCTGACTAGGCCTGTGCTAGCACAAGGTCCGCGACTACCCGGAGGGGGAGTTTGCTTGGGCTGGAGCCTGGAACAAGGGCCCAGCCAGCTGCCAAAAAGGGGAAGAACCGAGGACAGGAGAAGCCTGCCTCGATTTCCACACCCCATGAGATAGATAGGCCACCTGCGGTGGTGGACCAGGAGTCCGTGGAGGGGGAAGTTGTCTCCCTGGAGAACTTACCTATCCCTGCTGAGTGGCATGTGGAAGGAGGGCCTACCAGGGAGGAGTTTTGTAAGGGCCAGAAGGAGTGCCCTACCCTTGAGGGACTGAGGCGACAGGCCGAAGCCCAGGCAGCAGGGAACGTTACTGGGAATGACCATATTTACTGGGAGGATGGACTCCTCTACAGTGAACCTAAGGCACCCGTGCACGGTTCATCACGGGCCTTGGTTGTCCCTCAACGTTACCGAGCCTTTCTTTTAGAACTGGCTCATGAAATTCCCTTGGCAGGACACTTAGGACAGGACAAGACCTTTGCCCGGCTTGTCCCCCACTTTTACTGGCCTCAGATGAAAGTGGCATCCGACACATACTGTCGGACATGTGTATCCTGCCAAGCCAGTGGGAAAACAGGGGTGAAGCTGAAAGCTCCCCTGGAACCACTTCCAGTCATTAGCACCCCCTTTGAAAGGGTGGGCATCGACATTGTGGGGCCATTGGATCCACCAACTACAGCTGGTCACAGGTTTATCCTGGTTCTGGTGGATCACGCCACACGGTACCCAGAGGCAATTCCTCTGAGGACCATTACTGCACCTGCAGTGGCTAGGGCCCTGATGGGGATCTTTACCCGAGTGGGTTTCCCCAAGGAGGTTGTGTCCGACAGGGGGACCAACTTCATGTCAGCGTACATGCGGGCTATGTGGAAGGAGTGTGGAGTTACCTACCGGTTTACCACTCCTTATCACCCACAGACCAATGGTCTGGTGGAAAGGTTCAACAATACCTTGAAAGGCATGATAAGAAGTCTGCCTGAGAGCCTGCGGAGGAAATGGGACGTCCTCCTACCCTGTCTGTTGTTTTCCTACAGGGAAGTTCCACAGAAGGGAGTGGGCTTCAGCCCCTTCGAGCTTCTGTATGGGCACCCTGTGCGTGGACCTCTCAGCCTGGTGAAAGACGGATGGGGAAAAGTCTCCCAGGAAGCTTCCCCAGGATGTGGTGAGCTACATGCTGGCTTTCGGGAGCCAAATGGCTATGTTGTGGAAACAAGCTTCTGACAACTTGGAAGCCAGCCAAGCAGTGATGAAAGAGTGGTATGACCACAACGCTCACCCCGTGGAGTTGGAGCCTGGCCAGAAAGTGTGGGTGATGGAACCTGGAGAGCTGAGTGCCCTCCAGGATCGCTGGACAGGCCCCTTTGAGGTGATGGAGAAGAAGGGTAAGGCCACCTACCTGGTGGATCTTAATACCCCTGGACAGCCCCTACGGGTACTGCATGCCAATCGCCTCAAACCCCACCATGAGAGGCCCGAGGTCATCTTGATGATGGTGACTGATGGAGCAGAGGAAGCGGAAAGCAAGCCTCTCCCTGATCTCTTTTCGTCTCAGGAAAAGGATGGGTCGGTGGAGGGAGTGATTCTCTCCCCATCCCTAACTCCTGAGCAGCGAGAGGACTGCCGCCAGGTCTTGGAGCAGTACTCCTCGTTGTTCTCCGTTGTCCCGGGAAGGACCCACCTGTGTACCCATGATGTGGACACAGGAGACAGCCCACCAGTGAAGTCTAAGACCTACCGGCTGTCAGACAAGGTGAAGGCCAGCATCCACAGCGAAGTTACCAAAATGCTGGAGCTAGGAGTCATTGAACCTTCTAGCAGCCCCTGGTCCAGTCCGGTGGTTCTGGTACCAAAAGCTGCCCCACCGGGCACCACTCCAGAACTGAGGTTCTGTGTGGATTACCGGGGACTGAATTCAGTGACCAAGACTGATGCACATCCGATCCCTAGGGCGGATGAACTTATTGAGCGGCTGGGAGCTGCCCAATACTTGAGTACCTTTGACCTTACATCAGGGTACTGGCAGATCTCTCTTACAGATGGAGCAAAGGAAAGGTCAGCCTTCTCCACACCTGAGGGCCACTACCAGTTCTGCGTAATGCCCTTTGGGCTCAAGAACGCCCCTGCCACCTTTCAGCGGCTGGTGAACCAGGTCCTCTCTGGGATGAAGGCTTTCTCCGCTGCATATCTGGATGACATTGCTGTCTTCAGTAGCAGTTGGGAGGATCATTTGTGTCATCTACAAGCTGTTCTCCAAGCCCTGAAACAAGCTGGCCTGACAATCAAGGCCAGTAAATGTCAGATCGGGCAGGGGTCGGTTGTGTACCTAGGCCACTTGGTGGGCAGGGGAGCGGTGCAGCCCCTTCAGGCAAAGATTGAGGCAATCATGGCCTGGGAGCCCCCCAAGACCCAAACTGAGGTCCGAGCTTTCCTGGGCCTCACAGGTTACTACCGTCGCTTTGTGAAGGGATATGGCACTATTGTAGCCCCCCTCACTGAGCTCACATCTAAGAAACAACCTCGACGGGTAGTCTGGACGGAGGCTTGTCAGCAAGCCTTTGAGAAGCTGAAACAAGCAATGTGTGCAGCACCGGTCCTGAGGGCCCCGGATTTCTCCAAGGAGTTCATTGTCCAGACAGACGCATCAGAGCATGGCATTGGGGCAGTGCTATCGCAACTCAATGAAGAGGGTCTGGATCAGCCTGTTGTCTTCCTGTCTAGGAGACTGCTTCCCCGGGAACAGAAGTGGAGTGCAATAGAGCGGGAAGCCTTTGCGGTGGTATGGGCTCTGAAGAAGCTGCGGCCATACCTGTTCGGCTCGCACTTCCTGGTTCAGACTGACCACCGTCCCCTCCGTTGGCTTATGCAAATGAAGGGAGAAAATCCCAAGCTGTTGAGATGGTCTATCTTCCTACAGGGAATGGACTTCCAGGTGGAACATCGGCCTGGAGTGGACCAAGCCAATGCAGACGGTCACTCTAGGTATTTCCGCCTTAGTGAGGAGGACTCCCAAGGGGTTGGGTAGCTCTCCCCACTTTCAGCTGGGGGGGACGCGTGTTAGACCTGTCCACCCTTTGGATGGTCCCTCCTAGTGTTTATTTATTTTTGTCCCCTTTCTGCCCCTCAATCCTTTCATTTTTTTATGTCCACTGGGATTTTTCAGATGTTGACCAAGGGGTTAGGTGCTCCTCGCCCCTATAGTTTTTTTTCCCCTGCATTAGGTGCCTTTTCCTGACTGAAACTACAGGAACCACAAAATGGTGGCTTCCAACTGCCACCTAACTGGCTACCTCAGGATTCAGGTCCATAGGACAACATGAGGGTTTGCAGAACCTTCTGGACTCCTCTGGACATTCTGGGGTTAGCCTATATAAGGCGGAATGTTGGGCAGCCCTTTTGTTGTTGTGAGGAGGGGAGTCCAGACAGGAGCTTAGGCAACTGAGAAGGGAGATTGGTGCGCAAAGCGAAGGTTTTGACTGTCCTTAGGGGTTGCTTCCCCTCGCTACTGATGCCATCCCCTATGAGCTGACCTAGCCCTGCTCTCCCCCGCTCGGTCATCTTCCCCATGGTGACTGTGTTGGGACCTTAACTGAGGTGAGAGATCATCCGACTAGCAAACAGAGGGGTGTCACTTCCTCCAGGAAGGGACTACAAATTCTGCCATTGCACTCTCACCCTTGTTGTGAGGCCGGACTTCTGGCTGTCCCGACAGAAACCCCCTGAGACTGCCCCATCAATACAGGCCCTGAGGCATCACTAAAGACCCTGGCTTTACCAGCGCATCTGGCGCAGGCTTACCTTCCTGTGCTGAACCCCTGCAATGTGTGAGGCAAGCGCCGCTTCCGCAGTCCGCCGACTGCAGGGTCCGCTGAAGAGCACCTGTAGGGGGCCGGTGTGTGAGGCAAGTGCCGCTTCCGCCGACATCGAGGAAATCGAAGGTGAGGCCAAAGTGTAGTCCCGCCCCAGCGCTGGCAGGAGAGAGCAGCCGGGAGGAAAGGGGCGGAATCGAAGGCGGCCAACCCTGACTGAGATTCCCCGCCCCGAGGGAGGTTCTCTTCACTCCGACGCTGAGGTGAGGGACGCGCAAGAGGAAAAGACTGACCGGCGTGGGCGAGAGGTTCCCTTTCAGGAAGTCTAGCGACTAGGGCTCCACCTTCCCTGGGCAGTGTGGGAAGCAAAGACCTTGATCCGTAGATTCCCAGAGACGTTGTCAACGCCTCAGGCCACGAAGTAAGCTGGGAGTTGGGATGTTGGACTAGTGTAAGCAGGAGGACTCTGCAGGGCCCATTTCTTTAGCGATCTTGCTGTGATTCATCAGGAGAGATAGTGTTGAGGCTTTGGGCGCTGGAGTCAGCAGAATTATACCGCGGGTGGAGTCAGAGTCCGACAGGACAAAGGAAACAAGAACCTACTTGGTCTGACTGAAGCTAATTTGAGATTGGGGCGTGGCAGATTAATCGAGTGGGTCATGTTAACCAGCTCATGATGAAGTGTTGCCATAACTTCTTAAAAGTATCTGCCTCCCTATGATGTTAAATTGAATTTAAAATCTGTCTACTTAATGTGAGTGTTTTAATCAGCAGTTTTCTGCCTGTTTGGATTGTCCTTTTTGATCTTGCTGGTTAAAAGAAGGTGGAATGTACTCACTGTATAAATAACCTTTTGCTTTGACCTGCAGGTAGCATCCTAGGCTAACAACTTCTTAATTCCTCTTTCAAGATAACCTTGCTGCAGAATTATTATTGGAGCTTGATCTTTACAAAAAGGGGTAATGTTATGAATGTCTGTTTAGAGCTAACTCACTCTTCCTGATATATGTTGAGAGCTGAAAGGATTCACCTATGAAACGTAACTTGTTACTGTAAAGTGTGCTTTATCTATGCAGGTGTTTCAGAAGTAACGACTATTATGTGAATTATTGTCGAATATATGTAATTGATAAACTAACTGAAGGGAAGATAAAGCTTTTCTACTTTTATAAATACGGTGTAGTGTCATTTTTGAGTGGGTGATCACTGAGTTACTTTAAGGGTGCTACGCAAGCTTAACACTTATTGCCTTTTGGACTGATCTGCCTACTCCGTGCCAAGCTACCCTATGTAGTCTGGAGATCCCAGGTCTAACACCCGGGCACTGTCAACCCATGCTACGCCACTGCCTTTTATGTATCCTCACAATTTTCAAATAGCATGCCAAGCTGGACTGGAAGTAAGTTCTTTCACAGGTCCAGAAAGTGTTTGGAGGAGCTGTGGGTAAAGTGCCAGCTTTGAAGGTTTCACTAGACAGTTGGTGAGGGTGACTCCTGGACACTTCCTAACCAAAGGGTAAAGGTTCCCAGAGGCAACAATACTCACGTTTACACCACATCGTTTTTGCCTTACAGCAAACGATCCCAGAGTACACTACTCTAAGGGAAATCCAAGATGGCACATGCCTTCTGCCCTTGGAGAGAGCTTGTGTGCTATTCAGAAGCATGCTTAGGAAAATTAGGAGCCCCCTATCCCATAACTATCCCAAACTAGTTCTGGGACCCTCCCACTGTGCAGGTGCCCATCGGGCCGAAAGAACAAAGGCTTTCCCTTTCTTTGGTCTATCTTTAAACTAAACCTTGGATAGGCAGGCTTCACCTCTGTCCCTTTCAAGTTAATGAAGTTCCTTCAATCTTCCCAGCTGCCCTTCTTAAGCTGATATGTATTACACTCTCTACACCGAGCCCATCTTGTCACCAGTCTTTGCTCTAGAAGCAGTGTTCATACCTCATTAATGTCAAGCACTGGCAGAGAACCTGTTGTCAAGCTAAGACAAATTAGCCCATAGGAGCTTCATAAAGGGGAAAGGTAACTTTCTAAAAAGTTACTTTTCCTAAATATTTATTTAAAAAATCTAACTTCACCATTGAATTGGATTTTAAATAAATATTAAAATGAGTGGTTAAGCCATTTCTCTGGTATTTTCCAAACCAGAGAAAGCAGAATTAATGTTTAATATTAAGTGTAGTTTTCCTCATATGACAGCAGTAGCATTCCACAGTAAAATAGTTTTTGGGGTCTTGTCACTGTAGGGACATAGTGACATCAAATTTCTACATGTTCCACTTTTACATACCATGTACTCTACCTGTGGCTACAAAGCCTTTACAAAGGTGTCTGATTAATATTTGAAAGGGAAATTCTTCCCTGTGAAAAAGCGTTATTTTGATAGGTTGTGCTGCAGGGTTAACCTGTGGCAGTCAGGCTACATTGGTAGGCCTGTAGCCATGTTTTCCATATTACATTAGTATTGCAGTCCCCAGGTAACATTTAACTTTCCATACCTCCCCTTTGCAGCCAAAGTCACAGAGAGACTCGTGAACGCCCAGCTGACCGCCTTCATCGAAAAGATCTCCATCCTAGACACCTCCCAGTCGGGTTTCTGCAGCAACCATGGCACCGAGACCGCCTTCCTCGACGCCAAGGACGACATCCGCATTTTACTAGACCAGGGACACACTGCAGCCCTCATCCTTCTAGACCTCTCCGCAGTATTCAGTATTCAACACCGTCTCACATCGCATGCTCGCATCCAGACTCCACGATGCAGAAATACAAGGAACCGCCCTCGACTGGATCCAATCCAATCCTTCCTCTCCAGTAGAACCCAGAGGATCAGACTCCCCCTTCCCACTAACATCAACTGCGGAGTACCCCAAAGATCTTAACTCAGCCCAACGCTTTTCAACATCTACATGGCCCCCCTCACCAACATCGTTAGACAACATGGGCTCAGCATCGTATCCTACGCCAATGACACCCAGCTCATCCTATCACTCACAAAGAATCCCGAAGACACCAGACTCTGCTTCTAGGAAAGAATGAAAAACATGGCAGCCTGGATGAAGGACATCTGCCTAAAACTCAACTTGGAGAAGACGGAAGTCCTCATCCTCTGACCTCCACCTGGGACAGCACCTGGTGGCTCTCTGCCCTCAGTAACCCACCAACCCCAATAGACCACGCTCTGACCTCGGAATCATCCTTGACTCCTCCCTTTCCATGACCAGCCAGATAAACGCCGTTGGGTCCACGAGGTTCAACTGCCTTTGCATCCTCCGCAAGACCTTCAAATGGATCATCCCGAATGCAGAAAGACTGTCACCCACGCACTCATAACCAGCAGACTGGACTACGGCAATGCCCTCTACGCCGGAGTCAACAGAACCCTTCTACACAAACTCCAAACCATCCAAAATGCCGCAGCCAGACTCGTCCTCAGGACACCGCGTCTTGAGCACATGACCGAACACCTACGAGGCCTCCACTGGCTAACCGTCGAGAGGAGGATCACCTTCAAACTCCTCACCCACACCTACAAATCCCTCAACAACATCGGACCCAAATACCTAAACAACAGAGTATCATTCCACGTACCCAAAAGGAACCTCTGCTCCGCCGACCTTGCCCTGGCAGAGGTTGCCTGCATTCGCAGACACAGAACCAGCTTGGAGAGCCTTCTCCTACTTCACAGCTAAGACATGGAACGAGCTCCCTGTGAACATCAGACACTCCCCGACCCTGCACACGTTCAGGAAGGACCTCAAGACCTGGCTATTCGACTGATCTGGAGCCGTCCTCCCCCTTAACCCCCCAGCACCTTGAGACCCTCACGGGTGAGTAGCACGCTCTACAAATACTGATTGATTGATTGATTGCGTATAGTTTATACACCAACTGTTATGTCAATCAGGGATTAACTAATTCTAAGTGGTTTAGGGGCAGAGCACATACACGAGGTACTAGACATTAGTGCCCCGTATGAAAAGTCCAAAAAACAGAAAAATAAATTGACACAAAATGATGGTGTACACCAAAACTCTGCATTGTCTCACAACCAGTAATAAGCAGATCTATGGATGTTATTGAAGGCTGCATTTGGAAGTGTTTTTGAATTTTAGACACTATACACTGCTTGAAGTAATAAGATTAGATTTGACATCCTTTTGGTCCTTGCCACTTCAGCAATAGTCCTATAGTATACTATGTAATTTATCAAATGCCTTATTGTACTGAGTAAAAGTCGAGCACTTGAGTTGTAGGAGTCGTAGTTATTTTGCATTTACTATTCCATGTTACACATGGCTAGTGGCATTGAGTGCAGGGGTATTATTATATTATATTGTATTTTAAGTGCATTTATATGGCGCTTAAAACCCCAATGAGGCATTGGAGTGCCTTATAGTTGGGCAGTATTATCTGTCAGCAAAGTGCAGCTAGACATAAAACTACTTCTGCCAGAGGTGAGGCCAATGTATAATAAACACTGCACAGACACTCTGTCTGATCCTGCTGGCCCACATCTTTGGCACTTCCAGTGGTTATAACTGTAACTATTAGGAGGAAGTAGCATTTATCCATGGCGTGTCCTCACATGATTTAACACTGGAAGTGATGGTTTTCTGCTGGTGTGGTAGTTTCCAAGTTCTGCATACCTCAAAAGATGAAATCAGGTGTTCCCTCGATTCAGGAGCAATGGCCGGCGGAGCCAGTTTCCAAGGCCATTCATGCTGGTGACTGATTTTTCATCTCATAACTGGTCTGTACTTTGAGGCAGTTTAGTCCTTGTATCTTAATAACTATATATTGATTGATCATCGTGCTTTGAGAATGCGCACACCTCTTTCTGCCTCTGTTGTGGGTGCTCCAGCCTGTAGATGACCCTGTTGTGAAGCCATAGGCTGAGTTTGAAAGACAGCCTGAGAAGGGCACATGAAAAAGGAACTGAGCCAAATCAGTTCTAAAAATGCATTCTAAAGACACACACACCCTGTACCCCGTACCTTTATAAGAGTGAGAGCTGTTGACCCACTTGTTGTTTTAGTATCAAGTTATCTGTGACCAAGGAAGGGGTGTTTCACAGAGTACCCAAAGAACTACTGAGCAAACTGAGCTGCAGTCTGTATGACAACCAGTTTCCCAGAGGTGAGGGGACATCACCTGTAGTTTGATGTGGAGTAAGAACTGCTTTCTTTTCATGAAATTGCCTAGAAAGTCCTGCCTAAATGAAAAGGGAGAGAGTGAGCCCATCCTCCAGGAGCAGCAAACTTTTGCGCGGACAAGAGCGGTTGAGCTTGGTGCTGTGGTGCATATGCCAGAGACTTAAGATGAGTGACTGCCGTGTTCCCAACTTGGAGCTATCCAAGCCTGAGATGTGAGACCTAATGAAACATACTGAACAAGAATTACTGTAAGAAATTTGAGTCCATGTGAAGGACTCATCAGCACTGACCCCTTTACTGAATCTTGAGCATATATCTTTTAGCTTCTGCTCAGATGATACAGAAATCTTTATCTGCCCTTAACGTTGTGTAACTTCACACAATTATACCTTTCCTTTAGTCAGGTCTTTCTTATTCAAAACCAACTTACACGAAGGAATGAAAGAAGTAGCCGAATGGATGAAGAACAGCCGCCTAAAACTGAACTCGGACAAAACAGAAGTCCTCATCTTAGGATCATCCCCTTCCGCCTGGGACGACTCATGGTGGCCACCAGCCCTGGGAACCGCACCCATACCTACGGACCACGCACGTAACCTGGGCTTCATCCTGGACTCCTCCCTCTCGATGACCAAACAAGTCAACGCCGTCTCATCCTCATGCTTCAACATCCTACGCATGATCAAAAAAATCTTCCGCTGGATCCCCACCGATACAAGAAAGACAGTCACCCACGCACTGGTCACAAGCCGACTGGACTACGGAAACACCCTCTACACCGGAACCACAGCCAAACTACAGAAAAAACTCCAACACATCCAAAACACCTCAGCCAGACTCATACTGGACATCCCCCGTCAAGCTCACATTTCCGGTCACCTGAAAGACCTCCACTGGCTCCCCGTCAACAAGAGAATAACGTTCCATCTCCTCACCCACGCACACAAAGCCCTCTACGACCTAGGACCCGAATGCCTCAACACGCGACTGTCCTTCTACACCCCCACCCGCCAACTACGTTCATCCAATCAAGCCCTCGCCGCAATTCCGCGCATCCACCTCTCCTTCAGAAAGCAACTTAAAACTTGGATATTCGATAAGTAAAGTACCCCCTCCCCCCTTCCTCCCCCCTCCAAGCGCCTTGAGACCCTCTGGGTGAGTAGTGCGCTATTCAAATTTCCGAACTTGAACTTGAACTTATTGAAACTCAAATTGCTTTAGTGTCCTTGAAGAGAAAGAGTATATCAAAACTAGAAGCGCCAGTTAGCGCACTAACCAGAGGTCTGTGTGATGGGCCAGAATAGCTGGTGAGTTAAACAGTAAAAAGATAGTCATAGTAAAGTTGATGGGGGCACAGCAGCATCAACTGATCGGCCAGGTTCCAGGGTTTAAGATTGTTGGAAGCTGTGTAAAAGGGAGGCATTTCCAAGAAGGATAGCCGGCCGCCAGCTTCCATGTGAAGATGTCTAGGTTACTTTTGTCACATGTGGCGGAGCTCAGACCCCTAGTCCAGCGATGATGCGGGACGCAGCTCTCTCTCAAGACAGATCAACAAAGCCAAGCAGGCAACTGAGTTTAAAAGTAGTATTTAAAGTTTGTCATGCAAGTGTGAATCTGGAGCCTTCTTGAAGATTACTAAACATGTCCTGACAATTAGAGGGCTGGCTGTCTCTTGCAGAAGACTGGGGCAGGAAATAGTAGGCTGAGTAAACAAACACATTAGGCACTGGTGTCTTGCTGAAGACTACTGCCTTTCCTGTAAATTAGAAGGCTGTCTCTGGCAGGAGACTGAGGCAGGGGATTGAGGCCTATAATTAGATGGCTGGGCAGCTGTACAAATAAACAACATACAAGCATATTAGGCAACCTTTAGGTCAACAGAAAACAGAAGGATTTAACTAATCAGCACATTTGTTCAAACAGTATTCCAAGCATTTGTACTTAGCTATACAGCTCTTTAAGCTGCACTCAAACTAAAGTACCTAGCATGCCTAAATAAAGTGCACAGAAGAGTATGAGACACCCGTCCAACAAGGAAACATTGAAAATTGCACAGCAGAGTACATAGCACCTACCCAACTAATTGACAACAATGGTGAACAAACAGCACAGGCAGAACACGGTATGACACTGACTACATCCCTTTGTCAGCCCAAAGCAACTGTTGTCAGTATGCTGTGGCATTTGTTGAGTTGTGTCCAAGCTGGCCAGCTTGCTGAAGAAGAACACTGAACTCTTGGCATCTGTCCCAGGTTGTCCTGTATGGACTGAACGTGTCAATAGTCCTGGTACTATGCCACCCAGAAGAAGAAGCTGCTGCCTTGAGGTACTTGGTCCCCATGTGCTGAAGCAGTGATTCGATGCCTTTGGCACTAACTCTCAGAGTGCCTGTCTGGAACCAGCTGTTGATGTCAAAAGCACCTCTAAGCTGCCTGAAAGGAGTACTGCATCAACACATCACCCGAGGGAGACCAAGCGAATATCACCAAGACCTAAAGGTCTGGAGAGGGGAAGGGCAGCTATAACAGTGGGGCTCAATTAATTCCAGCCCTTATAACCGTGGGTCTCAACTACTTACAATATTGTGAAGCCCAGAAGAAGGCCACTGTCTAAAGGCAGTCGCTGCAGCCACTGCCTCCAGTACACTGCCATGAAGCCGCAGCCTGCCCAACGTAAGCAGGGAAGCCACACAACTCTACCACAGTTAGCAAGTCTACAGTGAACACAGGCTAAAACCAGGGGCCAACCCACGGTCTACTGCATCCCAGAGAAAGGGTGAGGCACTGAACACTAATATGACTCTGAAGAGACTAATAACTAAAGATATGAAGCACTGCGCCTGCACTGTTTTGAACACCTAAAAGACTCTAGCATACAAGAGGGGCAGAAAGAATGTTAAAGAGAGGGCCAGTTTTCATAGCTGTATTAGCCTCATATCCGAATATCGGGTATTGATACTTTTGTGTTACTTTGCAGCTTTGTGTCTTATTGTGTAATAAATAGCTTTTCTTTTTGCTAATAACAGGTATGGACTGAACAGTCTTGGTATTGCACCGCAGGAAGTCTGTTGCATGTGATCCTGCATTCTTAAATTTTCTAATCAAATATGAATGTTGTTTTCCTATGCATTTGAAGTGCACTTTAGCCTCAAAATGTTTGCTGTTTCATGGTTCTAGGAGGCCTAGAGCCATTTTATTTGATGTAATATATTTGCACATTTCCTGCATCTTATAGTACAGCATAACCATGCTTTCAATATTGGCAACCTGAAGCACAATGTTAAGAAATTAACAAAGTCAACATTGTGTTCATGTATTATGTCTCCATTTCAAGAGCCTCTCAAGTGAGAATATCCTGCCACATGCTCATTACATATGTGTTGCTACAAAAAACAAGTTTCTGTCATATTTGCACTCCATAGACTTGTATTGAGGGAAAATGTACATAAAGTATTGCCATGTGCATGCTTTTTAGCATTACATGCTCCTGCACGCTGTTTTCGTTGAGATCTCTGGTTTGTAGAAATGACAATTATCTCTTAAATATTTGCTTTGCTGCTCACTGTTTGTGCATTAAACACTTTAAACTTCCTGAAGCGATTTATTTCAACACTCCCTGAGCAGCCTTTGACTGCTCACCAATGCTAACATTGACAGCAAGTGTTGAAAAGGGGTTTTACATGGCCCAGTTTGCAGAGTCATAGTAGTACAGACTCAGGGACAGTAGTGGCAAACGAATCCAGTCCACCCATCTATTGCACAGTAGCCATTACTGCCCTGTGGACCAACAAAGTGGGTCCGACACTGATTAACAGCGTCTGTTTTTTTTTTTTTTTTTTTTTTTTTTTTTTTAGCAAAGGTGGCCTGTTCATCTTTATGGCAGACTAAGGCTATTCAGTAATCACCCTTGAAAGTTCATTGTTGTACTTTGCTGTCTTGATAATAGGTTGTTGGAAATACTGTTTCATTGTTTACAAAGTAAAGAGAATCTTACAAATAAGCTTTCTTACGGCTGCCCAAAAATGTTTCTGCTAGTGCTTGGCATTCTTAAACATCAAACATGTTTTGTACACTAGTATAGGGCAGGCTTTAATGTGCTAGTGCATACAAACAGCAGGGGCAATGCTGTGTTTGCATGGACTATCACACACAGGATCACAGTGTTTAATTACATCATCCTTCCTATCATAATGGTTGTTTTGTGTCATACACATCCACTAATGCCTGCCATGCTAAGACTTAGCAGTTCGGTCCCTCTCAATCACTGCAGAAAACAGGCGGGTTAATGAAGAACCTTTATTGTGGCATTAAGGAACACAATCATTCAGTTTTCCTCCTCAGGTGTAAATGATCAATGTTCAACACTCCATCTAAATTGCATTTTGACATTCTCAGTGCCTAAGCAACTCTCAGTTGTTGCTAGAGAAATGACTGAGCACCGTATAAAACACATCTCTGCAAAAGAGAAAACCAAATGGCTGTTTTCAGACGCTTTATATATTTACCATTAAATTACATTGAACTACATGGTATATGAATAAATGCTGCTTGCATTTTGGCAACGTTATTTTGTATCATACTTTTAAACTCCTGTGTAAGTAAACGGTAAAACTTCTCTTGTACAGTAGTTCTAAGAAACATTTGTCTAAAATCGCTTACATGTTACAGTGGGTGTCCCTTGCAAGGTTGTTTCTCCAAGTCTTTGCTTTTAATACAAAGTAATGTCATACAAAGTTACTTAGTGGTGGAAAGGGGTGAGAGTCTTTGTCATCTCAACCCAGATGGGTACTCTGTATGTGGCTCTGTTAACTGGCTCGGGAAATGTTTGCAAGAACAGCATTTTTAGGTCGCCGTCTGGCATACGAAAGACATCATGGGGGATATCAGAAAGTTGACCTGGGAACTCCCGTTTACTGGCTTTCGATTTGCTGGCTTTATTTGCTTTAGAATATGCAGCTTGATTTTGTACCTCCCTATGCTAAAGCTGTGTTTACACTATTCTTCCACAAACTTGCTTTTCTGTAAAGGCATTCAAAGACCGAGGTCAAATGTCAAGCTATTTTTTGGTGGGAGCAATGTACTTTCTCCATGGAGCCTGCTTGAGCCTTTTTTTTCTTTTTTTTTTAAAGAATATTTTAGACATAGCCATCTCAAAAGGTATCTCGGTCTTCATCTGCACAAAACATTTGTACGTTTTTTGCAAAATTCCTCTTCTTTGGAGAGTCCATTTAATTTGTGAAACTGCCTTTTTAGGAAAATATTACAAAGTTACATTTCAGTCTCATTGTCAGCCTAACATATGGTGATCTTGGGCAATTTACACTGTTTATGGCCCATTCACTGTCAAGCACAGGATATGATCTTTTCACAGGAAAGAGCCAGCCACAATTTATCAATGCTTGGCTTTCACGTTGCTGTGTAAATCATGTGCCTTATTAATGACATCTGTGGCAACTCGTTTTGGAAAGCTTGATAAGTTTGAAGGCACTTTTTATGGAAGCTTTTGTGTATATGTTTAGCTACACAATTATGTATTCCGTCTGCAACTGTGTCTTTTTCCGAATACATATATTACTGGATATAAATGATTTCCTCATTTGTCCTTGCAGGCACTAAGGTAATGATTTCAATGGTGCAGGAGGTGCAGTACCGCAGGGGCCAAAAGCATTAGGAAACCCACTGAACACCGATTATTGCTATATTTTACTATTTATTTGAAAAGTTTTATATGGCGCTGGCTAGACCAGGAAATATCAGAGCGTTTTACATGAGGACGAGCATTGTTTCAGAGCATAGTTACAAGATACATAGTTTCAGAGCATAGTTACAAGTTGACGGAGCTTATTTACATGCATTAAAAACATATACGTAAGGTAAAAAGCAGTTAAGGGGAGAGATTCAGGGGAGAGGGGAAAGGAGCAGGGGAGGTAGACAAAGAATGAAAGAGGGAAAGAGGTGGGGGAGGGTGAAAGAAACACAACCGGGAGACGAGGAAAAACAGTGTCCAACATCCGGTGTGCAGTGATCCCAGTGGAAATGGTATCATTCCCTTACCTACGCTGTGTGTGGCTCCCTTTATGCTGTGGACTCTCTTAGAAACCCCAGGACATACATACTGGATCCCTCCAAACAAGGGGAGAGGGAGTGCTTTGGCAAGGGGCACAATTCCCATACCTCCGCTGTGTGTGGCTCCCTTGATGCTGTGGACTCTCTCAGAGGGGTCTCTAAGACTCCAGTGTATAAATACTGAATCCCTCCCCACAAGGGAACAAGGGGAGAAGAAGTGCTTTGGTAAAGGGCACGTGGTTACAGTACTAAACAAGGAGTCACAAGTGCAGTTACCCTGTAGTCACTAGGGTCATGATTTGAATGGTGTACTAGGTACAGTTGCACAGGTGCCAAAAGCTCTTGGAAACCCAATGAACACCAATTATTGTTATATTTTACTACTAAATAAGCAGTCACACGTGTAATTACCTTGCAGACACTAGGGCCATGATTTGAATGGTGCAGTGGCACATGGCCAATAGGTCTAAGAAACCTACTAAAAACCAATTAATTCTAAACAAGTAGTCAAGTGCAGTTACCTTGCAGACATGAGGGTCATGATTTGAATGGTGCAGCAGGTGCAGTAGCACAGGGGCCAAAAGCATTAGGAAACTCAATGAACACAGATTATTGGTATATTTTACTGCTAATCAAGCAGCCACAAGTGCACATACTTTGTAGGCACTAATGTCACGATTTGAATGGTGCAGTAAGTGCAGTGCCCAAAAGCTTTAGGAAACCCACTGACCACCAATGATTGGTATGTTTTACTACTAAACAAGCAGTCACAAGTGCAGTTACCTTGCAGGCACTAGGGTCATGATTTGAATGGTGCACAAGGTGCAGTGGCACAAGGAGCCAAAAGGTCTAGGAAACCCATTGAATAACAAGTATTGCTATATGTTACTACTAAGCAGGTAGTCACAGGTGCAATTACTTTGCACACACTAGGGCCATGCTTTGAATGGTACAGCAGGTGCAGTGGCACAGAGGCCAATAGCATTATATCAGAATTGTTTCACATGCAAAGAGGTCTAAGAGGGGATATCTCATATTACCAACGCCCTTTGTTGTTATCCTGGTGCCCCTACTTGAGTCTATCCTGAAAAAATCCTAGCATGCCACCTGGCTTGTCACCATGTATACATAACAAAATCTCAACCATATATCACAAACCTGTTATTGGGTTCTCTGATACAAAATGTAGACGACTCTCTGGTTATTGCCTTACCACAGATAAAACCAGGATTCTCAATCTTATTCTGATACACTGTTAAGTCAACATATTTCTACAGGGTGGTGGTGGCTTATTGGGTTCCGATGTAGGTCCCGTGCTCCCTTCGCTATGAGACTCAAGTTATACCTCAGTGACAAGGCCTAAGTGGGCCGAAACCTGGGGTTGCTTTTTTACCAATCCGAAGAGGATTTGGCCTGGCCGTTGTTGGAGTAGAGCCAAGACTTATTTGCATAAGCTGGGTCTCTGTACAAAGTGGCAAGGTGGGTGAAAAACAAGGGGCAATAATGCGGCCCGAGCAATCGCCAATGTCAGAGACTATTTCAAGCATTCCTTCCATCTCTTTGATGCACCATTTAAAATCTGGGCGCTGAACTACCTGTCTTATCTTCGTAAAACTGAGAACTGTCTGAAGAACTGGGCCATTTTGCCAGTCTCTCCCCATGGCAATAGTAACACTTTTAAAATCAATATTTTGCCTACATTTTTGTGCTTGATCTGCTCTCTATTTCCTTTATCTGTGACCTTTGTTTATGCAGCTACAAGCCTATTCACTTAACTTTATTTTGGGAAGAAAAATCCCAGATAGACAATATTTTGTCTCCAGAATTAGGAAAAGATAGGCGGCCCACAGTTGCCAGACTTTCAATCCAGCCATTATCTCTTAAAGAATCCCAAAAAAGACGAGACTCACAAGTACCAGCCTAGTGCTTAATTTGTAAATAATTAAGTGCCAGGGCCCGAGTTAATTCTTAGGAGCTCTCTATGGCTGGCACCACCCACAGCTCCTTCCACTGCTGCCAAATGCTAGTAACAGCAGTTACTAGGTTCTAACCTTATCAGTTTTTAAAAAGCCTACTAAACCGTTAAATGCTTCACTGATTAATTCTGCTAAAATATAGACACACAGCACCACCACGTGCTCGATAAATAAGTGTTTAGAAATAAGTGCCAGTGCCGAGTACCGAAAAACACTGACACAAATTAAGCAGTGTTTTGGGTGGGCCATCTGAAAATATTAGAATTCCTAACATCTCGTTATGTACAGACACATGGAACAGGCCAAACCACCTTCTTCACTAAATGATAGGGGCTCCTTTCATTGAATTATGGAAGCACTATTGATCTGAATAGGTTTACAAGCTTCAAAAATATGATATGCTTAGTTTTTTTTATTTTTAATGTGATTTCATTGGTTGTCCCTAATTATAAAAACATTGATAACATTCATAAAATGTAGTAGCAGATAGTGATGAGCTTTGAGGGAATAACATGCAGTAATCTGATTTACCATATCAATTTCCACATGTTTTCCCCCTAGTTTTTCGCCCAGATTTCACTGTGTCGATTGATGTGACAAAGTTGCACCCCATCCCAGTAGACTTACATCTCACCTTTTTCCAGTGACTCCAACTTTAGCCACCGCTGAAGTTGTTGACAAAGGAGAGGGGTCAGTGGAATTTGGCTTTTGAAAGTCATTGAACAGGGTTTCTAATACTTCAGGAGATGTATTAAGAGGTGTCTTAAGTGTACAGTAGCCCAGGGCACCCTAAATACACAACAGGCCACGTGGCCTTGAATTCTTAGCCAAGTCCTTGCCGGTGCTTCCTTGAGAGATAAGCAGTATGTCAGAGCATGCTGCAGTCTGATTGTTCTCTCTTGAGGAAGAAATACCATTCTTAGATCCGTACTTGATTGTGCCCCTATGAAATTCTGATTTTGCCTGGGAATCAGATGCCACTTCAGAACATTCAACATTAGACCATGTTTGGAAAGACAATGCAATCATAACATGAGGACCCATAGAGGGCTGCTTCCTTTGTTGAAGCTGTCAGAAGGCCATCGTCCAGGTATGGGGAAAACGTCAAGCCTTGTAGATGGAGTAGAGAGATCAGTGGCATCATCATCTTTGTAAAGTTTCTCAGGGGGGTTTGAATCCCAAAGGGCAAGGCCTGGAACTGATATTGTTTCCCCAAAAATTTAAATCATAGAAATTTCTGATGATACACATTTATATGGTGAACTGCAAAACACACAAGATGATGGACGGAATGTTGCACAATGGCAAACCATTCACCCCCAGTCACAGATCTGGGTTTAATCCATCTTTATTTTGCTCACCAAGCCACCCCAGTTCAGACATGGCCATATGCAAATCAGTCTTGACCCTGTGCCTCATGGGAACAGTCCAGCCCGAACTGCCAAGCCATGTCTTCCCTGGACCGGAATCAAGCATCCTAGGACCGGTTTCTGGCTATCAGCAGTCTTCAGCCAGGATAGCTTGACTCCAGTGGCTTAGTGAGCACGGGACCCATGTCTGGGCATACCCATTTATAAGTATGTGAAAATAGGCGACCATGACATCTAAAGAGATAAAGAAGGCTCCTTGTTGAATTTGTGCAATTATGTTCTGTAATGTTTCCATTTTCAAATGTATGTCTTTGATCCATTTGCTCAGGTTCCTTAGATCTATGGTCAATCTGAACTGTCCTTCCGGTTTCGGATCTAGAAAGATCCTGAGTAAGTTCGTCTGCCCTCCTGATTCATGGAAACCCACGAAATAGCTCCTTTTAGAATGAAGAAATGAATCACTGATTTCATGGCTTTCAGTTTCGCCACATGAAGAGTTGCCGTATGAATTGTATCAGATGGAGAGGGGGTAGTCGAGAAACTATCCAGTACCCTTCTTTGACAACTGACAGTACCCCAGAGTCTGACGTGGATTTCACCCATTCTTGAAAGAAATATTTGATCCTTCCCCTAACCTGCCACTCTAGGTCATTGCCGACATAGTAATAAAAAGCCATATTTTTCTGGCGAGACCTTCCTTTTTAGGTCTCGCTTTGATGAAAGCGCGCTCTCGCTGCGAGGACTATAGCTGACGGCTCAGCCGACAACGAGTGGAGACAAGAGCTGGCCACGCGCAGCGTTTTGCATTAGGAATAGGTCGCGCGCGTGAGCTTCTGCCGTAGACCGCATGGCAGAAAGAATCCGTTTGCGACGCGCGCCTCGTGAACAGTTCACGTGACTGACTTTGTAATGCTTTATGTTTCGATTTTAGTCAGCGCACGTGGGAAGGGCAGCGGGGAGCAGGGGGAGTCTGCAGAGGGGTGCGCGGCACCGATAAACAGGGCAGCTTTGAAAATAGCTTGTAGCGAGAGGTACGGCGTATTTAAAGATTAGATTACATTTTCACACTTCACTGACCGCATACTCATGCCCTGCCTCGCAGCTGCTTATGTAATAACCAGTTGCATAAATACCACCACCTAGCCCACCCGCTGCACACACCCAATCACAGGCTTCCCCCTCCACTGCTGAGATCACCTTTCCCCGCCGTCTTCCTTCCCTGCAAAAGCCCGCACTTAGCTGTCGCCATTGACTCTTTCTACCTGCTTCCCTCACCCCTCTACACGTGGAAGAAATATGAAAACCAGCAATAATAACGTGCAAGAGGGCGGGGCTCACTTGAAACATCGCAAAAAAATAATAGGTACCAAGTGAACTTGACTTCGATAACAATTAACACGATGCACCCTGGATGAGTCGGTGTTCAGGGCACAGCCCCAATACCTTTGGTTTGCGACTAGCAGATAAACACTAGAAATCAGCCTTGTTGCATTTGTGGGAGCGTGGGGGAGATGGTGGACCTGGAGCGGAGGAAGGAACGTATAGTGGCCTCCTCCCTGCGGGTACTGGGAGCCCCAGTGGCGAGGCCAAAGTTGAGGAGGAAGGAGCCAATACCAGCAGGAAGACCCCTCTCCCCACCCCCTCTCCCCCCCGTCAGGACTCTGCCAAAGACCGCGAGCTGCCTGCGTGGGAATGACGGCCCACCATCCTTGCTGGTTCTTCAAAGCATAACAAAGCCTGTGAGACTCCTTCTGACCCTGGCATCCGAGACCACCGACCCGCCAGAGGATGGAGAACAGCGCCGGGAGTCGGTGCAGGGGGGTCGCGTCCTCTCTCCCATACCCCAGGAAGAGGAGCCTAGGGGGATCAGTGGCAAGGTAAGACTTGTCCACAGTGAATCACAAGATGAGGAAAAGACTGGGTGCTTTATATGTATAGACTAGAGCAGATTTTATTTCCCGGCTTCGCTTTGCACGCCCTGCGATCTTGGGCATATCATGCTCTAGTGCGTGTAAAACGTATTTATGGGAAGGACGGTATTTTTTATTGTGTAAATGAAAGGACTTTGGGAACAGGTGGTAACCCTGAGTACTCCCCTACAGTCATGAGTTCTGTCTCGGAACAGCTGTGCTGAGCTGAGCTGTCCTGCCTGCAAAGTTTATCCACACGTCTTTCACAGGTCAATATATACTATGTGTTTAAAAAACGGCATTGGATATATTGTGGTTTCCTTCATATCAGAGTCTCAGCAACACCAAAATGACCCAAAATCATTTTTTTACGCCTCCGTGAATCTCCCAGTTGCTGTTCACCTTTTACATGTAATGTTTTTTTCGAATTCCATATCCCTTTCCGATACTAATATATGTCGAGGACATACAAGAGTTGTCGCTCTAGTATATTTTTTCTCGTGTGGCTTTGACTCCTTGTGAGCCCCCTTATTACCCCCTGTCTCCGTGTTCCTTGGGTGTTAGAGCTCCTATAGCACTAACACTACGGGGACAAGTCACGCTTTTGCCTGGTTTGCATTTTATATTTAGTTTGTAGGATAGCTCAATGAGTTAATGTACATGCTGCAGAAACTTGTTTGCAACCTGTAACTAGCCACGAGCTGGAAACCCAAAAGCAAGTGAAACCAATGAGTAAAAATCATAAGGTTCGATAAAAATAAAAATGTTCATTTACAGACAGTGCTGAGTCCACAAGACGGGGAGTCAAGCACTACATAAAATCTATTTTGATATGTTTTTATTCTTGTCACAATTTCCTAAATTGCACCCATGGCCTAGGCGAGTGTCTTATTTCCACACCCATTTCTAAGGGGTGAGCATTTTCGAGATGTAGAAGTTTCTATTTTTTGTCCTTTTTGTGCGGATGACTGACCCCCGCACCCCCATGGCCCCCCTCAGATGTTTACAGTGCGTGCCTCTACTGATGCTTTCTAGATCACCTGATGAACTTTTTTAATGGACTATGGTGCTTTCTTTCTTTCCTCAAATAATGCCTGCACCGATGGTCTTCTGCACTCCTTCACCCCTCCCAAACTCGGGAGGTTTATATACCAATTGCAAATTCAAGAAAAAAAATGAATGCAAAGCATTGTCATTTACAATGCCAGTAACTCAAACTTTAATGCTGCGAGACCTATTGCATTGCAAATGCTTGTTGTTTTCTGTAGGAAGAAAATGAGGAAGTTTGTCGCCTATAAAGTTGTCTGGAGGAAGGCTTAGAGGCATTGAGTTTGAAGAAGAGCATGATGTTAACGACTGCCTGAAAGAGCTTAAGGAGTATGGCCTACATCCTGGTCTCAGTCATGAGACAGGAAAAAGAAAAACAGAATGCACTATGGGTAGTCGGGCCTATTATCGGCACCCGTGGGGTGTTCCAGGACTAGCCAGGACTACTGCTCCTTTCTGATTTCTTTTTCCTATTTTTTCTATTGACCAGTACGGGTATGTTGGACATAGGGATAGTTGTTGTGTTGTTCAGTGCAATAAGGGGCAGGTGTCTGTCAAAACATTTCAAAGGCTGCTTTTAGGTGACCGGCCAGCCCTGTAGGAATAATATTTTAATCTGAACAATTATTTGCTGTGTATCAGCAGAAAATAATACAACTGGTGGCAGAACCGCATTTGCAATCTATTTTAGGCGTCCGATCTAAAACTTTTGTAAATAACTGAACATTTTGAACATGTTGTTGCTTTAAACACTTGCAACAAAGGTCAAAGGCCATGGCTTCCAGGAACTCACTCTTTTCTTTCCTCACTCTCAGAGCCTCACTCCTACCAACCCACACAGCTGTTATTTGTCACCAAGTCTCCTTTTTAATTTCAGTGTTATGTCAGGTAAGACTAAAGAGTCCATTAAGAGACACAAACAGCCTCTTTGTGAGTTCCACGCCAGAACCCTATGATAAAAATCATTCTGGGGTAATAAAACTGTTATTGCAAGGTGGTGTTAGCACCTGATTCTGAGTTTTTGCGGTGGGAATGCTCCATAAAATGCGGGACTTGTGTATCATGGTATTCCTCATGATGCAGACAATACGTGTGGTGAGGACCTATAAAATGGCAGGTTGAAGCAGCTAAGTGTATTCTTAAAACAAGGAGCTGCACAGGAATAAAGGACGAACAAGCAGGAACTCCTCTGCTTCCAGTACCAGTCAAAACTGTCACAGTCAAGCGTCATAAACATCCTCTTACGCTACATCATACAAAATCTACTACTTGGAATCCAGAGAGCTGAAGATTCAACACAACAACTAGTCATGACTGCAAATGAGCAGGTAAGATTCAACAATATGCTAGGCCAAATTCCCAGGACTGAAATGAATTTACTCTCACTTGGTAATCTGAAATTGAAGGCAAAAACCAACGGCACCCGAATAACTAATTCGTTGAAGAGGACCATTTTAACTAACTCATTTTCTTTCTTTTCTGAGTTGATACATTCCATTTTTCCTGGCAACCTGTGGCGATGCGTTGTTAATGTGTATCTTTGTATATTCTAGGTATTCTAACAAATGTTATTTACTGTACTCTTTCTTAAAAAAAAGAAAGAAAAAAACACGAAAGAAAAGCAAATAAATCATACTGATTGAAAACATATCAAAACAAACCCTGTAGAGGGAATATTTTGGTTACATCTCCACCTGTCGTGTTTTGACAGCCACTTCTGTCTGTCAAGAATTTAATTTCTGTCTGCAGTTCATAATAATAGCATACAAAAAATTTACTGAAAACAACGATAATACCTTTCGTTTCCGAGAGCGGCTGGAATGGTGTAAAAAACTGTAGAGCTGCCTTAATTTGTATGCATTGGCGTGATCTCTGGGGGACTTGAGCTAATACTGTGGTGTCTTACCTATATAACCCATTGTAATCGTCCCTATGTTAGAAATGTTATGTTTGTTTTTGTGCCACATTGTATTTTTCACTCATAGTCAGCACGTATTTCGTTCTCTCCCTGGGATTTAGTCGGAACAGCCCATGCAAGGTCAAACAACATTGCTCCTTGTTATTTTCTGTTGGCGAACACTATCACCTAGACATAATAGAGAAATCCAGCTGCTGTTTTTGAACACACATGTTTTATCATATAATCCGGTACGTGTCATTTTGAAAATACACATAGTGAACACACATAGCGGAGACTTACAGGCAGAGTAAAGGTCCTGAAACGAAAAGGCTGCGTCAGCTGGGATGCAGAGGAGCCATCTATGTATGCCGAGGTGTATGGGCCGCCACTACTCCCAGAGATCTCTAATATAGCACTATGCTTTAATAGTGGAAGCGGGTTTAGGCAAATTTGTCAGCTAATATGACGGGGCTTTTCATTTTATATTGTCTGTTAATCATGCTAATGACTTTATTTGGCCCACATATGTTTTCTAGTTGTGGCACAGCTATTGCATATTAGAGGAAGATAGTTTCAATAAATATTGTAAGGTTCCCCCATGTCTCTTTTTGATATACTGCGGACAAGTACGAGCGGACGAATGAAAGGGTGTGTTCTGTTGCCACGGTCCTGAGGGGGTCGAGAGTGTTGTGTTCTGGGATGCCAAATCACTTGTCTCTCTGGGAAGGTTAGGACAACAAGTGAGGCACTATAAGCTAGTCCGATTTGGGCCCATAGGTACTGATGTGGTATGGTGACTCAGGCCCTACATGCTGATGTTCTATGGTCCCAAGCATAGTTCTTTTCCTAAATGGAATCCCTGCAACAATACATATGTGCTACTCTGAACTTAATTATTGAGGAAGCACATCGGTGTTTCTAGCAGAAATTAAAGCGCAAGGACATCAAATGTTTGTATGTTCGTTGCAGGGTGTCTTGAAACCGTCAAAATTAAAAAGCAATGCAAAGACAGTTCTTAGTGTCACAACAGAGAGATTACCCTTCTTACACACAGGCAGTATGCTGGGCTCTCTCTCAAACTGCTGCTTTACAGGCAGCTTTTTTTATTCACAACTTTCACAAAACTTTATTACAAACAGTAAATAATAGATTTGCAGGTTATAGATTGGGAGATGGAAAAACACTAAAAAGACCTGTGAGCCCATAATCCCAAAGTCTGATCTAATCCTCTACACATTTTTTATTGCACTTCCAACAATACTTAACAAATACGTTTTCTTCTGTTTCTGAATGCATGAGTGTTCATGGCAAATGAAATTTGAACAGATTGTCTGCTTTTATCATTGTGCACCCAAGACCTCCGTGTGTTCTAATCTAATTTGATTTTCCGGCACCCATTTTGTAATCAGGATACAATCTGTTTGAAAGCATAGAGTGTGTGCCGGTGATCTTGTGTGCTAAATCCATAAATATTTTCATGCTTGCTAAACACGATTTGGCCTTTAATTGAAACCCTTTCAAGTTACTTATCCTATTGTGTCCACAAATGAACTTTTCATCTTACTCTGGCCAGCTGAAGAACTGGTTTTTAATCACGTACAGCTGTGTGGTTTGGTGTTGCGTTGTGTTTTCGGGTTTTACATTTTCTGCATGTTTTATATTTTCTGCTGTGTGTTCATATTTTATATTTCCTACAACATTCCTCCCCTCTGGTTGATGTTTCAACTACTTCATCTGGACCTTGGCTTGTACTTGGCACTAGGTGATATAAGATGTCCTGGGAATCGTCTACTCGCATTGGAGTCCTAAATGGAAACATCCCTCCTGCCTTTGCTCCTATTGTCCTATAACATGCTAGGGTTAATTGTACAACACAATATATCAGCAATAAGACCACAATAGTTGGCAACAAGGCTCCCAACAGTTTAGACATCCAGGATTGCTGTGAGGAAAACCAACCACTAAACCATTTTTCTGGGGCACCTCCTTCATCTACCATTTTCTTTTGTAGATTATGCAGTGTCTGTATAGCTTCTGATAAAGTTCCATTGTCCACATCATTTACTGAAATAAAAGTGCAGCCTGCTGTCCTAATTTTCATGCTATACCCGACCTTGCATGGTCGTCATAAGGTCAAGTACATAACGATTATGCATTACCATAATTTCTTTGAACCACAGTTCTTTCATCATGTCGTTGAAACCGTCATTTGTAGTGTTAATGTGTGACTTGCAGCTACTGAGCTGTTGCTTTACCTTAAACAAAAGACAGAATGCTCCCAGAGAAGAGTTGAGCATCATTGAACATTTGATACTCTTGGGGAACATCATTCCAAGTGCTTGGGCCATAATGCTCCGCAGTTCTCTTCCTTCGATTATGGTGTAACAAGGTTGTTGAACGGCTCATGGGGTGTTCTTGGAAAGCAGGGATATTGATTCCAGAAATTCCCAAAACCGGAGCATGCAAGGTCACAATGGATCAAATTCTACCTTAGTTTGGTGGTAACTGGGCATACAGCAGTTTTCCGCACTGCCAGTATTAATCCATGAGACTTGAGGTGCCACCCCTGCATGTCTGTTTGGTAAATTGTGGTTTTATAGCCACATTTCTGGCCTACATTAACAGTGCCATTTTCTCTGAAACATAAAGAAACAGAGGCTATTCTCATGACAATCTGAGGACTTATTGTGCTACCTATCCAAGTGTAACATGAATTTTTTAAATCCCAGATATATGTAAATTTTTCTATTGCATCCCAACTGACATCTGTGCCATTCCATAAAGACATACCCCTACAGGAAAATTCAATATTGGGATGCCATTGACTATGGGTAAAGACTGACCCGGTAACTCCTGGCCTAAGAACACAACACAATTTGGGGGTCAGAGGTTTAGAAAATAGTGGTAAACTCAGTTGGCAAGTGTTTTACTCCTACAAATCCTAAATCTAGAACCATCTGGGTCCAATCTACAGTGGTGGGACGTCCTGTCTTCCTCCTACGTGATATTTCATTCCTGATGTCTTATCTATCCATGAGAATATATAATACTTCTGCTAATGAGCCATATTTTGTGGCATTAACTAAGAAACATACTACTTTGACACATGTCAGTTGCATTGGGGCCTTATTCCTCCACAAGTAGAGATGTAATAAACATTGAGCTGTACTTGGGGTTTTTCTGAGCATATGTCTGACATATGCTGATCCCACATATTATTTGTGTTAGACCTGGCATCCTTGGCGTTGGTTTCGCCTGTATTTTGTCTTTCCCTCCTGTGTTTTTACTGTGTGTTGGACTTCGTTTTTGTTGGTCTAGATCCTTTGGGCACTTTGTGACTGCTGTTCAGTGCCAAAGTGCAAGTGCTCCCTCTGTATATTGTTGTCATGGATTAATGTTTCCATAATTGACTTATTTGGTTTACTGTTAAGTCCCTGGTACAGTGCACTGTGTGTGCCCAGGGCCTGTAAACCAAATGCTGATAGTGGGCTTGCAACACTGACTGTGCCACCCACACAAGCAGCCTTGCAAAAGGGTCTCAGGCCTGCCATTGCAGTGTCTGTGTGTAGCTCAGTACTGCCATGTCGACCTGGCCAGTGCACCCACTTGCCAGGTCCTAACTTTCCCTTTTATTATATGTGAGTCACCCCTGAGGGTAGCCCGAGGTACTCCTGTGGGCAGGGAGCAGTGTATTATGAAAGGTAGGACATGCCCTGATATGTGTGGCATGTTCATTTAGTGAAATACTGCCATTTTTATTTTTCACTATTGAAAGGCTATCCGTCCCACAAGATAGAATGGAAGTTTATTTATAACATCTTATAAATGTAACTTCCCTTTGGGACAAGATAGAAAGTTGGAGTTTAGTATACCTGAACTCAGAATATAAAGATGCATCTTTTAGTAAGGATAATTTTTACGTTCTGGGTCTGAAAATACCACTTTTTAAAAAGTAGGTGTTTTCTTGCTTAGGCATCAGTGTGCCTCTGCTAGGTTTGTAGATTGTCTGGTTTTGGAGTGACGGGCCTGGGGATGTGCATTCTGTTCGGACAGCCACTTTAGGGGGGGGAGGTGAGGTGTGTCCTTACTTTCCAGGGTGAGTCAGGGCTTGGCTGATTAGACCTAGGCTGCATTCAGAGTAGGAGGAGGAGATTTCTTTCACACCTGAATGGGCCTGGTCTTCCTTAACTATGCTGTCTCCACCTCCTGCCAGGAAAGTGGTCCAGTGAGGACAGAACTGTTTTTTACTGGGCACAGACACTCTCTGCCTCCAGAGAACAAAGGATTTTGTACTACAAAAAGTGGGACCCAGACCCCTGAACTTTGGAGTACTTATGGAATTCAAGAGGAACCTCTGCCACGGAGAGGAGGTGGGAGAAGCGGGAAGAGAAGTACTGCCCCTTTGCCGTGTGCTGTCTGCGGTTTGCCTGCAGTAGCTGTTTCTGCCAAGTAGAGGAACTGTGTGTGTATCCTGCTTGACAAGGTATCTCCAAGGGCTTGAGATAGAGCGTGCCCCCTGTTGAAGAAATCTCAGGAACAGCAAAGACTTCAGCTTCCTTATGGGCACCATCTCTGGAACCGCTGGAAGAAAAGAGCAGCAGACTCTATCACCGAGTTCATCGCTGGTTCCGTATCCTGAGGACACTACAGAAGGTACCTCCGCACTTCGGACTGCATCCTTGGTCTCACTGTCACTGCTGGGTGACTGTCACTGAGCAGTTGCTTGCACCAAGTCCTGTGAGCACTGCACTCCGCACCGCCTTGCTTCACTCTGCCCAAATGTCACCGACACCGCCGCTGCCTGACCCGAACATCAACCTGCTCTGTCGCCTGCACCATGACCTGCCAGCACCTCACCGAGCCCCGCCTCACTCTGCAATGTAAGCCTTGTCCTTCACCGAGCCACTGCCTGCACTGCGCCATGAACGCACCACACGCTGCACCTCTTCCACTTCACATCGCAACCACGATGATTGCCCTGACTGGCCCATACCAACGTGTCAGCCGTAACGAGAAAGGTACTGTCTGCGAGTCTGTCGCTGCTTTAGCTGGCCCCGTACCGACACAAACAGATAGAACTGTAAGACTGTCGTTTACAGCATCGCGATAGCACTGGACGGAGCTACCGATTCGGAAAAACTGTGTTTTTCAGCTATTCATGCAAATTGAAGATCATTTTGCTAAATATCTTTTTTTACAGTATTGTATGTTGGATTTTTGTCATATTTGTTCTTGTTGGTTTAGATGAAGTGTTGCTTATTTATCCAAACTGGTGGGGTGTCCATTTGCAGTGTTTTCAAGGTGTGACTGTATGCATGCACAAATGCTTTACACACTGCCTCTAAGATAAGCCTGTCTGCTCGTGCCAAGCTACCATAGGGGCGAGCAGGGGTTATTTTAGAAGTGTATCCCCCTTACCATGACTAGGAAGAAGGGTGCCTACTTGCACAAAGGTGCAAACCATTGCCAACTAGAGAGCCCCATTTCTAACAATCTGACTAATGAGTATCGGCATTACGGGTCACGTTATTATTAGAGAATTCTCTTCAGACATGGAAAATATTAGGACTACTTTGCTATAGAAGAGCAGGAAATATAGAATCAACAGACAAAAACGAAGCATAAAAACAAAAATACATATCTTTTGCGTTTTTTTTAATTGTCAGAGGTGAATGGGGGTATTTTTGTGATGACAATCTTCTTCCCCCCTCTTGTTTCATTTAAATTGTCTATGATGTTTGGCGAGATGCTGGGTTTAGACGAACATGGGTGCGGTGAAACCAGGGTTTTCTACCATTTACCTTGAGGACAGTGGGGGTGACCATGTTCACCATGTAGGAGCCTTCAAATCATTTTTCTTGCAATTTAAAGAACGTTTAAAAAAAGTATTGATCTCCTACGTGCAAAACTGGAAAATTGACCTCAGCGGTAAATCGCTTCTCCTTTCCCTTTGTTACCTGTTTAGAGATTAATCTCATCATGGATCTATACAGAGCTTTCTCCCTGTACCCTACGTCTTGTGGCAGGGACTTGAGCATTCTTGGTTCTCTCTGTCACTATTTGATGGGGTGCTAGATGATAGTCAGAACAGGGTGTATTCCTGAGGGAAAAGAGTGCTATTGGTAGACAGTACAACCATTTTTTGTGCAATATAGCACAGGACTTACTGATCTTACTCTTCAAGAGGCTATTCAGGTGCTCAACAATACCATTACTTTGAGGTTGGGACACAGAGGACGTCTTATGTTTTATCCCTAACTGTGTTGTGATTTCCATAAATATTGTATTTACAAAATGGGTGCCATTGTCGGATCATTGAATTACTTTACAAATTAGAAATGTAGCTGCTGATTTAGCATCACAATAAACGTATGGTCCTGCTTCAATCCATTGAGAAAATAGGCAGACCACAAATATGAGGTATCTGTAGTTACTGCACCTATCTATCATGTCCACAAATTCCATATGAAGGGCTTTGAAGGGACCTTGTGGTTGTAGAATGTATCACTTTTAGGGTGGGATCTGAGGTAAAATGTTACTAGACAATGCAGTCATGAAGATACAAGGTACGCGGGTTGTGTAGGTTGGGAACAAACCAGTCTTGTTACATTTGCATAGACACATAATCTGTTGAGGTATGGGCTAGTAATTGTAGCTGATCAAGAGCTATCATAAGCAAAGCCTGTGGCATCACTGGTTTATCTCTAGTTGTCTTTACATTACATTACATACCCTGACTGGGTGCATCCTCTGTTCTCCTATAAATGTTTTTCATGTCGAGGACCAGCTTCCTGTAATTCTCACAGTTGTACCTGCTCTGTCTCAACACAACGAGGCGTGTCATTGTCAGTAGTGGCTTTGGATTCTGACTCAGGCAGGGGAGGCAGTCGGAGCCACCAGAATAGTGACATGTTGTAAACCTGATGGCACAGGTGGGGGCATGTGCCTAGCTGCATCTTTAGCTATCCAATCTGCTAGTGCATTACCCTAAGACACAAAATCCTGTCCACTTGTATGTGCTGCACAATTTTCAACTGCCATTGACTGTGGTAAAGCGAGAGTCTCTATTAAAGCCTCTAAGAGGTTCCTAAGCATTACAGGACTTCCGTCGGATTTAAGGAAACCCCTCCTTGCCCATCTCATAATGCTGGAATGCACGGTGGTCGTCACATAAGCTGACTCTGAATAGATTGTAATGACTTCTCCTGATCCTAGGTTAAGAGACGCTATCAATGCAGTTTATTCTGCTGCTTGGGCAAAGAATGTGCTGCTAATATCAACTGCTCTACTATATGGAGTGTATCAGAAGAATCATGCTGCTGTGCTCTGACTACTTACCTGTGTGTCTAATTCCTGTACCCTGGTCAATAGTAGAAGAACCGTCAACAAAATAGGCAAAGCTACCTGGTAGAGGATCCTCAGTTGCTTGACTAGACAAATTGAAAACATAGTTTGCAAAGTCATGTGTATCCTGGGCAAAGAATATCGCACGATTCCTCGTATGACAATACACAATCTTCAAGGATGGTAGTGACAGTATCACCTCATATAATGAGACTCTCTGAGTAGTAAGAGTGGTCTTGGCCTTCTGAATAATAGCAAATACTGCATGTTCTGCATAGAGTGTTAAAGGTGCCACCATGACGAGGGGGTGCTCTTCTCTACTGCAAAGGCTGCAGTGGTGAGAGCTTACTCACAGGTACAATGTCCTTTCATTACGGAATACGGCAGTCCACTAAAATATGCAATGGATTTATGTCCTAAGGGATATTTTTGTGTAAAAACAGCTGTCATCGCCTGACCATTGCAATGGCAGAATAAATAAAACTCTTGGGTGTAGTCAGGAGTTTCCAAAAGAAAAGCATTTGTTATTTCAGCTTTCAAACTCTGGAAAGTCTCCCTCATTTCTGGTGTCCATGTTATCTTGTAACTTCTGTCTCGTTTGTGTCAAAGAACCCAAAAAGGGTCCTATTAATGTGCTATAATCGAAGACCCACTGTCTTACATAATTACAGAGACAAAGAAACTTCCGCATTCCATTGACATATTCTGGTTCAGACATTTGGTGGATGGATGCCGCCCTTTCAGTGGTCATGCAACAACTACAAGCTGACAACAATAGCCTAAATAATGGACCTCTTGCTGACAGTACTGAATTTTCTCTCTCTCCACGTTGTATTCCCCCTGGGCAACCATGAATAGAAGATATATAGTGTCTTTTCTGCAATGCTGCTCAGTAGGGCTTCAGATAAATATATCATCGCGTACTGCATTTGCCATTTTACACTTGCTAAATTACATGTTGACCTCGATTCCATGCAATGCTCTGATCTTCCATTTTGTTGCATCGCACTTCCATTTTGTGCTGCCCTGCCCTGTAGTTACACTTCAGCAGTAACATAAACATGTTTTTCACGTAAGCCAGTACAAGCTGGTGCGAGGCATCTCGTGAGGTTATGTTGTACCTTCAGCTTGTTTTTGTGCATTCTATGCTTATCCCTAGGACAGAGGGAGGATGCACTGTGCAAGGCTCTCCAAGGCCGGAGATAGGGAAAGGAATGTCTTTTGCCTCAGCGCACCCAAACAGAATCTGGCCAGGTCTGTATGGGTGGATCTAATGCAGAGATGGGGCCAGCACCTGTGGATAGAAGGGCGAGAGCGCCTGCTAGAGGCTTCTCGAACATGTTGATTTAAACAATAAAAAGCGGTGTCCGTGGGGTGGAGCTCAGGAACTCAGTCTTGGAGTGGACGCAATTGCGGGACAACTTTAGTGCCCGGAGAGATTACTTCCTGTGCCCCAATCTCTACAGGGTTCCCGACTTTTTGTTTTCGGTGGTTGGCCAGGGAGGTTGAAGTCTCCGGTGCAGACGCATCTGGTGAGGTGCTTTGTACAATAACTGTTTATATACCTGTATTCACAGTTTCATATTTATATATATATATATATAGTGTGGTGTATTCATTGTTTATTGCCTTTTACTCGGTGCCTACAAATTTATTAGCTTCAGTGACTTATTGCCTTTGCCTACGATATTAATAAAGCTGATTTTACCTCCAGAGGAGTGTTGGAGTTTCTGTGTGAGTAAGTGGTGTGCGTAAATTCAGATTACGCAAGTGGGCAAAGCAATACACATTGACATATTGCAACAGTGTACTGCCACGCTATAAATTTGACAAGTAATTTTTATCATAACACTAAATGGGACTCACATTACCCTTTGGGTAATCAAGAGTACAAATACTGAGTCCAACGATAAAAGAACGCTGTCAGATAGTGGCTGACTGGATGGAGAGGGATGCTAAAGAAGGCATTCTTCAAGTCAATAACAGAAAAATACTTGCATTCTTTGGAATATTCGTCAAAATGATGGAGGGTTCAGGAACAATTTGAAATTCTGGTACCGGTATGTCATTCAGTGGCGCAGGTCATGAATCATACACCAAGTATTACCCTTAGCTTTCTTGACAAGGTAAATTAGGGTGTTACAAGGAGACACTCCAGGGTAAATTTTTCCCTCCTCTAACTAAGCTTGTATGGTAGGGGCGATGCAATCATTGGCTTCTTTAGACAGGTAATTTTGCCGTACTCTGGGTAAGAGATCATCTTCTTTTAATGTAATTAGGAATGCTGTACGAATAAGGCCAGGGAAGTGTTCTCCTCAGTGGTATGGGAGCACTTAGGGCCCGATGTAGGTAAATCTAATTTACCACTTCTAAAATACCGAATCATACCGATTCGGTATTTAAGAAGTGGTAAATCAGAGGGGGGGAAATGTAGGTAATTCTGATTCGGTAAATACCGAATCTGTAAGATTCGGTATTTACCGATTCTGTAAATACCGAATCGGTATCCCCAATTGATTCCTATGGGCCTTGAAGCCCATAGGAATTAATGTGGAATACCGAATTGGTATTTACAGATTCGGTAATTACCTATTCTTGCAAGGGTGCAGGGGGTGTCACTTTGACACCCTCTAGCACCCCAATTACAGGCTTGTGTGCCATGTGGCACACAGACATGCCCTAAGGGCCTAAGGGCATGTCTGTGTGTCACATGGCACAGGTGTGCATGCACAGATGTGCATGCACACCTGGATTCGGTATTTTACCACCCAATTGGATTGGGTAGTAAAATACCGAATCTTGAAGGCCTGTGGCACTCTTCAGAGTGCCACCTACATCTCTATTTACCGATTCTGTACATTTACCGATTCAGTATTTTACCGAATCGGTAAATGTACAGAATCGGTAAAATTACCGAATCTGTACTTATGTAGCCCCCTACATAAGAAAACCGTAATACCGGTCGGAAACGGACGAATTTGGCCGTTTCCGACCGGTATTAGGGCTCCTACATCGGGCCCTTAGTGTTTTGTAAAATACCCCTCACACACCAAAAGGCCCCTTGGTGTCATGCTTCATCATAGGGGTCTTCGCAACCCTCTAGCGGGTTGCCGCGTACTGCGACCTACGACTACGCGGGAGCACTTTTAAGTTATGGCTATATGTGGTGCGTGTGAGTGGGTAAGTGTTTATGTGAGTGGTGGGATTCAGTGAGAAAATTAAAAAGCACCTGGCTCGTGGGTATAGCAGAATTTTTTTTATTCATAACCCCGGGCTGGTACTAGTAAAAGGAGTGAAGTGCGAGGCGTGTTTTGTCGTGATTATGGACAAAACCTCATGTGTGCGTCGACATGTTTCGGAGGCAGGGCTCCTTCTTCAGGACGGGGGCACAACTTCCCCACCTTACTCACGTTTCACTAATAGTTAAAATATGTATAAGTCAATTTAACAAAAGTGAGAAAAACTAAATATGTGTCTGTATATACAGGCTATTATGTACCTACAGCGGTTTTGATCAAGTAAATGCAATTTGCATGACCTGAGAAAAAGGAAACAAGAAAAATATGGTCACCCTAGTCATGGGTAGCTTAAACAGGTGCAATCACCTGGAACAGACCATCCAGCTTAATCAGCCCTGTGGAAAAAGACACTGACATGACAAACAACATAGATAACAAATAATACACTCATAAACAGATTGCAATGGTTTTTGTCATACTTATATAGTAGAGCTTGCTTGCTTCATGAGCATTCAGAACGTCTGGGGGGTGATTGCTAATATGCAGTCTAAACGGAGAAATATGTAAAGTTATCAGTGTGGTCCCTTTACTTACTTAGGTAGTCTCAGTATGCACTATGTAACACCTATACTCACGAACACGGGAGGAGTTCTCCTCGGTCTTGCCCCACACTCTGCTCCACTGGACTGAAGTGAGAGCTCAAGGCGTGTGGCTTATATACCCCAAGTTCGAGTGTTGATTGCTCGTTATGGATGCCGTTAAAGCGGAAGTCCGGGGATGCCCATGTATGGATAGCCCGGTGTTTCTGTGCTAATTGAATGATTACCGGACCTTCTATGGTGTGTCCGGTACGAGATCGTCCCTGGACTGAGTGTTCTTCTTTTGCGCCAGCGTGGGAAAGCCTGGCCAGACCGCGCATGTGCTGAAGGCGGACTGGTCTTCCCCGCGCATGCGCGAACGGGAGATGTTTATTGTTCTATCTCAGCACTCTGTTTTTGATGGGAAAGCCATTCCATTATGAAATCAGCCTCCGCATAGGATGATGCGAGCTGCATCCTGGCCTCATATGGTATTCAGCGAAATAAAGGCATCAGTTACGTCGTGTTGAGGGACACATGGTTGTCTTTATTGGGGTTGTATCGGTATTGCCGATTGAACATCTGAGCTCAAGATAGCATTGTAGGTATTGGCAAAAACGGTCTATTATCTGGAAACCAATGGCCGTGCTCATCAGATAAAATAAAATAAATGGAAGGACGTCTTATAAAGTGCTGACACTCAATGTCTTCTGCTTAAACAAGGCTTAGGGTTCAGAATAAGTTATTACCATAACTCTGTTCTTGTAAATATCTTTGTGACCGAGCCTTATGTTGTGTGGTGACACATCACATTGGGACAGAGTGTTCCTGATATAAAACGTGAATGTTAGGGGTACTCATGTAGACAATTGTCCCCAAGGGACCTCATCATTCAATCCGTTATTTTGTGTACCTAGATGGAACACCCATCTCTGTTCCTTCTGGAAGAGGCCTGTCTCAGATGGCATTTGTTCGACTACTGTCCACTTAAGATCGTTCACACAGTGTTGAGCATTCAAGTAGTGTGTTGCCATCTTTTTCGTGCTTTTTTTACACCGGACGTTGCTTTTATGCTCGCTCATGCGTGTCTTGATGGCCCTGGTGGTCATACCCAAGTATTCCAAGCTGCAGGGGCAGGTGATCAGGTAGACCACTTTTTACTATTGCAGTTCGTCATTTTTGGCTTCTCCCAGGTCGTGCCATTTCTGAATGTGAGTTTTGTACTTTTCTGTGTCAGATAGCAGCTGCTGCAGTTCCCACAGGGAAAATGACCTTGGATGCCTAAGGCTGGTTGCCTCGGCTCCTGATTTGTTTTAGGACGCGTGTGAACGAGTATGTCCTTTAAATTTCCATGTGTGAACATTGGTTTTTCAAGTTCTAAAGCACCACATGTTAGAATACCCCAGTGCTTGTTGACTATTTTAGAGACCTCGTTGGACATGGTATTGTACGTCGTGACGCAGATTGGCCGTTTGACCTCTGGTTCTGTTTGTTGTCTGTCCTCAAGGAGTGCATCTCTATTGTTGTTTTTAGCCCTCTTCATGGCCTTGTTAATTATCCGTGTAGGGTACTGTTTCAGTTTCAATTTTTCTTTGAGGTCATTAGCCTGTGATCTAAATTCTGCCATATCCATACAGTTCCGCCTCAGGCGTAAAAATTGACCATATGGTAAGTTCTCCCTGAGATGACGGGGGTGGAAGCTGTCGAACCTTAAAAGACAGTTTCTTGCCGTGGGTTTAAAGTGCGTTGTCGTTTTCAACCCTCCGTCCTCGGCATATATGTTCAGGTACAAGAATACCAGTGACTGGTTTGACACAGAGTTCGTGAATTTGAGAAAAGCGTTCTGATTGTTTAGCCAGATTATAAAGTCATTTACTGATTGTAGATCGCCTTCCCAGATGACCAACACGTCATCTATGTATCTTTTCCAGATTTTTATGTTTTGTCTGTAAGGGTTCTGGGTATTGAGAATTCTGTTGTTTTCTAGGTGGTGTACATACAGTCCCGCCAGGCTCGGAGCAAAAGTACTACCCATACTCGTGCCGTGGCTTTGCTGGTAGATGGTTGATTTGTACTGAAAGAAGTTTTTTTGAAGTGCCAATGAGATGTACTCCAGGACTAAACCACGGGGCGTTTGGTATTGCCATGGTGTTGTGAAGAGTACCCCTTGGATGATTTGAAGTGTCTCGTCATATGGCAAGCTGGTGTATAAACTTTCTACATCCAAACCCAACAGCAGTTGGGTTGTGGGATTGAAAGTTACGTCCTGGAGCAGTTGGAGGACAGATTTTGTGTCCTTCAGGTACGTGTCCGTGGATTGTACCAGGGGGCGTAGGAACGCGTCCGTGAATTTCGATAAGGGCTCCAGAATCTAGCCAATGCCCGATACTATGGGTCATCCGGGCGGGTTGCTGATGTTTTTGTGGATTTTGGGGATGCAGTAGAAATAAGGGATGCGTGGTGCCTTCTGTGCCAAGAACTCTGCTTCTTTTTTACTTAGCCAGTCGTGTGCCAGGCCCTCTTCTATCATTCCTCCTATCCTAATTCGTAGGGTCTCTGTCGGGTCTTCCTCTAGGATGGTATGGTTCCTTCTGTCTGCCAAAAGTCTCATGCATTCTGTGTCATATGCTTCCTCAGTTTGCAAGACTATGGCACCGCCTTTATCTGCGGGTTTGATTAACGTGTCTTTTTTGTCAGACAGTTCTTTTATGGCTTGTTGTTCCAGCCTACTGGTATTGTGGAAGGTGTTGGTGTTGGACGGGTTTAGTTTGTTGACCTCTGTCATGATGGCTTTCTCGAAAGCTAGTAGCTCGATGGGTAACCCTGAGTCTGGGGGGGTGAAAGTAGACCTAGGTCGCAGACCTGTGTCCGTTGGTACATTCATAGGTGTTTTATCTTTGAAAAAGACCTGCAATTTCAACTTCCTGATGAAGTCTTGTATTTCCATGTTAAGTTTGAATATATCGGGTCTGTGTGTAGGCACAAAACACAAGCCCTTGTTTAACACATCCCTCTGTGTTTCGGTCAAGGGCCATGGGGTCAAATTAACCACTAGGTCCCTCTCTTGTTGGTTGAGGTTGAGGGTTGGTTTGGGAGGGATCCCGTCATGCTCCTGGTTGTCAGGGAGTTGCCCTGATCCTGGTCTTCCCATACAACATTGGTGCCCTTCCTGTTTCTTCCCCGTGTTCCGGGGCGGGTGCCTAAAAAAGGCTGTGGACCATAGAATCCCCCATCATATTCTGGGTTCCAATAGTGGATAACCTTGGTTAGTAGCTGGAGGGCCATACTGAAAAGATGCAAATGGTGGTGGTCCCATGTATTGTGGATATTGGGGTGGGGCTTGATATCCTCTCCACCCACGTTGTCTGGGGAACTGCTGCCTCTTTTGTCTCCAGCCTCCCCTTCGGGGTCTGTACCTTTGGTTACCGCTGGAATTGGAACCTGATGAGCCGTTATCGGAGCCATGACTGTCAACATCACTATTCACATTTTTAGAAACATAGTCAGCCCTTGTGTATGGGTATGCCCCATCTGGTGTAAATTTGTCTTAATCTTTACGTAATTTGTTGAATTTACTCTGTTTCAGTGTAAACTCGAACTCTGTCATTTGCTGATTCAGTTCATCTAGTCTTGTTTTTAAATCGGTCGGGCTTGTATAGGTGCTTAGTTGCACCTCTATTTTCTTAATTTCTATCTTCAGTTCTTGGGTGATCCTGGCAGCCGTTTTTACTATCATGACTAGCCAGTCCCTTGTGCAGTGCCAGCTGATCAGTGACCATTCTTTTTTGAACTGCATATCTGCCTGGAAAATGAATGGTTCGTTCTTTACAATTAGTCCAGGTGGCGCCATTTTATTTCTCAGATATTCGGTCATCAGCAAACCGTGAAGGGCTGCTTTGATCTGATTTCGTCTCAGATTCACTATCTCATTCCAGTCAACGATGTTTGGACCAGCCTCTGGATTACTTAGGCCTTCAAACGGATTGATGGCCGTGAGGATTTTGTCTATTTCATCTTCCCCAAACGTGAGGCCATGTTCCTCCACCATCTTAAAAACTGCTGGCTTCTGTTTTCAGAGTGTGTGTACCTATGTGTGTGTTTGCAGTGTCTGACAAAAAAGGGGGTACTCCCGCAGCTGTGCACTGCCAAGAACATATAAATAAACAGGAGAGGGGAGGTAGAGTAGTATTGAAGGATTCTTACTCCACAAACTAATATGTATAAACAAAAGGAATCCTCCTTAGAATGACAGGGAAGTGTTCTCCTCAGTGGTATGGGAGCACTTAGTGTTTTGTAAAATACCCCTCACACACCAAAAGGCCCCTTGGTGTCATGCTTCATCATAGGAGTCTTCGCAATCCTCTAGCGGGTTGCGGCGTGCTGCGACCTACGACTACGCGGGAGCACTTTTAAGTTATGGCTATATGTGGTGCGTGTGAGTGGGTAAGTGTTTATGTGAGTGGTGGGATTCAGTGAGAAAATTAAAAAGCACCTGGCTCGTGGGTATAGCAGAATTTTTTTTATTCATAACCCCGGGCTGGTACTAGTAAAAGAAGTAAAGTGCGAGGCGTGTTTTGTCGTGATTATGGACAAAACCTCATGTGTGCGTCGACATGTTTCGGAGGCAGGGCTCCTTCTTCAGGACGGGGGCACAACTTCCCCACCTTACTCACGTTTCACTAATATTTAAAATATGTATAAGTCAATATAACAAAAGTGAGAAAAACAAAATATGTGTCTGTGTATACAGGCTATTATGTACCTACAGCGGTTTTGGCTCAAGTAAATGCAATTTGCATGACCTGAGAAAAAGGAAACAAGAAAAATATGGTCACCCGAGTCATGGGTAGCTCAAAAAGGTGCAATCCCCTGGAACAGACCATCCAGCTTAATCAGCCCTGTGGAAAAAGACACTGACATGACAAACAACATAGATAACAAATAACACACTCATAAACAGATTGCAATGGTTTTTGTCATACTTATATAGTAGAGCTTGCTTGCTTCATGAGCATTCAGAACGTCTGGGGGGTGATTGCTAATATGCAGTCTAAACGGAGAAATATGTAAAGTTATCAGTGTGGTCCCTTTACGTACTTAGGTAGTCTCACTATGCACTATGTAACACCTATACTCACGAACACGGGAGGAGTTCTCCTCGGTCTTGCCCCACACGCTGCTCCGCTGGACTGTAGTGAGAGCTCAAGGCGTGTGGCTTATATACCCCAAGTTCGAGTGTTGATTGCTCGTTATGGATGCTGTTAAAGCGGAAGTCCGGGGATGCCCACATATGGATAGCCCGGTGTTTCTGTGCTAATTGAATGATTACCGGACCTTCTATGGTGTGTCCGGTACGCGATCGTCCAGTAGGCTGGAACAACAAGCCATAAAAGAACTGTCTGACAAAAAAGACACGATAATCAAACCCGCAGATAAAGGCGGTGCCATAGTCTTGCAAACTGAGGAAGCATATGACACAGAATGCATGAGACTTTTGGCAGACAGAAGGAACTATACCATCCTAGAGGAAGACCCGACAGAGACCTTACGAATTAGGATAGGAGGAATGATAGAAGAGGACCTGGCACACGACTGGCTAAGTAAAAAAGAAGCAGAGTTCTTGGCACAGAAGGTACCACGCATCCCTTATTTCTACTGCATCCCCAAAATCCACAAAAACATCAGCAACCCGCCCGGACGACCCATAGTATCGGTCATTGGCTAGATTCTGGAGCCCTTATCGAAATTCGCGGACGCGTTCCTAAGCCCCCTGGTACAATCCACGGACACTTTTCTGATGGACACAAAATCTGTCCTCCAACTGCTCCAGGACGTAACTTTCAATCCCACAACCCAACTGCTGTTGGGTTTGGATGTAGAAAGTTTATACACCAGCTTGCCACATGACGAGACACTTCAAATCATCGAAGAGGTACTCTTCACAACACCATGGCAATACTAAACGCCCCGTGGTTAAGTCCTGGAGTGCATCTCATTGGCACTTCAAAAAAACTTCTTTCAGTACAAATCAACCATCTACCAGCAAAGCCACGGCACGAGTATGGGTAGTACTTTTGCTCCGAGCCTGGCGGGACTGTATGTACACCACCTAGAAACCAACAGAATTCTCAATACCCAGAACCCTTACAGACAAAACATAAAAATCTGGAAAAGATACATAGATGACGTGTTGGTCATCTGGGAAGGCAATCTACAGTCAGTAAAGGACTTTATGATCTGGTTAAACAATCAGAACGCTTTTCTCAAATTCACGAACTATGTGTCAAACCAGTCACTGGTATTCTTGGACCTGAACATATATGCCGAGGACGGAGGGTTGAAAACGACAACGCACTTTAAACCCACGGCAAGAAACTGTCTTTTAAGATTCGACAGCTTCCACCCCCGTCATCTCAGGGAAAACTTACCATATGGTCAATTTTTACGCCTGAGGCGGAACTGTACGCATATGGAAGAATTTAGATCACAGGCTAATGACCTCAAAGAAAAATTGAAACTGAAACAGTACCCTACACGGATAATTAACAAGGCCATGAAGAGGGCTAAAAACAACAATAGAGATGCACTCCTTGAGGACAGACAACAAACAGAACCAGAGGTCAAACGGCCAATCTGCGTCACGATGTACAATACCATGTCCAACGAGGTCTCTAAAATAGTCAACAAGCACTGGGGTATTCTAACATGTGGTGCTTTAGAACTTGAAAAACCAATGTTCGCACATGGACGTGGTAGAAATTTAAAGGACATACTCGTTCACACGCGTCCTAAAACAAATCAGGAGCCGAGGCAACCAGCCTTAGGCATCCAAGGTCATTTTCCCTGTGGGAACTACAGCAGCTGCCTTCTGACACAGAAAAGTACAAAACTCACATTCAGAAATGGCACGACCTGGGAGCAGCGAAAAATGATGAACTGCAATAGTAAAAACGTGGTCTACCTGATCACCTGCCCCTGCGGCCTGGAATATGTGGGTATGACCACCAGGGCCATCAAGACATGCATGAGCGCCCATAAAAGCAACGTCCGGTGTAAAAAAGGCACAACAAAGAGGGCAACACACTACTTGAATGCTCAACACTGTGTGAACGATCTTAAGTGGACAGTAATCGAACAAATGCCATCCGAGACAGGCCTCTTCCAGAAGGAACAGAGATGGGTGTTCCGTCTAGGTACACAAAATAATGGATTGAATGATGAGGTCCCTTGGGGACAATTGTCTACATGAGTACCCCTAACATTCACGTTTTATATCAGGAACACTCTGTCCCAATGTGATGTGTCACCACACAACATAAGGCTCGGTCACAACGATATTTACAAGAACAGAGTTATGGTAATAACTTATTCTGAACCCTAAGCCTTGCTTAAGCAGAAGACATTGAGTGTCAGCACATTATAAGACCTCCTTCCGTTTATTTTATTTTATTTTATTTTATCTGATGAGCACGGCAATTGCTTTCCAGATAATAGACCGTTTGTGCCAATACCTACAATGCTATCTTGAGCTCAGATGTTCAATCGGCAATACCGATACAACCCCAATAAAGACAACCATGTGTCCCTCAACACGACGTAACTGATGCCTTTATTTCGCTGAATACCATATGAGGACAGGATGCAGCTCGCATCATCCTATGCGGAGGCTGATTTCATAATGGAATGGCTTTCCCATCAAAAACAGAGTGCCGAGATCGAACAATAAACATCTCCCGTTAGCGCATGCGCGGGGAAGACCAGTCCGCCTTCGGCACATGCGCGGTCTAGCCAGGCTTTCCCACGCTTGCGCAAAAGAAGAACACTCAGTACAGGGACGATCTCGTACCAGACACACCATAGAAGGTCCGGTAAGCATTCAATTAGCACAGAAACACCGGGCTATCCATACATGGGCATCCCCGGACTTCCGCTTTAACGGCATCCATAACGAGCAATCAACACTTGCACTTGGGGTATATAAGCCACACGCCTTGAACTCTCACTTCAGTCCAGTGGAGCAGCGTGTGGGGCAAGACCGAGGAGAACTCCTCCCGTGTTCGTGAGTATAGGTGTTACATAGTGCATACTGAGACTACCTAAGTAAGTAAAGGGACCACACTGATAACTTTACATATTTCTCCGTTTGGACTGCATATTAGCAATCACCCCCCAGACGTTCTGAATGCTCATGAAACAAGCAAGCTCTACTATATAAGTATGACAAAAACCATTGCAATCTGTTTATGAGTGTGATATTTGTTATCTATGTTGTTTGTCATGTCAGTGTCTTTTTCCACAGGGCTGATTAAGCTGGATGGTCTCTTCCAGGTGATTGCACCTGTTTGAGCTACCCATGACTAGGGTGACCATATTTTTCTTGTTTCCTTTTTCTCAGGTCATGCAAATTGCATTTACTTGAGCCAAAACCGCTGTAGGTACATAATAGCCTGTATATACAGACACATATTTAGTTTTTCTCACTTTTGTTAAATTGACTTATACATATTTTAACTATGAGTGAAATGTGAGTAAGGTGGGGAAGTTGTGCCCCCGTCCTGAAGAAGGAGCCCTGCCTCCGAAACATGTCAACGCACACACGAGGTTTTGTCCATAATCACGACAAAACACGCCTCGCACTTCACTTCTTTTACTAGTACCAGCCCGGGGTTATGAATAAAAACATTTTCTGCTATACCCACGAGGAAGGGGCTTTTTAATTTTCTCACTGAATCCCTCCACTCTCATAACACTTACCCACTCACACGCACCACATATAGCCATAACTTAAAAGTGCTCCCGCGTAGTCGTAGGTCGCAGCACGCCACAACCCGCTAGAGGTTTGCGAAGACCCCTATGATGAAGCATGACACCAAGTGTCCTTTTGATGTGTACGGGGTATTTTACAAAACACTAAGTGCTCCCATACCACTGAGGAGAACACTTCCCTGTCATTCTAAGGAGGATTCCTTTTGTTTATGCATATTAGTTTGTGGAGTAAGAATCCTTCAATACTACTCTACCTCCCCTCTCCTGTTTATTTATATGTTCTTGGCAGCGCACAGCTGCGGGAGTACCCCCTTTTTTGTCAGACACTGCAAACACACACATAGGTACACACACTCTAAAAACAGAAGCCAGCGGTTTTTAAGATGGAGGAGGAACATGGCCTCACGTTTGGGGAAGATGAAATAGACAAAATCCTCACGGCCATCAATCCGTTTAAAGGCCTAAGTAATCCAGAGGCTGGTCCAAACATTGTGGACTGGAATGAGATAGTGAATCTGAGACGAAATCAGATCAAAGCAGCCCTTCACGGTTTGCTGATGACTGAATATCTGAGAAATAAAATGGCGTCACCTGGACTAATTGTAAAGAACGAACCATTCATTTTCCAGGAAGATATGCAGTTCAAAAAAGAATGGTCACTGATCAGCTGGCACTGCACAAGGGACTGGCTAGTCTTGATAGTAAAAACGGCTGCCAGGATCACCCAAGAACTGAAGATAGAAATTAAGAAAATAGAGGTGCAACTAAGCACCTATACAAGCCCGGCCGATTTAAAAACAAGACTAGATGAACTGAATCAGCAAATGACAGAGTTCGAGTTTACACTGAAACAGAGTAAATTCAACAAACTACGTAAAGATAAAGACAAATTTACACCAGAGGGGGCATACCCATACACAAGGGCTGACTATGTTTCTAAAAATGTGAATAGTGATGTTGACAGTGATGACTCCGATAATGGCTCATCAGGTTCGAATTCCAGCGGTAACCAAAGGTACAGACCCCCAAGGGGAGGCTGGAGACAAAAGAGGCAGCAGTTCCCCAGACAACATGGGTGGAGAGGATATCAAGCCCCACCCCAATATCCACAATGCTTGGGACCACCACCATTTACATCTTACCAGAATGGCCCTCCAGCTACTAACCAAGGTTATCCACAATGGAACCCAGAATAGGATGGGTGATTCTATGGTCCACAGCCTTTTTTAGGCACCCGCCCCGGAACACGGGGAAGAAACAGGAAGGGCAACAATGTCGTATGGGAAGACCAGGATCAGGGCAACTGCCGGACAACCAGGAGCATGACGGGATCCCTCCCAAACCAACCCTCAACCTCAACCAACAAGAGAGGGACCTAGTGGTTAATTTGACCCCATGGCCCTTGACCGAGACACAGAGGAATGTGTTAAACAAGGGCTTGGGTTTTGTGCCTACACACAGACCCGATATCTTCAAACTTAACATGGAAATACAAGACTTCATCAGGAAGTTGAAATTGCAAGTTTTTTTCAAAGATAAAACACCTATGAATGTACCAACGGACACAGGTCTGCGACCTAGGTCTACTTTCACCCCCCCAGACTCAGGGTTACCCATCGAGCTACTAGCTTTCGAGAAAGCCATCATGACAGAGGTCAACAAACTAAACCCGTCCAACACCTTCCACAATACCAGTAGGCTGGAACAACAAGCCATAAAAGAACTGTCTGACAAAAAAGACACGATAATCAAACCCGCAGATAAAGGCGGTGCCATAGTCTTGCAAACTGAGGAAGCATATGACACAGAATGCATGAGACTTTTGGCAGACAGAAGGAACTATACCATCCTAGAGGAAGACCCGACAGAGACCCTACGAATTAGGATAGGAGGAATGATAGAAGAGGGCCTGGCACACGACTGGCTAAGTAAAAAAGAAGCAGAGTTCTTGGCACAGAAGGCACCACACATCCCTTATTTCTACTGCATCCCCAAAATCCACAAAAACATCAGCAACCTGCCCGGACGACCCATAGTATCGGGCATTGGCTCGATTCTGGAGCCCTTATCGAAATTCGCGGACGCGTTCCTACGCCCCCTGGTACAATCCACGGACACTTACCTGAAGGACACAAAATCTGTCCTCCAACTGCTCCAGGACGTAACTTTCAATCCCACAACCCAACTGCTGTTGGGTTTGGATGTAGAAAGTTCATACACCAGCTTGCCACATGACGAGACACTTCAAATCATCGAAGAGGTACTCTTCACAACACCATGGCAATACCAAACGCCCCGTGGTTTAGTCCTGGAGTGCACCTCATTGGCACTTCAAAAAAACTTCTTTCAGTACAAATCAACCATCTACCAGCAAAGCCACGGCACGAGTATGGGTAGTACTTTTGCTCCGAGCCTGGCGGGACTGTATGTACACCACCTAGAAACCAACAGAATTCTCAATACCCAGAACCCTTACAGACAAAACATAAAAATCTGGAAAAGATACATAGATGACGTGTTGGTCATCTGGGAAGGCAATCTACAGTCAGTAAAGGACTTTATGATCTGGTTAAACAATCAGAACGCTTTTCTCAAATTCAAGAACTATGTGTCAAACCAGTCACTGGTATTCTTGGACCTGAACATATATGCCGAGGACGGAGGGTTGAAAACGACAACGCACTTTAAACCCACGGCAAGAAACTGTCTTTTAAGATTCGACAGCTTCCACCCCCGTCATCTCAGGGAAAACTTACCATATGGTCAATTTTTACGCCTGAGGCGGAACTGTACGCATATGGAAGAATTTAGATCACAGGCTAATGACCTCAAAGAAAAATTGAAACTGAAACAGTACCCTACACGGATAATTAACAAGGCCATGAAGAGGGCTAAAAACAACAATAGAGATGCACTCCTTGAGGACAGACAACAAACAGAACCAGAGGTCAAACGGCCAATCTGCGTCACGATGTACAATACCATGTCCAACGAGGTCTCTAAAATAGTCAACAAGCACTGGGGTATTCTAACATGTGGTGCTTTAGAACTTGAAAAACCAATGTTCGCACATGGACGTGGTAGAAATTTAAAGGACATACTCGTTCACACGCGTCCTAAAACAAATCAGGAGCCGAGGCAACCAGCCTTAGGCATCCAAGGTCATTTTCCCTGTGGGAACTACAGCAGCTGCCTTCTGACACAGAAAAGTACAAAACTCACATTCAGAAATGGCACGACCTGGGAGCAGCGAAAAATGATGAACTGCAATAGTAAAAACGTGGTCTACCTGATCACCTGCCCCTGCGGCCTGGAATATGTGGGTATGACCACCAGGGCCATCAAGACATGCATGAGCGCCCATAAAAGCAACGTCCGGTGTAAAAAAGGCACAACAAAGAGGGCAACACACTACTTGAATGCTCAACACTGTGTGAACGATCTTAAGTGGACAGTAATCGAACAAATGCCATCCGAGACAGGCCTCTTCCAGAAGGAACAGAGATGGGTGTTCCGTCTAGGTACACAAAATAATGGATTGAATGATGAGGTCCCTTGGGGACAATTGTCTACATGAGTACCCCTAACATTCACGTTTTATATCAGGAACACTCTGTCCCAATGTGATGTGTCACCACACAACATAAGGCTCGGTCACAACGATATTTACAAGAACAGAGTTATGGTAATAACTTATTCTGAACCCTAAGCCTTGCTTAAGCAGAAGACATTGAGTGTCAGCACATTATAAGACCTCCTTCCGTTTATTTTATTTTATTTTATCTGATGAGCACGGCAATTGCTTTCCAGATAATAGACCGTTTGTGCCAATACCTACAATGCTATCTTGAGCTCAGATGTTCAATCGGCAATACCGATACAACCCCAATAAAGACAACCATGTGTCCCTCAACACGACGTAACTGATGCCTTTATTTCGCTGAATACCATATGAGGACAGGATGCAGCTCGCATCATCCTATGCGGAGGCTGATTTCATAATGGAATGGCTTTCCCATCAAAAACAGAGTGCCGAGATCGAACAATAAACATCTCCCGTTAGCGCATGCGCGGGGAAGACCAGTCCGCCTTCGGCACATGCGCGGTCTAGCCAGGCTTTCCCACGCTTGCGCAAAAGAAGAACACTCAGTACAGGGACGATCTCGTACCAGACACACCATAGAAGGTCCGGTAAGCATTCAATTAGCACAGAAACACCGGGCTATCCATACATGGGCATCCCCGGACTTCCGCTTTAACGGCATCCATAACGAGCAATCAACACTCGCACTTGGGGTATATAAGCCACACGCCTTGAACTCTCACTTCAGTCCAGTGGAGCAGCGTGTGGGGCAAGACCGAGGAGAACTCCTCCCGTGTTCGTGAGTATAGGTGTTACATAGTGCATACTGAGACTACCTAAGTAAGTAAAGGGACCACACTGATAACTTTACATATTTCTCCGTTTGGACTGCATATTAGCAATCACCCCCCAGACGTTCTGAATGCTCATGAAACAAGCAAGCTCTACTATATAAGTATGACAAAAACCATTGCAATCTGTTTATGAGTGTGATATTTGTTATCTATGTTGTTTGTCATGTCAGTGTCTTTTTCCACAGGGCTGATTAAGCTGGATGGTCTCTTCCAGGTGATTGCACCTGTTTGAGCTACCCATGACTAGGGTGACCATATTTTTCTTGTTTCCTTTTTCTCAGGTCATGCAAATTGCATTTACTTGAGCCAAAACCGCTGTAGGTACATAATAGCCTGTATATACAGACACATATTTAGTTTTTCTCACTTTTGTTAAATTGACTTATACATATTTTAACTATGAGTGAAATGTGAGTAAGGTGGGGAAGTTGTGCCCCCGTCCTGAAGAAGGAGCCCTGCCTCCGAAACATGTCAACGCACACACGAGGTTTTGTCCATAATCACGACAAAACACGCCTCGCACTTCACTTCTTTTACTAGTACCAGCCCGGGGTTATGAATAAAAACATTTTCTGCTATACCCACGAGGAAGGGGCTTTTTAATTTTCTCACTGAATCCCTCCACTCTCATAACACTTACCCACTCACACGCACCACATATAGCCATAACTTAAAAGTGCTCCCACGTAGTCGTAGGTCGCAGCACGCCACAACCCGCTAGAGGTTTGCGAAGACCCCTATGATGAAGCATGACACCAAGTGTCCTTTTGATGTGTACGGGGTATTTTACAAAACACTAAGTGCTCCCATACCACTGAGGAGAACACTTCCCTGTCATTCTAAGGAGGATTCCTTTTGTTTATGCATATTAGTTTGTGGAGTAAGAATCCTTCAATACTACTCTACCTCCCCTCTCCTGTTTATTTATATGTTCTTGGCAGCGCACAGCTGCGGGAGTACCCCCTTTTTTGTCAGACACTGCAAACACACACATAGGTACACACACTCTAAAAACAGAAGCCAGCGGTTTTTAAGATGGAGGAGGAACATGGCCTCACGTTTGGGGAAGATGAAATAGACAAAATCCTCACGGCCATCAATCCGTTTAAAGGCCTAAGTAATCCAGAGGCTGGTCCAAACATTGTGGACTGGAATGAGATAGTGAATCTGAGACAAAATCAGATCAAAGCAGCCCTTCACGGTTTGCTGATGACTGAATATCTGAGAAATAAAATGGCGTCACCTGGACTAATTGTAAAGAACGAACCATTCATTTTCCAGGAAGATATGCAGTTCAAAAAAGAATGGTCACTGATCAGCTGGCACTGCACAAGGGACTGGCTAGTCTTGATAGTAAAAACGGCTGCCAGGATCACCCAAGAACTGAAGATAGAAATTAAGAAAATAGAGGTGCAACTAAGCACCTATACAAGCCCGGCCGATTTAAAAACAAGACTAGATGAACTGAATCAGCAAATGACAGAGTTCGAGTTTACACTGAAACAGAGTAAATTCAACAAACTACGTAAAGATAAAGACAAATTTACACCAGAGGGGGCATACCCATACACAAGGGCTGACTATGTTTCTAAAAATGTGAATAGTGATGTTGACAGTGATGACTCCGATAATGGCTCATCAGGTTCGAATTCCAGCGGTAACCAAAGGTACAGACCCCCAAGGGGAGGCTGGAGACAAAAGAGGCAGCAGTTCCCCAGACAACATGGGTGGAGAGGATATCAAGCCCCACCCCAATATCCACAATGCTTGGGACCACCACCATTTACATCTTACCAGAATGGCCCTCCAGCTACTAACCAAGGTTATCCACAATGGAACCCAGAATAGGATGGGTGATTCTATGGTCCACAGCCTTTTTTAGGCACCCGCCCCGGAACACGGGGAAGAAACAGGAAGGGCAACAATGTCGTATGGGAAGACCAGGATCAGGGCAACTGCCGGACAACCAGGAGCATGACGGGATCCCTCCCAAACCAACCCTCAACCTCAACCAACAAGAGAGGGACCTAGTGGTTAATTTGACCCCATGGCCCTTGACCGAGACACAGAGGAATGTGTTAAACAAGGGCTTGGGTTTTGTGCCTACACACAGACCCGATATCTTCAAACTTAACATGGAAATACAAGACTTCATCAGGAAGTTGAAATTGCAAGTTTTTTTCAAAGATAAAACACCTATGAATGTACCAACGGACACAGGTCTGCGACCTAGGTCTACTTTCACCCCCCCAGACTCAGGGTTACCCATCGAGCTACTAGCTTTCGAGAAAGCCATCATGACAGAGGTCAACAAACTAAACCCGTCCAACACCTTCCACAATACCAGTAGGCTGGAACAACAAGCCATAAAAGAACTGTCTGACAAAAAAGACACGATAATCAAACCCGCAGATAAAGGCGGTGCCATAGTCTTGCAAACTGAGGAAGCATATGACACAGAATGCATGAGACTTTTGGCAGACAGAAGGAACTATACCATCCTAGAGGAAGACCCGACAGAGACCCTACGAATTAGGATAGGAGGAATGATAGAAGAGGGCCTGGCACACGACTGGCTAAGTAAAAAAGAAGCAGAGTTCTTGGCACAGAAGGCACCACACATCCCTTATTTCTACTGCATCCCCAAAATCCACAAAAACATCAGCAACCTGCCCGGACGACCCATAGTATCGGGCATTGGCTCGATTCTGGAGCCCTTATCGAAATTCGCGGACGCGTTCCTACGCCCCCTGGTACAATCCACGGACACTTACCTGAAGGACACAAAATCTGTCCTCCAACTGCTCCAGGACGTAACTTTCAATCCCACAACCCAACTGCTGTTGGGTTTGGATGTAGAAAGTTCATACACCAGCTTGCCACATGACGAGACACTTCAAATCATCGAAGAGGTACTCTTCACAACACCATGGCAATACCAAACGCCCCGTGGTTTAGTCCTGGAGTGCACCTCATTGGCACTTCAAAAAAACTTCTTTCAGTACAAATCAACCATCTACCAGCAAAGCCACGGCACGAGTATGGGTAGTACTTTTGCTCCGAGCCTGGCGGGACTGTATGTACACCACCCGCTGACAGTGCAGGCCCTGATAGGGTCCAGGTTGGATTATTCCAACGTTCTATACCTGGGCCTGCCAGAATACCTGCTACAGCGGCTGCAAGTTGTGCAGAACGCTGCGGCGCGTGCAATCTATGGATTGAACAGACGGGCCAGTGCTACGGTTCTGTTACAGACCTTGCACTGGCTGCCAATCCGTAAGCGGATCGCCTTTAAGACCTTGACTCTGACGTACAAAGCGCTCCATGCGACGGGGGCTAAGTACCTCCAGAGGAGACTCACCTTTTACCAACCGGCGCGCTCCCTGAGGTCAGAATCTTTACTTCTGGCGACCGTTCCTCGAGTAAAGCGTGCACGCCTGGGAGGCCGCTCATTTGGTTTACTGGCGCCCCAACTGTGGAACTCTTTGCCCCTGTCTCTTCGGGGAGCATCTAGTTTATTAGCCTTCAGAAAGGACCTTAAAACGTGGCTATTCTCCCAGTAGGTCCTCGTTATTTTATTTCTTTTTGTTGTTGACTGTGTAGCTGTTATTCCCTTTTTAATGTGTTATGTTAGTTTTACTGCAGCCTGTTAATTAAAAGCGCCGGGACACTCTTTTTGAGTAGCCGTGCGCTCTATAAAAGCCACTATAACATAACATAACATAACATAACACCTAGAAACCAACAGAATTCTCAATACCCAGAACCCTTACAGACAAAACATAAAAATCTGGAAAAGATACATAGATGACGTGTTGGTCATCTGGGAAGGCAATCTACAGTCAGTAAAGGACTTTATGATCTGGTTAAACAATCAGAACGCTTTTCTCAAATTCACGAACTATGTGTCAAACCAGTCACTGGTATTCTTGGACCTGAACATATATGCCGAGGACGGAGGGTTGAAAACGACAACGCACTTTAAACCCACGGCAAGAAACTGTCTTTTAAGATTCGACAGCTTCCACCCCCGTCATCTCAGGGAAAACTTACCATATGGTCAATTTTTACGCCTGAGGCGGAACTGTACGCATATGGAAGAATTTAGATCACAGGCTAATGACCTCAAAGAAAAATTGAAACTGAAACAGTACCCTACACGGATAATTAACAAGGCCATGAAGAGGGCTAAAAACAACAATAGAGATGCACTCCTTGAGGACAGACAACAAACAGAACCAGAGGTCAAACGGCCAATCTGCGTCACGATGTACAATACCATGTCCAACGAGGTCTCTAAAATAGTCAACAAGCACTGGGGTATTCTAACATGTGGTGCTTTAGAACTTGAAAAACCAATGTTCGCACATGGACGTGGTAGAAATTTAAAGGACATACTCGTTCACACGCGTCCTAAAACAAATCAGGAGCCGAGGCAACCAGCCTTAGGCATCCAAGGTCATTTTCCCTGTGGGAACTACAGCAGCTGCCTTCTGACACAGAAAAGTACAAAACTCACATTCAGAAATGGCACGACCTGGGAGCAGCGAAAAATGATGAACTGCAATAGTAAAAACGTGGTCTACCTGATCACCTGCCCCTGCGGCCTGGAATATGTGGGTATGACCACCAGGGCCATCAAGACATGCATGAGCGCCCATAAAAGCAACGTCCGGTGTAAAAAAGGCACAACAAAGAGGGCAACACACTACTTGAATGCTCAACACTGTGTGAACGATCTTAAGTGGACAGTAATCGAACAAATGCCATCCGAGACAGGCCTCTTCCAGAAGGAACAGAGATGGGTGTTCCGTCTAGGTACACAAAATAATGGATTGAATGATGAGGTCCCTTGGGGACAATTGTCTACATGAGTACCCCTAACATTCACGTTTTATATCAGGAACACTCTGTCCCAATGTGATGTGTCACCACACAACATAAGGCTCGGTCACAACGATATTTACAAGAACAGAGTTATGGTAATAACTTATTCTGAACCCTAAGCCTTGCTTAAGCAGAAGACATTGAGTGTCAGCACATTATAAGACCTCCTTCCGTTTATTTTATTTTATTTTATTTTATCTGATGAGCACGGCAATTGCTTTCCAGATAATAGACCGTTTGTGCCAATACCTACAATGCTATCTTGAGCTCAGATGTTCAATCGGCAATACCGATACAACCCCAATAAAGACAACCATGTGTCCCTCAACACGACGTAACTGATGCCTTTATTTCGCTGAATACCATATGAGGACAGGATGCAGCTCGCATCATCCTATGCGGAGGCTGATTTCATAATGGAATGGCTTTCCCATCAAAAACAGAGTGCCGAGATCGAACAATAAACATCTCCCGTTAGCGCATGCGCGGGGAAGACCAGTCCGCCTTCGGCACATGCGCGGTCTAGCCAGGCTTTCCCACGCTTGCGCAAAAGAAGAACACTCAGTACAGGGACGATCTCGTACCAGACACACCATAGAAGGTCCGGTAAGCATTCAATTAGCACAGAAACACCGGGCTATCCATACATGGGCATCCCCGGACTTCCGCTTTAACGGCATCCATAACGAGCAATCAACACTCGCACTTGGGGTATATAAGCCACACGCCTTGAACTCTCACTTCAGTCCAGTGGAGCAGCGTGTGGGGCAAGACCGAGGAGAACTCCTCCCGTGTTCGTGAGTATAGGTGTTACATAGTGCATACTGAGACTACCTAAGTAAGTAAAGGGACCACACTGATAACTTTACATATTTCTCCGTTTGGACTGCATATTAGCAATCACCCCCCAGACGTTCTGAATGCTCATGAAACAAGCAAGCTCTACTATATAAGTATGACAAAAACCATTGCAATCTGTTTATGAGTGTGATATTTGTTATCTATGTTGTTTGTCATGTCAGTGTCTTTTTCCACAGGGCTGATTAAGCTGGATGGTCTCTTCCAGGTGATTGCACCTGTTTGAGCTACCCATGACTAGGGTGACCATATTTTTCTTGTTTCCTTTTTCTCAGGTCATGCAAATTGCATTTACTTGAGCCAAAACCGCTGTAGGTACATAATAGCCTGTATATACAGACACATATTTAGTTTTTCTCACTTTTGTTAAATTGACTTATACATATTTTAACTATGAGTGAAATGTGAGTAAGGTGGGGAAGTTGTGCCCCCGTCCTGAAGAAGGAGCCCTGCCTCCGAAACATGTCAACGCACACACGAGGTTTTGTCCATAATCACGACAAAACACGCCTCGCACTTCACTTCTTTTACTAGTACCAGCCCGGGGTTATGAATAAAAACATTTTCTGCTATACCCACGAGGAAGGGGCTTTTTAATTTTCTCACTGAATCCCTCCACTCTCATAACACTTACCCACTCACACGCACCACATATAGCCATAACTTAAAAGTGCTCCCGCGTAGTCGTAGGTCGCAGCACGCCACAACCCGCTAGAGGTTTGCGAAGACCCCTATGATGAAGCATGACACCAAGTGTCCTTTTGATGTGTACGGGGTATTTTACAAAACACTAAGTGCTCCCATACCACTGAGGAGAACACTTCCCTGTCATTCTAAGGAGGATTCCTTTTGTTTATGCATATTAGTTTGTGGAGTAAGAATCCTTCAATACTACTCTACCTCCCCTCTCCTGTTTATTTATATGTTCTTGGCAGCGCACAGCTGCGGGAGTACCCCCTTTTTTGTCAGACACTGCAAACACACACATAGGTACACACACTCTAAAAACAGAAGCCAGCGGTTTTTAAGATGGAGGAGGAACATGGCCTCACGTTTGGGGAAGATGAAATAGACAAAATCCTCACGGCCATCAATCCGTTTAAAGGCCTAAGTAATCCAGAGGCTGGTCCAAACATTGTGGACTGGAATGAGATAGTGAATCTGAGACGAAATCAGATCAAAGCAGCCCTTCACGGTTTGCTGATGACTGAATATCTGAGAAATAAAATGGCGTCACCTGGACTAATTGTAAAGAACGAACCATTCATTTTCCAGGAAGATATGCAGTTCAAAAAAGAATGGTCACTGATCAGCTGGCACTGCACAAGGGACTGGCTAGTCTTGATAGTAAAAACGGCTGCCAGGATCACCCAAGAACTGAAGATAGAAATTAAGAAAATAGAGGTGCAACTAAGCACCTATACAAGCCCGGCCGATTTAAAAACAAGACTAGATGAACTGAATCAGCAAATGACAGAGTTCGAGTTTACACTGAAACAGAGTAAATTCAACAAACTACGTAAAGATAAAGACAAATTTACACCAGAGGGGGCATACCCATACACAAGGGCTGACTATGTTTCTAAAAATGTGAATAGTGATGTTGACAGTGATGACTCCGATAATGGCTCATCAGGTTCGAATTCCAGCGGTAACCAAAGGTACAGACCCCCAAGGGGAGGCTGGAGACAAAAGAGGCAGCAGTTCCCCAGACAACATGGGTGGAGAGGATATCAAGCCCCACCCCAATATCCACAATGCTTGGGACCACCACCATTTACATCTTACCAGAATGGCCCTCCAGCTACTAACCAAGGTTATCCACAATGGAACCCAGAATAGGATGGGTGATTCTATGGTCCACAGCCTTTTTTAGGCACCCGCCCCGGAACACGGGGAAGAAACAGGAAGGGCAACAATGTCGTATGGGAAGACCAGGATCAGGGCAACTGCCGGACAACCAGGAGCATGACGGGATCCCTCCCAAACCAACCCTCAACCTCAACCAACAAGAGAGGGACCTAGTGGTTAATTTGACCCCATGGCCCTTGACCGAGACACAGAGGAATGTGTTAAACAAGGGCTTGGGTTTTGTGCCTACACACAGACCCGATATCTTCAAACTTAACATGGAAATACAAGACTTCATCAGGAAGTTGAAATTGCAAGTTTTTTTCAAAGATAAAACACCTATGAATGTACCAACGGACACAGGTCTGCGACCTAGGTCTACTTTCACCCCCCCAGACTCAGGGTTACCCATCGAGCTACTAGCTTTCGAGAAAGCCATCATGACAGAGGTCAACAAACTAAACCCGTCCAACACCTTCCACAATACCAGTAGGCTGGAACAACAAGCCATAAAAGAACTGTCTGACAAAAAAGACACGATAATCAAACCCGCAGATAAAGGCGGTGCCATAGTCTTGCAAACTGAGGAAGCATATGACACAGAATGCATGAGACTTTTGGCAGACAGAAGGAACTATACCATCCTAGAGGAAGACCCGACAGAGACCCTACGAATTAGGATAGGAGGAATGATAGAAGAGGGCCTGGCACACGACTGGCTAAGTAAAAAAGAAGCAGAGTTCTTGGCACAGAAGGCACCACACATCCCTTATTTCTACTGCATCCCCAAAATCCACAAAAACATCAGCAACCTGCCCGGACGACCCATAGTATCGGGCATTGGCTCGATTCTGGAGCCCTTATCGAAATTCGCGGACGCGTTCCTACGCCCCCTGGTACAATCCACGGACACTTACCTGAAGGACACAAAATCTGTCCTCCAACTGCTCCAGGACGTAACTTTCAATCCCACAACCCAACTGCTGTTGGGTTTGGATGTAGAAAGTTCATACACCAGCTTGCCACATGACGAGACACTTCAAATCATCGAAGAGGTACTCTTCACAACACCATGGCAATACCAAACGCCCCGTGGTTTAGTCCTGGAGTGCACCTCATTGGCACTTCAAAAAAACTTCTTTCAGTACAAATCAACCATCTACCAGCAAAGCCACGGCACGAGTATGGGTAGTACTTTTGCTCCGAGCCTGGCGGGACTGTATGTACACCACCTAGAAACCAACAGAATTCTCAATACCCAGAACCCTTACAGACAAAACATAAAAATCTGGAAAAGATACATAGATGACGTGTTGGTCATCTGGGAAGGCGATCTACAGTCAGTAAATGACTTTATGATCTGCTTAAACAATCAGAACGCTCAGGCAGCAATGATTCGCCCATTTTCTAAGGACGAATTAGAATTGGTGGTTAATAACTTACCAACTGGGAAAGCTTGTGGCCCTGACGGCCTACCAGCGGAATTCTTTAAAGTCTTTTTTAGTTATTTTTCGGACGTATTACTTCAATTATTAAATTCTATGCTGGATGGAGGGCAAATCCCTGATTCTTTCGTTGTGGGTCCAGTCGTGAACTTCCTGAAGAAGGATAAAGATCCTAAAGACCCTAACTCATAAAGACCAATTACATTATTGAACATCGATTATAAGATCACTACCAAATTATTATCAATGCGTTTTAATACCATTGCGGCGGAACTTATCCATCACGATCAAAACGGCTTTATTGCGGGCCGTCAATTAGCTACCAATACCCACTTTTTGATTGAAGCCTTAGATTATTTTCAGGTTAAAAAGATTTCTGCTTTAGTTTTACTGTTGGACGCAGAAAAAGCTTTTGATTTGGTGGTCTGGACAACATTATTTGTTATTTTAGAGCATTTTGGAATTCCTTCACAAATTATTAGTTTAATCCAAAATTTATACACGGGTGCTAAAGCCAATATAATCATTAATTCTGTGATGGTAGGCACAGTGTTGGTTCAGCGAGGCACCAGGCAAGGGTGCCCTTTGTCTCCTATCCTTTTTGCTTTCTTCATTGAACCGTTAGCTGTAGCAATCCGTAACTCTGAGAATATTGCTCCTCCGATTACCTCTATGGCCAAAATTAAACTGTATGCTGATGATATTATGCTATTAATTAAGTCAGACATTCAATCTCAGACTTCTGCTTTGCAGCTTTTTGAAGAATTCGAAGCCTTAAGTGGCTATCGGATCAATAAAAAGAAGACCGAAATATTAGTCTGTGGGGGCTCTGATTTAGAGTTACATCCAGATTTAGCTGGCTATATCAATTCAAGACCTAAGAGGTATTTGGGGGTCATGTTCTCGGTCTCCGTCTCCGACTTATACAAACTTCATTTTGACCCTCTTCTTCGGAAGGTTCAGTCCATGTTTATTAGATGGAATCCATTACCACTTACTATCTTGGGCCGCGTGGTCCTGATCAAAATGTCCATTCTTGCGCTTTTTAATTTTTTATTTTCAACCATCCCATGTCATTTGACTGGCTCTTTTTTCTCTAAAGTAGAATCCTTGTTTCAAGGATTTATATGAGCTAAAAAGACTCCCCGTTTAGCAATAAGGACACTTTATGCAGATATCGAAAAGGGATGTCTTTCATTACCTAACATCAAAGATTATTATAGCGCATATTTTGCTCAATATTTAGAACGATTTAAAAATGGAATACATAGTCCAAATTTATTCATTAACTTCTTTTATGATCAAATTTGCTATGAGGCTCAAATTCCCTCTCCTCTGCAAATCCCTAAATCCCCGAAACTCGTCCGATATAAAATTATGAACTGGTTTTTCAAACGACAAGATGCTATTCTTAAAAGATATTCTCTCCCGCAATTTAATTCCAGGACTCCCTTAATGTATGCTTTTAATCACATAGGGACAAAAATGGGATCGGACGTTTTAATGCAGTGGGATCGTGCTGGATTTAATACCTTAGCAGATTTTATGAATGGAGAAGCTTGGCTAACTCCGGGAGAGATGCAACATTTAATTGTGGGGAACTTTTTGTTAATAGGTTCTTATATTATGATTTATAGCATGTTGGAACAATTGAATCCTAGGTATATCTGTTTCACTAGTCCGTTATGGGACGATTTGTTTTTGATTGAGCAGATTAGGAAGCCGGGGGAATGGAAACGTTGTTTAGCTCATTATAATGAGGTGGATTTGAGTTTGAAAGCCATTAAAAAATGGCAAGAATACGAGAACCATGCTCTATCTGTTAATACCTGGAAGAGTATAAATAAATTGAATTTTAGTGTGTTGCATGGCTCCAACTGGAGAAGAATGCTATTTTTTAGTAAATGGCTTCTTTATCGTACCCCGGCTGTCATTTCAAAAATGTACTCTAATATCTTTGCCAACTGCTTTAGATGTCAGCAATATATCCCAGCTAATTGGTCTCATATTATAGCTCATTGTCCTAAAATTGTACCCTTTTGGAATGAGATTTTTTCATTTTTGCAAACTTACTGTGAGATTCATCTTACTTATAATGGACAGACAACAAACAGAACCAGAGGTCAAACGGCCAATCTGCGTCACGACGTACAATACCATGTCCAACGAGGTCTCTAAAATAGTCAACAAGCACTGGGGCATTCTAACATGTGGTGCTTTAGAACTTGAAAAAACAATGTTCGCACATCGCCTTGGTAGAAATTTAAAGGACATACTCGTTCACACGCGTCCTAAAACAAATCAGGAGCCGAGGCAACCAGCCTTAGGCATCCAAGGTCATTTCCCCTGTCGGAACTGCAGCAGCTGCCATCTGACACAGAAAAGTACAAAACTCACATTCAGAAATGGCACGACCTGGGAGCAGCGAAAAATGACGAACTGCAATAGTAAAAACGTGGTCTACCTGATCACCTGCCCCTGTGGCCTGAAATACGTGGGTATGACCACCAGGGCCATCAAGACACACATGAGCGAGCATAAAAGCAACGTCCGGTGTAAAAAAAGCACGACAAAGATGGCAACACACTACTTGAATGCTCAACACTGTGTGAACGATCTTAAGTGGACAGTAATCGAACAAATGCCATCCGAGACAGGCCTCTTCCAGAAGGAACAGAGATGGGTGTTCCGTCTAGGTACACAAAATAACGGATTGAATGATGAGGTCCCTTGGGGACAATTGTCTACATGAGTACCCCTAACATTCACGTTTTATATCAGGAACACTCTGTCCCAATGTGATGTGTCACCACACAACATAAGGCACGGTCACAACGATATTTACAAGAACAGAGTTATGGTAATAACTTATTCTGAACCCTAAGCCTTGTTTAAGCAGAATACATTGAGTGTCAGCACTTTATAAGACCTCCTTCCGTTTATTTTATTTTATTTTATTTTATCTCATGAGCACGGCCATTGGTTTCCAGATAATAGACTGTTTGTGCCAATACCTACAATGCTATCTTGAGCTCAGATGTTCAATTGGCAATACTGATACAACCCCAATAAAGACAACCATGTGTCCCTCAACACGACATAACTGATGCCTTTATTTAGCTGAATACCATATGAGGCCAGGATGCAGCTCGCATCATCCTATGCGGAGGCTGATTTCATAATGGAATGGCTTTCCCATCAAAAACAGAGTGCCGAGATCGAACAATAAACATCTCCCGTTAGCGCATGCGCGGGAAAGACCAGGCCGCCTTTGGCACATGTGCGGTCTAGCCAGGCTTTCCCACACTTGCGCAAAAGAAGAACACTCAGTACAGGGACGATCTCGTACCGGACACACCATAGATGGTCCGGTAATCATTCAATTAGCACAGAAACACTGGGCTATCAATACATGGGCATCACCGGACTTCTGCTTTAACGGCATCCATAACGAGCAATCAACACTCGAACTTGGGGTATATAAGCCACACGCCTTGAGCTCTCACTTCAGTCCAGCGGAGCAGCGTGTGGGGCAAGACCGAGGAGAACTCCTCCCGTGTTCGTGAGTATAGGTGTTACATAGTGCATACTGAGACTACCTAAGTAAGTAAAGGGACCACACTGATAACTTTACATATTTCTCCGTTTGTATTGCATATTAGCAATCACCCCCAGACGTTCTGAATGCTCATGAAGCAAGCAAGCTCTACTATATAAGTATAACAAAAACCATTGCAATCTGTTTATGAGTGTGTTATTTGTTATCTATGTTGTTTGTCATGTCAGTATCTTTTTCCACAGGGCTGATTAAGCTGGATGGTCTGTTCCAGGTGGTTGCACCTGTTTGAGCTACCCATGACTAGGGTGACCATATTTTTCTTGTTTCCTTTTTCTCAGGTCATGCAAATTGCATTTACTTGAGCCAAAACCGCTGTAGGTACATAATAGCCTGTATATACAGACACATATTTAGTTTTTCTCACTTTTGTTAAATTGACATATACATATTTTAACTATTAGTGAAATGTGAGTAAGGTGGGGAAGTTGTGCCCCATCCTGAAGAAGGAGCCCTGCCTCCGAAACATGTCGACGCACACATGAGGTTTTGTCCATAATCACGACAAAACACGCCTCGCACTTCACTTCTTTTACTAGTACCAGCCCGGGGTTATGAATAAAAACATTTTCTGCTATACCCACGAGGCAGGTGCTTTTTAATTTTCTCACTGAATCCCACCACTCACATAAACACTTACCCACTCACACGCACCACATATAGCCATAACTTAAAAGTGCTCCCGCGTAGTCGTAGGTCGCAGCACGCCGCAACCCGCTAGAGGGTTGCGAAGACCCCTATAATGAAGCATGACACCAAGGGGCTTTTTGGTGTCTGAGGGGTATTTTACAAAACACTAAGTGCTCCCATACCACTGAGGAGAACACTTCCCTGTCATTCTAAGGAGGAGTCCTTTTGTTTATGCATATTAGTTTGTGGAGTAAGAATCCTTCAATACTACTCTACCTCCCCTCTCCTGTTTATTTATAAGTACGAATAAGGCCTACATAATGGAGGCCGTTAGTCCATACGTGTCTGATAATTGGGACAGATCTGCTTCTCTAACAGAATCAAAAGCTTTACCTGGTGTGGGTGTCTTTACTTATAACACTGTCCTCAATAGTACATGGTCCTGGAAATTACAATCGTTTTCTTGGGATCCTCGTCAAACAGTTGGTCATCTGTTACCTCTTTAACTGTTTTTTCTGGCTCAATGAAGATTTTTTTGTTTATGCATATTAGTTTGTGGAGTAAGAATCCTTCAATACTACTCTACCTCCCCTCTCCTGTTTATTTATATGTTCTTGGCAGCGCACAGCTGCGGGAGTACCCCCTTTTTTGTCAGACACTGCAAACACACACATAGGTACACACACTCTAAAAACAGAAGCCAGCGGTTTTTAAGATGGAGGAGGAACATGGCCTCACGTTTGGGGAAGATGAAATAGACAAAATCCTCACGGCCATCAATCCGTTTAAAGGCCTAAGTAATCCAGAGGCTGGTCCAAACATTGTGGACTGGAATGAGATAGTGAATCTGAGACGAAATCAGATCAAAGCAGCCCTTCACGGTTTGCTGATGACCGAATATCTGAGAAATAAAATGGCGTCACCTGGACTAATTGTAAAGAACGAACCATTCATTTTCCAGGAAGATATGCAGTTCAAAAAAGAATGGTCACTGATCAGCTGGCACTGCACAAGGGACTGGCTAGTCTTGATAGTAAAAACGGCTGCCAGGATCACCCAAGAACTGAAGATAGAAATTAAGAAAATAGAGGTGCAACTAAGTACCTATACAAGCCCGGCCGATTTAAAAACAAGACTAGATGAACTGAATCAGCAAATGACAGAGTTCGAGTTTACACTGAAACAGAGTAAATTCAACAAACTACGTAAAGATAAAGACAAATTTACACCAGAGGGGGCATACCCATACACAAGGGCTGACTATGTTTCTAAAAATGTGAATAGTGATGTTGACAGTGATGACTCCGATAATGGCTCATCAGGTTCGAATTCCAGCGGTAACCAAAGGTACAGACCCCCAAGGGGAGGCTGGAGACAAAAGAGGCAGCAGTTCCCTAGACAACGTGGGTGGAGAGGATATCAAGCCCCACCCCAATATCCACAATGCTTGGGACCACCACCATTTACATCTTTCCAGAATGGCCCTCCAGCTACTAACCAAGGTTATCCACAATGGAACCCAGAATAGGATGGGGGATTCTATGGTCCACAGCCTTTTTTAGGCACCCGCCCCGGAACACGGGGAAGAAACAGGAAGGGCAACAATGTCGTATGGGAAGACCAGGATCAGGGCAACTGCCGGACAACCAGGAGCATGACGGGATCCCTCCCAAACCAACCCTCAACCTCAACCAACAAGATAGGGACCTAGTGGTTAATTTGACCCCATGGCCCTTGACCGAAACACAGAGGAATGTGTTAAACAAGGGCTTGGTTTTTGTGCCTACACACAGACCCGATATCTTCAAACTTAACATGGAAATATAAGACTTCATCAGGAAGTTGAAATTGCAAGTCTTTTTCAAAGATAAAACACCTATGAATGTACCAACGGACACAGGTCTGCGACCTAGGTCTACTTTCACCCCCCAGGACTCAGGGTTACCCATCGAGCTACTAGCTTTCGAGAAAGCCATCATGACAGAGGTCAACAGACTAAACCCGTCAAACACCTTCCACAATACCAGTAGGCTGGAACAACAAGCCATAAAAGAACTGTCTGACAAAAAAGACACGATAATCAAACCCGCAGATAAAGGCGGTGCCATAGTCTTGCAAACTGAGGAAGCATATGACACAGAATGCATGAGACTTTTGGCAGACAGAAGGAACTATACCATCCTAGAGGAAGACCCGACAGAGACCCTACGAATTAGGATAGGAGGAATGATAGAAGAGGGCCTGGCACACGACTGGCTAAGTAAAAAAGAAGCAGAGTTCTTGGCACAGAAGGCACCACGCATCCCTTATTTCTACTGCATCCCCAAAATCCACAAAAACATCAGCAACCTGCCCGGACGACCCATAGTATCGGACATTGGCTCGTTTCTGGAGCCCTTATCGAAATTCGCGGACGCGTTCCTACGCCCCCTGGTACAATCCACGGACACTTACCTGAAGGACACAAAATCTGTCCTCCAACTGCTCCAGGACGTAACTTTCAATCCCACAACCCAACTGCTGTTGGGTTTGGATGTAGAAAGTTCACACACCAGCTTGCCACATGACGAGACACTTCAAATCATCGAAGAGGTACTCTTCACAACACCATGGCAATACCAAACGCCCCGTGGTTTAGTCCTGGAGTGCACCTCATTGGCACTTCAAAAAAACTTCTTTCAGTACAAATCAACCATCTACCAGCAAAGCCACGGCACGAGTATGGGTAGTACTTTTGCTCCGAGCCTGGCGGGACTGTATGTACACCACCTAGAAACTAACAGAATTCTCAATACCCAGAACCCTTACAGACAAAACATAAAAATCTGGAAAAGATACATAGATGACGTGTTGGTCATCTGGGAAGGCGATCTACAGTCAGTAAATGACTTTATGATCTGGTTAAACAATCAGAACGCTCAGGCAGCAATGATTCGCCCATTTTCTAAGGACGAATTAGAATTGGTGGTTAATAACTTACCAACTGGGAAAGCTTGTGGCCCTGACGGCCTACCAGCGGAATTCTTTAAAGTCTTTTTTAGTTCTTTTTCAGACTTATTACTTCAATTATTAAATTCTATGCTGGATGGAGGGCAAATCCCTGATTCTTTCGGTGTGGGTCCAGTTGTGAGCTTCCTGAAGAAGGGTAAAGATCCTAAAGACCCTAACTCATACAGACCAATTACATTATTGAACACCGATTATAAGATCACTACCAAATTATTATCAATGCTTTTTAATACCATTGCGGCGGAACTTATCCATCACGATCAAAACGGCTTTATTGCGGGCCGTCAATTAGCTACCAATACCCACTTTTTGATTGAAGCCTTAGATTATTTTCAGGTTAAAAAGATTTCTGCTTTAGTTTTACTGTTGGACGCAGAAAAAGCTTTTGATTTGGTGGTCTGGACAACAATATTTGTTATTTTAGAGCATTTTGGAATTCCTTCACAAATTATTAGTTTAATCCAAAATTTATACACGGGTGCTAAAGCCAATATAATCATTAATTCTGTGATGGTAGGCACAGTGTTGGTTCAGCGAGGCACCAGGCAAGGGTGCCCTTTGTCTCCTATCCTTTGTGCTTTCTTCATTGAACCGTTAGCTGTAGCAATCCGTAACTCTGAGAATATTGCTCCTCCGATTACCTCTATGGCCAAAATTAAACTGTATGCTGATGATATTATGCTATTAATTAAGTCAGACATTCAATCTCAGACTTCTGCTTTGCAGCTTTTTGAAGAATTCGAAGCCTTAAGTGGCTATCGGATCAATAAAAAGAAGACTGAAATATTAGTCTGTGGGGGCTCTGATTTAGAGTTACATCCAGATTTAGCTGGCTATATCAATTCAAGACCTAAGAGGTATTTGGGGGTCATGTTCTCGGTCTCCGTCTCCGACTTATACAAACTTAATTTTGACCCTCTTCTTCGGAAGGTTCAGTCCATGTTTATTAGATGGAATCCATTACCACTTACTATCTTGGGCCGCGTGGTCCTGATCAAAATGTCCATTCTTCCGCTTTTTAATTTTTTATTTTCAACCATCCCATGTCATTTGACTGGCTCTTTTTTCTCTAAAGTAGAATCCTTGTTTCAAGGATTTATATGAGCTAAAAAGACTCCCCGTTTAGCAATAAGGACACTTTATGCAGACATCGAAAAGGGAGGTCTTTCATTACCTAACATCAAAGATTATTATAGCGCATATTTTGCTCAATATTTAGAGCGATTTAAAAATGGAATACATAGTCCAAATTTATTCATTAACTTCTTTTATGATCAAATTTGCTATGAGGCTCAAATTCCCTCTCCTCTGCAAATCCCTAAATCCCCGAAACTCGTCCGATATAAAATTATGAACTGGTTTTTCAAACGACGAGATGCTATTCTTAAAAGATATTCTCTCCCGCAATTTAATTCCAGGACTCCCTTAATGTATGCTTTTAATCACATAGGGATTAAAATCGGATCTGACGTTTTAATGCAGTGGGATCGTGCTGGATTTAATACCTTAGCAGATTTTATGAATGGAGAAGCTTGGCTAACTCCGGGAGAGATGCAACATTTAATTGTGGGGAACTTTTTGTTAATAGGTTCTTATATTATGATTTATAGCATGTTGGAACAATTGAATCCTAGGTATATCTGTTTCACTAGTCCGTTATGGGACGATTTTTTTTGATTGAGCAGATTAGGAAGCCGGGGGAATGGAAACGTTGTTTAGCTCATTATAATGAGGTGGATTTGAGTTTGAAAGCCATTAAAAAATGGCAAGAATACAAGAACCATGCTCTATCTGTTAATACCTGGAAGAGTATAAATAAATTGAATTTTAGTGTGTTGCATGGCTCCAACTGGAGAAGAATGCTATTTTTTAGTAAATGGCTTCTTTATCGTACCCCGGCTGTCATTTCAAAAATGTAATCTAATATCTCTGCCAACTGCTTTAGATGTCAGCAATATATCCCAGCTAATTGGTCTCATATTATAGCTCATTGTCCTAAAATTGTACCCTTTTGGAATGAGATTTTTTCATTTTTGCAAACTTACTGTGAGATTCATCTTACTTATAATGTTAAATTAATTCTGTATGGTTATGATTTTGAGCTGGAATTAGTAGATCATATGGTTAAATTATTATATATTGTAATGGCAGTGGCAAGATCTTTGTTATTACAGAATTGGAAATTAACACAGGTTCCTCTGTTCCACGCATGGCTCCAAAAAATGAAGAATGTTAGAAAAAGTGAACTATTATATGCAAAACGAATTGGAGGGACGAGGAAGTTTGAAAAAATTTGGAGATCTTATTTTGAGTAATTATAGATTAATGTATCTAGTTTAAAATCTTGGGTTTTCTGTTTATATGATTGTATTTTGCGCCAACTGCTTATGTGCTCCTAAACTGTGCCTGTTCCGATTCTATGACCCAAGGAACTTCAATAAAAATCTTTTTTAAAAAACAAAAAAAAACAATCAGAACGCTTTTCTCAAATTTACGAACTCTGTGTCAAACCAGTCACTGGTATTCTTGGACCTGAACATATATGCCGAGGACGGAGGGTTGAAAACGACAATGCACTTTAAACCCACGGCAAGAAACTGTCTTTTAAGATTCAACAGCTTCCACCCCCGTCATCTCAGGGAGAACTTACCATATGGTCAATTTTTACACCTGAGGTGGAACTGTATGGATATGGCAGAATTTAGATCACAGGCTAATGACCTCAAAGAAAAATTGAAACTGAAACAGTACCCTACACGGATAATTAACAAGGCCATGAAGAGGACTAAAAACAACAATAGAGATGCACTCCTTGAGGACAGACAACAAACAGAACCAGAGGTCAAACGGCCAATCTGCGTCACGACGTACAATACCATGTCCAACGAGGTCTCTAAAATAGTCAACAAGCACTGGGGCATTCTAACATGTGGTGCTTTAGAACTTGAAAAACCAATGTTCGCACATCGCCTTGGTAGAAATTTAAAGGACATACTCGTTCACACGCGTCCTAAAACAAATCAGGAGCCGAGGCAACCAGCCTTAGGCATCCAAGGTCATTTTCCCCGTGGGAACTGCAGCAGCTGCCATCTGACACAGAAAAGTACAAAACTCACATTCAGAAATGGCACGACCTGGGAGCAGCGAAAAATGACAAACTGCAATAGTAAAAACGTGGTCTACCTGATCACCTGCCCCTGCGGCCTGAAATACGTGGGTATGACCACCAGGGCCATCAAGACACGCATGAGCGAGCATAAAAGCAACGTCCGGTGTAAAAAAAGCAGGACAAAGATGGCAACACACTACTTGAATGCTCAACACTGTGTGAACGATCTTAAGTGGACAGTAATCGAACAAATGCCATCCGAGACAGGCCTCTTCCAGAAGGAACAGAGATGGGTGTTCCGTCTAGGTACACAAAATAATGGATTGAATGATGAGGTCCCTTGGGGACAATTGTCTACATGAGTACCCCTAACATTCACGTTTTATATCAGGAACACTCTGTCCCAATGTTATGTGTCACCACACAACATAAGGCACGGTCACAACGATATTTACAAGAACAGAGTTATGGTAATAACTTATTCTGAACCCTAAGCCTTGTTTAAGCAGAATACATTGAGTGTCAGCACTTTATAAGACCTCCTTCCGTTTATTTTATTTTATTTTATTTTATTTTATCTCATGAGCACGGCCATTGGTTTCCAGATAATAGACTGTTTGTGCCAATACCTACAATGCTATCTTGAGCTCAGATGTTCAATTGGCAATACTGATACAACCCCAATAAAGACAACCATGTGTCCCTCAACACGACGTAACTGATGCCTTTATTTAGCTGAATACCATATGAGGCCAGGATGCAGCTCGCATCATCCTATGCGGAGGCTGATTTCATAATGGAATGGCTTTCCCATCAAAAACAGAGTGCCGAGATCGAACAATAAACATCTCCCCTTACCGCATGCGCGGGGAAGACCAGGCCGCCTTTGGCACATGCGCGGTCTAGCCAGGCTTTCCCACACTTGCGCAAAAGAAGAACACTCAGTACAGGGACGATCTCGTACCGGACACACCATAGAAGGTCCGGTAATCATTCAAGTAGCACAGAAACACTGGGCTATCCATACATGGGCATCACCGGACTTCCGCTTTAACGGCATCCATAACGAGCAATCAACACTCGAACTTGGGGTATATAAGCCACACGCCTTGAGCTCTCACTTCAGTCCAGTGGAGCAGCGTGTGGGGCAAGACCGAGGAGAACTCCTCCCGTGTTCGTGAGTATAGGTGTTACATAGTGCATACTGAGACTACCTAAGTAAGTAAAGGGACCACATTGATAACTTTACATATTTCTCCGTTTAGATTGCATATTAGCAATCACCCCCAGACGTTCTGAATGCTCATGAAGCAAGCAAGCTCTACTATATAAGTATGACAAAAACCATTGCAATCTGTTTATGAGTGTGTTATTTGTTGTTATCTATGTTGTTTGTCATGTCAGTATCTTTTTCCACAGGGCTGATTAAGCTGGATGGTCTGTTCCAGGTGATTGCACCTGTTTGAGCTACCCATGACTAGGGTGACCATATTTTTCTTGTTTCCTTTTTCTCAGGTCATGCAAATTGCATTTACTTGAGCCAAAACCGCTGTAGGTACATAATAGCCTGTATATACAGACACATATTTAGTTTTTCTCACTTTTGTTAAATTGACTTATACATATTTTAACTATTAGTGAAATGTGAGTAAGGTGGGGAAGTTGTGCCCCCGTCCTGAAGAAGGAGCCCTGCCTCCGAAACATGTCGACGCACACATGAGGTTTTGTCCATAATCACGACAAAACACGCCTCGCACTTCACTTCTTTTACTAGTACCAGCCCGGGGTTATGAATAAAAACATTTTCTGCTATACCCACGAGGCAGGTGCTTTTTAATTTTCTCACTGAATCCCACCACTCACATAAACACTTACCCACTCACACGCACCACATATAGCCATAACTTAAAAGTGCTCCCGCGTAGTCGTAGGTCGCAGCACGCCGCAACCCGCTAGAGGGTTGCGAAGACCCCTATGATGAAGCATGACACCAAGGGGCTTTTTGGTGTCTGAGGGGTATTTTACAAAACACTAAGTGCTCCCATACCACTGAGGAGAACACTTCCCTGTCATTCTAAGGAGGATTCCTTTTGTTTATGCATATTAGTTTGTGGAGTAAGAATCCTTCAATACTACTCTACCTCCCCTCTCCTGTTTATTTATAAGTACGAATAAGGCCTACATAATGGAGGCCGTTAGTCCATACGTGTCTGATAATTGGGACAGATCTGCTTCTCTAACAGAATCAAAAGCTTTACCTGGTGTGGGTGTCTTTACTTATAACACTGTCCTCAATAGTACATGGTCCTGGAAATTACAATCGTTTTCTTGGGATCATCGTCAAACAGTTGGTCATCTGTTACCTCTTTAACTGTTTTTTCTGGCTCAATGAAGATAACATATGCCCATAAAGCATGATTATGGTCACTGTCTATCAGAGAGCCAGAGATTGATGTTACTTATAAAGCCTCTAACGGCACTATTAATTCAGCATCTGACATCCAACAGTCCTGTCCTTGGCAGCGAAAGAGAAATTCTTTGGGTAACTGAATCCTTCCTTCCCAGTAACTCTGGTGTCTGTACTATACTTGTATACCCTGCTGTAGTAAATGCTTCTATGTCATCAGCTCACGCGCTGGTCTGATCATGAATAGAGGAATCTACTGTTACTGCCATGTTCCTGGAAGATGAGAATCTAGGGATGGAACAAACCATAGTACCATCAGATTCAAAATGAATGGTCATATTTAATTTGGCCATCAGATCCCTCCCTAATAGAGTATCTGGGGCGGCTGGAGAAAACAGTAAACAACCATCAATGGGCCTCCCTCCTTTTTCCATCTTGACTGGTTTGGCTAGTTTGGCTAAAGGAGCCCTTATCACTTTTTTCGTCGTGCGCGTGTGTGTGCACAACTTGCGTTGTTTTACTTTTTTTTATTATTTCATTTTGCGGCCCGGCCGTGCGGCCAATGCTTGTTTTAACACCCTTGCTCAGGTTTTCAGTCGGAGTTCATTGGTAAATGTAGAAACTGAACCTGCAACCTGCTGTATGATGTGCTTTGTTCGGAACTCCAAATCAGGTTACGCCCCAGCTGCAGTGCTGAATGTAGTGTGTTCACCATCTCAGTCCACTACTGGTTCTTAAAATCCACCTTCCAGTCCATTCTGTTAACTGTTGTTCTAATTTCAAGCCCCATGATCCATTCGGGTGGGTTTGATCACCAGAAGTGGCCTATAGTGTGGCATGCTGAGCAGTATGGAGCGATGGCCGACTTTGTGGCAAGTTTTGTTCACAAAAGAACACCTCATTGGTTATCCTCCATATAAGCTAGCATCGAAAGTGAGAGCAGTTTGCTACTCGGAACTGCAGTATGGAACATCATGGGGAAGAACATCTGTGATGCCACAGTAACACTACAGAGAGGGTCAGTCTCTGGTGAAGAAACACTTATTTAGATCAGAGATCCCACCAGAGTGACTCTTTAAATACTAATAATAGTGGTGAATCTTATAATGAACAATCCCTTCCAAGATGTCTGATTTATATACAAAGTTTTTACTCAAATTATTATTCACTACCAGTTCTCATTTTATCAACCTCAGAAGGATGAAATGTTGAGTCAGGCCTAATGAGATTCTGACCTTTGGTCAACAGGTCACACACAGAGTTTCCAATAGGTCCATTAACAAATTAAGCTATCCAACAGGTAGGTCCATACGTCCTGTCTAACCCTGTACTTAAAATAGGATATTCCGTCTGGCCATTCTACAGACAGACAAACAAGGTACGGGTCTTTGCTTATGCCCAGTTTCTTTCAGGCATATGGATAGCCACCACCTGTCCTGTCGAAAGACTCGTAGAATGAGGTGGCTAGTTCATGCTGCCCATTTTCTGCCCTAAACTGGTGTCTTTACAACATTTAAGAGTGTCTTCTAGCATAGCCAGATCAATTACTTTATATAAATCTTCAGTTATCTAGTGGTGGGAGGTTTAGCTTGGTGTATTATATGAGTAGTAGATATCCATCCATACACAGTTGGAGGGTGGAAACATCTGGCTGCAGATATGGAGGCTTCCAGGGAAGCAGCAGTACTCACTGGAACTGTTGAAAGGGCACAGTGATTTCCAGTATGAGCTGTCCATCCAGATGTTATTTTGTATTTTTAGAGTTAGAGAATATTTCTTACCCACACTATGAATGCCGAATACGATTACCATAATCCAGGACTGTTCCCACCAGATGTAGCACCTCGTGATACCTCTGACCGACTTTCCCTAATTTTAGTGTCTGGTATTTCCCCTGGCTTTCTTGGCTTCAGGGCCTGAATCAGTTGTTCCTTTTTAGGTCAAGCCTGGGCAGCTCATGCTCTGCTCTGTGAGGCAATCTATATTGAGGTAGGGACTTGAAGCTCCACCCACATTTTTCATTGGCTTGTGTCATTGTCTACTTTAAACTGTGGCTGTTCATTGGTCAAAAGGATTAGTAGTCCCTCCTTAGTACCGCCTTGTCTCATTTTGCAACCGCTCGTAGAGACATCCCCTGTTGCGTGTGTTGTTGCTCGGTAGGCTTTAATTACAGCCTCCGAGCACTATTTTCTCAAGTAGCTTTGTCCTGCCTGTTGTTGTAGGGAGGACACCCTCTCTCCTAACATTTTTTTATTTTTATAGCACACATTTGCAATGCAATAGGTCTCGCATTTGCGAGAGTTTAAGCTATAGGCATTGTAAATGACAATGCCTTTTATTTATCTGTTTTAAACACAGCACAATAATAAAAGGCATTGTCATTGCATTGCAAATGCTTGTTAACTCATGGTACAACAATACTGTATTTTCCGGTTACTTCCCAAACCTGACCTACTTCCTGGGTCCATTTCTCTTTCATTCTATTAAGAAACTGAATAAGATCCTCATTTGGCTGCATTGACTGAGCCTATCAGGATACATTCTCCACACCTGATCCCAAACTAACCAAATGAAATGGAGACCCATTACATCTTGTCTCAGTGAGGGGTAACATTTCTCACTCCAGCCTTTTAAAATACAATGTCTGTTTCATAACCTATGAGAGAACTTAGCAGACTCTTTATGTCCTCTACTGCTAAGGTTATACCTGCACTTTGCTTTTCAGACACCCTCATCCATTTCCCTACTCCCTCTGGAAGCAGCAACAACAGTTTTCTGAGATTTTTGTAGTCCATCCGTAGCCAAGGAAGATGATGTGGTGATCCAGGTCCCTTGCGTATCATGGGCATTTGGAATAAGGAAGTGGTTGAATGCTGAGCATTGTACTGTCTGGTGTTTTTCTGCCATTATCAGAAATTCTTCCACATGTAAAGGTAATCCAAGTCTGGCTCTTCCTCGCCGTAGAGAATGCAGTCCTCAGCATCTGCCATATCACGTTGATCAAAGAGCCTTTCTTGTGGCCATTGACTCATTTCATTGTGAAGCTAACCGCGCAGTCCAATCTACCAAATTGTCTATAAATGGTACAACAATGTACTAGCTATTCTCACCTTCAGCGACTATTTCACTAGGAGTGAGATCTGTGCTGTGCATAATTGACGAAACACTCATTTGCTCCACTGGCCTATCATGCAGTGTCAATCTTCCCACAGCCTTAAAGGATCCCATTCTGGGGACAGCTGGCCATGAGTACCTTGAAATCCCAACCGCTCAAGTTCCGTCGCTTGAGTTTTCCTACCGCTAGAAAGCATATCCTGCCGTCTTTCTCTCGCATCAGTAGGTTTAGACAGTCTCCTTGCATTCCTTGTATGGTCCAAATCAATATGGAGTCTAGGTAGGGTGCCTAGCTTTTGGAGTTTGAAGCAGTTTACCCATGCTATCAATCTACGAATGTATAGATTCTATTCTAAGTGTTATTTTTCCCAAACCCTCACTGAATTCACCCTGAAAAGTCATTGTGAAATCCCTCTCTCCTTATTTCACTTGTATCGCCCCTACTCTCACTTCGTGATAGCCATTCTTGAACACTTTCTGCTGAAACTATTACATTCCCTTTTTTCTTTTGCCAAGGTAGTCACTGTCCCCAGTTCTCTTAACCACATCGACACTGATGACGAGCTCAGCTCGTCATGAGGTACACCTCTCGTACGCTTATGACGAGCTGAGCTCGTCATGAACTGCGGTATTTTAAAATCTTCAGCACACAGCGGGAAAATGCGCCGCACCGATGCGGTTAAGATCCTCATCTCTTCTTTGATATACTGGCCACCGTGCCATACCTACAGCCCTATCCACATAATCATTCCGCTTGCATCATCTGCATCCTTTCATTGTGGGGTGGACACTCACTCCCTAACTAGCCTTCCTGTGGTGTCCCTTCTCTGCAATAAATGTGATCTTGAAGATGATACATGTGATGGACCATCACTATCTCCTGGGCTTTGCTCTTCGCTTTAATCTTTCTGGTGAGAGACTGGGTCTAAGTACAATGTATACTGGGCTTCTAGCTATCCTGAAAACTGGGATCACATGCTCTGTGTTGCTGCCTAGGTGTACTCACATGTTTTGGCTTTGCTGTTTGTGGGGTGATATTAGTGGAGACTTTTGGAGATTGTGGAGGGGTCTCAATTTCAGGGTTCTGAAACCCTCAAAATTAAAAAAAGAGATATACTCCTCTTGGCAATGAAAAGACAGTTCTTTACTAACTGTTGTAACAGGGAGAAAGACCCTCCTTACACACAGGCAGGCCGCTGGGCTCTTACTTAAATTGCTGTTTCAAGGCAGCTCTTTCATACACATCTTTCACAATAATTTATTACAAAAAGTAAATAACAATTGACTTGCAGGTTATGGATTGAAGATGGAAAAACACTCAGAGACCTGTGACTCCAGAACCCCAAACTCCGACCTAATCCTCTACACATACTTTATTGCACTTGGTAACAACAATACTTAACAAATAAAGCATTCTTCTGCTCGTGAATGCATGTGTGTTCGTGCTATATGTAATTTCAATGGAGTGTGTACTTTTATCATTGTGCACCTAAGACCTCCATCTGTTCTAAGCTAATTTAATTTTCCTGCACCCATTGTCTAAACATGTGCAATCTGTTTGGAAGCACCAAGTGTGTGTCGGTGATCCTGTGAGCTGAGCCCATAAATTTGTTCAAGCTCGCTAAACACAAGTTGCATTTGACTGAAACCCTTTCAAGTTACTTATCCCATTGTGTGCACAAGTGAACTTTTCACCTTACTCTGGTCAGTGCAAGACATGGGACTAAACTGGTTTCTAACCAGGTACAGTTGTGTGGTTTCCCTAATCGTGTTCTATGTTGTGCAGAGTTCTCGTGTTTTACATTTTCTGTGTGTTTTATATTTTATGTGGTGTGTTCATATTTTATATGTCCTACAACAAGTTTCCAATGAGGTCCTCATTATAAGTTTGTCAGAAGAGGATGGGGTATTTACCACATTTGGTAAACACCTTCTATTGCCGAGTTTTCAACAGGAAATGAGGTGTAACATGCAGAATCAATTTTTAACACATCGAAATCCATATTTTGTTTTTTTACCCTGGCCTTTTCCAGAGATAAATTTCAACAGGTTTCATCTGCCGGAATTTATCAGAGAAAAACTCCAAGGATGTGATAATTCCAAATTCCTTTTTTTTTTTTGCTGAATGTGACAATGTTGGACATTGCCTCCTTAGGGGAATTTACCCCAAAACATTTAGCTTTTTCCTCCTAGTCTTTGCTGACTATCTCTGCATAACCTAAGGAAACTGGGCACTTTACTCCTGTATGGCAGAGCGAATCGGCACACGCTCGCCTCACCAGCACTGGGCTGGCTGTGCGACTATGATGAGTTTTAGGTGACGTACCTCCGTGTGCCCTGTAAACAGGTACACCACATACCCAGGGCAGGTACGGCACTGGTCAGTAGTAGGACGTAGCACTGAGTGTGCCACCCACCAATAGCATACAACTAGAACACAGTGTCCTAAAAGGTAAAAGTCAATAGACAGTTATAAATAACATGCACTTAGCATTGCTTGGGTGGACAAGAAGGAGATTACTAATCTTTTGAAGCAAAAGATAGTTATTCATCTTTATGTGGTAACATTCATTTCAGGGTCGGATATACACAGTTAAGAACAGCACTGCATAGAATGTAATGACAACCACATGGAACTTGGTGCAACAAACGTGAGTAAATAGTGCAGGTGGCGACGCAAGTGAGAAGAGAACAGCGTAGTTGGCGCACTGTGCATGAAGTGCAAATTATATACAGTGAGTGGCTAAACCGGCGCATGTGACATAGTGATATCACAGGGGGCACAATCAATTTAACTAGAATCTAAAGCCACTAAGGAGAAGTGCGCCTATTGATCAGGCTGTTAGGTCGACGGCGTTTCGATCCGGAGCATTTGGGATCATCATCAGGACTGGTTGTCTGAATTGGGAAGTGCTGTGGAAGAAGGGAGGAGATATTAGGGGGGGAGAAAAACGGGTGTGCCCAAGTGAAGAGAACTTAAAGAAAGGAATAGGTTACCTGAAAGGATCCTTGAGATTTGGAGTCCTTGTAACCCACAGGGGGAGGGTGACTTAAATTAGCGAGCAGGTCACCAAATGATCGGGTTGTTTGGAGAGGCTGGAGAAAGATGAGGAAAGGGAGTGACTTACTGGGCAGTAGGAGCGTAAAAAACAGGCTAAATAGGGTTAAATAGGGTAGCGCCACAATGAATGAAGAGTAGCTGCCACATACCTCGCTGGAGACTTCAGCGTGCGAAACGGCCGGGTGTATCAGCTGTATTCGGTATGTGTATGCTGCGGAACTCAGCGTTCTAGCCGGCCACGTCAGTCAGCCGTGCTGGGTGTGCGCTGGGGAGTGAAGTGAGGAACGTTTAAGTTTGTGTGCTCCTGCATAGATTAATAAAGGAGATATGGAGAGGAAGGTATAGAAGGTTACCTGAATGGATCAGCGCGTCTATCCGGACATCGGGGAAGGCAGTTATGAGACGAGCGCTGAAAGCGGAGTGATATTTCACTTCCGCATTTGGGCGGGGACTGGAACAAGGGAAGGGGCGGAGCACTGACATCAGCAAGGGTGTGTAGGTATCGGGCGGTAGGGATAGGGCAAACAGGGGGGGAGGTGGAGTTGCGTTACTGTGGTAACGCGTCCCTAATGGCAGCCCGCGAGTAAATAAGCGCGTGATAGCACTTGGAGTGGATTGAGAAGGGATGAGTGGAAAAAAGGGGGGGTTGGCGGGGGTTGGAAAACGAGGTTAGTTGGGGGCGGGGGGTGGTGGGGCGAAGGAAGATCAGGCGAAGAAAAGCGATTAGTAGAAAAAAGGGTACAAATCGATGTTAACAATTGGCACTTATAAGCTGTAAGGGGGTGACACACTGTTAAAGCATACGGTTGTCTCCCCATGGAGGGAACTAAATCGGGGTTGAAAACAGACTAGTTATAATACAACATCTCATTCGTTCATGGCTCGAATGGTGTGTGTTCCAACCAGGGTTGGGGGGGGGAGGGAAGGTATGGTTGGAAGGAGGTTGTTCTGAATTGAATGAAACCTGAACAAGTATTGGCTGGTGTCAGTTAAATGAGGGAAGGAAGTCCTTAATTAACAGAGGTGGTTAAAAGGGCCCGATTCAGGGGCCGACGATGGGAAGGTGAATTGGTTCAAGGAAAAAGCGCAGCTCTAAGATAGTTCAGGGTGGAGTCGGGATGAGATCAAGTAGTGACCGTGCCATTCCATTCATCAATGGTGTTAAGTCCTTTATTGATGGAATCACAGATCGTCATCCATTTGCATTCAGCCTTGTTGAGGAGGGTTCTGATATTTCCCCCTCGGATGGGCAACGTGGGTTTTTCAATTACTTGCCATTGTATGTCCGTATCAAGATGGTCGTGTTGTAAGTAATATGATACCAATGGGGCTGACATGGTTTTGCAATTGATGCGGCTCTTGTGCTGGATGATACTTTGTTTGATCATTTGTGTTGTCTGTCCGATATAGATCAAATTGCACGGACATCTGATGGCATAGATTACATTTTCTGATCTACAGTTTGTGTGTTTTTTTAGTTTGTATGCATGATCATTGACAACAAATTCTTTCGTGTTGGTGGTGAGACAGCAAACGCTACAGTTCTGGCATTTATAATGTCCTACTATGGGGTCAAGGCCCCAAGCAGCTGTGATGGGGTTCCTGTCTTGTTTGGTTTGTGGCCAGGTGATGGCGTGTACCAGATGGTTGGCTAGATTGTTGCCCCGTTGATATGAGAAAAGGGGTTCATCCTTGAATTGTTCATGTGAGCGCAACAGAGACCAATTTTTTCTGATGATTTTGTTTATTTTGTTGCTGTGGGGACTGAATTTCGAAACAAAGGGGATCCTTGACATTGGTTTCTTGGGTTGAACGGTTAGAAGGTGCTCTCTGTGACAGAATCACGCTCTTTTCTTTGCTCTAGTGACCAACCGTTTGGGGTATCCGCGATGTATAAGTTTCTTGGTAAGGACATCTGCTTCCCTGAAATAATCTTTTTTCCATTTGCAATTACGGCGGATTCGGAGGAATTGTCCGTAAGGTAGGCCATCACGTAATCCGTGTGGGTGGTAACTGGAATAAAGCAAAAGTGTGGTTTTTTCGGTTGGCTTTCGGTATAGGGTGGTGCCCAGGAGCCCCGCATGGATGGTCACATCTAGGAATGGCAAGTCATTTTGTTTGCAGTCACTAGTGAATTTGAGATGTTCTTGGGAACGGTTGAGCCAGTCAATGAAGGGCCGCAGTGTGTCAGCTGTGCCAGTCCAAAGTAATAGAACGTCGTCTATATACCTGCGCCACAGATTGATGTTGTTGAAGAATGGATTAATTGGTGTCAGAATCAATGTCTTTTCCAGATGATGGACAAACAAAATGGCAAAATTTGGGGCGAAACATGCGCCCATGGAGACTCCTTTTATTTGTAAAAAGAATGTATCTTGGTAGAGAAAGTAGTTGTTTTTCAATGCTATTTGCAGAAGATCCATGATGAATTCTGTCGGAATACGTGTGGGTTGTGCTCTTGAAATGAGTAAGTTGTGAATAACCTGTAGGCCTTCATCGTGAGGGATGTTGGTGTAGAGGGATTCGATATCTAATCCTGCCATCACTTGTAGGTTGGTGTCAAATGCTAGGTCCTCGATGGTATTGATGAGGTCCATCGTGTCTCTGATGTAGGTGTCAGTTTCAGGGACAAAGGGTTTGATGATAGAGTCTATGTATTTACCTAGTGGTTCCAGGATCGAACCGCACCCAGAAACAATAGGTCTGCCCGGAGGATTTTGACTATCTTTGTGTATCTTGGGCAAGACGTAGAGTACTGGGGTGCGAGGATTGCCATTGTTAAGGAACTCGAATTCCTTTTTAGTAATGATGTCTTTGTCTTTCGCATCCATGGTGACGGATAGTATTTTACTTCGGATGTCTTCGAGGGGATTCTTTGGAAGGGGTCGGTAGTGTTCTTGATTTGCCAGTTGTCTTTTGATTTCCAGGTCGTATTTGGTTGTGCTCATGATAACAATACCTCCGCCATTGTCCGCTGGTTTTATAATGATGTCGTTGTTTTCTTTCAGTGTTTTCAGGGCTAGTTTCTCAGTGAGCGGGAGGTTATAGGGAATGAATTGTGATTGATTTTTGAGGTCCATCACATCCTTGAGTACAAGTCGCTCAAAGGCCAAGATTTCGGGTGACATGGCATGTGAGGGAGGATTGAAGGTAGATGGCGGTCTAAAGGGTGATGGATTTAGAGGTACAGATTCCGTTTTGTCTGCAAAGTAGTGTCTTAATCAAATCCGTCTGAAGAATTTCAGAAGGCTGGATTGAAGGTCCAAGAAATCTGTGAGCTCAGTTGGCACAAATGTAAGTCCTCGGGATATACGATTGATCTCATCACTGCTGAATACATGATCCGATAGATTAAAGATTGGTATTTGTAAATCAGTAGTCTCTGGTGGATCTTCATCTTCTATTGTGGTTGTTGCCCCCATTGGTAGAAACGGTTGCGGGTTTGACGTTCTCCGGGGAGTTGTGGTTGGTATTGACGATTTCTGTTGGGGCGATTCTGAGGAGGTGGTTGTCCGCGTCCGCTGCCTCTCCCTAAAAAACCGGCCGGAATTAGAGGAGGAGGTCTGTTGGTTGTTGCGGAGGTCCCTGGGCGGTTGTCTGAGTCCGAGTCTTCCACTGATGTGTTTGATGAATCCGAAAATGTTATATGCTGGTTATTTCTGAAGCGGCCCCAAATGTGAGTTCTAGGTGGGATGTATTGGGTATTGTAGAATGCTTCGTCCAGGTACGGGTAAGTATTTTCCACCTTATAGTTCTTGATGTCTTTTGGGATTTTGTTAGTTTTTTTGTTCAGTTCAAAGGTGTTAAAGGTATCGATTGTAGTATTGATTTTTTCTAAAAGACTTTTCGCATCAGAGAGAGATGAATCTTCCAAGATTTGTTTTTCCAGTTCTGCTATTTCCAGGAGTTCCAAGCGGCTATGTTCGATGGCTGTGTCTATGCCCAGGACCATCCAATGTCTGGAGCAGGTTGTAGCCAGATGGCTAAATTTGGTCCGGAACAGGGGATCAGTTGTAAAAATGGCCAGAGTATTGCGTATTTGTAAACCCACAGGGATGGTGCCTGATCTAAGATAGTCAGTGAGCATTCGCGCATGAAGATCCGTTCGGATTTGTTTCTTTTTTAGTTTTTCTAATTTTTCAAGAAGGGTTTTCGAAGTGGTGGAGGGGTGGAGGACGTGGAAGAAGGGGGGGATGGGTAAGGAGAGAGGGTCCGACCATGAGAGAGTTAATGTAATCCTCTGTGAAAGAGAGGGACTCCTTCGACATCGTATGTGTCCTATGTATTGACACCACGATAGGACCTTATTAAATATGGTCAAAAAATGAGAGTACCCGCAGGGTACAGACTCTCGCAGCCCAGCGGCTGCTCACAATCTTATAGATAAGACAGGAGTATAACCCATAGACCAAGTCAGGACTGGGTAGGTAGGATACAACTAGAACACAGTGTCCTGAAAGGTAAAAGTCAATAGACAGTTATAAATAACATGCACATAGCATTGCTTGGGTGAACAAGAAGGAGATTACTCATTTTTTGAAGCAAAAGATAGTTATTCATCTTTATGTGGTAACATTCATTTCAGGGTCGGATATACACAGTTAAGAACAGCACTGCATAGAATGTAATGACAACCACATGGAACTTGGTGCAACAAACGTGAATAAATAGTGCAGGTGGCGACGCAAGTGAGAAGAGAACAGCGTAGTTGGCGCACTGTGCATGAAGTGCAAATTATATACAGTGAGTGGCTAAACCGGCGCATGTGACATAGTGATATCACAGGGGGCACAATCGATTTAATTAGAATCTAAAGCCACTAAGGAGAAGTGCGCCTATTGATCAGGCTGTTAGGTCGACGGCGTTTCGATCCGGAGCATTTGGGATCATCATCAGGACTGGTTGTCTGAATTGGGAAGTGCTGTGGAAGAAGGGAGGAGATATTAGGGGGGGAGAAAAACGGTTGTGCCCAAGTGAAGGCACTTAAAGAAAGGAATAGGTTACCTGGAAGGATCCTTGAGATTTGGAGTCCTTGTAACCCACAGGGGGAGGATGACTTAAATAAGCGAGCAGGTCACCGAATGATCGGGTTGTTTGGAGAGGCTGGGGAAAGATGAGGAAAGGGAGTGACTTACTGGGCAGTAGGAGCGTGAAAAACAGGCTAAATAGGGTTAAATGGGGTAGCGCCACAATGAATGAAGAGTAGCTGCCACATACCTCGCTGGAGACTTCAGCGCGCAAAACGGCCGGGTGTATCAGCCGTATTCGGTATGTATATGCTGCGGAACTCAGCGTTCTAGCCGGCCACGTCAGTCAGCCGTGCTGGGTGTGCGCTGGGGAGTGAAGTGAGGAACGTTTAAGTTTGTGTGCTCCTGCATAGATTAATAAAGGAGATATGGAGAGGAAGGTATAGAAGGTTACCTGAATGGATTAGCGCGTCTATCCGGACATCGGGGAAGGCAGTTATGAGACGAGCACTGAAAGCGGAGTGATATTTCACTTCCGCGTTTGGGCGGGGACTGGAACAAGGGAAGGGGCGGAGCACTGACATCAGCAAGGGTGTGTAGGTATCGGGCGGTAGGGATAGGGCAAACAGGGGGGGAGGTGGAGTTGCGTTACTGTGGTAACGCGTCCCTAATGGCAGCCCGCGAGGTTATAAGCGCGTGATAGCACTGGGAGTGGATTGAGAAGGCACGAGTGGAAAAAAGGGGGGGGGTTGGCGGGGGATGGAAAACGAGGTTAGTTGGGGCGGGGGGGTGATTGGGGAAGGAAGAACAGGCGAAGAAAAGCGATTAGTAGAAAAAAGGGTACAAATCGATGTTAACAATTGGCACTTATAAGCAGTAAGGGGGTGACACACTGTTAAAGCATACGGTTGTCTCCCCATGGAGGGAACTAAATCGGGGTTGAAAACAGACTAGTTACAATACAACATCTCATTCGTTCATGGCTCGAATGGTGTGTGTTCCAACCGGGAGGGGGGGGTGAGGGAAGGTATGGTTGGAAGGAGGTTGTTCTGAATTGAATGAAACCTGAACAAGTATTGGCTGGTGTCAGTTAAATGAGGGAAGGAAGTCCTTAATTAACAGAGGTGGTTAAAAGGGCCCGATTCAGGGGCCGACGACGGGAAGGTGAATTGGTTCAAGGAAAAAGCGCAGCTCTAAGATAGTTCAGGGTGGAGTCGGGATGAGATCAAGTAGTGACCGTGCCATTCCATTCATCAATGGTGTTAAGTCCTTTATTGATGGAATCACAGATCGTCATCCATTTGCATTCAGCCTTGTTGAGGAGGGTTGAACAACAAGGCTGAATGCAAATGGATGACGATCTGTGATGCCCTCAATAAAGGACTTAACACCATTGATAAATCAATTCACCTTCCCGTCGTCGGCCCCTGAATCGGGCCCTTTTAACCACCTCTGTTAATTAAGGACTTCCTTCCCTCATTTAACTTACACCAGCCAATACTTGTTCAGGTTTCATTCAATTCAGAACAACATCCTTCCACCCATACCTTCCCTCCCCCCCCACCCTGGTTGGAACACACACCATTCGAGCCATGAACGAATGAGATGTTGTATTGTAACTAGTCTGTTTTCAACCCCGATTTAGTTCCCTCCATGGGGAGACAACCGTATGCTTTAACAGTGTGTCACCCCCTTACTGCTTATAAGTGCCAATTGTTAACATCGATTTGTACCCTTTTTTCTACTAATTGCTTTTCTTCGCCTGTTCTTCCTTCACCCCCCGCCCCAACTAACCTCGTTTTCCAACCCCCGCCAACCCCCCCCCCTTTTTTCCACTCGTTCCTTCTCAATCCACTCCCAGTGCTATCACGCGCTTATTTACTCGCGGGCTGCCATTATGGACGCGTTACCACAGTAACGCAACTCCACCTCCCCCCCTGTTTGCCCTATCCCTACCGCCCGATACCTACACACCCTTGCTGATGTCAGTGCTCCGCCCCTTCCCTTGTTCCAGTCCCCGCCCAAACGCGGAAGTGAAATATCACTCCGCTTTCAGCGCTCGTCTTATAACTGCCTTCCCCGATGTCCGGATAGACGCGCTGATCCATTCAGGTAACCTTCTATACCTTCCTCTCCATATCTCCTTTATTAATCTATGCAGGAGCACACAAACTTAAACGTTCCTCACTTCACTCCCCAGCGCACACCCAGCACGGCTGACTGACGTGGCCGGCTAGAACGCTGAGTTCCGCAGCATATACATACCGAATACGGCTGATACACCCGGCCGTTTCGCGCGCTGAAGTCTCCAGCGAGGTATGTGGCAGCTACTCTTCATTCATTGTGGCGCTACCCCATTTAACCCTATTTAGCCTGTTTTTTACGCTCCTACTGCCCAGTAAGTCACTCCCTTTCCTCATCTTTCCCCAGCCTCTCCAAACAACCCGATCATTCGGTGACCTGCTCGCTAATTTAAGTCATCCTCCCCCTGTGGGTTACAAGGACTCCAAATCTCAAGGATCCTTCCAGGTAACCTATTCCTTTCTTTAAGTGCTCTTCACTTAGGCACACCCGTTTTTCTCCCCCCCTAATATCTCCTCCCTTCTTCCACAGCACTTCCCAATTCAGACAACCAGTCCTGATGATGATCCCAAATGCTCCGGATCGAAACGCCGTCGACCTAACAGCCTGATCAATAGGCGCACTTCTCCTTAGTGGCTTTAGATTCTAATTAAATCGATTGTGCCCCCTGTGATATCAGTATGTCACATGCGCCGGTTTAGCCACTCACTGTATATAATTTGCACTTCATGCACAGTGCGCCAACTACGCTGTTCTCTTCTCACTTGCGTCGCCACTTGCACTATTTATTCACGTTTGTTGCACCAAGTTCCATGTGGTTGTCATTACATTCTATGCAGTGCTGTTCTTAACTGTGTATATCCGAACCTGAAATGAATGTTACCACATAAAGATGAATAACTATCTTTTGCTTCAAAAAATTAGTAATCTCCTTCTTGTCCACCCAAGCAATGCTATGTGCATGTTATTTATAACTGTCTATTGACTTTTACCTTTCAGGACACTGAGTTCTAGTTGTATCCTACCTACCCAGTCCTGACTTGGTCTATGGGTTATACTCTTGTCTTATCTATAAGATTGTGAGCAGCCGCTGGGCTGCGAGAGTCTGTACCCTGCGGGTACTCTCATTTTTTGACCATATTTAATAAGGTCCTATCGTGGTGTCAATACATAGGACACATACGATGTCGAAGGAGTCCCTCTCTTACACAGAGGATTACATTAACTCTCTCATGGTCGGACCCTCTCTCCTTACCCATCCCCCCCTTCTTCCACGTCCTCCACCCCTCCACCACTTCGAAAACCCTTCTTGAAAAATTTGAAAAACTAAAAAAGAAACAAATCCGAACGGATCTTCATGCGCGAATGCTCACTGACTATCTTAGATCAGGCACCATCCCTGTGGGTTTACAAATACGCAATACTCCGGCCATTTTTACAACTGATCCCCTGTTCCGGACCAAATTTAGCCATCTGGCTACAACCTGCTCCAGACATTGGATGGTCCTGGGCATAGACACAGCCATCGAACATAGCCGCTTGGAACTCCTGGAAATAGCAGAACTGGAAAAACAAATCTTGGAAGATTCATCTCTCTCTGATGCGAAAAGTCTTTTAGAAAAAATCAATACTACAATCGATACCTTTAACACCTTTGAACTGAACAAAAAAACTAACAAAATCCAAAAAGACATCAAGAACTATAAGGTGGAAAATATTTACCCGTACCTCGACGAAGCATTCTACAATACCCAATACATCCCACCTAGAACTCGCAATTGGGGCCGCTTCAGAAATAACCTGCATATAACATTTTCGGATTCATCAAACACATCAGTGGAAGACTCGGACTCAGACAACCGCCCAGGGACCTCCGCAACAACCAACAGACCTCCTCCTCTAATTCCGGCCGGTTTTTTAGGGAGAGGCCGCGTACGCGGACAACCACCTCCTCAGAATCGCCCCAACAGAAATCGTCAATACCAACCACAACTCCCCGGAGAACGTCAAACCCGCAACCGTTTCTACCAATGGGGGCAACAACCACAACAGAAGATGAAGATCCACCAGAGACTACTGATTTACAAATACCAATCTTTAATCTATTGGATCATGTATTCAGCAGTGATGAGATCAATCTTCTATCCCGAGGACTTACATTTGTGCCAACTGAGCGCACAGATTTCTTGGACCTTCAATCCAGACTTCTGAAATTCTTCAGACGGATTCGATTAAGACACTACTTTGCAGACAAAACTGAATCTGTACCTCTAAATCCATCACCCTTTAGACCGCCATCTACCTTCAATCCTCCCTCACATGCCATGTCACCCGAAATCTTGGCCTTTGAGCGACTTGTATTCAAGGATGTGATGGACCTCAAAAATCAATCACAATTCATTCCCTATAACCTCCCGCTCACTGAGAAACTAGCCCTGAAAACACTGAAAGAAAACAACGACATCATTATAAAACCAGCGGACAAGGGCGGAGGTATTGTTATCATGAGCACAACCAAATACGACCTGGAAATCAAAAGACAACTGGCAAATCAAGAACACTACCGACCCGTTCCAAAGGATCCCCTCGAAGACATCCGAAGTAAAATACTATCCGTCACCATGGATGCGAAAGACAAAGACATCATTACTAAAAAGGAATTCGAGTTCCTTAACAATGGCAACCCTCGCACCCCAGTACTCTACGTCTTGCCCAAGATACACAAAGATAGTCAAAATCCTCCGGGCAGACCTATTGTTTCTGGGTGCGGTTCGATCCTGGAACCACTAGGTAAATACATAGACTCTATCATCAAACCCTTTGTCCCTGAAACTGACACCTACATCAGAGACACGATGGACCTCATCAATACCATAGAGGACCTAGCATTTGACACCGACCTACAAGTGATGGCAGGATTAGATATTGAATCCCTCTACACCAACATCCCTCACGATGAAGGCCTACAGGTTATTCACAACTTACTCATTTCAAGACCACAACACACACGTATTCCGACAGAATTCATCATGGATCTTCTGCGAATAGCATTGAAAACAACTACTTTCTCTACCAAGATACATTCTTTTTACAAATAAAAGGAGTCTCCATGGGCGCATGTTTCGCCCCAAATTTTGCCATTTTGTTTGTCCATCATCTGGAAAAGACATTGATTCTGACACCAATAAATCCATTCTTCAACAACATCAATCTGTGGCGCAGCTATATAGACGACGTTCTATTACTTTGGACTGGCACAGCTGACACACTGCGGCCCTTCATTGACTGGCTCAACCGTTCCCAAGAACATCTCAAATTCACTAGTGACTGCAAACAAAATGACTTGCCATTCCTAGATGTGACCATCCATGCGGAGAAAGGGCACCTGGGCACCACCCTATACCAAAAGCCAACCGAAAAAAAACACTTTTGCTTTATTCCAGTTACCACCCACGCGGATTACGTGATGGCCTACCTTACGGACAATTCCTCAGAATCCGCCGTAATTGCAAATGGAAAAAAGATTATTTCAGGGAAGCAGATGTCCTTACCAAGAAACGTATACATCCCGGATACCCCAAACGGTTGGTCACTAGAGCAAAGAAAAGAGCGTGGTTCTGTAACAGAGAGCACCTTCTAACTGTTCAACCCAAGAAACCAATGTCAAGGATCCCCTTTGTTTCAAAATTCAGTCCCCACAGCAACAAAATAAACAAAATCATCAGAAAAAATTGGTCTCTGTTGCACTCACATGAACAATTCAAGGATGAACCCCTTTTCTCATATCAACGGGGCAACAATCTAGCCAACCATCTGGTACACGCCATCACCTGGCCACAAACCAAACAAGACAGGAACACCATCACAGCTGCTTGGGGCCTTGACCCCATAGTAGGACATTATAAATGCCAGAACTGTAGCGTTTGTTTGCTGTCTCACCACCAACACGAAAGAATTTGTTGTCAATGATCATGCATACAAACTAAAAAACACACAAACTGTAGATCAGAAAATGTAATCTATGCCATCAGATGTCCGTGCAATTTGATCTATATCGGACAGACAACACAAATGATCAAACAACGTATCATCCAGCACAAGAGCCGCATCAATTGCAAAACCATGTCAGCCCCATTGGTATCACATTACTTACAACACGACCATCTTGATACGGACATACAATGGCAAGTAATTGAAAAACCCACGTTGCCCATCCGAGGGGGAAATATCAGAACCCTCCTCAACAAGGCTGAATGCAAATGGATGACGATCTGTGATTCCATCAATAAAGGACTTAACACCATTGATGAATGGAATGGCACGGTCACTACTTGATCTCATCCCGACTCCACCCTGAACTATCTTAGAGCTGCGCTTTTTCCTTGAACCAATTCACCTTCCCGTCGTCGGCCCGTGAATCGGGCCCTTTTAACATCCTCTGTTAATTAAGGACTTCCTTCCCTCATTTAACTGACACCAGCCAATACTTGTTCAGGTTTAATTCAATTCAGAACAACCTCCTTCCAACCATACCTTCCCTCCCCCCCCCCCCACCCTGGTTGGAACATACACCATTCGAGCCATGAACAAATGAGATGTTGTATTGTAACTAGTCTGTTTTTAACCCCGATTTAGTTCCCTCCATGGGGAGACAACCGTATGCTTTAACAGTGTGTCACCCCCTTACTGCTTATAGGTGCCAATTGTTAACATCGATTTGTACCCTTTTTTCTACTAATCGCTTTTCTTCGCCTGTTCTTCCTTTGCCCCCTCCACCCCCCCGCCCCCAACTAACCTCGTTTTCCAACCCCCGCCAACCCCCCCACCTTTTTTCCACTCGTCCCTTCTCAATCCACTCCCAATGCAATCACGCGCTTATTTACTCGCGGGCTGCCATTAGGGACACGTTACCACAGTAACGCAACTCCACCTCCCCCCCTGTTTGCCCTATCCCTACCACCCGATACCTACACACCCTTGCTGATGTCAGTGCTCCGCCCCTTCCCTTGTTCCAGTCCCCGCCCAAACGCGGAAGTGAAATATCACTCCGCTTTCAGCGCTCGTCTCATAACTGCCTTCCCCGATGTCCGGATAGACGCGCTGATCCATTCAGGTAACCTTCTATACCTTCCTCTCCATATCTCCTTTATTAATCTATGCAGGAGCACACAAACTTAAACGTTCCTCACTTCACTCCCCAGCGCACACCCAGCATGGCTGACTGACGTGGCCGGCTAGAATGCTGAGTTCCGCAGCATATACATACCGAATACGGCTGATACACCCGGCCGTTTCGCGCGCTGAAGTCTCCAGCGAGTAATGTGGCAGCTACTCTTCATTCATTGTGGCGCTACCCCATTTAACCCTATTTAGCCTGTTTTTTACGCTCCTACTGCCCAGTAAGTCACTCCCTTTCCTCATCTTTCCCCAGCCTCTCCAAACAACCCGATCATTTGGTGACCTGCTCGCTAATTTAAGTCATCCTCCCCCTGTGGGTTACAAGGACTCCAAATCTCAAGGATCCTTCCAGGTAACCTATTCCTTTCTTTAAGTGCTCTTCACTTGGACACACCCGTTTTTCTCCCCCCCTAATATCACCTACCTTCTTCCACAGCACTTCCCAATTCAGACAACCAGTCCTGATGATGATCCCAAATGCTCCGGATCGAAACGCCGTCGACCTAACAGCCTGATCAATAGGCGCATTTCTCCTTAGTGGCTTTAGATTCTAATTAAATCGATTGTGCCCCCTGTGATATCACTATGTCACATGCGCCGGTTTAGCCACTCACTGTATATAATTTGCACTTCATGCACAGTGCGCCAACTACGCTGTTCTCTTCTCACTTGCGTCGCCACCTGCACTATTTATTCACGTTTGTGGCACCAAGTTCCATGTGGTTGTCATTACATTCTATGCAGTGCTGTTCTTAACTGTGTATATCCGACCCTGAAATGAATGTTACCACATAAAGATGAATAACTATCTTTTGCTTCAAAAAATGAGTAATCTCCTTCTTGTCCACCTAAGCAATGCTATGTGCATGTTATTTATAACTGTCTATTGACTTTTACCTTTCAGGACACTGTGTTCTAGTTGTATCCTACCCACCCAGTCCTGACTTGGTCTATGGGTTATACTCCTGTCTTATCTATAAAACCCACCAATAGCAGACAACCCTATATTGGGTCTGCCATGACAGGGCTGTGGAGCGCCATTGTGCCCCTGCCAAGGTTGGTATCACTAATGCCTCAGCCAACCTTGAGTGGGTCTTCCTATACCATGATCCCACCCCACAGGAAAGCCAGTGGAGGATGGTAGGCTGAAGGCTGGGCGGGTCCATATGGATGTTCCCTGCCCAGGTAGTGAGGAAACCCCCAAATGGGGCTTCCCTTGCCTTAGAGTTCGGCTCTACCCATGGATTCTCCTGGGGTGTTGCTCATTCTCAGGAATGGCCCTGTGCAAGTCCTCACTGTCAAGCTTGTGTGGAACTGCGTGCCCCTTCCTACACAGATCAGGAAGAGGCGCTGACATGATGCTCCGGAACATGGGCTGGTCTGTCAACGCAGACCAGACTGTGTGCACCAGCCCAGATGCTATGGCTGAAACATGTCCAATCTGCAGTGGCTGGCTGGAGGGTGCACCATGGCACCTATGGCACGTTAGGTAGGTGCCCAGCTTGCTATCATGGGCTGATGAGCATATACCTGCACCCTGAGTGTTCTAAACTCCTGGTCAGGCCTTCTGGCCCAGGTCTGTGTTTGCATGCTTGTATCCATGGTGCTAGCAACGAGGTGCCCAGTCCAACGTTGCCAGTCGGGAGTGCCAATCGCACCCGTAAGTTTGTCCACCCATGTCCAGCTGGTCTGAGCAGGGTGGTGTGTGCGCACCTGCACCAAAGGTGCTAGGGCCTGGGTAAGTTATGTGCACGGCCTTTCCTTGCCACGTGAAACCACATGCCCTTCCTATTTGTGCTGGGAAAAGGCACTGATTCAATTATCTGAAACAGGGGCCGATCTGTCATTGCAGACCAGTGGGTGCGCACTGACATCTATCGTAAGTAAACTCATGAGCAGCATGCCACTGTAGGCCACTGTGAGTGCGCGCCCACACCTATGGTGCCTATGATTGGGTGTGCTGCCTGCCAACGCTGGCTTATTCATATTCACAGACACACGTATTAGTTACGCCTGTGTCCAGTCTGCTGCGCAGGCTGGGGCGGGTGCACTTGTACCCCTGGTGTTGGGAACTATGTGTCCCTCCTGCCATTTCAGTTCATTGTGCGCAATAGCTCACGTGCGCCCAGGCACTGAGGAATACCTATGTGTGTTTTCACTACCTAAGAGGCTTGCTCTGCCCTAGGCTAACATGGGTAAGTGGTTGACACTACTTCGGTCTGCAATAGTGGATTGCAGTGGAGCAGCCTCATGATGTTTCACATTGATGGAACTGCAGTACCAAACCCTTTCCATTGGTAAAGAGGGTTTTGCCATAACTCGCTTAGAAATGCCACTTACAGAATATGGACATTTCAATGCTGCAAGAGTCTCAGGGACTGTGGTGTCTAGTTCCAGTAGTCACCCGGGGGAGCCCTTCTGTGCATTCCCCAGTTGACACCCATAAATCATCGGCATCCCACGGGAACGGCCATTTGAGGGCCAAATGGGATAGATTGAAGATAGAGGTTGTGACACTTAGCCTCTAAGGGCCGGATCATGGCCCAACTAAAGATTAAGATCTGTATTCCACAGCCCCAATGGCAGATAGGCCTACAATTTAGGGGAGACATCTGTGGATCAAAGGGAATAAAAACAAAACCACCCCTAACTTAAAAGACACACAACATTATAACTACAGGTGTCATCCTCCAGCTAAGGGTGAGATACGCTTGTGGGGATGTGGGACCGGAGAACCCAAACTGCGTGGTGCACATTGTCAGAGGACTTTATAGTGCGCCTGGAGAATAACTGTCCAAATAAAGGCTGGCCTGAATCGAGGACCTGCTAAAGTGTGGCTCCCTGAAGTATGCTCTCCAAGGGCCAGACCACTGGTCTCTTTTTCTACCGGAGATCTCAGAGACATCAAAGATCTCCGTGAGGGACCCACACCATCTACATGTGACATCTGGCCAGCGGTGCCCTCGGAAGTGCCCACCTCAGCTACTGAATCCAAAATGATAGCGTAGTGGGAGCGGGGAACTAATGCTTGTTTCTGGAGACTGGATTGTTTAGTGCAGAGCCCAGAAATCTCACCGAAGTCGCGTGGTTCCTGTACTGTGGGGACCCGACATTCATAAGCATCTAGTGGTGATGAGCAGATATACTGGTTGCAGGACCCCGCATGGCACGTTTTGTTAATCTTGTCGCATTTCTCTCATGCAACATGCCGACTGCATGCTTATTGCACGCTGTGTTCGATTCACAGGATGCAACTCTCAGAGGTGGGGTGGACCCATAGCAGCGCCTCATTCATCTTCATGTGGCTCTGCTGAACAGGTGCCTGTGTGTGTGTGACCAGACCGGTCTGGTGCAACCTGGATCATTGGGCACCGGACGCTGTGCCTCATCTCCAAGGAGGTACGGAATTGCAACTCTTCCCTGTGTGTGTAACCGGAATTACTTGGTGCACCCAAACTCAACGTGCACCAGTCATTGTGCCTCATTTCCAGAGAGGTGCGTATTTTGTAACTCATTGTGCTTGAAATCGGAAGTGCCTGGTGCGACTCATCACTAATCTCTAGGTGCACCAGTCACTGTGCCTGGATTCCCAGGGCTTGACCCGGATCATTGTGTACCGATCGGGGCGCCTCAACCTAGGAGAGGCACCCCTGTGTTACTCCTGATTCATCAGTTGTTCCCTTGTTGACCCTCATTGCGGTGGGCCAACTGTCCTCTCCACACCTGGCCCCTCCCAAAGATGTCTTGGCACCAAGTAGTGGCGAAAGAGATTGGTTGACTGGGTTGATGAAACGATTCCAAGACAGTTCAGGAGCAGGCCACTAGACTGTGTGACTTCTATGTGTTTTGAGACCTGTGGGTGAACTTCAAAAGTAGCTGATATCCTCTCCCTTGTTTACGTCTACCTCCTAATTAAAACTGCTACATATTCCCACCTGCTTCCTGAGAACTCAGACTAAGGGCCTGATTATGATGTCAGTGGGACCACCACTGACATGTCATCAGTGGCGGTCCCACCAACAGATAGGCCTTCATTACGACTGCCCTATTATCATGCTGGTGGTCAGAACACAGAGGTCTTGGGTAAAAGACCGCCGCCTCAGCCAGGATCTAAGATCCCGTCGGTGGAGCGGTCGGAATCGTATCCCTACATGCCTACTGTGATGGAGGTCTGCTGTCCGGCCGACCGCCATCGTAATAAAGGAGTAAGAGTGACTTCGGCCACAGGCGGCCCAGTGTCTTGGGTATAGGACAATCGGGGGTGAACTAGAGGGTGGAGGAAGGCTTAGGCCACGGAGTCTGCAGAGTGTGAACCATTGACCTTCTGGGTACCTGTGGCACCGCATTAGGGTGCTGAGTACGTATTTCTGTGTAATAGCGTGTCGTACCAACTGGCTGTTACCTGTCACACTGTGTGGTGGTGCATAGTGAGTGTGTGTGACTGGGAGTGATCGTGTGTGGATCACCTGTGATACAAGACACTGGCTGGAGGTGCTGTATTAGATGTCGATTGTTGCCAAAAGCACTATAATTTTTTACATTGGGTTTTCTTGCATGGTCCGGGCATGCGGTGCTGCTAATACGTGTACTATTTTTGTGTATGTGCATAATTTTGATATTGTGCACTGCAAATGGGTGCTCTCTCTCAATTAGGGGGGTAGATTACGAATTGTCCACAGTGGGCATAATATTGATATCATAACAATACGAGTGGGCCTAGAACTGCTAGTAATATTTCTGAATGTGTTTTATACCCAAATGTATATGATGGTCATGTTATAATGAATGAATATGTGTGTTGAATATAATTTTTTTTACATGGATCCTTTGTGAAGTCTCTTTTGTGATGCTCAGTGTATGTATCGCGAGTGGCTGCTGTGCCTTTGCTTTACACATTGCCTCTTTAGTAAGCCTGACTGCTCAGTGCATAGCTACCCAAGGGGGAGCACGGGTTATACAGCGAGTGTAATCACCTGCCTTTGATGGGAGAGGTAGTTCTGCCTTGCTGGGGGCATCCCTTGAGCCAACCAGACACTGCCAATAGACAACTAACACAGGCAATATATGCAATCACTCAATACAGACTTAAGGGGAAGGTTAAGTTCTGTCGGAATAGGGATATGAATGTTGTATAGGCTCGAGACAGACTTGTCCGTTGTCGTGACACTCAAGTCGGAGCATAGGTGTGTTATGGAAGTAAATAATGTGGACAGAGACAAAGTAGTGAAGAGTTCAGTGTGTAATGCATTTCTCTGGGAAAAAGACCCTACACCTTCTGACAACAAAAAGAGAGAGGAAGCAATGCAACGATGTATGGAATTGGGGGAGTGACACTGCACTTATTATATGGGGAAAGGCACAGAGAGTGAGAAAGACTTTCAGAATCCATTCGGGGGGACAGGGCAAAACAGCTTATTGGAGCCCAGCTGTGGTGGTTGGTGTACTTCATAGTGCCAAAGCAAAATACCTCACAAAGGAATATACCCATCAGGGGCAGCTACTCCGTTATGGCGGAGGAGCGTCACCCCATTGCTGAAAGGCAGCAAATAAAAAATAAAATAATAATAAAACTATTTTATTATCGTTTTATTTTTCACTTAGTCTGTCGAGTCTAGGGGGGGCAGGTCATGCTATGTGTCAGCAGCAGCCAGGGCCAGGGAGGAAGAGTGGTGGTTGCACTGTAAGTGTGCATGTCGATTTGGCCAGCCATCTTAGGACGGCCAAACCGACATATGCATTTACATTTCTCCAACCCAGCTGTATTGTACAGCCAGGTGGGAGAAAAGGCACAGGCTCCCTGTCCCTAACTGAGCAGCATTTCAGCCTGCTCAGACCAATCCAGGCGTTTCTCTCATCCATGAGAACAGCATCTGGATTGGGTGGGGAGGAGAGCAGAGGATCACCTAGGCAGCTGGAGCAGAGAAGCGTTGAGCAGGCATCTAGGAGCAGCAGGTACGTTTTTTAAAAGTATTATTCCCCCCTTCGTGCTGCTCACCAAGGTTTAGTGTCAGCTGTCACCACTGATACCCATGGGTGCAGGACTGCATGGCAGGTAAACATGCATGGAGCTTAAGAGTCTCAGTGGGCTGTACACAAGTCATTCCAATGCCTCAGTCACTGGCAACTCCATCCTAGCTTTTACTAAAGCCAAAATAGCCCCTGTGTTTGGTGAGCACAAGTTCAAGGGTGCAGGAGCAATCTGAGTGGAACAGCAGCGAGGTCCCGTTCACAAGCCCCTCGCTCAGGAGTGTGTGTGTATACAGTGGCCCTGTCTTGCTCCAATGTTGTTAAGGAACTCCAATATACCACAACTAGTCAGTGGGAGCAGTTAGAAGCTCCACTAGGGGAGCAGGCCTAAAGCAAAAGTTCCTCTCCCAAACAAGTTAAGAGGGAAACCTCTGATGCTGGTGACTCTTCAGTGTTCGACAAGCCTCTACACAGAGTCAGCACAGGACATTGGGTACTAGGTTCAGTCTTTGAAGTCTACAGACATGATCATTCTCTTTCCATTTCCTATTTTGGTTTCAGCAGGAATTTGGAGGCAAGGAGACACACTCAAAACTGAGGTTGGCTCCTGCGTCACTTCATGTTCCTCTTCTTGGGTGGACCAATAGTAATTTAACGATTAGGAATTCACAAAAAGATTCTCAACATGTAAATAGCTTTACTACTGTTTATTTGCAGGCCTGCCAAGTATCACGCATCAGGAGTGAGACTAACGCATTTCAGTGTGATGATCCGCATCACCACACTGAAATGCAAAGTCATGCATAATTTACATAGGGCCTCCTAGTATTTCAAGCCCATACTAGCACTGCTAATCACGCAGCATTGGAATGGCAAAACTGAAGCTGTAGTGGCAGCGTGCTTTGAGCTGATCCGGGGGCTTGCGAGCTTCTGCGACAATGTAACAACCAATGTTTTCAGGACACAGCGCAACGGTGCGGGACGTAACATCCTGCTCCCACCCTATGCGACGTGAGCGGGTGGCTGCAGTTCCTGGGAAGTAAATTGTGGGAGGCTGCAGTGGCAATGAGCACTGCTCATAATTCAGGATTTGTTAGGGCTCGACCTCTGCCAATGCGCAAGCATTGCAGATGTCGAGACATATTGGGGCTTATCCAGAGCTTAACCAAACAGGTGATTTCATGCTGTGCCTGTGAAAAAAGCGCGGGGATGCATCAAAGCCACCAGCCTCCCTCCACAAGCTTACCCCAGCGTGCGCTCTGGCATTTCTCCTCCCCTAATTATTCACTGCCCACGGCCGGCTGGCACATCAAAGGCTGCTGCTCCCCGTGCGTCCCGTCACCCTTACTCTGCCCTATTCTTTCCTTCTTGCCTCTCCCCACCCCCCCCTCCCCACCACAGCAATGCCGAGGGCTTGTCTGCCTTTCCCAGACTTGTTGTTCTCTTTTCTGCAGTACTGCAATCTTATCCGTGTTCTTTACGGCGGCGTTAATTCTCCTTTCTATCCTTCTTTGATTTCCTCTTACACTCTCCCATTTTCCCTAACACTGCTCGTGCCTTTACCCTCAAACACGTCCCCGTTTTTCTGCCTTCTCCCAGACTCGTTGTTCTCTTTTCTGCAGTACTACAATCTTATCCGTGTTCTTTACTGCGCCGTTAATTCTCCTTTCTATCCTGTAAACACTCCTCCTAGTTTTAATTTTTTTTTTTTACGGTGGGAAGGCATGGGTCTCGCGTGGGCATGTGAAGGCAAACATTGTTTTACAAACTTGCTGTTTATAGAAATCAAATCCAATCACTTGGGGACTGAACACGTCATCTAGAGGGTTTCACAGTTATATTTTATTTTCTGACAGTATAAACCGGGATCAATGGTGGGTGGAAGTTTCAGATTTTTTTGTAGCGCCTCGAGCTGCTCACCAGTAGCACAGCACTCGGATTTCCATTATTCCGGCCGTAGTGAAGTTGAGCAGTTATCACAGAGGCGCTAAAGTTAAATAAATCACCTCTTTTCCTCCCGTATCAGGGTTTCCGGTGCACCTAAAATGTAATCAGCCGCAAGGAGAGACTCTGGTGACATCCGCTTCAGCTCATAACATTCACGCATGCAAATATGTCAGTGCCGCTCGCGCATCAGGGATGCTAAGAAGTCTCCCATGTGCAATTACTGCAGATTACATTACCTGCATGCTTTGGAACTTGTAATATTGGCCTACCGTCCTATATTGCATATTTTATGGAAAGAGCAGGGGTTTGCATCTTTCCAGTAGCGTCCCCTGATTGTACTCATTTTTTGTGCCTTCTTCTCCTCTGATTGTACTCGTTTTTCGTGCCTTCTGCTCCCCTGATTTTTCTTGCCTTCTGCTCCCCTGATTGCCCTCGTTTTCTTGCCTTTTGCTTCCCTGATTGTACTATCCATCCACCCCACTCCATCTATCCATCCATCCATCCATCCATCCATCTCCATCCATCCCACTCCATCCATCCATCCCCCCACTCCATCCATCCATCCCCCCACTCCATCCATCCATCCCCCCACTCCATCCATCCATCCCCCACTCCATCCATCCAACCATCCCCCACTCCATCCATCCATCCATCCATCCCCCCACTCCATCCATCCATCCATCCATCCCACTCCACCTATCAATCCCCCCACTCCATCCATCCATCCCACTCCATCCATCCATCCATCCCACTCCATCCGTCCAACTCCATCCATCCATCCCCCCACTCCATCCATCCATCCATCCCCCACTCCATCCATCCATCCATCCACCTCACTCCATCCATCCATCCATCCATCCCCCCACGCCATCCAAGTGGAGAAGTGTGGCTCACTGGTTAGAGCAGGCAGACCCTGAAGCAGAGGTCAGACCCGGGACCAGGGTTCAATTCCCGACGCGGCAGGGTCTCGAGCTCAAATGTCCACGGACTCGATAATTCTCGCTTCGGTGCCTGACCTAATCATGGGTTCACACTCTGCAACTCTGGGCATTAAGCTTGCTTAATCTCCACAACGGCCCCCCGTGGCGGGATGCCTGGCTTTCACCTTGGGGATGCCCTGTAGGGGCTATCTCACAGGGAAAAAGCCAGGACGGGTTCCCAAGGCAAAGCGCTTAGAGACCCCTGGGTTATAAACGCTATATAAATCCAAACATATATACATACATACATACATACATCCATCCCCACTTCATCCATCCATCCATCCATCCATCCATCCCCCCACTCCATCCATCCATCCCCCACTCCATCCATCCATCCCCCCACTCCATCCATCCATCCCCCCACTCCATCCATCCATCCATCCCCCACTCCATCCATCCATCCATCCATCCCCCCACGCCATCCATCCATCCATCCCACTCCATCCATCAATCCCCCACTCCATCCATCCATCCCACTCCATCCATCCATCCCACTCCATCCATCCGTCCCACTCCATCCATCCATCCATCCCCCCACTCCATCCATCCATCCCTCCACTCCATCCATCCATCTCCATCCATCCATCCCACTCCATCCATCCATCCCACTCCATCCATCCATCCCACTCCATCCATCCATCCATCACACTCCATCCATCCCACTCCATCCATCCATCTCCATCCATCCCACTCCATCCATCCCCCACTCCATCCATCCATCCCCCCCACTCCATCCATCCATCCATCCATCCCCCCACTCCATCCATCCATCCATCCCCCCACTCCATCCATCCATCCGCCCACTCCATCCATCCATCCCCCAACTCCATCCATCCATCCATCCATCCATCCCCCCACTCCATCCATCCATCCCACTCCATCCATCCATCCATCCATCCATCCCACTCCATCCATCCATCCACCCACTCCATCAGTCCATCCCGCCCACTCCATCAATCCATCCATCCCCCCACTCCATTCATCCATCCCCGCACTCCATCCATCCATCCCCCCACTCCATCCATCCATCCCCGCTCCCAATCCATCCATCCCCGCACTCCATCCATCCATCCATCCATTCACCCGACTACATCCATCCCTTCCCCGCCCCACACTCCATCCCTCCCCCGCCCCACACTCCATCCCTCCCCGCCACACACTTCATCCCTCCCCCGCCCCACACTCCATCCCTCCCCCGCCCCACACTCCATCCCTCGCCCGGACCATACTCCATCCCTCGCCCGGACCACACTCCATCCCTCGCCCACACTCCATCCCTCGCCCTCTTGCCCTGCCTCTATCTCTCACCCTGCCTCTATCTCTCGCCCTCCCTCTATCTATCTTTCGCCCTCCCTCTATCTGTCGCCCTCACTATCTATCGCATCACCACAGCATCACTCAGGGGCACCACAACATCACTATGCGCTACCAGAGCATCACTGAACGCTACAGCATCACTCGTCGCTGCCACAACATCATTCAGAGCCACCACAGCATCAATCTGTGCAACCATTCAACAACAACTGATTCAAATATGTTCTCTCAATGTTTCAAACTTTATTACAAATGTCACAAAAAAATGTTAATATTTCACTTCTGTTCTTGTATTTTGAAAACAATAAAATACACTAAACATAATCTTCCAAAAAGTTATTTGCAAAAGTTTAAGCTATTGCCATTATAAATTACAATAACTTTTATTTAAGTATTAAATATTGAAAAAAATACAACTCATTGTTATTTTTATTATTAATACATCTAAGTCATGTAAATACAACACATATTGCAATACAAATGCTATAGGTGCCACGTTTGCAAAAGTTAACACTATTGGCATTGTAAATGACAAAGTTATTAATTTCGCTATTTTCAAAACAAAAACATAAATAAAAAATGTGTCACTTACAATACTAATACCTCTAACTTTACTAATGCGAGCCCTATTGCATTGCAATTGCTAGTTTTTCAAAATGTAATCCCTGTGTTCTGACCCATCAAACCAACCCCACGGACCGCAGCGGCCGCTGGAACCCAGAGCGCACCGTTAATGTGCATGCCCGGGTGACATGGTTTCCTCCGATATCTGTTGTGACCATGAGGCAGCCGGGCCGGTATCGGATTGCTGTTCACCTGCCCAGCCGCTCACCTAGAGTCAGTCATGGGAGTGAGGTAATCGTATGACTCACTCTGATTTCTAATCAAATTAAAAATGTGCCTTTCAAATTATGAAATAATACTTTCTAGCACCACACATAGTCATGATCTTAACTTATCCTGTTCAGACCTGCCAAGTATCACGCATCAGGAGTGACACTAACGCATTTCAATGTGGTGATCCGCATCACCTCACTGAAATGCATAGTCACGCATAATTTACATAGTGCCTCCTTGGACTTCAAACCCCATACTAGCACTGCTAACCATGCAGCATTGGAATGGCAAAACTGAAGCTGTAGTAGCAGCGCGCCCTGGAGCTGATCCCGGCAGGCTTGGGAGCTTCTGCGACAATGTAACCATTCTTTTCCGGACACGGCGCAATGGTGCAGGACGTAATGTCCTGCTCACGCCCGATGCGACGTGAGCGGGTGACTGCAGTTCCTGGGAAGTAAATTGTGAGAGGCAGCAGTGGCAATGAACACTGCTCTTAATTCAGGATTTTTTAGTCAAAATGTAATCCCTGTGTTCTGACCCACCAAACCAACCCCACGAACCGCGGTAGCCACTGGAACCCAGAGCACAACATTAATGTGCATGCCCGGGCGGCATGATTTCCTCCGAGATCTGTTGTGACCATGAGGCTGCCGGGCCGGTATCGGATTGCCGCTCACTTGCCCAGCCGCTCACCTGGACTCAGTCCTGGGAGTGAGGTCATCGTATGTCACACTCTGATTTCTAGTCAAATTAAAAACGTGCCTTTCGAATTATATAATAATACCTGTGCAATATTATGATGTGCAACAGCAAGGATAGTCATAAATGCACACGGAGTTTTCACCCAGAATATGCCAGACATTTTTCTTCCCAGGAATGACATGCTTCAAGGGGCAGTGACGGAAGAAAAAAATCTCCCCACTGAAGCTCCCCCATCTGTCTGTGCCTCCAGGAAAGTTGTATTTACACAAGGCAGCCCATCTGAGCAGAGTACATCAACAACATCAGCAACAGTGTCAACAATTCAAAGAACATACCAGCTCACCCAAGCCATTCTTACAGATGTGGGTGACTTGGAATCACCTATCTTGCCACATGTGTTGGAGTGTGATGATTAGTAGGAAACGTTGACATTGGCATTTGGTAGTGCTGACAGGGGCAGTGGGTGGTCCAAGCTGTAGTGGCTTCCCATTAAATTCCTTAGGACTTAAAACTTATTGTTTTTTTTTTTTTTAATTAAGTCAATTGAGGAGAGGGACAGAATTGTGCCCAAATATTTGAGCACAGGATAATATAGTAGTCTCAAGTAAAGATTTTAAGCAATTGTGAAAAGTGTATTTTTTAAAGCTTTGCCTTGTTCGCAGCAAAAATAAACAAGCATTAGCAAAGTCAAAAAGTCTTTAAGCCCTACTAGATCTGCGCATGCCTGTTGTATATGCATAAAGACAAAGAAAACAAGCATTTACAATGCAATAGGGCTCGCAGCATTAAAGTTTGAGTTATTGGCATTGTGTATGACAATGAGTTGCATAAATTTTCCGAAAACTCTGAATTGGTGTATAAAGATGATTTGCAAACTGTCGTATGTTGCTCAATAATAAGGAGAGTTGGGAATAATTATGCTATGCTATCTTTTGCTATCCTGTCGCCCATGCACAAAATCCTCTGTGAATTGACTTGTGTTGTTTTGACCTAAGGCCTGTGGGACCTGTTCAATAAAACCCCCACTTATGCAGTCTGAAAATCCAGACTGAGGTTCAGATGCCAACGCTAGTAAGGCAAACTAAATAAAATGTGAGCAATAGAACCAAATGTATTGTTACTCCAGAATTATAAAAATACTATCTATTCTGGGATGTATTTAACTGTAGGTATTTTCTGCTGTTGTGTTCTTTTCTGTAAGCCTTTGCATGAGTTTGATATTCAAAGAACAGAAAGTATGGAAGGCTATAAATTAGCTTTTTGTCAGTAGTCTTTTCACTCTGAAGCGTTGGTCCTATTATAGAAAATGCATCTGAAAATGTTTTTTTAAGATGAGAGGTTGGGGGTGGACTAGGGTCTGAGAGCAGTGAGAGGAATAAATAGTAACCAAGGGGAGCTATCATTCCTCTCTGCAAAAAAACTGAAAATCGGGGAGGGGCGTGGCTTGGAGCCAACAGTAATGGCTGCACACTAGAGGAGCTCCGGGCTCGTTAGTGCTGAAAGCCCAACATTCGTATTTAAGTCCATAACTGGAAGTGAAAATCAGAGCAGGGAAGCATGCTAAACCCTGAAGGAAAGATCGGAGAGGCCGAAATCACAGTGAAATTTGAGGAATGGAGGCGGGAGCTGAGGCCGTGTGAGACCTGCAAGACGGAAAAGAGTGAGCGGAAACCGAAAGCAGAGGCTGGACTGATCTGCCAGTCGGGATGCAGGATAATCGGTGAGCCCGCTCGGCGACCAGCAGTCTCCCGCGGCTTAAATGTTACTGGGCCGACTCCCAGGGGATCGATGTTGACGGGATCCCTGGGGCTCCAAAACTGTGCAATGTGTGGGCCCGATTGTGGCCTGAGGGCGGTGAAGTCTCTTGAAGGGAGCAAGCGAGAGGACGAGCCCTGAGAGCGATGAAGGCCAGAGAGTGAGGCCGCAGCGCCCGTGAAGACAACAAGGTTAGAGGTTGGACTGGGGCAATGCAGGACGTCCCTAGGCGCACCCAGCAACAGGATTTACTGCATGGCCCGAGATTGCGGCAGCGGGGGGAGGAGGTGTGTGGAGAGAGGAACGGGGCGCGCTGACCGAGCCAGATCTCGGACACCCCTCCACACCTGAGGAGCCAGAAAGAAGATAGTGCATGTGTGCGACGGTGGGGGAGAGGGGGGGTGCACTCGTGTGTGTGTGCGCGCGTGTGTGTATGTGAGCTGGGGGGGGGTGTCTCTGTATGTATGTGCGTGCATGCGTGGGCGCTTGTGTGTGTGTGTATGCGCATGCGTGTGTGCTTCTCAGGAGACAGCGCCTGGCCGCAGCGCTCGTTCGCGTGCGCGTGTCACTTTGAAATCGCCTTCAGGGCGATGCGCGCGGCCAGGATTGTCTCCTGGGAAGCACACACGCCGACAAAAGAGCTTCGGCGGAGACGCGCTTCCGCGCGTTTAGCCGAGCCCTAAAAAATACATGACTGTACATGCACAATTCCAAAAGGATGAAGCATGTTTTTTTATATTTAGCTGCGATCTGAAATGAACTGGTGTTTAAAAACAAAAGTAGTATGAAAGTACTTTTTAAAAAGTGTTAAAAATGTAATTAAAAAATAGGTCTGGGGTCAACAGAGGAGAGAGTGGGGAGCAAAAGGGAGTGGGGAGGAGAACACGGGGATGGGGAAAAGTACACAAGTGAGCAAGAGCAACAAGCAGTGTGAGGGAGGGAAACATGCAGATGAGAGAGAACAACATGTAGGGGCGAGAAGCATACGAGGAAGGCACTGGAAAAAACATGCAGTCTCAAGGAGCACTAAAAAGAAAAGAAATAAGTCATTTCCTAAAAGAGAGCAGTGGAAGCCGCAAGTAAAGAGGGTATACTCCGGGGAGAGACAAATCAAATACATGATAAACAAGGCCAGCTTTTGAATAAGAAGCAAGCAAATTAGGGTGACAATAAAGCCAACCAATTGTGAGCAATCGAGTATTTTAAACCCACTGTAAATTCTTGGTAAGCTGACAATAGGATTCGCCTGAACAGCGCTTGCACTGTGCTTGGGAAATCTCTTGTTTTTAATATAAACCTAAAAGAGACTTTATATCTCACCTCCTTTCTTTACTGGCTTCTCATTGCTTCCTGTGAGTGCCACTTACCTTTCCTCAATTTCTATTGGCTCTAGCTTATTTTCCTGCATTTACCAAAGCTTGTTCCTCGTCTGCTTCTCTTATCAGTTTCTCGCCACCAAAATACTGTTACCATCTGCTTTGGTTGAAGTATATTTTCATTAAGTTTTGCCTTTTACTCTTGCAGCATATTTATGCTGCAAGTCCTTCCCTCAACAGTTTTTCTCATCCACACAAGATAAGAAAGTAGGGGAAGCCATCCTGGTGGCTAATAGCTTTGCTGGGAAGGTGAGAGATAAGGTGGTGGAAGTAAAAGGGTGCCTATTAGCCTATATGTTCTTGGTAGGCGGCTCACCCTTGGTGCTGGGGTCCATCAACGTGCCCAACTCAAGACAAGAGAAGTTTCTGAAAATGGCCCTCTCTGACACATGAGTGCGCAAGAGAAATGGTTACTTATTGGAAGGGACCTCAATTTAGTGATGGACGCGGCAGTGGTTAGATCAAGTCACCTTTACACTCAGACTGGGAAGCTATCACTCAAGAGGAAAACTTGGCTACAGACCCGATGGCTGACTGACCTGTGGCAGGAGGCTCACCCACACACTTCACAATTATCTTTCTATTCACACGCCCACTGTACATACGCTAGGCTGGATCATATGCTAGGCACAACAGAACTCCAGCAACTACACAAGGACATAGATATAACACCAGCAGCACTTTCAGACCATGATGCGGTGATAGCGACCCTGTGGGTGCCTCAACCATGCAACAGATCCGGGGGATGGAGACTGCGGGATGGCATGCTACATAGGCGAAAGGAGATCAGGTCCTCAAATGCATCACAGACTATCTCGCATATAATGACTCCCCCGGTATTTCCCTGTCCACTTTATGGGGAGCCCTTAAAGCACTAGTGCATGGGAAATTAATAGCGATATCAGCGGCCGAGAACAAAGAACGCAAAGCTAAAAGAGAACAACTAACAGCGCAGGTTCTGGAGCTCAAGAGCGTACACAGTAGGACGGGGTGCCTAGGGTTTGGCGCCAGCTCAAGGCGGCACGGGCCCAATTGGCGGGTCTTGATTTGGACAGGACTGAATATGCCGCACTCAGACTCAAACACTCCTATTACATTGGGGGGAACAAAACGGGGTATTTGCTGGCTAGCAAGTTATGAGCCTGCACCCAACAAACAAAGTGCAATCCATCCAGTCGAATTCGGGGAAACTAGAGGAAGGTGATGAGGAGATCGCAAAGGCCTTTCAGGCATTTTATGCCGAGCTTCACTGCAAAGATACCCCGACCTCGCCTGCATTCCCACCTACCTTCAGGATGCCCACACATAAAGCACTACACCGAGGGCACGCCGACTCTCTGGAGGCTCCAATAAGGGTGCAGGAAGTGATAGGGGTGATATTGTGCCCCAAGCTCATGAAATCACCGGCCGGGTTCTATAAATCTTTCTGCCCAGTTTTAGCTCCAATATTGACACGACTTTTTAATTCCTTTAAGGGGCCTGGGACGATTCTCCCGGAGATGTTGATGGCCTCTATAGTGGTACTGCTGAAACCAGGGAAAGATAAAACACTCTGTGGCTCCTACCGCCCGGTGTCACTTCTGAATGTGGAGTTGTAACTCTTCACCAGAGTGCTAGTGGCCCGCCTGGGCCCTCTCATGCCAGGTATCATCGAACCGGACCAGTCCGGCTTCATCCCTGATAGACAAAGCAGCGACAATGCCAAACGCATATTACATCTAGTTGACAAAGCCCACCGTACAAATATGAATGCTCTCCACCTCTCGGTCGATGCCGAGAAGGCATTTGATTGGGTGGACTGGAACTTTTTAGATCAGACTCTAGTGCACTATGGTCTGGGGGAAAGGTTCGGGCCTGGGTGTCGAGCTGTTACACAGCGCCCACGACGACTATTAGAGTTAATGGGATCTCATCCAGCCCCTTTGAGATCCAGAGAGGGACCTGTCAGGGATGCCAGCTGTCGCCCCTCCTCTTCGCGTTGTACGTCGAACTGCTGGCCCAGAGGATCAGGGATAATCCCAACATTTTGGGTATTCCATTTGGTAGGGAGAGGCTAGCGATCAACCTTTATGCAGATGACATCATAGCATCCCTTGAATTACCAGAGCGCTCGGTCCTGGCATTTTTACAGGAGTTGGAATCCTTTAGCTAGATCTCTGGATTCAGAGTCAAAGTCGGAAAATTGATGATTCTTTGGTTGCACCACCAGGGGACAACAAATGCGCCGGGAAGGGACACCTATGCGGAGATACCAGTCATGACGTCTATCTCATACCTCGGAATTGACCTGGCCCTATCCATTTCACAAACAGTTAAATTAAACTATTCCAAATTAAGCACTATCCATTATCACTTCTGGGAAGGGTAGCAGCAATTAAGATGTCCATCCTGCCCAAAGCACTATATCTCTTCCAGACACTTCTGTTGTGGCCTCTGCCGGGTACTCTCCACAAACTACAGCCAGGGATACTACAGTTTGTCTGGGCTGGGCCACGTCCTCGGATGCAAAGGGATCTGGGCTACCTACAACCCGATGAGGGAGGCTTGGGGATCCTGTGCATATTGGAATACTTTAAGGCAGCGCAACTCAGGTACCTCATAGAATTGAATAGGTAAGAATCTGAAAAGAGGTGGCTGTTCCAGGACAGAGTGTTAGCAAAACTTTCCCTCTTGAAGGCCCCTTTTCTCTTGAGCGCAGATAGGGCCTCAAATTTATGGGGATTACCCATAACACACACACAACTCAGGGTTTGTGACGGTGTAGCCACTAAGAAGGGACTAACTTCTTTCCCCTCGCCCATGACTCCTCTATTGGATAATAAAGATTTTACACCAAGGCTGGACGAAAGACCATTCCTGGGGTGGCGGGGAAATTATTGTAAAGTGTCAGGAAACTTCTTTTACCTCGATGGGATTCTTTCACTTCCTGACCTCAGAGTAGAGTATGGCCTTCCCGAAACGGAGCGATTCCACTACCTGCAACTCCGGCACTGGCTGCTCCAAACGGAGGTGCGGCCAAAGGTGAGTAGGAAATTGGCAAAATATGAATGTTGGCTATTAACAAAGAATATAGATAGGAAAATGATCTCTGAATTGTATGATATGATAAGCCCACAACTGCCTGAGGCGCCCACGGCTAGTCATAAAAGATGGGCGAAAGGCTTAGGAAGGGAACTCACCAGAAAAGAATGGAAGGATATCTACTACCGGGCCAATCATATGGCGCCTAACACTGGCATCAGAGAGACTGCATATAAAATAGCCACATACTGGTACCTTACACCGGCTTAACAAGGGGAACCCGGATCGTAGTCCAACCTGTTGGAGGGGCTGTGGGGAAGAGGGCACCCTCGTACATCTGCTTTGGGAGTGTAAGGACCTAGCAGGGTACAGGCAGGCGATTCTGGACGATGTAGATAGACAGTTTGAGACGCAAATCCCGAAATTCCCGGCCTATGTAATACTAGGACTACCTAACCCCCTGACATATCCTCTACGATCTAGGAGGGGAGGCAGATGGGACTGGTATGGGAGCAGCGCTTCAAAACATCTTATTGAACTAGGGAACACAGATAAGGACGACATACTTAGGATGGCTGCAAAGGCCGTGGCACATTTTAGGGATCAGAACGATACAGGCTTCTTAACTCCACAGCAACCTTTACTAAAATTTGGCAGCCAATTATCTCTTTGCTAGCCACTGAAAATAATGATATCACGTGTCCAAGGTACCTCCGCCTCACATCTCCGGATATACCGCCTCCGACCTCATGATGAGTGACCTCATGATCAGCACCCTCGCTCTCACCAGATATTCTGCTCCACTTCAAATAAGCCTCAAGCACACCAATTCGTGGGTGGGTGGGAAAGGGAGGGAGGGTTATGTTCCTGTTTGTTTTTCTGTTTCGGTTTTCTCTTCCAATGGCATTGCTGTATACCTCCGGGGCCTTATTTATGAAGGCCTTGCGCCTCCGGTGCGCCACTTTTAAAATGGGAAAAAGTGACGCACCGGCGGCGCAAGGCCTTCATAAATAAGGCCCCCGATTTTTATGATATTGGAACATGCAGAGACTCTATGGACTACCTCATAACTGCTGACGAGCATGGCCTGCATGACACCCACAACTCATCCGCAGAATTCAATATGTATGGACCAAACAGGGCAGTGGTGATGAGGTGCTGTTTAACCCTTGTATGTTATTTTACGGCTGAAGAATGTCAATAAAAACAAAGTTAAACCTAAAAACCAATCACTTTCTATTTTGAAGAAAAAATAGCAAAATCTGGCTGTTCTCCGGAACTGGTCAGGTTTAGCCCTATCTCAGAATTGCCTTGTTTCTTTTACGTTTGGTTAGATACGGTCTATTAGCACCAGTGCGCCCTCGGGTGACCTTAGCTCTCTAGAAATCTATTTTCATTCATTTCCTTCAATGGACATGAGAAATGAGAATAAGCCCTCGCCTGGCAGAGATGCAGACAGGGCAGAGTGGAAAACAACATGATTTGTAGAGACAGGAAAAACTCAAGAACTCCACATAATATCACACATAAAAAACATAATGATGCGCAAAAATGAGTACAGCATAAAGACCTTTGGCAAAAGAATATGATGTTGAAAAGGGAGAAAAATATGGTGTTCCACGTGAAAGAACTTTCAGAGTAAAATAAGGAACTTCTCGGATTAAAGGAAGAACAGGTGTGTTTTAATAGTGTTCGGAAGTTAATGTGCACAGGTGTGAAATGTGATCGAGGCCCCTACAATGAAAGAGCTGGCAAGCAGTAGAAAGCCTTCCCCAGTATATGATTACAAGCCTTGCAAAGGCTGGAAACGAGGCAGAAAGCACAATGTCGGTTTGGAGTAGGAAAAGAGAAGCAGACAAGGGGGACAAGCGACAAAGAAATCTAGAAATTGATGTAAGATAAGGACTGTCTAGCCGAGAAGGGCGACCATTTTTTTCCTACTTCCTTTTTAGGTTTCGGCTGCAAAAAAGCTGCGCAAGCAGCTTTTGCGCAGGAGAAATCTATTGAGTTACAGTATGTGGCTCTGGAATCCGCCCTCTGTTTCATTGGCTAGCTCCATAAATGGAGGCTAGCCATTGGAACAGAGAGGCGTCCGTCATGGCCGGACCAGATTCGGGGGCGTTCCCGAGAATTTTTCCCTTTTGGCTACGTCACGCGACGTCAGCCAAAAGCCGGGAACGCCCCCGAATCTGGTCCGGCCGGGCCGTGCTTGCTGCTGTCCTGCCTTCCTCCGTGTCCCTCCTCCCGCCGTCCCCCCTCCCCTCGCTGTCCTGTGCACGTTTCCCGCCTCCCTCCCGCCGTCCGTGTCCTCTCCCGCCCCCCTCCCGCCGTTCGTGTCCTCTCCCGCCCCCCTCGTCCTCTCCCGCCCCCCTCCCGCCGTTCGTGTCCTCTCCCGCCCCCCCCTGTCCTCGTTTTACCTTTATTTCCTTCAAACTTTCCTGCTTGTTATTCTTCCTTGCCACAACCAGCCTCTGACACACCCTCGGCTCTTCCACGTTCGCCATAAAGCTACACATGCTGACAAGCACTTCGGTTGCAAAAGCCCCAAACTGCGTCTGTCTGTGAGACTTCATAGTCTGCTCGCTACAGCTTCCCTCTACGAGCGTGTAAATTGCAGGGCTGCGGCCGCTTTCCCTCCAGACAAAATAATCGGGTAGGCCGTTGGATACTTCTCTTAACCGCCACACCCTCAGGCTCTCCATCACTCCTGTACCATGTGCTTCTGTGCACTCGTTGCTGCACGACGACGTCTTTCCTGTGTGACTGTCCCTCACCTGTATTGCTGTCTCTGCAGAGACCACAAACAAATAACACCACCCACTCTCATCACACACATACACACACTCCACAGCAGGAGACTCACAAAACGCATCACTGTGATAGAAGACCATACACAGACACAGACCTACAAGCACACGCACTTGAGCATCACTCTTCCGGGGCCATGCACGCGCTACCACAGTGGGAGGCACAGGACCGGCATAGGTGTTCGCCAGGGGCGGATTCTTAATAAGGGCGGGTGGGCTGCGCCCCTACCCTTTTTGCCTCCGTTATTTTTGTAATTAAATAGTGACTCCTACCTTCTGCAGAAACAATCACCCTGCATATTTTCTGACCCTTTTTTGCGCGAGGGTCAGGTAGCGTCAGCAGATAGGCACATGCTCTTACTGCGCATGTGCCATGTTGCAGGTTTTTCAGAGCTGGGGCGACTTGAGCCCTAGTTTGAATCGTTGGCAGTGCTTTAAATGGGCCAGTACTCGCCGTTACTGAGTACCAGCACTTTTTATTTTTACCCAGCCGAGTACCGGCACTTCTCCACTGTACCGGTACTCAGGTTCTGACTGATAACGTGGGCACTGACTGGTGCCCGAGGGCCAGCTGATTGACGGTTTTTGGCAGCATGTTGGCCGTGAAGTCTGTATTATTGTGTTGTGACAACTGGCAGGCTGCCTGATGGGGCCTGAACGGCCAATTAGCGGCCTGACGCTGGGTCGTCTTGTTGGTGCCTTATAAGAATGCTGGTACAAAGGGCCATTTTCACCAATTGGCCTCCCAGTGGGATCTGATTGTCTTTCTCCTCTCTCAGTTTCCCCTGCAAATCAACCTCACCCCGCCCACCTGCTGGGACATTGAGTCCATGATGGACGAGGACGTGGTAGTGGGCTCCCTGGCGCTCAGGTGAGGTGGGAGGTCAAATGACTTCCCCATGGGAGGCCAGTATTGTTCTTCTCCCTGACCGCTACCCTGCTGGACTCTGCATGCGCTGGGGACCCTGCAGTATTCACTGTCTGCCACTGGAAGCTCTACGGCCCTGGGGCTTTCTACCGAGGTGAGAGGAGAGAACATGGGGGTGAGTGAAGGTGAAGAGTGAGGGGGGAAGGAGCAGAGAGTTTAAAGTAGGAAAAGGTAGAAAGGCAGAAGGGGCAAGCGCAGACAAAGATATGTAAGAGGTCCAGACGGTTCTGGAAAGAGGTAGAAAGGCGTGGAGGGGGCAGATTAGAAATGGAAGGAGTAAAATATTTTGAACACAAAAAAAAGAAATATAAGGAGTGATGGTAGAGAGTGATAAGATACAATAGGGGACAGAATTAGCTACAAACGGGAGAGAGGTGAGTGTGGGAGGGATCGCTAGGTTTGAGATGTGAAGACAGATAGTGTGTGTTTGAGACGAACAGAATCGGGATGTATTTGAAAAGAAATGCAAGGAATGCTTTTTTGTGTGTGTGCCCTCTTGTGTATATATAAGGATTACGCCAGATGCAAGCAAGTAGGAACATTAGAATTATTATTTTAAGAAGCTTTAAATAGTACACAACAAGGAAATATGAACATTTGGCATTTGTCCTTCATTTTGTGAAATCAGTTAACACATTTTGTTTAGATTGATACATTTCTTATGTTTTGCTCTGTCCCGCCACCAATGTAAGTGCCAGAGTCTCTCTCGCCCTAGAGCACATTGATTATTAGCCTGAAAGTGTTAAAAGTACTGTTGATGGCTTCGCACATTCAGGGTTTTAGCTATTAATCTGCACATATGGAAAGTTTGAGACCACTATCTAGGAAATGAAAGGGTAAAATGAATACTCAATAGAAGTATTTTTGTATCATGCCTTGCTCCGCCTCTAACCCCGCCCACTAGCCACGCCCCTAGCTCAATTTAATGAGTACCTGCACTTATTTTTTCCCATTTAAAGCACTGATCGTCGGTCAGAATGCAATGCCACTCCTCCTGCCTCACGTATTCCACCCTCGCTGTTTTCAAAACCAACACATAAATAAAAAGTTTGTCATTCACAATGCCAATAGCTCAAACATTTCCAAAGGCGAAACCGTTGCATTGTAAATGCTTGTTATTACTTACCGACGCTACCGGGTCCAGATTTGCTCTTGCTTTTTCACTACTAAGCCAGTGCGACCTTTACATTACGCCAGCATGAATTGTGTAATTATGTGACTTTTGCGATAAAAAAGGACAGCGAATGTTCAATTCGCAGTAAAATTTAACTGAACACAAGAGAACAACACAAAGCACATGGCTGTTGTTTGTGTCCATGTGCCAAAAACTGACACAAGGACTTATTTTGCACTACATTAAAGTGAAAAATGATGGATTTGCATTTGACATAATTTTGTGTAATTTTTAAGCAATTTCGCAAAGTTACATGAACGCAAATTACGCGGAGTTCGCACAAATTCCTACTCACTAATTTCTCTTTAATGATGGATCCTGGATGGTTTCTATCTTTATCCAGGCTTTCTTAGTACCACTGCACCACTCTACCAGTCCTGGTATTCATTCACTCTTTTCATGAGACCACCAAAACACACACAACCATACTGGCAGTTTTTTTGCTGCAATCAGTGTCCTTTCTCTGTAAACCCCTTCTGTAATGTTACTCCTCTGTATTACAGACAGACCTACACTGGAAACTGACTGAAAACGTTTGCTCTCCAATTCTGCCAACAGAGGACTCACTTGTTTGTATAGTATGCACACATGAGCCTGTGTTCTAGCTGAGAACTATCTGACAAGAAAGACCTTTGGTGATGGTGACTCAAGCTCACACTACTTGTCAGGGGTAGCAGCAGGACTGTCAGGGAGCATTTTCACATACCTTATTAACTGTGGCAATAGAGACTGTGTATGACGTATTCTCATTGTATGGCATCTGGTATTCGATGCAAAGCAAGGCAATATCATGTCTAATGTTATGGTATTCTACAGATATTTGTATAGTGCTCTATTGCACTGATTCAGTCTCTCGGAGTTCAGGTACCTTCAGGGTTTGGCTTTGTGGTTTCCATTACAGGCTGGAATGTGTTTCTGGATGTTTCTGATGTTTCTGGGTGGATCATCACTAGGGTGGTGTTTTGTATGCATGCTTGCTTGCATTTTATGTTTAGGTTAGTGTTCCTTATCCTGCGTAGCTAGAGATCTTTACTAATTCAACTACATATACCCACTTGTAAAATTGATATTTGCAGTGCCTGGCTGGACGTGTATATCTGAGTAATTGAAATAATAGCTTTCTGTAAGGATTCACAGCATCTCTTTAAATCACACAAACTGTGGGTTGCAGGGTGAGTGTAGGTTTAATGTGGTAGGTGCTGTCATGGATTGTTTTTATATAGTGAAATGCTGTTGAAGGCTTGGTGAAGTCCAACTAAATAAGGCCTTTAAACTGTGTGGGATGTGTTTGGGTTGCGCCGAATAATGTGTTCGATAGGGGTTAATATTAATGTATTACTATGTTTGGTATTGTGGTGAGTTTTGGTGACATCGAATATCTGGGCGGATTTTGCGGATTGGCAATCCGCGAACTTGCGTATTTACGGATTCGCAATCCGCGAAGATCCGCGAACTCTAGCGGATTTGCGGATTTTTCCGTTTTTTGTGTTGGCGCGTGTTCGCGCCGATTTTGGGACAAGTTCGCAATTGCGAACTTACTTTTCGGCTTGCAACGGCCGCGACTATGTTGTTTCTACGTCTGGTTTATCATCACAGGTTCACAGCACCCTCTGTTTCACCACTGCCACCCTCTGGGACACCCATGCCACCCTCTAGTACATCCTCACTGGCACCTATTAGGTTTATTTATCACTGTAGATTATGGTGGTTGAAAAAAGCAAGCACACCTGCCCTTCTTCAACTGCCATCAATTAATTTGTGTTTCATTAATGTGTCAGTAATTTTGAAAGTTCCAGTCTGGCTGGCACCTGCTTCCTTCCTTATCTGTAATTTGCTTTTTGTTGCAGTGAAATTTTTTTTTCACAGGACCTTTATGGTGCTATTCTATGAGCCTGCTGTTTGGGTCATAGCAGGGTCATAGAATAGTTGCAAACTCTGGAGGGGCCCATCAGGAAGCACTACCTTGAATGTTACTAATGTTAAGTTTGAACTTTTGCACCTGCTCATTGCTTTCATTTTAGCTAAAATCGTTTTTTCTGCAATTTCGCGCGTTTTTTGGGGCGCGAATCCGTGCGAGATCGATTTCGGAAGCCGCGAATACGTGCGAATACAAAATTGTTTTTGTTGCGACGTGTATGTTCGCGTGATCTTGCGCGTGTTCGCGAGGCGCTTCTAGCTATTCGTTTGCCAAGTTACCCTATCGGTCGTACACGGGCGCGGCCATCTTGTTGGCGTGACGTAATTCCGTTTCCGCCCGCTATGTGTAATCTCGCAAAGTGTGCTGCTCGCTAGTACAATTTCGCGCGTACTCGCAAGGAAAATCTCGCGCGAACTTACCCACGCGGTCGTGAACGGGCGCGGCCATCTTGTTTCTCATTCATTGCTATGGTTCTGGGCATGCTTTCTCTATCCTCTCTCAATCTCTGCCATCCTTTGCTTGTTTGAAGTTTTTTTGATCTAATTTTACTTATTATCTAACCCTCTATTTTTCTAGCTCTATATTTTTGTGTTTTCTGCAGCTTTTAGTTACTTTTAAACTACTTTTTTAAACTCTTTTCTTTTCTTCTTCACTATTCTATTTCTTCTTTATCATTTAAGTTTATTTCTGCCCAGACCATGGTAAAGGGAGCCGGGAAGCACCCTGAGAAGGGGAAGGGTCCCGCACCCCGTGCCCGGCTCCCGTGCGGGCGTTTAAGGGGGGAGCAAGTGGTCCCGAGGGAGATCTTCAGCGCGGAGGAAGTGGCGGCACTGATCTTCCACGTCCAGCGCCGCCTCCCCAAGACGATCCTGGGAGGCGGCAAGATCGCGACCGGCTATGGCATCCGGGAGCGCCGCCAGCGGTGGGAGAAGGTGTGCCGGGCCATGTACAAGATCTCTGGGGTCCGGCGCACATATAACCAGGCCACCCACCGCTGGACCGATGTCATGGACCGGGAGCGGGACTTGCTGGACGCGCTCGGCGTAGAGGTCCCCGGGCTTGGTGAGTAGTAGTAGTAGTACATTTACTACTCTGTTTTATCCTGCTCTGTTATTTGCAAATCTTTGTTCTTTACCAAGAGCAATAATGCTGCCGATTACATTGAGGTAAATTATATTTCAAAATCTTCCATGCATTTCATTTTCAGGTGCACTGCTCTCCTTCTCAGTAGCCTTGCTTGCTACTATGCTTCTTTGTTTTGTATGTTGTGTTCAGAAGCATTTCATTGGCCTGAGAAATTATGTATGAGTGTACTGTAAAGAAAAGAACTGCGTAATGCTAGACAGTAAGGGTCATATTTTCAATTACCGGCGCATCCCTGCAAAGTAGCAGGGATGCGGCAGTAATTGTGTGCCATGCCACCACCACCCATTGGCCCAAAACGTCACAGAAGCCTTACGCATCTGTGCCGTAAAGGCAGCGCATTGCTGGAGTTGCGTGCCAACGATGGCGCAGCTCCAGCAATGCTCTGGGGTACCCTATCTCCCCAATGCTGCATCAAGCCGTACGTCGGCTTCAAGCGCGCAGGGTTTGAGTCATGCATCATTGTCCTAAAAGTGACTGATTGACATCTTGTAGATTTCCCTCAGCCACTTTTAGGATTCGTTCCTGCGCAGGTACGCCCTCCCTTGCGCCGGAACGCCCCCTGATGGCGCAGGGCTTTACAACGTGATGCATCGCCCATATGCCCATATGTGTTTTTTTTTTTAATATATACGCCGCACCAACACCATGGCGAGTCTTTTGTTCTGCCGCTGCGTCAGAAAAGGCACGCAACAATGGAGGAAAATCAGCCGCAACTTCCGCAAGGGACTTATAAATCAGCCCCAACAGACTGAAGTCCAGTCCTTCCTTTAGACAGTCACATGGCTATCAGAAGAAATAGTGGCGGTGGTGGCGGGTGGATTGATAGTTTGAGTATTCACTGATCTGCAAGCAGGATGGACTTTGTCTGTCACGTGTTGCGCACTGCTGCCTGCAGTGCCAGGCCTAGGCAAACCTCTTTAGTAGTCTGTTTATTGAGTTACATAGGAACTTTCTAAGTCAACGTTCCGCAAATCAGGCAATACGAATAACGTAGTATACCACATGAGATAGATCCCGTGGAATAGTTGTCTATCTATTTGCTATTTTTCCAAAATATGTTGTTATTGTTCTTTTGAAATGTTTGATTTGGTTGAAAAATCTCATCCATGTTTTCTGGTTTTTCTTTCTTTCATGTTGTACATCAGCTCCCCCCAAGGGCAAGAGGACACAGGAGGAGGGTGCTGAGGATGCAGGCCAGGATCGGGCAGGCGAGGGCTCCTTTGCTGGCCCCAGTAAGTTTACATTTTAATAAACAGTACATATTTTTTCCTAGCGTTCCTCATTCGATTTTTTCTAAATCGTCTTTGATCTTCTTGTAGACTGGATATAAATTCTTATCCTGCCTCGAATATGACTCCCTGTGGTATTACTAGACTATTCTTATTAGTCTGTCTGTGTAGCTAACTAAGATTGGACATTTGGCAATTCCATTGGACTCCCATTATATTCAGCAATACCTCTATGCACTGTCTCCTTACTGACTAGATAGTGTGGCAGAGTCATTCAGCTCCCGAAGTCACCGATTATAGATCCCCAATGATCTCTAGATTATCGTACGCAGGACAAGAGAGTAGTACGGAGTCACAGCACAGTCAAGAAGTGTCAGAGGCACTCATGCTTGCAAAAATTCCAAAACCTTTAGCTCATCTAGTCTAGAGGAACAAAAACCACAGAGTCTATTTAAGTGTAAAAGCTTTATTAAAAGTAAACACATTTATTAAAATCTACTTTGTCATAAAACTATTTAACTGTAAACGGAAAAGTGGTTAGTGCTGACGATTAATTGGACACATTTCTTGTGGTCGAGCCGAACCCTCACCTAGTTTGAACTTGATCCTGGTCGTGTTCTTAGGACTCAGGAGTCAAGCTTCTGTCTGTTAGGAGAAAAAGTGGTGCGTGTTAAAAATCAAAAGCAAGCATTCATCAGTTGTGCATAAAAGTGCAGCAAGACAACAGCCTTCCCTGGAAAATGGGACATTTTTACTATGGAGTAGACAGTCACAAATTATTACATTGTATTCTGTTTTTTTAACATTTCTCCTAGACCAAATATTATATAGTAGTGAGCGGTGTATTCTAACATTCTTAAATGTACTTTGTAGGTGTAACATCTGGTGACGGGGCCAGCGCGGAGGTGGCTGTGTTGGACTTGGACTCGGAGGCCTCTGGGGAGGAGGCGGCGTTAGAAGAGCTGGTGGCCGTTCCTGTGGGGGATCAAACGGTGGTGGCGGAAACAGGTAAGCTATATATTCCTTACTTATTGAGATTGAAGACTGCATAGTGTGCTTTCTGCACGGGTGTATTACAATTACAAATCAACCAGGTAGTAGCCTCCTCGAAATGTACTTCGACTTAGCTGTGAAGTTTTTGGTGAGAAGAATCCCAATAAGTTCTTAGACGAACGTGATGGATGGGATGAACGAAAAGCGAAAGAAGGGTGTAAGTAAGTGGGACGCGAACTTGTATGATGGCTGGCAAAGAAGAACGATATGTGTTTGCTTGGACCCAGAGGTGGCTGGGAAGGAAAGAATATGGTATGGTGCATGGCTGGGTCAATGATGAAGCAAGGATGGGTGGAAGGACAGCAGCCTGGGTGGGTGAAACAGAAACTGTATGTGTGCGTATACTTTGACTGAATGGATGCCTGGAGCATGGTATTCTCTGACTCTTACATAGCACATGTGTATCTAGAGAGAGTAGATGGTCGCCAGGTGAAGTAAGTGTTACCTTGAAGAGCATGTACCACCGCACCCGCACGTCCGTCCCAGTGCAGGGAAGGCAAGGAAAAGAAATTGTAAATGTGTCCAATACTACCATGAATAGTAGCAGTACTTTGTATTGCGTTTGCATTCACAGCATATATCTGGTTATTACGGTGGACACTCCGTACCTCTCTTAATAACTTTAGTTTACTTGTAGTACGTCATTCATGTGTGGGTGTATCACTGTTCACTCAATATTAAGCAAAGCACCTAAAGTCATCTCATCTGTCATTAAATACGTCCCATGTGAAGTGATAGATAATCAAATTAGTTAGCTTCTTCAGTTTCCTTTTCTAGTACTCATTTGCACTGTAGGGTGAAAGGTAAATTAATTAAGCAGTAGCCCTTGTAACAGAGTATTCTCAGTGCCACCCGTAATAGAAAAGTAATAGCTTCACCACCTGCATGTACTGGACCGGTACAGTAACGCAAGTCTGTCTCCATCATCATGGTGTGCAACTTTTTTTCTCGGGTGCAACTTCACTGTGCTGTGTCCATGTCATTCTGCCGGCTTGCATAAGATAACGTACCCATTTCCCTAAACAAGAGAGAAGAAGAAGAATAAGACTGGTGTACTGTCATAGTCGACTGTAATGGAAGTCCATAGTGGTCGTAGAATTAGTTCATTAAACTACCACTACTGTTAGAGCAAGGATGCAGAAGTGGGAGGTTACATAGATACTGTCCTCAATAGTTATGTACTGTGCTTTCAATTTGCTACTTGTACTCTGTGACCCAACTTTCGGCTCAATCACTTTGTGTTATTAATAAGGAGCATTGGTTACAGACTATGTCTTTCTTTCTTCATATAGTTGCTCCTTCCAAATCAACAACAAGGAGGAAGCAGGCTAGATTGGCCCGGCAACGGAGGCTGGAGGCCACAGTCGCCGAGTATCGGCGGCTGGTGGCCCTGGAGGAGGAGGAGGACACGCAGTCGAGCGGGGCAACATCTTCGACTGTGACCACTGCATCCTCCTCCGTGACTAAGCCAGCGGGACCGAGCCGGGCTAAGAAAGCCGACCGCCACCGCCAAGCAACCGAAATACCAGCTGCCCCCCACAGGAGCTGCAAGGAACGCCAACGCCGCCTACGAGTCCGCATGTCCAACCTGGAGCAGGAGGTCCTGAGGTATAAGACCTTGGTTAAGGGCCTCCGCTCCGAGCTTGCCACCCTCCGCAAGGAGTATGATGCCCATGCCGCATCATGCACCAGCACGAGCACCCTCCAGTAGTGGAGTGTCCCTTGCCCTTTTTTTATAGACTTTTGGGGGGTGGGATTTGGGAGTTGGGATCGTTTTGGGACGTTTCAGAGACAATCGTTGGGGTTAGGGTGGGTGAGGGAGATTATTTTGTTAGGGATAAATAAATATATTTTTCAACTTTATCTGACCATACCTGTTTTTTACTGCTTTTCAGTCTGGTGGGTGGGGGGCGGGGGTGTAACAGTAACTTTGTTTTCCTGAACAGTCGTAGGACTTTAGTAGTACAACCGTCAATCTCTTGTCTACTCCGAAATAATACTCCATTATACTACCTCCCACCAAACGCTTATCTTACCTGTAATTTGTGTTAGAAATTAGGGCTAGGCCCAGGGCTGGCTCCAGGTGAAATGGGGATTAACGTTGTCATTCCTGGGCGGGTGACATTTCCTCATTGCGGTGGTACTAGTGGTGTGACACAGTGGCAGTTGCATGCCTATGGAAAAAAAGAAAACGAAACCTTGTTTGTACTCCTTACTGTAGCATTACAACGGTTACGGTACGATCGAGAAAATAGCAGGTGACAGTACACTAGAACAGTGCCATAATGTAGCCTAACAAATGGTAAAGTATTGCAAGTATAACTAGTACTTGCGTTGAATTTATTTGACATTGGCTACTACTACTAGAAGATATAGTACTGAAGCTGAGTAAGTCTAGAAGATATCCTCGTATTCCTTTACCAGCCTGTTGCTGCTATCACCTTATCCTCCCCAGCAAGTGTGTGGAATTATTGATGTCATTTTAGTCAGACATCAAGCAAAACAACACAGCCCGGGGGAAGAGGGTTAGGGTTTGTAAAATGGATGGGAATGGGGGTTTCTTTTTGGGTAGGTTTTGTTGAGAGAAGAAAAAAAAAGCAGAGCATGGACAAACAATAATTGAAGATACAGAGTTTACAGACAATCTTTGGTTACAAACTAAAGGTAAGCACATGCAGTCACACTCATAGAATAAAAGACAACAATGGATACTGTATCTGTATTGCGTATGTTGTTGGAGTTGTCCTGTTGAAATTGGTAAGTAAGTTGCATGCAGCAAACAATTCCTCTTATTGGCGGCACTCCTCCATTCCAGCTGACGCTTCGTCCATCAATGTGGTGGTGACCACTGACAGAAGAGACACCCTGTCCACTGCCTGCCTGGCGGATGTTGACTGAAACCCGGCCTGTAATTATTGAACGGAAAACAGGAAGTGCTATTACAATACCACTGATAAATAAATAAAAGGTATGTACGCTGTGTGGTTCAAAAAGTGACACTTTGATTTCCCTAATAGACAGTACAATATTTTTGAAATTGCGTGCTCTGTCTGAGTCACCTTTTTAAGGATCAATAAGTATGGCCAAAATATTATAGCGGATCTTTCCCCTCAAGGTGGGTGTACTACTGTGTTTTAGAACAAAATTTGACCTTCCCAGCAATGCTCCCACCAAGACCCTTACTAAAGCCAGTCGCAAAAATGTAGAAGAACCCAATCATATCTCCAAAAACGATGCCTAGCAGAAAAATGGTTACAAAACGTACTTTGAAAGTAACAGTAGACCCAAATACAGACCGTGGATTGTATTCAAACCACTTGCCTGCAAGCAAAAGTATCCATAGCCAGCATCGCTCCAACAGTGCTCTACAACAACAGAACCGCGTTGCAATAGAACCCCCCTAAACACATGCAATCCTGCTGCTAGGGCTAACCCTAACGAACCCTAACTTACAAAAAGTGCCAAAACTGGTGTTTCCTTATGGATTTTGTCCAACAAACTTCTAGCCGGTATTAGACCTTCCCAGGAATGCCCCAGGCAAGACCCGCCAACCCACCCGCAAAAAAACACCCGACACAACACCACCAAACAGCGAAAAAGCTAAATCTCATACTTACAATGTCTCTCGGCCTTCGGTCCAAACGCGGTGCTGTGCAGCTAGGTCGTCATCATCATCAATCATCATAACTCCTGTTTTCCACCACGGATTTCCTGAAAAGCAAATGCAATCAAGATTAGACTGTCGCAGCAGTGCTTCGACAGAGACCCCGGCCGCAACCCACCCACGAACAGCAGGAAGCCCCCCAAAACGCTACATTGAGCAAGATGTCTGAAGAAATGGCAAAAAAAAGGCTTTTCCTTAAGGATTTTGTCCAAAACACTTCTATCCGGCATTAGACCTTCCCAGGAATGCCCCAGCCAAGACCCGCCAACCCACCCGCAAAAAAACACGCGACAACACCCCCAAACAGCGAAAAAGCTAAATCTCATACTTACAATATCTCTCGGCCTTCGGTCCAAAGTAACGCGCTGTGCAGCTAGGTCATCATCAATCATCATAACTCCTGTTTTCCACCACGGATTTCCTGAAAAGCAAATGCAATCAAGATTAGACTGTCGCAGCAGTGCTTCGACAGAGACCCCGGCCGCAACCCACCCACGAACAGCAGGAAACCCCCCAAAACGCTACATTGAGCAAGATGTCTGAAGAAATGGCAAAAAAAAGGCTGTTCCTTATGGATTTTGTCCAAAACACTTGTATCCGGTATTAGACCTTCCCAGGAATGCCCCAGGCAAGACCCGCCAACCCACCCGCAAAAAAACACCCGACACAACACCCCCAAACAGCGGAAAAGCTAAATCTCATACTTACAATGTCTCTCGGCCTTCGGTCCAAACGCGGCGCTGTGCAGCTAGGTCGTCATCATCATCAATCATCATAACTCCTGTTTTCCACCACGGATTTCCTGAAAAGCAAATGCAATCAAGATTAGACTGTCGCAGCAGTGCTTCGACAGACACCAAAAATTACACACAAACCCCCGGAACCCCGCCAAAGAGCACCTCAAAGGCAAGCAAGTCAGCAAAAACGGCAAGAAATTTCCACCTCATATTTGGTCCAAAACACTTTTGTCCATTATTAGAGCTTCACAGCAATGGGCCCAAAACCGTCAACTCACCCGCAAAGAAGTACAACACCCCCACAAGTGCTGAGTCTTTCTTCATTGTGCGTAATCCAGCACTCGGCTTGGAGGGAAATCGCAGTCTGGAGGAGGAGGATAGAGGAGCATGTTCTTCAGAACTTGTGAACCTGAGGAATGTAGACTGCGGCACCTTCAAATCAATAAGCAAACAAGTGAAGACAGTTCTGATGATGGTCTTGTTTTTGGGATTAGGTGATTAAAGTTTGAATTAAATTAACTGTGCAAAACAAAGAAAGAGAGACACAAAGCACACAGGAATAAAAGTGAATAAGGACGAAAAAGAAAGTTCTTGATTGATTGTCTCATTTTCAGGGCTCGGTGTCAGGGAATAAGAACAAGATTTCGTCATCATACTCTGCGAATTCAGGCTGGATGAGGTCAGTGGCACCGAACAGAGAAAAAATCCCCTCATCTACGTTGCTGTCCTCCTCGTCTTCATGCGGCGTGCTTTCTCGTACTTTGTAATCTGGTGGTATGAGGTGCTGATTCATCTTGATCATTGTCAGCCGCTCCACATTTTTGGGCGAGAGGCGGCTCCGTTTGGGAGTTACAATGCCACCAGCAGCACTGAAAACACGTTCAGAAGACACACTTGCGAGTGGGCAAGACAAATAGTTTATAGCCAGGTTGAAGAGCTGTGGCCACAATTGTTTTTTGCCATGCCAATACTGCAATGGCTCATCATTAAGGAAGACCTCTGTTGAGTCATTCAGATAGTCCTGCACCATCGACTCAAGGTCATCACCTGTTCCTCCACTTTGCTTACTTTTTGCTGTGCCTGTGACATTTTTTCGAGAACCATACCCCATCAAACTTAGCCAATCCTCCTCCCCAGCCACTGTTAGTGTTGTCATTGTGTGTGGTGCAGATGATCCAGTTGCCGGTGTCTTTAACGGCTGAGAGGTCACTTGTGCCCCAGCCACAGGTGCAGAAGTGGATTCTTGTGACTGCGGATGGCCTGCTGATGCTGATGCTGATGTACTGGCTTCTCCTTCAATAACCTGCCGTTCTTTTTCAAACCTCTTGGCTGACCAGGCTAACCAATGTTTGTACTTTTGAACATCTGCATCAGCGAAAGGAAAGAATGCGTTGTCTGCCAGCGCCTTTTTGTAGCGTGGATCCAGAATAGTAGCACAAATGTAATGCTGATCTGAGTTGATGTTTTTAAGACGTTCATCACCACGTAGGCGATGTAATAATTTCTCAGACAAAATGAAATGTTTTTATTTTTTTTCATCTTTTTGAAACTCAGAAGAAACCGCCATCAGTTGGTGCTCCAGTATGCACAACAATGGGATAGCTTTTCCCAAATTACAGTCCTCCTGGCTGACTGCACGCGTGAAGAACTCAAAAGGACGAAGCATGTCTGTCAGGCTTTTAACTATGGCCCATTGCGCCTTACTCATCCGCAGGTCCTCCTTCTGAGATGTAGCCTCTGTCAAGAAATAGTGATCGAGTACCGTATACTGCTCATACAGACGCTCAAGCATGTAGAAGGTTGAGTTCCAACGTGTTGCCACCTCCTGGATGAGTGCTTTCACTGGCATTCCACGTTCAAGTAGCAGTCTCCGCAGATGCTTCCGGGCCTTAAAAGAATGGCTGAAATGGTTGCACATTTTGCGGCAGGTGGCCATTACCTCGAACGCTGGACTCTCTTTATCACTCAAGAATTTTTGAACTACCAGGTTGATACAGTGCGCCAAACACGGCACTCTAACATGGTCACCCTTCAACATGGCCTTAACTACATTGGCGCCATTATCCGTGGAAACATAACCAATCTTGCGTTTTAGGGGGGATAGCATTGTCAAGACCTTTTTGTCAAACTCTTCCAAAAGGTTTTCTGCTGTGTGACTTTTCTCCAAGCCAAACATGGCTAGTGTTGCATGTTTCCGAGCAGCTTTGAAAACTTGGTCCGGGTCAACACCTGCGTTTAGCTTTGCTATAACACCTGAAAAAGAGACCCAGTGTGCAGTGATGCACATGTAATCATCGCCTGGGCCACTGGTCCACATGTCTGTTGTCAGATGTATTGTGTGAACAGCACTCTTCTGCAAAGCTGCCCCAATCGCCTGCAGCACATCTTCATGTAGTGCTGGAACCGCAACTCTGGCAAAATAGAACCGGCTCGGAACCTTCCATTTAGGGCAGAGCGTTGCAACTAATTCAAGAAAACCTACCGCTTCTACAAAAGAAAAAGGTAGAAGGTCCACAGCTAGCATTTTAGCCAGCTTAGTGTTATACAGACGCGTCAGTGGGTGGTTGCGTTCATATGGCACGTCTGAAGTAAGCATTGTTCTAATGTTGCCCTGGACCAAGCATTTACGGGCTGATAATGACTTCGTTGACCCAATTTTGCTCGCTGGTGAACTTTTGTGCCTTGGTGTCTCACTCGCTCCAACACTCTTAGTGTGCCTCACATTGGGTGTGCTGCTGACAGGGGTACTGGGTGTAAGGGAAGTGTTTGACACGTCTTCTTCCTGCTCGTCAACATCAGATGAAACATCAACGTTTCCTTGATTTTGGCCTTTCTTGATCGCAGCTAGGTGCGCAAACCATTTGACAGCGTGCTTTCTCTCAAGATGACCACTCTGGCCGCCGGTACCATAGTTGCTACCTGACTTACCACGACTAACTGCAAGCTTACAAAGGGTACAAATGGCAAACTTTGGATTTTTGGGACAAACAGTAAAGAAGTCCCAAACTGGGGACTTGAAGTGTCTGTGGGACCTGGAGGAGGCGGCGATACTGGTGGTGGTGGTCATGAAGCTAATGCCAGATGAAGTGGAGGATCTGGATTGCCCAACTTTTGTACGTTTTCCACTTTCACCGCCACTAATTAAGGTCGAGGTTGACGCAGGTCTCTTCTTGCCAGAAAGAAATATGGAAGCGGGACGAGTTGGTGTACTACTTAACTCCAATGATTGTGGTGTTTCCACTGCCTCCTCATCGACAACATCATCATCATCATCATCACGCGCAGCAGCTCTTCGGGCTAGGGTCAAAATGTCTGTTTGCTGCATGCCCGCTGGGGCTGCAGTGACCTTTATGATGACTGGGTCGTCGTTGGCAGAGTCTTCATCAGCAGCAGTATCCGCCACTTCTTGTTGAGCCTCATCACACTCCATAAGTCTGAGACTTTGGACGAGCTTCCTTTTACGCTTAAGTACCTTTGTTGGATCATGGTGTGCCTCACTCTCAGACGGCTGTGGTGCTGGTTCCCAAGTTTGATCCGTATCATCAGAAGGAGGTGTGCTTGAAGAGGATGTAGACACCACCCTTGATCTCTTCCTTGCTAGGGTTGTGGAAGACAATGAAGGATCAGCAGGAGGAGTGGCTTCCTCAAATGATACCTCGCCTTGATTGTCGATTTCCTGATGTGCCCCTACTTCGGGAGGAACAACTATTGTGGGCACTTGTGACCCTCCATGCACCTCTGCTTGCGCATCTCCTTGCGCTGCCTCTCCTTCCACATGTACTTGGGCTTGTACTTGCACATGTGATTGTTGTTGCGGCTGTGGTTGTTCAACACTCGTCAGATGAGCTACAACAACCTGTGTTGATTGAGGGACATTGCTGCTGCTTTCTTGCGATGAGCCAACATCACTGGTCGATGGTGATTGAAGAACTATACTGGCTGCCTCTGCAGCACTCAAGGGCTTGGACTTAAGTTGGCGTGGTGGTGGTGGTGGCACTGAGCCCAATGGAGCGGGGGGGGTGCTGCCAGCTTGGTCCCCAGCAGATCCCGCTGCTGCTGCTGCAGGCATACTTTTTTTTTTACTCCCAAAAAAAGGGGCGGGCGGCACACCAGTCTCCTTGGTAACTTGCTTCTTCTGCTCCTTACTGGCACCTTTCTTGCTAGAGGAGCTACGGGTTACTTTTTTTGGGGCCATCCTCTTCAGAGCAGGTCAGCAGGCAGCAGTTGCACGAGTTGCAGAGGGTTCTGTGTCCAGACGTGACGTCGCGTGACGTTATGCTGCACACACCGCTGCAGGACTTCTTCCTGGCACTGGTGGTTCTCTTGAGTCTTCTTGTGCACCTAAAAGCAATGGAAGACAGAGGAACATCAGTTCAGTTATACACCCCAAAAATTCGACAAAACACAGAAAAATGAGCACAATCCCATGCCATCCTTGATGTTTACATTGAAGACACCCCACAGAAAGACTACGGACATGCAAGTATGCAACACTCACTACCCCTGGGCATAATGGATGAAAAGTAGGCAAAATAAGTGCAGGCCTCAGACACTGCCTCTCCTCAAAATGGCCCCTTACACCCCAGGCACATGTTGCCTGTACCAGCCAGCACTCAAGATGGCCACCACCACCACCCACATGGCCAGTCCACATCAACAGTACACCCCCAAAAAACAGAAAAACAGCCAGAAATCACCACAATCCAACGCCATCCATGATGTTTACATTAAAGAGAGTGAGACCACACCACAGGCACACTCAGTCCATGCACCACTCACCACCCCTGGGCAAAGGGCCCCACCAGCAGCCCCCCAAAAACGACAAAAAACAATAAAATAAGCACAATCCCAGCCCATCCATGGCCTCAATTATGTTTAAATTCAAGAAGACACCCCACAGAAAGACTAGGCCCATGCAACACTCACCACCCCTGGGCAAAGGGCCCCACCAGCAGGCCCAAAAAAACGACAAAAAACAATAAAATCAGCACAATCCCAGCCCATCCATGGCCTCAATGGTGTTTAAATTCAAGAAGACACCCCTCAGAAACACTAGGCCCATGCAACACTCACTACCCCTGGGCATAATGGATGAAAAGTAGGCAAAATAAGTGCAGGCCTCAGACACTGCCTCTCCTCAAAATGGCCCCTTACACCCCAGGCACATGTTGCCTGTACCAGCCAGCACTCAAGATGGCCACCACCACCACCCACATGGCCAGTCCACATCAACAGTACACCCCCAAAAAACAGAAAAACAGCCAGAAATCACCACAATCCAACGCCATCCATGATGTTTACATTAAAGAGAGTGAGACCACACCACAGGCACACTCAGTCCATGCACCACCCACCACCCCTGGGCAAAAGGCCACACCAGCAGCCCCCCAAAAACGACAAAAAACAATAAAATAAGCCCAATCCCAGCCCATCCATGGCCTCAATTATGTTTAAATTCAAGAAGACACCCCACAGAAAGACTAGGCCCATGCAACACTCACCACCCCTGGGCAAAGGGCCCCACCAGCAGGCCCAAAAAAACGACAAAAAACAATAAAATCAGCACAATCCCAGCCCATCCATGGCCTCAATGGTGTTTAAATTCAAGAAGACACCCCTCAGAAACACTAGGCCCATGCAACACTCACTACCCCTGGGCATAATGGATGAAAAGTAGGCAAAATAAGTGCAGGCCTCAGACACTGCCTCTCCTCAAAATGGCCCCTTACACCCCAGGCACATGTTGCCTGTACCAGCCAGCACTCAAGATGGCCACCACCACCACCCACATGGCCAGTCCACATCAACAGTACACCCCCAAAAAACAGAAAAACAGCCAGAAATCACCACAATCCAATGCCATCCATGATGTTTACATTAAAGAGAGTGAGACCACACCACAGGCACACTCAGTCCATGCACCACCACCCCTGGGCAAAAGGCCACACCAGCAGCCCCCCAAAAACGACAAAAAACAATAAAATAAGCACAATCCCAGCCCATCCATGGCCTCTATTATGTTTAAATTCAAGAAGACACCCCACAGAAAGACTAGGCCCATGCAACACTCACCACCCCTGGGCAAAGGGCCCCACCAGCAGGCCCAAAAAAACGACAAAAAACAATAAAATCAGCACAATCCCAGCCCATCCATGGCCTCAATGGTGTTTAAATTCAAGAAGACACCCCTCAAAAACACACTAGGCCCATGCAACACTCACTACCCCTGGGCATAATGGATGAAAAGTAGGCAAAATAAGTGCAGGCCTCAGACACTGCCTCTCCTCAAAATGGCCCCTTACACCCCAAGCACATGTTGCCTGTAGCAGCCAGCACTCAAGATGGCCACCACCACCACCCACATGGCCAGTCCACATCAACAGTACACCCCCAAAAAACAGAAAAACAGCCAGAAATCACCACAATCCAATGCCATCCATGATGTTTACATTAAAGAGAGTGAGACCACACCACAGGCACACTCAGTCCATGCACCACCCACCACCCCTGGGCAAAAGGCCACACCAGCAGCCCCCCAAAAACGACAAAAAACAATAAAATAAGCACAATCCCAGCCCATCCATGGCCTCAATTATGTTTAAATTTAAGAAGACACCCCACAGAAAGACTAGGCCCATGCAACACTCACCACCCCTGGGCAAAGGGCCCCACCAGCAGTCCCAAAAAAAAGACAAAAATCAGCACAATCCCAGCCCATCCATGGCCTAAATGGTGTTTAAATTCAACAAAACAGTTGTATCATGCACCCCTAACCAACCCTGGTCCTACTGGATACTGTGGCTACCCACAATATAATTTATTTAATGTTCTGAAAAAGTTCCAAAATTTTACTTGCAGCAACTGTAATGCCCCAAACAAACTTACTTGTGAAAGTTGATTTCTAATCCAAAAGTGATCCAAAGACAGTCAAAAAGGCCTCAAATCCAAATATCCAGCAGCACCCACAAAAAGTAATCCTTCCAGCTCCAGATCCAAATGAAAGTGACCAGGAGATGGACAAAGCACTGGGAGGAGCCTGCTGGACAGGAACAGGAAGTTGGAGACTGTGGGGCACTTCCTTCCTCCCCCCCCCCAAAATGGACTCCTTGCAAAAAAAAAAGGCCATGCAAATGTCAACCTGAGGAGTGATTCTGATAAAAATCATAATTTTCTGAAGGTTTATCCTGTTTGCTGGTGATTTTCTTGTGCGAAATTGCAAAATCTCTATTTCGCAAGTGCGAGATTGTTCCTTTCCGCCGCAACTACGTGTTCGCAATTGCGAACTCTCGCGAGGTGTGCTGTGCAAGGTGGCAAGCCGCGAGTACGTATTCGCGGGCGACAAACTCCCGCGGGAACACGCAGCAAGATCTAAAATGGCGCGTCACTCGCAAAGAAAAACAACTCGGCAAACGCTAAAATGACGGAAAGTGAACGCCGTGCACCACGCCGCGCGCCGCAACCAAGCAAAAAATCCGCCGCGAGCGGATTCACGGATTTTCGACAAATTCGCGAGCGTTCGCGGATTGCGGATTTGCCGAAAATCCGAAAAATCCGCGAGCGGAGCGGATTTTACGCCCATGCTTGATAGGCATGCAGTCGGTGTGAAGTAGTTACCGGCTCATTCGGACATGCTAGTATTTTACTTTCACATGTAGTTTGTAATAAGTCCATGTAGCTGAGTTGTAGAATAATTAAGAAGGTTTATTAATGAAGTTTAGGTCTTCAATACAGAGTAAATTAGAGCCCCACCAGGAGCAGCCTCCTTTCTGCTCAGCCCATCCTTTCAACTGGCACCCACACACAGGCATTCCAGCATTCTATTACCTCACCACACATACCAAAATTCCACAGTACATCCACACTGGCTGAGCAGCAAGGCGGAGAAGCAGGATGTGTGCATTACACTAAAGACCAGCATACTACACACCTTCCCCCTTTGATGAACAGCAACAATAGAATTATGGAAGACGTAAGCATAGTAATAGCATAAATAAACATAGGAGTAATATTCCTGCCAAAACACATAAAAGGAGAAGTAAAGAATTTGGAGGAAAATCATGCAATAAATCCATGAGTAAAAACATTGCATTAATTAACCAACATTACATAACATGCCTCTTCCCCTTTTTACGGAGAAACTGAAGAATAGTAAAAGTAAATGCAAGACGCTAAACAATAATTACAATAAAAGATAAATCTTGCAACAAATGTCTGAAAAAGAAACAGAATAGATCAAGGAATTCACAAAAATAAGGAAGGGAATGTGAGAAAAGTGTATTTCCCACCATACAAGCAGCAAAACTAAAAAATCCATTGTGCTTTGCACGCGTGGGTTCGGATCCCATCCTCGGCGCCAAATGTAATTAGTCCATGTAGCCGAGGTGTAGAATAATTAAGAAGGTTTATTGATGAAGTTTAGGTCTTCAGTACAGAGTAAATTAGAGCCCCACCAAGAGCAGCCTCCTTGCTGCTCAGCCCATCCTCTCAACTGACACCCCACACACAGGCATTTCAGCATTCTATTACCTCACCACACATACCAACGTTCCACAGTACATTCACACTGGCTGAGCAGCAAGACAGAGAAGCAGGAAGGGTGCATTACACTAATGGCCAGAATACTTCAAGTTTTCAGCTGAAGGGTAAAGTTCGGCCAGAATTACTTATTCCCCAGGAAAATCCTCATTAGTTAGTGGTACGGCAGAGTCTCACCCATAATGGGTCGGATTTTTCACAACCCGGTGTCACCAGTATCAGTAACTCCTTGTGTGGGTAAAATCCAGCCCATTTTCTAGTCCACTTGTAATGAGTCTCATGAGGATGTCGCTACACTGTATTGGATGTGTACATGGTGGACTGTGCAATGGTTCCTGTGAGATTCAGAGTCTGAAAATCTAGATTATCGATCAGTGAGATCATAGCCTAGTCAGAGTGTTGGCCCTTTTCTCTCCTCCAAATGAATGTGTGCATCGGATTATGTGCTACCTACTCCTCCTGCACAGCCAGAGTCAGATCCAGCTTTATGGAGACTGTTTCTTTGTCAGGCCCTGGATACCTTCTAAGTCCCAAAGTTGCCTCCCTGCTAACCTAACTGACTTCTCCCTTCAGCTTATCAAACCACGGAGATAGCTTTCACATTGATGCTCCAGTGGCAAGGCTAAGAAACTGGGTATCGTACCATCATGTCATATTAACAAAGGCGAGTAGATTTATAGCACCAGCTGTCTCATATTTCCACCCCTTTATTCTAGCGGGGTAAGAGCCGGTGTGTAGAGAGAGCAATAACTTTAGGCTTCAATTTGTGTAGAGAACTATCATGTAGAGACTTGTTTTCTACAAACATTCCTGGTGGTTCCCAATGAAGGAAGCCTGGTTCAAGGAGACCGGCCTTGTGGCATCGATGGTATCAATGTTATGTTATGTTATGTTATTTATTTTTCTATAGCGCACAGCTGCCCCAGCAAAGGGGCGTCCTGGCGCTTTGACAGGCACTATAACAAAACACACAGTAAAAGAAAGGGATGACTATTCTAGGGCCGGAAACAGGAAGGTTTTAATCGCCTGCCTAAAGGCGAGTAAGTCATTAAGAGCTCGAGTGCACACCGGGAGCGAGTTCCATAACCCTGCTGCGAGCACCCGGAAAGAAGGGCCACCCATTCTGCTCAGTTTAAAACGAGGGCAAACTGCCAGATGGAGAGCCTCTGATCTCAATGATCTCAGAGGGATGTAAGGAATAAGTATATTGGCAAGTGCCGGCGGCAAAGAAAATTTCAGAATTTTAAAGGCCAAGCACAGCGCTTTAAACTTGATCCGCTGCCTGACCGGAAGCCAGTGTAGGGCCGAGATGGTACCAGACACAGAGCAGTGTCTGGGGAGGCCCACAAAGGCCCGTGCCGCAGCATTTTGCACCCTTTGGAGCCTAGAGGCCTCCGCCTGATTCATCCCTAACATCAGCGCACTCCCATAGTCCAGCCGAGATAAAATCGATGCCTGGACCACGAGCTGTCTGGTGGGGGGATCGAAGTACTTTAAGACCGGCCTTATGCCCCGCAGGATACCATAACACGTGGCAGCCACCTTCTTAGTATGGTCCGTAAAAGTGAGCGCGGGGTCCAGCCAAATGCCTAGATTTTTCACTCCAGCAGCTGGAATCGGGATAACGCCCAGCTCTGGTGGCCACCACTGGTTTCCCCATAGCTCAGCGTGCTTCCCCAATACCAACACCTCAGTTTTGGTGGCATTCAACTGTAGGCAGTTGGTGCGAAGCCAGCTTGCTACTGCCACAAGACCCGCACGGAATCTGGGGGCCTCCACCTCAGGGTCTCCACTGAGTGTCACCGCCAGCTGCGTGTCGTCAGCATATGAGGTCATCGTCAGACCCCACTGTTTGACGACTGCAGCCAACGGTTTCACATAGAGATTGAACATTGTGGGGCTCAACGAGGAGCCCTGTGGGACTCCCAGCTCCAAGGGATGGATGATGGATTGGCCTGGTGGTATTGCCACTTTAAAGGTTCGATCAGACAAAAATGATCGAAACCACTGGAGAGCGATGTCAGTGACTCCAGCTTCCTCTAGTCGTTGGATCAGTATATGGTGGGACACAGTATCGAAAGCAGCGCTTAGGTCTAATAACAAAAGCGCTGCTGTCCGTCCGGAATCAAGTACCTGGCGAAGATGTTCAGTGATGTAAAGTAATGCCGTCTCGGTACTGTGTCCTGGCCGGAAGCCATTCTGGCTGGGATCCAGTATCTGATTGCGAGCCAGGTGCTCAGACAGAACTGAGTTAACGTGGGCTTCCGTTACTTTAGCTATCCAGGGCAGAAGGGATATAGGTCGATAATTTTCTGGCAGCCGAGGGTCAGAGTTGGCCTTTTTTAAAATTGGAGTGACTACTGCCTGTTTCCAAGCAGTGGGTAGCGTTCCATTGGACAATGACATATTGATAAGATTCAATATGGGAGCCCGACACAGCGGGGAAAGAGTGCTGATAAGAGCTGGCTTCAGCGGATCCAGAGGAGAACCTGATTTCACCCTGAGGCTAAGTTTGTCAAAGACCTCAGTGGACAAGTCTGGTAAAGTAGCCATGGTCTCATACCCCAAAGAATCGGGGTCAGTTACCTCTGGATTCAGCCGGCATTGATCGAATCCTCGGTAAATTTTCTGCACTTTCTCCAGGAAAAAAAGGGCCAGATTCTCACAGTGGGAGTCTGTGCAAATCACCTCCGAGGTGGCTCTTTTTTTCATAAGGTCCTTCAGGACCTTAAAGATCAGTTTAGATGGATTAGTACTGGCTGCAAATTCCTGAGCATAAAAAGCGGCCCGTGTTCTGCAGATGGCCCTGTGATAGAGCTTCAGGTCGGCAAAATACCGGATTTTCAGAGCAGGATCGTAAGATCTTCTCCACTCCCTCTCTGTTTTCCGGCAAGATTTTTTCAGCTCGGCAAGGGACTCATTATACCATGGGCTAGATGTTTTTGCCCGGCCTTTCGACCACCGAAAAGGTATAAGGGAGTCAAGAGCCTCAGAGATCCAAGTGCAGAACTGTTGGTAACCTTGGTCCACGTTAGCAAAGACGCTCAAAGGTTTCTGTTCCAGTAAACTGTAAAACTCTTCAAGTTTGAGTTTATGCCAAAGTCTTTTTAGAGTAGGCCTGTCCACCGATTTGAAAGACTTATCGTGGACAGGGCAAAAGGCTTCCACTAGCATCCCATCTGCATCGGGTCTGACATCTTCACACACTCAAGCGTGGAAAAAAATCTCTCTGGGGTCAGCGGATATCATTACCCCCATATAGTGGAATTTTCCACACCAACCCACAGTCATTGCTGAGCCTCTCCTGTTTCCCCTCTCCTTCATTTCTTTGTTCCAAACTGAAAACCAGGATGTAGTATCAAAAAATGATGTGCCATAGTTATGTTTCCCAGATCCCACACTGACCGCTGCTCTCGTATTTATGCTCCAGCATTGCCACACCAAAATCACTTCTCTACAGCCTTCCCCCAATCTCTTACCCCAGTTAGAACCAAGAGGTCCAAATGTCCGTGAGTGTTGAGAGGGCTGTTGGGGAGGTTGAGACCTATGGAAGACCCATTGTTGTTAATAGAGCCAATTGGCGAGTGCCCAGATCACCATCACAAACTTTCTATGTGCCCCTGCAGGCAGGCCCTACATCCACCAGCAGAAGCATGTCATGCTACAAACTGATGGGCTTCATTAACTCTAGCAGATCAATTACTGCATTCTGTGTTTCCAACTACCCTGAGGTCACTGTCTCCCCATAAGACTAAGGAGTCCCACTGATGACAGCCTACCTCTCTTCCTCCCCTGATTGACAGCAACCCACTCCGTGCCTCCACCTAGAGCAAGTCATGCTTAGGAACTGGTAAGTAACTGAGGAAAGTCCAGAGCCCCCTGAAGTATGAAGGAGATGGGTATAGGGCCCAATGAGAAAATAACAGAATGGGAAGACATATCCAAAAGGAAATCCTATGTTGAAATGGGCAATTGCCTGGGGTATGAGAGACCCTGAAACTCACACAAAGACCCACTGCAACAAGGCAAAATTGATCTTCAGATGACTGTTTCTCCAAATGACTGTATTGCAGGAGCGTTGGGCCACGAGCCACCTCTGTGAGGGTCGGCCCTCACCAACAAGAAGGATCCCCTCCCAAACTTGATGCCTGAAGTCTGTTCATAGAGGCACAACTCCAGCCATAGGGCCCATATTTTCACCTCAAATCTTTTCCAAACAACCATTATTCAATGAGCATCCTATCGTCATTGCTTGACACAAAACTGACTCTGACACTCACTCCATCTCTCCACCACCATACCACTATCAGGCAGCATCCCAATAGGAGGACTAAAAAGCTGCTTAGATAATCACCATGACTACGTTTGATACACCGGCAGATCGGGAACCCCTAAACAAGCCTCTTGCTCCTTTTTGGAAAGAAATAATGTTAGGAATCAAGGTCTTACCACTGCGGTGGAAAACATAGGTTTAGTTCATTTCCGCATACAGTCCACTGGATGTTTTCTGGCACTAAGGTGTGAGGTACTTATACTGGGGCCTCCATGAATATGTAGACTTGAGCATCAAGTGCCTATATCTGAACACTATAATTCTTTGAGAAGGGAAACAAAGCAAGGGGATCAGAGTGAGTGGCAAACATTTTGCTGTCATGGTTATCTGGGGCCTTCAGTAGGGTCCTGAGGGCCGAGCAGGTATGGAGGGCAGTAGGAGAAGATGGTCTGGTCCAGCTCCAGGATGTCATGTGAGAAGTGACAGGACACACAAGGTCAGAGTTTTTGTGCAGTGCCAGTGGTGGATAGAAATGGCTTTTGGGAAACTAAAGCCTATTGATTATGGGCTCTGCATGCAGACTTGCACTTTTCTTATGGACATATCATCATGCTTTTCTTGGATCTTTGTGATGTATTATAGAAGGCTGCTTCGGGGTCTGCAAAGATGTCCTTGGGAGAGGGTCCAAGGGAGCTGGCCAGGTGGGTATAGATCTGTTTGAAGGAGATTATGTCACACAGGCTTTTACAGCTCACACAGCAGGGGAAGATAGTGCCAGGCAGTTGGTAACAGAAAGAAATGTGAATAAAGCCATTCAGTGTAGTGGGTCAGGCCTCAAGTTTGCTACTCGAAAGATGCTTGGCAAGCATGAGTTCAGTATTGCAGGGGAAGGAGGGTAAACAACATAGTTGAGTGCAACCCTCAGGCCATGGATTATGGCAATCGTGACTAGGCTATTTTAGCAGAGGTGGGTAATGATTGTAAAGGGCAAGCCAGAGGCCAGGATCTGAGTTCTACTCCTGGAGGAACTATTGGAGAAGGAAGAGAGTCTGGGCAGCATATGGGCAGTAGGGTTGTACCGCCACAGTAAAGGGTGCTCTGGCCAGGCATTAGAATGTTGCTTAGGAAGGGCCAGTTTGAAAAGAGAATCAGAGGGAGGTCTTACTGTAGGGGGACAGATCAGACTGTGGATGAGGCTGGAACACAGGCTAGGCTGGAGGGTGACCTGAAACTTATCAGTAGGAACCTCTGGTGAATATGGACCAGGCAGCAGACAGCAAGACAGGGGGTGGGACCGGATAATGGCACTCGCCTGGATGGGTCATGCCGATAGGAGATCCTACAGATCATAAGAGAGCCAGGCTCACCCAGCTCCACATGCGATCTCACAGCTCCTCCTCCTTTGGAAATTCAGGATAGTGATAGAAAGGAGGCATAAAGAAATCTTGGCCCACCGCTCAAGGTGGATTTATATACAAGTCAGCACGATTTTCTCTCCCTGGGAAAGTCGTAAGTAGTGGTCATCCAGGATAGGCCTGGCAAGCTGGTGAATGGGCAGGCTATCAAGAGCATCACTCACCCCAATCTTGCTCTGTCCTCCTCCCTTGATTCAGAGAGAAGGCCGTGCATCCAGAAGTGAAATAGAACGAGGTAATCTCAGAAGTCATTGGGTAAAATAACTGTAAGGTGAAAACTCAATTACAGCCAAAATATTCTGTGAGATCGGACAAGAAGGAGTTGCTCAGGAAGTGATCAAAACTGGCCTGTGAAAGTGGTAGGCTGGCTGGAGAGTCTAATATTTGAAAAGAAATGGATAAAACTGGGGCATTGCATCAGTACAGTGGGGTTTGACTTATCCTCATTTATAATGAGAGAGTGAGGCCCATCTCCTAATGTTCAATTGCAGTGGCACAGGTTATAAATGAGAAGTCTGGCACAACTGGAGAATGTATCTTATGATATATTGTGTTAAAATCTCTCATGTGAATTGTGGCAAGACAGTGGATGATTGAATTAAAAACGTATGAGATCTGTGATCAAGGGCATAGCTTAGAGAGATTGCGGAGTGTCAACCTCAAATTTCCCAACTAAAAAAGCAGTGGACTGCAGGATGAGGGATGAGATGGCCAAGTTTTGTGATAGTCTTTTTCCAAGGGGAACAGGGTCAGTACTGATTTCCATTAGGGAAGTCTGTGTCTAGAATGACACAGTGGACTAAAAACTATGGGTTGGAATGATACTTGGAGCATTTGCCACTGGTTAGACTATTTGCAAGCATTGATCCCATCACCTTTTGGATGTTTGATTGCCAGTAGTCTGCCTGGAAACCTGATTCTGGAACAGCTTTTCAAGCCTACTGCAGCCAATGTTTGTGTATTCCAAAAAGTAGTACATTTGCACCCATTCAAGGACTACTTCTAGGGCTGCAGGTTTAGAATTTTTTTGTTATGACAGTCTCTATGAATATTTATGTTTCAACTCCGAAAAATGGAGAAGTTAAAGGTTCTTAGTGAAACCGACACAGACATGGAAGAGCCAATTCATGGCCCACAGTCCCAAATACTAAGTCAAGAATACATTTGAGGGGTCTCACACCTTAAACACACCTCTGAATCTATGCTACTGCAAGTCTCACCTGGATCTGGGAGCTCATGACTGTGGGCGATTACAACACAACAGGCTACAGTCCCTCCCTTGGTGTCCCCCTATTTTAACTGTATTTTCACTGCATGCACTCTCCCATGTCTCTGTTACCAGACGCCTTGATGGTAGAATTGTCAAATTGGTGCATGTAGGCAAGGCTACATGTTTTTATCGCAAAAACAACAGTTTATGGAAAGAATGCAGAACAATGTCATACATTCGCCCCAGTACAGAGATCTGGGCCTACATCCAGCATTGTTTTGCTCACCATGCCATTCCAGTTTGGGCCCAGCCATATGCAAATCAGTCTTGACCCTATGCCTCATGGGAACAGTCCAGCCCGAACTGCCAAGCCAGGTCCTCACTGGACAGGAAACAAGCATCCTAGGACCGGTTTTGGGGTTTCACCTCTCTTCAGCCAGGATAGCTTGATTCCATTGGCATGGACCGTTTTCGGGTTTTCACCCCTCTTCAGCCAGGGTAGCTTGATTCCAGTGGCATGTGGATCACGGGACCCATGTCTGGGCATACCCGTCCCACTCGGGGTGACAAATGCAAAGACAACTGTTGATGGACAGAATGCAGAACAATGTCATACATTCACCCCAGTACAGAGATCTGGACCTAAATCCATAGTTTTTTTGCTCACCATGCCATTCCAGTTTGGACCCTATCATAAGCAAATCAGTCTTGACCCTGTGCCTCATGGGAACTGTCCAGCCCGAACTGCCAAGCCAGGTCCTCTCTGGACTAGAAACAAGCATCCTAGGACCGGTTTCAGGGTTTCACCCCTCTTCAGCCAGGATATTTTGATTCCAGTGGCATGGAGAGCACGAGACCCAAGTCGGGGCATACCCGTTCCGCTCGGGGTGACAAATGCAAAAACAACAGTTGATGGACAAAATGCAGAACAATGTCATACATTCACCCCAGTACAGAGATCTGGGCCTAAATCCATCGTTTTTTTGGTCACCATGCCATTCCAGTTTGGACCCAGTGCCTCATGGGAACAGTCCAGCCCGAACTGCCAAGCCAGTTTTGCTAATTTCGCCCTAAGTTGACAGGGTATGCCCAGACGTGGGTCCCTTGCTCACTTGGCCACTGGATTCAAGATAGCCTGGCTGATGGTTATGAACCCGAAACCAGTCCCAGGATGCTTGTTTCCGGTCCAAGGTAGACATGTCTTGGCAGTTCGGTCTGGACTGTTCCCATGAGGCTCAGGGTCAGACTGATTTCACATATGGCCATGTCTGAACTGGGGTGGCGGAGTGAGCTAAAGAATGATGATGGATTAAACCCAGATCAGTTGACTGGGGGTGAGTGCTTGCAATATTCAACACTCCGTCCATCATCACCTTTGGTTTTCCTACATGTTTTTATCCACACCTTTTACAAATTATTTTATCAGGTGACTGATGGCCCCATGTACCAAGCCCAAGATGCAAATAGAAGTGGGTGCTCATAGACTGAGTCAAGCAAGAGGTCTGACTTGGCTCTAAGCATCCATGCATGAGCTGAGCCATGAAAATATTTGACTTGTATATCATGTAACAAACATAATATAAACATATGTTACAGTCTCTTCAAATTTCAAACAAGTGTAGTTGTTTTATCATGCAAAACATTTCACCTCAGTACATCCGAATTTATCATTGCATGGACAGACATTTATTAAAAGTGGTAGTTTTTAAACATGAACTCAGAAGCATTAATGTCTCACCCCTTCCCCCCAACGACAATGTCATTAGTGAAGTAAGAGGCAGGCCAGTAGTCAAGTAAACTCTAAACGTCGACTAGATTTTTATTATAGCAATATTGCAGTCTATTAAACAAAACATAGGAGGGGCTTTTACAGCGCACATCCTAAACTCCAGTATTAAAGGGCTCTCATATGTGATAATAAAGAAAAGGAAGCTTTGTGAAATAATTTGACTAGGATCACACAATTTGGACAAACAGGGAAGCCAGTATTGATTCCAGGCTATAAGGTTTAAATTTTAAATTCAGCCACCAGATGAATATGTCTGTCTATCTCTATCTCTCTCCTGTTTCACATTAAAGTTCACTGTTTTGCCTATTATTCCTGGTAGAAAACCTACACAGTCATAGCAGACCCGATTCAGGGCCAACTTCAAAGCCAAGAATGCATGTATTTCTGGTCACTGGTCTTGAGGAAACGCTAGGGATCCATTCGGACCACCAGGGTGTGAAACATGCCGACCTGACCTAGCCTCAACCAAATCTGGTTGATGCTTTACTCATGAGACAGTCGTGCTCCCTTAACTGGCACCGAATGCTTAGGTTTAGTGATCTTTTTAACCTACCTAAGGGATCCCCTAATAAACGTACTTTAACTCACGCTCACGTCCCGTGGCTCCACACACCCACACGCACCATCACAGCTTGTTCTTAAAAAGATCTCCGCTAAAGAACCCTCTTGCCGTGCCCGTGGGGCATTGCAGCGCCGGCCCCACAAGGAGCAAAAAAAGTCTCTTCTTCTTTTTTAACTAGGAACAAGTATCCAACCCTTGTGATTAGACTTACTGATCCCTAAATAGGAGCAGGGGTACTGGACCTTCATTGCACTCCTAGTCCCTCTCTTTTGTTGTGATATGTATTTGGGGTCTGTCACAACCTTCCTAGATCTACATCCGAGTGTGATTCTGAGCGCAACTGGGGCGAGGTCAGTGAGTCTGGGGATGGGGGTCAAAGACATGCCTAAAAAGAGCAAAATATTCTGTAACTCTTTTCTTGTGCTTTTACCTTCTGGTAACTTCATGAAAAATAACACACACACTTTAAATGCGAAATGAATGAATGTTAAACTAATCACTGGTAATGACACTCTTTTACGGTATGACATCTCAGCTGGTCCATATATTCAGTGCAGATGTCTGCATGTGCAGAGTCACAGAATTAAGTCCAGATTGGTGTAGTGGGAAGAGTGGTTTGTTTAATTTTAGTGGCGCAAGGTGCCAGCCAGTGACAAAGAATATTGCAAATATGTAAGCTGTTATTTTAAAATTGTATTACACAAAATATAAGTAGGCTGCTGCAAGAAGGGCAAAATTAGTTACACTTGAGATAAAACAAGTGCTTTTAAAAATCTATTTTTGCAATACTAAATCATACTGAACCTAGTGCAAACCTTGTTTGTGTCCTTCATTACCCATAAAAAAGAATAAATCGTTGTCACACAAACCTTCAAGGGGCCTCATCATGTACATCCTATCCTGCTCCGAAGCAGCATTTACTTTTGGTGATTAACCAATTTCAGACATTTACGTTTTGCTTTGGGTAGTAGGCAAACTGGATAGAAGGCGTGTTTCTTCTTTAGCTTGTAGTGTAGTTCCTATATTCCCAATAGGCTCTGCGCATTGGAATAATATAAACAGTAGTGTAGACGTAGGACTGAGGTCATCTAGGTCTCTACTGACTATATTAGACTTAAGGTTTGCCAGCACGCTCAGAGGTCACTAGAAACTTTCTCGAATAAACGAGGAGGAGTTTAACCTCCTTGGATAGACAAGAAGGGATTAGCTTCTGACAACCATAAAACATGACAACTTTGCTCCCCCAGAATAAGAGTGTATCTTTAGAGTCGTGTGAAAAAAAATAGACAGCTATTTCACTCAGTCAATTGTGCATACTTAGTTTCACCAGAGTGCAGAGAATAGAGAGACGGGCATTTTCAATAAAAGGTGTTATTTATTGAGCAGTCTTCTTTCTCATGCAAGAGAAATGAATTGCCACAATTGCAATACTTATAGTAAAGTAAAGTGCGTACAGTAAAAGGAGTATTATGAAATAATACTGTAAAAGCATTAATATGGTTTCTTAGCCATATGATACTTTATTATTATTATTATTATTATTATTATTATTAAAAAACTTTATAGAGCGCGTAGTCACCCGTGGGTATCCCAGCGCTAAAGATCCAAGCACCTGAGCGTAAGAACGGGGGCCGGGAGGGGGGGTGGGGGGCAGAAAGGGGGGAGTCAGAGTTTAGAGAAAAAGATGGGTTTTAAGCCGCTTCCTGAAACCTAGGTAGTTTGATTCTGTTCTCAGGTTGCGGGGAAGAGCGTTCCAGAGGCGTGCGGTGTGGACCGAGAAGCGCCTTCCGCCCGAACGTGCCTTCTTGACTCTGGGGATGATAATGAAGCACTCGTGATCAGATCGGAGGGATCTTGGGGCTTTGTACGGTCTGATAAATTTTCTTAGGATAGGGGGGGCTTTGTTTTGAAGTAGTCTGTGGGCCAGGCAGAGGGCTTTGAACTTCACTCGCTCCCTCACCGGGAGCCAGTGGAGAAGCTTCAAGGCTGGTTTGGCCGAACTTCTGGCGGGGGTATTGGTGAGGATTCGGGCAGCTGAGTTTTGGATTCTTTGTAGTTTATTCAAAGTTGCTTCAGGGGCGCCTAGGTAGATGGAGTTGCTGTAGTCTAGCCTGGATAGTATTAGGCCTTGGATTAAGAGTTTTTGAGAGGTGGGAGGAAGTGGGGGCAGAATCTTCCTCATTGATTTGAGAAGGCCAAAGCAGGTCCCGGCTACTTTTTTTGCTTGTGTGGTAAAAGTTAAGTCGGTTTCGAGCCATACACCCAAGCTTTTTACCTCGGGTTTCGGGTCTGGGGGGGGGCCCAGGCAGGTTGGCCAGATGTCCTGTGGGAGGGAGAGCCCTTTCCGACCAGGGAGAAGAATGTCAGTTTTTGAGCCATTTAGTTTTAAAGCTGAGCTATTCATCCAACCTTGTATCTGCGTCAGACAGTCGTATAAGTCCGCAGGTTGTTGGCTTGGGTGAGATAAGGCCACCACTAATTGGGTGTCATCAGCATAGCTGACGATACTCACTCCGAAAGGTTTAACGACCTCCTCCAATGGGGACATATAGATATTGAATAAAGTAGGGCTCAGAGAGGAGCCCTGAGGTACGCTACATTGGAGGGGTGTTTCGGAGGAGCAGGCATTATTCTCCCAGATCTGGAAGGAGCGTTGGCCCAGGAAAGACGAAAGCCAAGATAGTGCGGTGCCTTCCACACCGACCCTCCTAAGCCGATGGATAAGGATCTGGTGGTTGACGGTGTCGAAGGCCGCACTAAGGTCGAGGAGGATCACTGCCACTGATCCCCCTGCGTCCAAAATTGCTCTGGCCTCCTCCACCGCCGCAAGGAGGGCGATGTCCGTGCCCTGCCCTGGGCGGACACCTGTCTGTGAACTTTTTAGTCGGTCATTGGTTTCTAGAAATTGTGATAGTTTCCTATTCACAAGTTTTTCGGCGATCTTACTCGTCCCAGGAAGGAGAGAGATTGGCCTGTAGTTGGCTAGATCCAGGGGATCCCAAGATGGTTTCTTCAATAGGGCCTTAACGACTGCCGCTTTCCAACTGGATGGAACGACTCCCTGCTGAAAAGAGGCGTTGATGAGATGGGTAAGGGGGGGAACGATAGTTGGTGCTACTTTCTTGAGGATACGTAGCGGGGCAGGGTCCCTGGGCGATCCGCTTTTGATGGTATTTAGCGTGCTTTCAACTTCTTCAATGGTCACTTGCCCCCAGGAGGATAAACAGGGGGAGGTGGGAGTGTTGAGGATCTCTTTTTCCTCACTCGAGTTTGTGATTGGGATTGAGTCGAGGATTTTCTGGATCTTCTCTTTGAAAAAGTTAGCTAGCTGATGGCATTTTTTTCCATCTGCTTTGGGGTCTGGTGGGTTTCTTGGTCCAGGGTCTGGTACCTTAAGGAGTTCCTTTAGGATAACATATGATTCTTTGCTGGAGCAGGCAGAATTTTCTATTCTAACTTGAAAGAAAGAGCTTTTTGTTTTGCGTAGGGCAGTCTTATAAGTTTGTAAAGAAGTAAGGTAGACGTCCTTCTTTACCTTAGACTTAGTCGTATCCCTCCTCCATGAACGTTCTGTTCTCTTGCAGTCTTGTCGCAGAGACTTCAACTCTGGGGTATACCAGGGAGCGGGGGTCACTCTTTTGGGATGTCTGAGAGTGGTGGTTTTAGGGAGGAGTTTGTTTAGGGACGATGTTACCCAGGAGTTGAACTGTTCATCTGCAGTGATAGGATCGGTGGAGAGGGCAGGGATAGAGTCTGAAAGAGTGGTGGCCCATTCATCTGGTACAAGCTTGTGCCAGCGCCTGTCGGTGACCTTAATTTTGGTGGTTTGAAGGGGTACTGTGGGTACATCCCAGGCGATCGGGATTAAAAAGTGATCTGTCCATGGAAGGTGAAGGGGGGGACAGGTGGTGATACCCGAGATGTTAGTAAGGACGGGGTCCAATAGGTGTCCCTTATCGTGGGTGGGCTCCTTGTTGACCAACCGGATGTTGAATGACTTAAGGTCCAGGAGGAGGTCGGATACTGTCGGGTCTGTGGGGTCTGTCAGGTGCAGATTAAGATCGCCCACGATGAGATAATTAGGGGCGGAGGAGGCTGATTGTGACACCATGTCCGTAAAGGCATTAAGGAATCTCCCTGGTGTGCCAGGAGGGCGGTAGATCAGCAGTCCCGATAGGGAATGTACCGGGGAGGCCTGAATGGCAAAATGACAGCTTTCACAGTCTGCAATGTTGGCATTGCTGATTCTACAGACGAGGTGTTCTTTGTAGATTATAGCCAGACCCCCTCCTCTCCCTCTGGGTCTATTTAGTGTTTGAATAAGATAGCCTGGGGGGAGAGCGGTGACAATGTCAGGATCTGAGCTCGCCGAGAGCCAGGTATCTGAAAGGAACAGAACGTCCAGACCCTGATCCTGTATCAGCAGGTTGATTTCATGCGCGTGCCTAGGGACGGACCGGCAGTTAAGAAGGCCTATCTGAAGTCCAGGCTTGCCCTGGGACTGACTGGCTGGGTTGCAGCGTGTACAGTTGAGAAAGGGGTTACCTTCACCGAGGATGTAGCGGCATTCCGGATTTTTTTCCGGGTGCAGACCCTGAAGCATGTCCCTCGTGTACACCAAACGGTTATGATGTGAAACCGGCAGCGTCCCTGGGCCTGGGTCCGGCCGGGCCCGGACGGGCCCAGACGGGCTTGCCTTAGGCGCGCCTTCGGCGCGCAGACGGCGCGCCCGCTGCGCGTACGGTGTAGGCACATATTTTTATGGAGGAGAAGGAAGGGGGGGCGTGGCCTCCGAGGGGGCGTGGCCTATCGGCACGCCAGCAATGGCGCTATGGTATCTGGGCGTTTACCTGATGGCGCGAGGGCGGCTGTGCTAAGGGTTTTGGACCGGGTCCTGTGCAAATAACAAAGTGAGTAGTGCTTTTAAAATCAGCAAGCTATACACAGATTAGTACAAACAGTTTTTAAAATCAAAGAGTTGCAATATTGTCTTTAAAATAGATAAAATATATACATACAAATATACATTGACTAACGTACTCAACTGGTGCTTCTAAATACGCCTACCCCGGTGTACCTGACCTAAGCCTAATACGTGGGAAGGAGTAAGTAAGTAGCAGTTTAAGTTAAGTTGGTTTTGCCAAGAATCTGACTCAAGAATTCTCTTTAAGGGTTTAGTCAGCTCCGTACCTTAAGGGACCATCTCTCAGGGAAGCCAGGAAGGGTTTCGCAGCGGTCGAAGCGCCTTGGGACCCTACGGGTAAGTAGTGCGCTATATATAAAAAAAATGCCTATACATTTACATTTACATTTACATTTACCTGGGTAATAAAAAGCAGGAGGTCTGGTATCTCTCTCTCAGGACTCGATATCCCAGCAACCCGCAAAGGCGGCTGAGAACACCGGAGCTGGATTTCTCGGCAGGAGAAAAGACAGCGTCTCTCTCAGTGCGTCAAAAGGGAGGGGCGGCGTCCGTGGGCTCTCGCATCAGCTGGGCTCTCCGGCAAGTAGATGGCCGCTCTGCTCCAAAACCACCGTGTGTTTGCTTAAGGCAACGTTGGTATATTTATACCTGAAAGGTGCTGGGTTTGACGTAAGGTTGGACATAAGACGTCAATAAAGATGTCACTAAGAACTGGCCATTCTTACAGTGCTCACAGGAGTTCTAGGACGAATCAAAACAAAAGCAATGGGGATTTCCCAGGTTGCTGGAGGTTTGGCTTGTTTAGAGAACTCGTTGTACTTTCTAGGAGTCCGGGGAAGTAGCCTTGCTTAATGTGGACTGCATGGGCTATGACCAAATATAGATATGATTCTTATGCCTTTATAAGGATATTATTTATTGTAGCCATACAAGGGCATAAATTAGGGAATATTGAATTAGGGTCCTAGATAGAAATACAATACCCACTCCATGATCTAATGTCCATCATTACTAGAACTAAGCAATAGTAAACATATAAAGGTGCATGTGTTTTCCAACCCACCCAAAATACATACATTGCATTTGAAATGGTATATGGTAAATACACGAAAATGATTAGTACTGTACGCTTTTCAAGCAGTGGTTTCATTCAGTTAAAAATGCATATATATATCAGCTGAATGAATTGCGAAAATTACACATGAAATGGCTCTTAATACAGAAGAGAAGGTCGAGACCATTCCATCACATATTTATACAGATTCTGTACTGTGCTAGAGGCTGAGGTAATATATTGTCTCTAGAGTTCCAAAAATAGAAGCTCTGTTCTCTAAGAATAGTTCTACTTTAAGCAGAGTACATGTGCCAGAAATAAAGGTAAATATTTTGGAAGTGGAACAAAAATAATTTCGCTTTCAGGGGAGAAAATAGTTCCAAATATTGTCAGTAGCTTTTGTTTATCAAAGCTGAAGGCCGAATTCAGAGTTCAGGGAACGCTGTGTGCTCGTTGCTTAAAAAGTTATTCTTTCTGTTCAGGGGAGAACATAATTTCAGACAGACTCTCAAAAAATTGGTCTATGGCTTCAGGTGAAAGTTCGACCAAGTTTGAAAATGCCGCAACAGGGGGGGCGTGGCCAGGCAACATGGCTGGCAGGGCGTGAGCTCCGCCAGCTCCCGTCCGACGGACCCGAAAATCCTGCAATTTATCCTGTATAGGCGTCTTTACCTGGCTGAAACGACTGCCGGAGATCCCCTTCCCCGGGAGACCCCCTGACTGGCGATTGGATGCGACGGCGCCCTTGAACCCTGAGAATGCGGGCGCTGTTGCGAAGGGGCCCGGCTGGCCTTCTACCCGAGGCCGGGGATCGCGGCCTGGTGCGGCGGCGTGCAGCGGGGGTGGCCTCACTGGGCTCCCTGGTGCCCGCCGAGTGCTTGTTTTCTCGGCGGAGCCTGCTGCCATCTGAGGCTTCGCCATCTCAGCATCTGTGAAGCCCCGGAGGGCTCTCCCGAAGTGCTCGCCGCGGTCCGGGCCCGGTCCCGGTCCGGAGACCGGAGGTGAGGCGCGTCACCCGCCCTCCTGCTTGGAGGCTCCCGAGTGGTCTGCGGGGGGGGCCCCCCTGCCTGGATCGTTGCCCCTGGAGCCTGACAACTGACGTGACGCCCGCGGCGGAGTGGCCGAGTGTCCCGACCGGAGGCCCTGTGTCTTGGAGCTGAGGCCCTGCGGGGTTGGGCCGCCATCTTGCCAGCGGCATAGCGGGCCGCGGACTGCCTTGAGGCCTGTGTGCGGCGGGGGTTTGCGGACCCCGGCGGCGGCGTTGTGTTGCTTCCCCCCCCCTGGGGCGCCTTCAGGTTGGTCTGAGGGACATGAAAAAAAAGGGACAAAAAATAAAGAATACAAACAACATCCATAAATACAAAGGGAAGCAGGGGGCCGTCCTCCAGTGTCCTCCTGACATGCCGCCTGGTGGAGTTGTCTCCCTACGCAGCTGCTGGGCCTCGGCCCCCCTGGAGTGTGCTCGTTTCCCTGGACCCCTCCGGCGGCCTGGTGAGGAGGGGGCTCCTTGATCGCGTTCTGTCTGCACCTGAGGCGCTGTTTCCTGGGCTTGTGGGATTGACTGGCGGCCCGGTCTCTCCGCGGGGCTCAGCACTGTATTCAGACCTCCCGGATCACCGGGCGTTGGCCTCGCGACATCCTTAATCCCTGCGTGGGCCTGCCGGACCTGCACCTCGCCGCTTACTGGGCGAAGGAGGAGGGGTGCATCCTCTACTCGCTCTGCTGGAGCCTCTGGGCCCGTCCATCTCCTGACTGCTCCGTGGCTGGGCAGGTGGCCGAATTCTACTGCCCCCGTGATAGCCGCTACACGGTGGGGGCGAGAGTGGTCAGCATAGACTCCGGCGCGGGTGTGTGGTCCTGCCTTTCTGCGGCCTGGGGTCCCCTTGATCCTTGAGGAACTGCCTGGAGTCCTGAGGTGAGGAGACGGGCGTACGAGTAGTCTCGAGTAATCTCGGAACCTCCCGGAGAGGGATTGCTGAGTCCTGTGACCTCCGGCGATGCGTAAGGACAAGATGTCGAAGTCCACCCAGCCCAACACAATCACGCAGTACACTACCCAGAGGCTGCCCTCACAAAGAATTACCCGTCAGACTGGACAGGAGGAGGGTGCGGAGGGCCCGGCGGAACCATCCAGAGCTGAACTGCTGAAAGCCATACAGGGCTCCCACACTGCGCTTGAGAGGCAGATCGCGACTGTCTCTATTGATGTCAACCTCTTGCGCACGGACCTCCGTAAGGTGGCAGATAAGGTCTCCGACGCTGAGGGCAATATCACGCAACTGCAAGGTGAAGTGGCCTCCCTCAAGAAAATGGTGACGACCCTCACAGCTGCGACGCATGTCCTGGAACGAAGAGCGGAGGACGCGGAGGGTAGGGCGCGCCGTAGTAACATCAGGGTCCTAGGTGTACCGGAACGATTGGAGGCGGGCAACGCCGAACGTTTTCTGGAAATTAGGATTCGGACCCACCTGTGCCCACAGGGACTGTCCAGCGTCTTTGTCATCGAGCGTGCGCACAGGGCCCTGGTGCCGCCTCCGCGCCCGGGGGAATCACCGAGAGCGCTTATCGCCAAGATATTGAACTATAAGGACCGGGACTGTATACTGAGGGCGGCGAGGGAAGCGGACAATCTCACTATTGAAAACAGCCGCATCTCCATATATCCGGACTACACCCAGCAGGTACAGGAGCAGCGGAAATCTTACCTAGCCGTGAAACAGAAGCTCCGGGAAATATGCTCTTGTACCCAGCTAAGCTCAAGGTACTCTCACAAGGTCGTGCTCATTTTATCGAATCCCCGGCGGAGGTCTGGGAGTGGCTCGAGATACGCGGCGATGATCTACCACCGGAAGAACGAGGGGGTCCCCGGGAGACATGGGGCACCCGCCCTCAGAAACGGCGCCGTGGCAGACGACAGCGCCGCTCTGCCTCAATGGATCCTGTAGAGCCTAGAATCATGGTCGGTGAGGATGGCGTTCTCCTGTTGGGACCACCCGGGGGGAGGCGGGCCCGGAGTCTTTGAGCAGGACTCTCCCTGGGGACACTTTGGTTCCGGCACCCTCCAAGATACGGTGCCCGCCACGGACACCGAGGCACCGGTGATTCCTGAGACCGGACTATCTGAGACGAGGACGCAGCCGGTCTAATCCTGAGGTACTTGTTCACTCCACAATGCTGTCCTTGAGGTGGGAGGAACTTTGATGCCCTTACTGATGTTTTGATAGGAGGGTGGGATCCGCTGGCTCCCAGGGATGATTGTATGGAGCGGAGGACTTGCATCCAGATGAGGGGGAATCTAGACCGGGGTAACTGCATGCTCTATTGTAGTATCTTGCCTAAACTTTACCGTATTAGTTAGGGTCTAGCGGGGAGCTGGAAGGGGGGTGGGTGGGAAGTACCGGTTGGGTTGGTGTGTGTGTGTGGGGGTTGATTGGGAACGGATGGGGTGGCTGTGCACGTCCTGGCACCGGCAGGGGGAGGGCAAGGTAGCATGTTTTGTTGTGTTTGCTGCCTGTATGCTCGTGGGAGGGGGTGGTGGGGTGTGTTTTGGGGATGTTACAGAGTTTAGGCATTTCAGAGGTTGGGAGGGGTGTTGGGGGACGATGGTTGATGGCATCGAGGCACCGTTCAGGGTCGCAAGCGGGGGAACCCTCTGGTATGCGCTTACTGCCCCGGAAGGGCATCCACACAGACCATGGGTTATAAGTTAAAGACATGGAACATGCGGGGGCTCGGCACCTACACCAAGAGACATAGGGTCCTGTCCTTCCTCCGCCGCCACGGAGTTGCCATTGCATGTCTGCAGGAAACACATTTAACGGATGAGGGTGCTCAAAAATTGGCTAACAAGTGGAGGGGTCAGATGTTTCATTCCTCCTTCTCTACCTATGCTAGGGGGTTCTTGATCTGGGTGGCCCCGGGGTACCCTTTGCGGTCCAATATGTGGAGGCTGATATAGAGGGTAGGTACCTGCTACTGCGGGTGAAACTGGATGGAAGAGATTTCTCGATCTTGAATTCGTATGCGCCCAATGTAGATGACCCTGACTTCTTCTCCCGGCTCCAGGATGTCCTAGTTTTGGAGCTAGATGCCCCCCTCCTTTGGTTTGGGGACTTTAACTGTGTCTTGGACTCGGAGTTGGATAGGCATCCCCCCAGGGCCGGCACGAAACCACGCATGACGGCGAACCTTCGGGTCGTGATGGATAATTTGGCGCTTGTTGACGTATGGTGACAGCACCATCCCTCACAAAAATTGTATACCTGCTACACTCCGACACATAATACACATAGCAGACTAGACAGGGTCCTTGCTGCGAATAGGGACGCGTCCCTTTCCCTGACGGTCACCCACCAGGCCCGCTTTTTGTCAGACCCTTCCCCGGTGACGTGCGTGGTCCAGTGGCTTGCCCGGCCACCTCGTCCTCGGACTTGGAGGATGCCCGGGGATCTGTTACAAGACCCGGTGGGTAGGGCCCGTGTGGAGACAGCTCTTACTGATTATTTGGAGTTGAACTGGGACGGGGCTGACTTGTCCTATGCGGTCAAATGGGATGCCATGAAAGCGGTGGTCCGAGGTGCGTGCATGGGCCTGACCTATGGCGTCCGGAAGCAGTTGCTCCATGACCTGGATAAGGCTGAAGACCGCCTACGCGACTGTCAGGCTCTTTCGGACCCAGACAACTCGGATTTGGAGTCGGAGAGGTCGGCCAGGGAGGAGGTCCGGGACATACTAACTAGGCTTGATAAGTACACTCTGGGCCAGTATCGTCAACGACTCCATCGCGAAGGGGATAAGGCTGGAAAACTGCTGGCCTGGATCCTTAGGAGGGAATTTGCCCCGGAACGGATAGCTGCTCTGTGCAATCCTGCGGGGAGCCTTGTACATTCTGAGGCGGGTATCCTGGGGGTTCTACGGGCCCATCTGCAGGCAGTATATGCTGCAGACCCCTCAGTTACGGAGTCCGGCTCTCGGGCTTACCTTCAGGGGTTGCCCCTCCAGACCTCATCGGAGGAGGTGGCGAAGGAGCTGGAGGTGCCCTTATCCCTGCATGAGCTCAAGGTCGCGCTGGCCAGTTTGCCGCGGGCCAAGACCCCTGGTGGGGATGGGTTTCCCCCGGAATTTTATCAGGCATTTGGAGAGGCCCTGGCCCCCCGGCTCCTGCAAGTCTATGGTGAGGCGCTGGAGAGTGCCGCCCTCCCACCCTCTATGAATCAGGGGGAGGTGTGCATGATTCTGAAGCCTGGAGGCGACAGGTGTGACCCGGCAGCGTATCGGCCCATTACTCTCATTAACACGGACGCAAAACTTCTCACGAAAATGCTTGCGAATCGTCTGGCACCGCACATGGCGCATCTTGTGCATCAGGATCAATGTGGCTTCATTCCCGGTCGCAATACTGCGATGAACCTCCGTCGGTTGAACCATATTATGCATGAGGTACGCGATAGACAGGATCCCCAGGTCCTGGTGTCCATAGATCTGGCCAAGGCATTCGACACAGTAGATTGGCGATATTTACTGGAAGTGCTTCGAATGGTGGGTTTGGGCCCCATCTATTGCAATTGGATCCGGATCCTTTATGGGTCACCTCGAGCCCGGGTTCGCCTCGGTGCGGCCCGATCGGAGGACTGGCCCCTGGGCAGGGGTACGCGGCAGGGTTGCCCCCTCTCGCCGCTGCTCTTTGTCTTGGCAATTGAACCCTTGGCGGTCCTGGTGCGGATGGAACTGGTGCGGTGGGGTATCAGGGTGGGGGACACCGTTAATGTAGTCTCCCTGTACGCGGATGATGCTCTATTTTACCTAACTTCCCCGACTGAGTCGCTGCCGCTTTTGCTGCAGCTATTGGAGCGCTTCGGTGCGGCCTCGGGTCTCCGGATTAATCCTGCTAAATCCCTCATTTTCCCCGTGGCGGGATATGGCCCCGACCGGCGGGCGCACCTCCCGCATCTGGTGTTGCGATGGGAACTGGAGGCCTTCAGATATCTGGGCATTCAGGTGGCGCCGACGGACAACCAACTGCTGGCCCGCAATGCCGGGCGCGTGGTGCGGTCCCTTCAGCAGTCCATCTCGTTCTGGAACACACTTCCGCTCTCCCTCATGGGACGGTTGGCGGTGGCTAAAATGGTGATGCTCCCGCGACTGCTGTACGTCCTACAGAATTCGTTGTGCCCGATCCCGACAAGCCTGTTTCGCACTCTTGACTCACTGCTTACGTCATTGCTCTGGGCGGGTAAGCGTAGTAGGATTGCTTTGCGTACTATCGTCCGAAGTTGGGAGGAGGTATGTTTGGAGGCTCCGAGATTTGACCTGTACTATTTCGCAGCGCAGCTCCACCCAGCTGCGCGCTGGTTCTCCGGCACGGCTAACTGGGAATTGGCCCTCTTGGCGGGACGCGCTGATGAGGAGACACTCCAGGTGGCACTGATGTAGGGACGGGGAGCGGATGGGTCCTTACCCTATGTGGTGAGACTGAAGTGTAGTTCCTATTATCCCAATAGACTCTGCGCATTGGAATAATATCTTCAATAGTATAGACGTAGGACAGAGGTTAACTAGGTCTTCTACTGACGATATTAGACTTAAAGTTTAGTGTTTGCCAGCTAGCTCAGAGTTCACTAGAAACGTTCTCGAATAGACAAGGAGGAGTTTAACCTCCCTGGACAGACAAGAAGGGATTTAGTTTCTGACAACCATAGAACATGACAACTTTGCTCTCCCCTAATCAAGAGTGTATCTCTAGAGTCGTGTGAAAACAAAAGACAACTTATTTTACTCAGTCAGTTCAGTGCATTCTTAGTTTCACCAGATTGTAGAGAAAAGGAAGAGACGGGTGTGTTCAATAAAATATGTTATTTATTGATCAGTCTCTTTTCTCATACAAGAGAAATGAATCGCTATTATTGCAATACTTAATGTTAAGTAGAGTGCATACAGTAAAAACAGAATTATAAAATAATACTGTAAAAGCATTGATATGGTTTCTTAGCCATATGATACTTAAAATGGATAAAATAGATACATACATATATACATTGACTAATTGTACTCAACTGGTGCTTCTAACTATGCCTACCCCAATGTACCTGACCTAAGCCTAATACGTGGGCGGGAGTAGATAAGTAGCAGTTTAAGTTAAGTTTGCTTTGCCAAGGGTCTGCTTCAAGAATTCTCTGCAAGGGGTTATTCAGTTCAGTACCTGGGATTTAGAAGGCTGGAGGGCTGGTATCTCTATCTCAGGGCTTGATATCCCAGCTGCCTGCAAGGGCGGCTGGAAGCGCCGGAGCTGGATTTCTCGGCAGGAGAAAAGGCAGCGTCTCTTTCTCAGCGCGTCAGAAATGAGGGGCAGCGTCTGTGGGCTTCGCTGTCAGCTGGGCTCCTTCGCAAGTCTCGCTGCTCCAATCTTGTCACCACCTCGTGTGTTTGCTTAAGGCAATGTCGGTATTATTTATACCTGAAAGGTGCCGAGATTGACATAAGGATGGGCATAAATACGTCAATAAGGATGTCATAAGAACTGGTTGTTCGCACATTCTTTACTGAAGTTCTCGGCTAAATCAAAACAATGGCTGCGGGGATTTCCCAGGTCGCTGTAGGTTTGATTTGTTTTGAGAACTCCGTATGCCTATTAGGGGGCTGGAGAAATAGTGCTTGCCTAATGAGATGGCATGTGCTATGACCTAATCAGATAACGGGCTTGTGTGCCGTTGTATGGCTAATCAGATAACGGGTTTTTGTGCTGTTGAATGGCTGCTAGTTAATTATTAACCAGACAACGGTCAGAAATAGGGGGATCGATACAGTACCCATAGTAAATACATCACACCCACTCCACGTAATCTATGTCCATATTTACAAATCTAGGCATAGTAAACAAAACTAGTAGTGCATGTGTATACCGAACCACCCCAAAATACAATCAAATGCATTTTGAAAATTGGAAATGCGAAAACACGAAAAGATGAGTATAGTTACTATATGCACTTCAAGCAGTATAATAATGCAAAATCTAATACGCATATCTTGAAATCAGCATGAACGAAACGCGGAAATTACACATGAAATGGCTCTTAATACAGAAGAAAAAATTCGAGACCATCTCATCACAAAATCATAAATACTTGTGAACATGCTAGAGGGTAGCTAATGTCTCTAGAGTAGCTAAAAATAGAAATTTTGTTCTCTAAGAATAGTTTTACTTTAAGCAGAAGATAAGTGTCCCAAAAAATCGTAAATATTTTTGGAAATGGAAAGAAAAAAAAAAATGTCCCGCTCTCCGTAAAAACTGGTGAGAAAATTTCTTATTGCTTTATTTTCAAAGTTGAAGGCCAAATTCAGGGTGTAGGGAACGCCGTGTGCTAGTTTGCTCAAAGTCATTCTTTCTGCTCTGGTGAAAACATCATATTGTTGAGACTTTCGAAAAAACTGTCAACTGCTTCTTGCGAAAGATCCACTAACTCCGAAAAATTTATTAGCATGCATTCATGAGCATGATTGCCTTCATTGATGTTTCGATCAGCATAGCTGACAGAAGGTCGTACCTGATCAATGCTGCTTTCATCTTGTACTTCACTACTCTTCAATCGTAGTGGTGAAGTCTCCACGAATGCCGTCATCAGGATTGGTAGCCGCTGGGGACAGTACAATGCATGAGCCGTTACCGGACCCAACAAAGTCTCTGCGTCCATTGGCACATCCGATTGTAGTGTCAGACAGGTGTCCAACACGCATTCTTCGCCGCATAGCAAGCACCTTAATACAGGCATAACACAACGTTGCCACATCGGTCTAAATGAAGAAAACCAAGTCATGTTCAGGTCTCTAAGCCGGGCTATTCCAAGGACTTTAGTTATGCGGTCCCTGTAGCGTATGGCTAGGATCGTTTCTTCCATTGTCGCTGGTGTCTTGTCTGTGACGTGGTTTGCCATAGCGAAGTAACAGGATCAAAAATAGGATGCCTGCCACTAGTCCCAAAAGGAGAGGAAGTCCGCCAAAGATGGAATGGACAAAATCAGGAAAAATACCCAGGATGGCTTTGAATGGGGTTAAAGCTCCCGAAAACACTGTCTTAAATACACTCGAGATTCCACTTGTATCAGAAATATTTAAGATTTCGCTCAGTATTTCTGCGAAATGTATGGGGGAATTGGTTGATAACAGTGAATGAATCTCTGCAGTTGTCCTTGCAACTTGGAGATCATACGTTTCTTTTGATGACGTTAACCGGGTTGGCGTCTGTAGGAGCACAGTCTTCATTCTGCTTAAAGTATCAATTCGAATAGAAGAAATTTTCAAACTGGGCCATAACCTTGCCTCCCTGTCTCGAGCATCGTTTGGGAACAATACTCGTTCACAGCACATGACCTTCATAGTCACGGTTATGAGATAAGGTTTTCCGGGCAGCAGACTGCAACATCTGCGATCTACAATTAGAATGTAACTCCCGTTCGAGAGTCTCCTAAAGAATGGTTCTATTTGTGTTGCAGGTGTGCCTAGCTGGTGACATGAAAGGTTATTTGTAGTCCCTTCACAGGCTCCATGCAAACTAATACCCTGACACAGAAGTGTACCGCTTAGTGACCTTGCACAATTATTGCCACTAAGAAACACATTCTGGCCTTTATTACTAACACATGTGTGTGTATAGGGCAAGTTCCATGTTGACTTAATGTACCCTTTACCCAACCTTTCATACTGGCCTGCCTGTATATATTTTTGGCAGTATTGAAACTGGAAAGTTGTTATCGGGATATTAATTATCCCATGTATTATCCATTCAATGACAGGTCGTTCTGACATTGTCAATGGTAATCTCTCAAGTTTTTCAATGCTCAGAATTGTATAGTCAGCACCCTTCTGTGGCAAACTGATTTGTTTATCAGTAAGGTTAAAGATATTAAATAGTGACGTTGTGTTGATTAAACGCCAAGGCACATAGCCTGAACGCAGATTTTGTAACGTCCAGCCAAGTTGTACAATAGAACGCAATTGGGACTGACCGTGTTGTAACATCAGTAAGTCTTGCGATATTATATCGATTGCTGAAGACACAATACTGTCCAGTGAATATATTCTGGAGGACAGAGTCATTAACCCATTGTCCACAACAGAAAGTGATTTTTCCAAATTAATACGGTCAATTTCCCATAGTTTTTCTGCTGTCTCAATTTGAGTTTCTTTCCAAGCTTCATTGTAAGCTGCATATATAGAGGCCGCTATGAAACGTTTTTGACGCAGTTTGCGTGGTCCCATAATGAAATCACGCAAGTCAGCACCCTCTTGAAGTAAAGTTAGGTGTTGCTTAATTTCTGCCAGTGTGGATGTTTGTAGCCATTGAAGGCAGAGCTTGCCCACACTGTAAGTAGTTACTATCCCTGGATGTTGTCTTTGGGAATATCTAGGGTCTGGCCTGGTCAATTTGAACCCCTGTATTTTGTTCAGGAATCTGTCTTGACAGTTATTTGTGTCTGTGGGCCAGATCAACCATTGTTTCCAATCAGGATGTGTTCTGTTTTGGTTTAAAATATGGTTCACGTCTATCTCAACATCTATAGAGCTATTACTGTTCGTTGTTGGCTTTGGAATAGACGGTTTGTTTAAGTCTTTGATTTTGGCTAAGCCAAGACAGGTAGTTTGTTGAATAGTGTCATTCAAAAATATAATTTGTTCTGGGATCATGCAGGCTCTGAACAATGATTCTATACCTTGTACTTGCCAATCTTTTGTACCCCAAACAGTTTTTGTTTCAATGTTATTGTTCCAGAAATCAAAACCAAATGTATTCATTTGCTCAAAAAATGAATCTGAATATATCAATTTCGTGTTTGTAAGCATGCTCTTCATACCTGTCTTATTCGACAGTTTGAAATAAAATGTTTCTGCATTACTTGTGTTAAACCCTGAAAAATATGAATATTTATCATAAAATGTTTTAGAACTACCCTTTGGAGGAGTAGCACAATGTTCCCATTGGTTATAATTTAAAACATTTCTAGGTTGTGCAGATTTATGGAGATAATGGTTACCGTAGTGGTTGTAGCAGAACATTTGATCATAATTAGACGAACCCTGCAAATAATCATGTTCTGTAAATTTAGCAGACATTACTAGGTCAGACATCATATCATTAATACTTTCAAAGTCCCAATCATCAGCAAATGTGCTTGGTTTTACAAAGTCACTTAACGAGATCTTAAATTGATGTGCATTCTTTAGGATTTCAACCGGGCCATAGATTTCATAATCAGTATTGTCCCATGCTACACCGCCTGGTATAGGATTGGCTGTGAAGTTCACTGAAGAAAGTTCTCTTTTCTCGACATGTGAAGATGTGTGTGGTTTAAGGACCAAGTTGATTTTCTGGCTTGCTGTGTCCATTTTAGCATATTTTCCCTCAATGAAATGTCCCAAGCATAGTACCATGATGAGCCAAAGTATGAGGACAAATGCACCTAATGTCACCCAAATTTCAATCCATGGAGAAGTCAGATAGGTTCCCTTTAGTTGATGAAAAAGTTCCTTTGCTTTGTCTTTAAAAGTTTTTGTTGATGGCTGTACTTCTGGTTCACTTGGATCTTCAGAAAAATCATCGAAGTTGATGAAGTAGCCGGATGCCGTTCTGTCAATTGTTCCAATTGCTTCTGGATTACTTTTTGCTTTTGGATTTTGCTTTGTTTCATTAGAAAAGTCTGTAGTTACATCATCGTAGGTCGGTGTTTCTTGATGAAAAGCTTTGATTTGGGGTTTAAGAGGTTTAAGTTCCATTGCTTTGTTGCATAGTCCTTGTTGTTTCACTGTAGATTTTTCAAATGTGATCAGTCTTTCAGTTTGAACCTCTGTGGATGTAGCAAACTTTGGTGTTCTGCTACTTCTTGGGAGTCCACTTGGCCTACTATTTGTTATCGGCCACATGATTGTGGTTTAACCAGGTCGATGGATATGACTCGGTTCTCCTTTTTACCAGCAAGGGGCGGTAGTACTACTGATCTTGTCCCGTTGATAGACAAGACAGGAACTGCTTTTCTGTAAGAAGGCCCAAATTCCTTCTTTACCGCGATCTTCTCTCTGACCAGATCCCCGACTTTTGGAATCCAGACAGGCCTTGCTGGGACAGGTGGTTTTTCTTCAGTGGTTGTTGGCTGCTGTTTCAACTTTATGTTGCTCAGGTCTTTTCTTGTTTCATTTAAGTCCTGTAAAATAGCCAAACGATCTTTGATATCAAAGCATTTACCTTTAACCACTGAAGTCTGACTATCAAGGTCCTGGATCAACATTCTAGTCCCGAACAATAGTTCGTACGGACTGAGTCCTTTCAGAGAATTTCTTGGCAGGTTATTTAGACTACGTTGGACACTTATTAAATGTTTGACCCACCCAGCTCCTGAACCTAATACCTTTGCTGTTATAGATTGATTTATGTCACGGTTTTTTCTTTCTACGATTCCGTTTCCCTCAGGATGAAATGGACAAGAGTACCGCAATGCAATGCCCATGCTGGTCATGGCCTCCCTATAAGCTTGAGAGCTAAAAGCAGGACCCTGGTCAGAATGTAGCATGCCAATTGCGTATGTGCCGATAAAGACTCGCCAATCTTTTATAACAGTTCTGGCGTCAGCCGATCGCTGGGGCCACATCCATATGAATCTCGTGCATGAATCCACTGCGACCAAGATATATTTATAGTTACCATCCCTTTGTAAGGGACCACAGTGGTCCAGGTAAACACAGGCTAATGGTTTATCTGAGATTAGAAGGGGCGCCTGTGCTGGTCGCCTCACTGTTGATACCTTCATTCTCTGACATATTTCACATTCTAGAACATAGTTCCTTGTCTGTCGTCTCATTTGTGGCCACCAGTATCTCTGTTTTAATAATGATACTGTTGCTGAAACGCCAGCATGTACAGAAGCAAGCCCTTCGTGTGCCGCTATGATGAGTCCTAACCTATGTTCCATGTTTGGAATTGCCCTATCCCCCACTCCAGGGATTCGAGCAAACGGAACATAATTTGCATCAGTTATGTATGAGTACTTTACTGGAAAGCCTTTCGGGAGTGTTTCTATCGCATCTTTTACTGTAGCGCTGACAGCCTGTAATATTTCGCTGTCTATTTTTTTTTTTGACCGAGTGATGGCAGCTACGGAAGCCGTTTGCACAGCTGCCTTCGCGGCCTCATCAGCCAATGAATTCCCTGCAACGTGAACGCCATCACGTTGATGACTCAGTGTATGTATCACGTGAGTCTTTTGTAGTTCCTTTTGCAAAAGAACTACTTGTTCCCAAAGCATTTTCAGCCTGATTCATGAAGCGAAATAGCGCCCGCAATGGCAGCGAAAACGCAATTGCGGGTGCAAAACATGGAATCGGCATTCATGTACGAAATAGCGAAATCGCTAAAAAATAATAGCGAGCAGAATAGCGATTACGCTGTAAAAGTCGCAGACTCCGGGAAGTCGAGCATTAGCGAAAATGAAATAGCGACCAACCACGGAATCTGCGATTTGAATAGCGAAACGCAATACTGTCTCAATCGGCATTCATGAAAGAAATACATTAGCGAAAAATCGCTAAATCGCACATTAGCGCGGCGCAATTTAAGGACAACTCAAAGCAGGTGGTAACCATAAAAGCCATGATTAACCAAATTTTGAAAAACTGTTAGCCAATCACCAACAGGTCCAGGCCTGACCAATCACACATAAGGACATTCAGCAGCAGCAATAGGCGTTCCACAATGCCTGGGATGTACATGGTGGTGAGGCGGCGAAGGCTACAGCGAGCAGCACGGAGGAGACGCATGAGGCAGGCACGGATTTACCGGCAGCGGGTCACCTTGCTGGGGCAAACCAGAGAACAGATTTATGCCAAATACAGGCTGAATGGGGAAATGATCACCTGGCTGATACAAGAACTCGACCCCATCATGCAGCACCCAACAAGGCGAAACAATTCTGTGCCCACACATGTGCAGGTATTGTGCAGCCTGCACCTCCTGGCATCCGGCAGTTTCCAGGGCATAGTAGCCGCTGCTGGGGGGATTTCCCAGCCCACCATGTCACGCTGCCTCCACACTTTTGTTGACGCCATGCTCACCCAGCTCCACCAGCACATCACATTTCCCACCAGCCAACAGGATTTGGACCTCACAAAACTACAATTTTATAATGTTGCCCATTTTCCCCATGTCCTTGGCTGCATAGACTGTACCCACGTCGCCATCTGCCCACCAGCTGGCACGGAGTATATGTACCGCAACAGGAAGTCCTACCACTCCCTCAACATACAGATGGTCTGCAATGCCAAGACCATCATCACTGACATTGTGGCCCAGTACCCAGGGAGTACCCATGACTCCTTTATCTTCAGGCACAGCGGACTCCACACACGACTGCTCAGGGGAGAGTTTGGGGAAGGACACCTACTTGGTAAGTACACTTTGTCGACAATGTCACATTGCTATGAAGTAACTGCGCTGCACAGGCAATCAACATCTGCTCCTCTCATTCAGGTGACAGTGGCTACGCCCTACGGGAATACCTCCTGACCCCTTACATCAACCCTGCCACACCTCAGCAACGCCGCTACAATGTTGCGCACATCCGGACAAGGAACTGTATTGAAAGGACATTTGGCCTGCTCAAGAGCAGGTTCCGTATACTGCACAAGACAGGTGGGGCCATGTATTACAGTCCTGCAGCGTGCTGCCGCATTGTGGCTGTCTGTGCAATGCTTCATAACATTGCAACCAAGCGCCGGATACCTGTTGACATCTCAGGCAGTGAATCTGAGGGGGACGACCGGCCACCAGCACATGCGCACCATGCACGCGGGGAGAACCCAGCTGAAGGCCACAGACGTCGCAACCATATCACAGCTAACAATTTCTAGCCCACCCCCTTCCCCCACCCCACATATCACAATTGCATGCAAACTGTAATGATTACACAAGGCGTATGTGTGCACCAAAATAAATGTATTTGTTTGAATCACAAAAAATATAAATGGGTGTTCGTAATAACTATATACAAAAAGCAGTATTCATGCATACTGCATGGGACGCTCCATTGCAGGCTTAAGTTCAGCCTGCGTCTGTGTCCCTGTCACAATGTCATTGCCGTCTCCGGCGCACAAGTTGCTGGCGCCTGGGAGCCTCTTCCTCTTCCTGGGCAGCTGGAGGTGGGGCAGCCCTTGCGCTGCGCCTAGGTGGGGGGGCCTGCGCGGCAGAGTGGCTGCTGACACTAGAGGTACCCTCACTAGCATCATCACCCCCCACAATTGCCGGAATCACAGGTGCGTGCAGTGCGGTGACCGCGGTTGTCAAGTGCTCCAGCACCCGGGTGATATCTTCGCAGCACTGGACGAGTTGGTGCTGCTGGGTTAAGGAGCGGCGCGCAAGCAGGGCGGTGGCATTTGCCGAGGAATAATTGGAGCGGCTGTTGGTGGTCAGCCGGCTCAGCAACTGGTGGTGGCGCCTGCCAGCAACACTTCGGTGCTTCACCAGCGCAGCGGTGTTGTCTTCCATTGCCGTCGTCATGCGGTCAATGGCCGCCGTCATGCGGTCCACCCTGTCGCCCACTCCCGCAACATTGCGGCCGATCTTCTGCAGCTGGAGCTGGATGGCTCCCTGCTGCTGCGACTGGCGCTGGTGTAAACGCAGCATGCGCCGCTCCACACTCATGCATGCGTGGAAGTGGCCATTGCCCCTCCTGGTGGTCGGCCGCTGTGTAGCCGATGTGGCTGGCCCAGATGGTGGTGGACGAGCTGCAGGTCTTGCAGCAGCTGGTGTTGCAGGTGCGGCAGGTGTGGTGGGTGGCCTGGCCTTGGCAGCTGGTGGGCCTGAGGCGGATGCGGCAGGTGTGGTGGGTGGCCTGGCCTTGGCAGCCGGTGGGCCTGAGGCGGATGCGGCAGGTGTGGTGGGTGGCCTGGCCTTGGCAGCCGGTGGGCCTGAGGCGGATGCGGCAGGTGTGGTGGGTGGCCTGGCCTTGGCAGCCGGTGGGCCTGAGGCGGATGCTGCAGGCAAGGTGGGTGGCCTAGACTTGGCAGCCGGTGGGCCTGAGGCGGATGCGGCAGGTGTGGTGGGTGGCCTGGCTGCTGGTGATGGCGCTGGCGCAGGGGCTGGTGGCTGGGTGGCAGGTAGGGATTCCTCCTCCTGGGCCTCCTCGTCGATCAGCAGCCTCTCACTGTCGCTGCTATCTCCTGCACCTGTGAGGGTAAGTGGATACTCATTAGGTGCATGTGACTGACAGACGTGCAGATGTTACATGCATGCTGGGTGTCATTCCCTGGGTGGCTGTGTATTTGCGCACTTTGGAACCTTTCGGGCCGCATTGTGGTAGTACTACATTGTGGACATACTACGTCTCCCACAATGCTTCAGGGCATTTCCTGATGCACGGCATGACTAAGGGCCAATGAGTGAGCCTATTTGGTCATGGGCGGTCATAGGGACAGGGTCGCAGTCGCATGCCACTTACCTTGGGTGTCTTGGGTGGGGCGGGAGGAGTCCAGAGGGGTGACGCCAACACACGCCTCCCTCTCCAACGTGTCCTCTACCCGGTCCTCCAGGGGGGTGTTGGGTGGGACAGTCGGGCCACCTCCTCCGGTGCCTGATGCCTCACCAAGGCGCTCCGCAACCCTCTCCTTGGCACGCCCTCGGAGGTCGTACCACCGCTTCTTTAATTCCTCAAGGGACCTGTCCGCAACTCCCACAGAGTTCACACTTGCCGCAATCCCCACCCAGATCCTCCTCTTCTCCTGCTCCGGGACCCTCCGGGAGTTTGCACCAAACAGCTGGTCGTGGTTGGCCACCACACCCTCTATGAGGTTCTCCAGCTCCTGTTCCGAAAATTTCAATTTGCGCTTTCGGCCAGCGCTGTTGCTGGGTCCTGCCTGCTGGTCCTCTGCCATAGCGGTCGCTATTTCGGCGGGGTCGGGATGCGCAAACGGCGAGTTGGTGGCAGCTTTCCGTCGTGGACAGTCGACAGTTGGCGTCACTGTGGTGTTTGGGGGTGGGATTTGGCTGCTTCCTGGTTGTGATGTCATCACGGTGCTCGGAATGCGTCTTCCCGTTTTCCTGATCCCGCGAGAATGCGACTCGCAATCCCGTGCAATCGGGATTGCGAGCGCAATCTCGTGCGATCGGGATTGCGAGTCGCAATTCCCGTTCGCAGGTAGCCGGAAATAGCGATTATTCTGCGTTTTTGGTGGGTCGCTAACGGCTTTAGCGCCCGCATGCGAGTCGCTATTTTTTCTCAGATAGGTACATGAATGCCGTTTTGCGTTTCCTCAATAGCGAGTCGCTATTGATCGCTATTAGGGACACGCAAAACGGCCCGTACATGAATCAGGCTGTTTATGCTTGATTGTGTTACCTTTTGCGTCTTTAAAACCATTCTGAACCCAGATCTGCAAGTATTCATTGTAAGATTGGACGCAGTAATATGAATCACACACTATGAGTGTGGGGAATTCTCGATCGGTATTTTCAAGCGCCATCTTGAATGCCAGTAGTTCTGCTCTTTGAGCTGTACAGTCTCCTAGAGATTGTGTTTTAGTGACCACTGGTTTAAATTTCCCTTCGTGCCATTGACCCTTAACAATCGCGCATGCAGCACTGTAAGCTTGTTTACCCCCTACTGCGGGTTGTGCTGATCCGTCTGTATATATTATACAGCCGTAGTGTTCTAGAGGCAGAATTTCGGTCAGCGGAGGACATTCGAATTCATATTGGAGAAACTCTTGTGTTTTTAAGTTGGGATCAAATTCGTATGCCACGTCTGTTGCAGCAAGAGAATTAGCCCATTGTATCCATCTCGGATGGAGTGCTTTAGCATTCGGAATGCTTGCCTTTGTTACCGCCTCCAGGGCTGGTATCGGTGTCACGATGATTATTCGTTTACCTTGTGCTAGGGCTCGTTCTTTTGCTACAGCAGTCTGTACCGCGGTTAGAATTTTTTCCGTTGGGCTAAATTTCATTTCAGCTTTTGTGTACAAGTGTGATTTGTATGCAATTGGTACCTTCTCACCCTCATTAGAGGTTAGGTACGTGAATCCGCATCTTCCTGGGATGACTCGAATCACAAGGTTGCGTGTGGTATCACGTGTTTGTAATTTTGTTTTAACTAACATATCTGTTTGTAAAGATCTCAAAATTTCTGTGTGTTTTTGAGTCCAATTGATTCTTTTAAAATCTGGTTTTATAAGATCATAGAGAGGTTTAACTCTCTCTGCATAATTTATAATGTAAGTTCTTCCGAAATTTAGGAAACCTAGAATTGATTGTAAGTTTTTTAGTGTTCTAGGTGCTTGGATTACAGCACATTTCTCTATGAAATTGTCAGCCAGGCTTTTGCCTTCACTTGATAGTTCATATCCTAAAAACAGGACAGTTAGATGGGCAATTCTTGACTTTTTAAAGTTGAATTTGTAACCCTCTGCTGCGAACCCAAGTATTATGGTGTTCACTCTTTTCAAGTGAGTATCCAAGTCATCATCTGTTAGATAGATGTCATCGACATAAGATAATGCCTCATCATCATATATTTGTAGTAACTCTGTTACTCTTGCTGAGAATAATCCTGGGCTGTTCTTGAACCCCTGGGGCAAACGACAGAATTGTTTTTTGCGCGCCATTTATTGAGAACGCGGTCAAATATCTGCTCTCTGGTGCTATATTTTGACAGAAGAATCCATTAGAGATGTCTAATGTTGTTTTGTATTTTTTGCGCACTATGTTATTCATTAGTGCAGCACTATGCGAGTTTTGTACTGCAAAGGTTTTGCAACATGAGGTAAGGTGTCTGTAGTCCAAAACAAGACAATATGAATTATCTGGTTTGGAGACAGGAAACAAAGGATTATTCATTTGTGAGGTGCAAGTTTCAATCACCCCCTGGTATTCAAGTTGATCTAGGATCTCTTTTACCCGTTTTTTAGCTTCTTGCTTAATTGGGTACTGCCTCTGTGCAGTAGGTTGTGATTTTAACTGGATTTTGTGAGGAGGAGAGTCCTCATCCCATCCCACATGGTTTTTATATAATGCAGGAGCTTGGGCTACTGCCCACTTTCTTGCAAGTGTATATTTTTTATGAATTGGAATATGATTCGAGAAGACAGGCATAATTATTTCTTCGCCATGAGGGCACTCCCTGACAAACTCTGGTGGCCAGTCTCTTTCAGCTAGAAGGATGTCATAGCCCTTGGAGAGATTATCCCAAAAGAGACCCCTTATTTTCCTAGTCTTATCCCCCTCTATACGCAATGTTATTTCATATATTTTATGAGGTTTGCTAACTCTGGTATCTGCAGTTTCCACCTGAATGTATTCAATGGTGTCCACTGTCTCCAGATGATTCATAAGGATCTTGCGAGCTATGCTCACTTCTGCTGCGCTGTCTAGCATTGTCTGAGCCCATTCTCCGTTTTTCAGCTGTGTCCTCAGTATTCTCGGCATGGTTGATTACTTTAATACTGGCTACCTTCTTTTTTGGAAACTGTAATTTTTTATTTTGATGAGCAGGTTCCTTGTCTTTGGACTTGACGTGCTCTTCCCTGTGTTCTGATCGTCCTCTTCTTTCCGATTTCTGCGAGGAAGTCTGAAAAGATTGAGAGGGACGTGTATCAATATCTTGATATCTATCAGGTTTTTTTATATTATCCCTATTTCTAAGGTTGTATTTTTTCACAGAGGGCTCCCTTTGGGGAGACTTGCGTCCTTGGTCCGGAGATCTTTCTCTCCGCCGAGGAGACCTTCCTCTGGACTGGAATCTTTTTTCTTTGGGAGTGGATTGTTTTTTTCCATCCCAGCTCTTCTTTTGATTGTTTAGATTATTTTTAATAAACACCTTTTCAGGACTTTCAATAAGTTGGGGTTTTACAGGTATTCCACCCAAACTATCTCTTCCTAGTTCTTCATAGGATTTTTCTATGATTCTGGCAATTTCAAATGGTTGATCTGCTATATTTGTCTCTTTCAACCTCTGGCGGATCGCCACATTTGCTGCTTCTCCCTTTATATTGGCTAATAATATTGCCGAGACCTGCTTGAAGTCTTTTAGTAGTTTCATACCAAGAGTTAAAGCAGGTTCTGGACCGTATTCATCTTGAATTTGTTTTAGCACATCTGGTATTACTGACATGGATGGGACACCATGTGTTTTTGTGTAGATGGAAGCAAAGACTGTACCCCAAGTGTCACAGTCCTCCACATGTGGTGCGATTCCCATTGGAAGACAGATAGTCAGAATTCTGTGTTTCTCAACAGAGGTGGTATCAGGGAACACTGCCTCTATTTGAGTGATTTTTTGTGCTAACCAGAATGGAATTTGTTCCCGTTTTGCGGGTACTTTACCTTGACAGTACTGTATGTTCTGTGGTGTAATTTTATTTGTGTTCCCCTGATGAGGGATCAGCTGTGGAATTTTAATCGATGGTTGGACTGTTGAAGTCCGCATTACATATTGGACTAATTGTCTATGTATTTTAATTAATTGTTTTAGCTGTGCTAAAAGATCTGGTGCAGGCATTTCTTCAATGTCTGGATGTGGTGTGTATCCGGCTAGGACCGGCCACGTTGCTCCTGGCTACCTAGTGGACCGAACCTGGTGATGTGATTATTATGTTTTAGGGCGCCATTAAACCAGAGCAGGTGCTCTTGGTATTTGAGTGGTATTTCCACCTCCTCGAAAGGAGTGTACTCATTAGGAGGTTCCTCTATTTTGTAATAGTGGAAGTCCTTTGTTACAGCGTTTGCTGCTGGAAAGTTTATCCATGAATAGAATACCTCTGTCTGCCGATATTCGTGTGCCTCAATTACGAATATGACTGTACCACCTCTCGGTGTCAGCCCATTTTCTATAAGTTTTAAAGTTATAGATTTTCTTATGTTGACCGGGATGAGTATTGCATCCGGGTCTTGCTGTAAGGAGACTATTGTCATCCGCTAGTAGTTGAGCTGCTATTCTAGCTGTCTCTCTTTCTACTTCATTGTCTGACATTTTACTGACAAGAAGATTTTGTTTATTTGCAGATCAGGTTTCTATGGAAACAAAGATTAGATGCACAATATTTTGGAACATTGTATCCTTCAACGTTGAATAAACCAAGAACCATACATAGGAGTCTCCTCCTACGAAGTTTGGCGGATATAACCTTTCACCCACTCCAGACGTCTTTGGAGTATTATGGGGAAAAAGGGGTCTGTGTGAAAAAGCACGACCGAGTTACTCTAATGTCTTACGTTAGATTTATCGCCTATCCAAACCCTTGGGCGCCATGTAGTGTAGTTCCTATTATCCCAATAGGCTCTGCGCATTGGAATAATATCTTCAATAGTATAGACGTAGGGCAGAGGTTAACTAGGTCTTCTACTGACGATATTAGACTTAAAGTTTAGTGTTTGCCAGCTTGCTCAGAGTTCACTAGAAACTTTCCCGAATAGACAAGGAGGAGTTTAACTTCCCTGGACAGACAAGAAGGGATTTAGTTTCTGACAACCATAGAACATGACAACTTTGCTCTCCCCTAATCAAGAGTGTATCTCTAGAGTCGTGTGAAAACAAAAGACAACTTATTTTACTCAGTCAGTTCAGTGCATTCTTAGTTTCACCAGATTGTAGAGAAAAGGAAGAGACGGGCGTGTTCAATAAAAGATGTTATTTATTGATCAGTCTCTTTTCTCATACAAGAGAAATGAATCGCTATTATTGCAATACTTATTGTTAAGTAGAGTGCATACAGTAAAAACAGAATTATAAAATAATACTGTAAAAGCATTGATATGGTTTCTTAGCCATATGATACTTAAAATGGATAAAATAGATACATACATATATACATTGACTAATCGTACTCAACTGGTGCTTCTAACTATGCCTACCCCAATGTACCTGACCTAAGCGTAATACGTGGGCGGGAGTAGATAAGTAGCAGTTTAAGTTAAGTTTGCTTTGCCAAGGGTCTGCTTCAAGAATTCTCTGCAAGGCGTTATTCAGTTCAGTACCTGGGATTTAGAAGGCTGGAGGGCTGGTATCTCTATCTCAGGACTTGATATCCCAGCTGCCTGCAAGGGCGGCTGGACGCGCCGGAGCTGGATTTCTCGGCAGGAGAAAAGGCAGCGTCTCTTTCTCAGCGCGTCAGAAAGGAGGGGCAGCGTCTGTGGGCTTCGCTGTCAGCTGGGCTCCTCGGCAAGTCTCGCTGCTCCAATCTTGTCACCACCTCGTGTGTTTGCTTAAGGCAATGTCGGTATTATTTATACCTGAAAGGTGCCGAGATTGACGTAAGGATGGACATAAATACGTCAATAAGGATGTCATAAGAACTGGTCGTTCGCACATTCTTTACTGAAGTTCTCTGCTAAATCAAAACAATGGCTGCGGGGATTTCCCAGGTCGCTGTAGGTTTGATTTGTTTTGAGAACTCCGTATGCCTATTAGGGGGCTGGAGAAATAGTGCTTGCCTAATGAGATGGCATGCGCTATGACCTAATCAGATAACGGGCTTCTGTGCCGTTGTATGGCTAATCAGATAACGGGTTTTTGTGCAGTTGAATGGCTGCTAGTTAATTATTAACCAGACAAGGGTCAGAAATAGGGGGATCGATACAGTACCCATAGTAAATACATCACAAGACACGCTGCTATGGTCTGGCAACGGTTCGTAGAAAAAATACTGCGGCGAGCCCCTTTCCATAGGGAATTGCCTGTGTGGATTCTGGCACCTGTAATGCGGATGGCAGAACACATGTCCTTCCGTTCCTGGAGGGAGGGGGGGTGTGAAACGTTGGCGGACCTGTACCCGGATGACTCCTTTGTGTCCTTCGAGCGGGCCGCGGTGGCCTTTGGCCTGACGGAGGGACATTACCTACATTACAGGGGATTGCAGGACATGGCGCGAGTGACCTGGCCGCAGTTCCCGGAGGCGCCTCCGATGTCGCACACCCTTAACATTCTCCTTTCCTGTGGCAGGGGCCGATGGCTTACTGCATTGTTGTATGCCGCAATGCGGAGGGACTCGGATCCTCCGGTCTCCCCGGCTTGGGCTGCGTGGGAGACGGATCTCGGGCTCCCCCTGGAACCCGACCAGCGCAAACGAATTGGCACATTGACCCGTATGGTTTCGTGTAACGCACGGTTCAAGCTCATCCATTTCAATTTTATGCACCGCGCTTATATGACCCCAGTGTCCTTACACCGCATTTCCACTGACCGACGAGACGACTGCCCTAGATGTGGACAGAGTGGGGCGGGCTTCTTCCATTTAGCCTGGGAGTGCCCCCCCAGTAGCGACCTTCTGGGGACAGGTAGTTGAGCGCATTGGGCGGATTACGGGACTCCGGATAGCCTTGGATCCACTACATTGCTTGTTGGCCCTGGTACCGAAGCCCAAAAAGAGTAAATTGTCCTATAAGCTGTTGCAGCTGCTATTGGTGCTCGCGAGACACAGGGTGGCCATCACCTGGATGGGCAGTCGGGCCCCGGAGCTGACATCCTGGCTTAGAGACTTCAAGGAATGGTCCCTCGCGGAGGAAACACACATGCAACATACACGTAGAGATGAGAAACTGCAGGAGGACCTGTTAGCATGGCGCACGATGTGTGCGGTGGGCTCTGTGGACAGTGAGTCCGATGCCACTAGTGCTGAACTGTTCACTCCACTGGGGTCGGTCTCCGGGGAGGAGGTATGCGGGAGTGGTGATGAGGAGCGTGCTCCGAACTAGTGTCGCCCTAATACCGCACGTTTACCCTCTGTAAATGAGTGATTTCTTGCTTTCCCTAATCGATCTGAGTTTGTTTTTGATATGATACTTACGCCCGGATGGGCCCTGTAGACCTGAATGGAAGGTATATACCTGGGTTTCGCTGATGCCGAGTTTGTGGGGGGAGGGGAGGGAAGTTTTTCCTTTAGTTCTAGTAAACGGAAAAAGAGCGTGGTGATGATGTTTTCCTTTATCTGGCTGTAATTTCGGCATGTTTATTGCTTTGTCATGAATACAGAGCCCTTATCTTTGCTATCTAGTTGCCGCCCAGCCTCCGGGATGTGGGCTGAATGGCTGTGTCTATTGAGAACTTGATGACTCCTTGCGTTACAGATGAGACATGTACTGATTTGCCCAAATGTTTTTTTCTTTAACATCACGCTCAAAATAAAGTCTTTAAAAAAAAAAGACTATTAGAAAATGACGCAACAGTGCAGTCTTGAGCATGATTGCTATCATCGATGTCAGGATCAGCAATGCTCACAGAAGGTTGTACCTGGGTGATGCTGCTCTCATCTCGTACTCCACTGCCACATACTCGTAGTGGTGAAGTCTCAACGAATGCCGTCATCAGAATGGGTAGCCGCTGGGGACAACACGATGCATGAGCCGTTACAGGACTTAGCAAAGTATCTGTATCCAATGGTACTGCTGATGGCAGTGTAAGACAGATGTCCAACACGCATTCTTCTCCGCATAGCATACATCGAAGCACAGGTAAGATGCAATTCTGCCGGGTGGGTCTGAATGAAAGAAACCAGGTCATATTCAGATCTCTTAGCCGGGCCAATCCAAGGACTTTAGTTATGCGGTCCCGATAGCGTATAGTTAGGATCGTTTCTTCCATCGTTGCTGGAGTCTTGTCTGTGACTTGGCTTGCCATATCGGAGCAGAAGGATTAAAAATAAAATTCCTGCTACGAGTCCCAAGAATAGTGGTAGGCCGCCAAAGACAGAATGGACAAAATTAGGAAAAATGCCCAGAACTGTTTCGAAGGGTGTTAACAGTCCCGAAAAAATTGTCTTAAATACATGTGGGATACCACTGGTATCTGACATATTTAGGATTTGGCTTAGCATTTCTACAAAATGCACGGGGCAATTTGTTGATAAAAGGGAATGTATCTCTGCCGTTGTCCTTGCAACTTGCAGATCATACGTTTCTTTTGATGACGTTAAGGGCACAGTTTCCTGTAAAAGATCAGACTTCATTCTGCTTAAAGTATCAATTCGAATAGAAGAGATATTCAAAGAAGGCCAAATTGTCGCCTCCGTATATGGAGTGCTGTTTGGATACAATACTTGCATACAGCAAGTGACCATGGAACTCACGATCACGAGATAGGCTTTCCCTGGCACCATGCCACAACAGCTGTGGTCCGTTATTAGAATATAACTCCCGTTAGAAAGTTGTCTAAAGAATGGCTCTATTTGTGTTGCAGGAGTGCCGTGCAGGTGACATGAAAGGTTATTCGAAGACCCTTCGCAGGCTCCATGCAAGTTAATGCCTTCACAAAGAAGTGTACCGCTCAGTGATCTTTTACAATTGTTACCACTAAGACATATATTCTTTTTCTTTTCACTGTAGCATGTGTGTGTATAAGGTAATTTCCATGATGACTTGATGTACCCTTTACCCAACCTTTCATACTGGCCCGCTGGTATATACTCTTGGCAGTATTTAAATTGGAAAGTTGTTATCGGAATTGTAATTATTCCGTGTATTATCCATTCAATGACAGGTCTTTCTGACATTGTCAATGGTAATCTCTCAAGTTTTTCAATGCTCAGAATCGTAAAGTCTGCTCCTTTTTGTGCCAAACTGATTTGTTTATCAGTAAGGTTAAAGATAGAGAATAATGACGTTGTGTTGATTAAACGCCATGGTACGTAGCCTGAACGCAGATTTTGCAACGTTCAGCCAAGCTGTACAATAGAACGTAATTGGGACTGACCGTGTTGTAACATTAGTAAATCCTGCTCTATTATATCAATAGCAGATGATACAATACTGTCCAGTGAATATATTCTGGAGGACAGAGTCATTAACCCATTGTCCACAACAGAAAGTGATTTTTCCAAATTAATACAATCAATTTCTCGTATTTTCTCTGCTGTTTCAATTAGCACTTCTTTCCAAGCTTCGTTGTACGCAGCGTATATACCGGCCGCTATGAAACGTTTTTGACGCTGTTTGCGAGGTCCCATTATGAAATCACGCAAGTCAGCACCGTCTTTAAGTAAAGTCAAGTGTTGCTTAATTTCTGCCAGTATGGATTTTTGTAGCCATTCGAGGCATAGCTTCCCTACACTGTATGTTGTTACTATCCCTGGATGTTGTCTCTGGGAGTATCTTGGGTCTGGCCTGGTCATTTTGAACCCCTGTATTTTGTTCAGGAATCTATCTTGACAGTTATTTGTGTAGGTAGGCCAGATCAACCATTTTTTCCAATCAGGATGTGTTCTGTTTTGGTTTAAAATATGGGATACGTCTATCTCTATGTCTGTAGTGCTGTTACTATCAGGTATGGGCTTTCGAATAGACGGTTTGTTTAAGTCTTTTATCTTGGCTAGGCCAAGACAGGATGTCTGTTGAATGGTGTCATTCAAGAATATTATTTGTTCTGGGATCATGCAGGCTCTAAATAATGCTTCTAAACCTTGGACCTGCCAATCTTTGGTACCCCAGATGGTTTTTGTTTCAATGTTCTTTTTCCAGAAATCAAAACCAAACGTATTCATTTGTTCATAAAATGTTTCCGAATAAATCAATTTAGTATTTGTCAGCATTGTTTTCATCCCTGTCTTATTTAACAGTTTGAAATAAAACGTTTCTGCATCACTTGTGTTAAACCCTGAGAAGTATGGGAATTTCTCCTACAATGTTTTCGAACTGCTTTTAGGTGGAGTCGCACAATGTTCCTATTGATTATAATTAAAAACATTTCTAGGTTGAGCAGATTTATGCAAATAGTGATGTGCAAAGTGATTGTATCAGTACATTTCTTCATAATTTGATGAACCCTGTAAGTAATCATGTTCTGTAAATTTTGCTGACATTACTAAATCTGACATCATATCAATAATACTTTCAAAGTCCCAATCATCAGAGAATGTACTCGGTTTTACAAAGTCACTTAATGAAACCTTGAACTGATGTAGATATTTCAAGAGCTCAACCGGGCCATAGATTTCATAATCCGTTTTGTCCCATGCTACCCCACCGTGTATTGTATTGGCTGTGACATTCACTGATGATAGTTCTCTTTTCTCGATGTGAGATGACTTGTGTGGCTTTAGGACCAAGTTGATGTTCTGACTTGCTGTGTCCATTGTACTGTATTTTCCCTCTATGAATTTTCCCAAATAAAGAACCATGATGAGCCGAAGCAGGAGGAAAAGTACACCTAACACAATCCAAAATTCAATCCATGGAGAAATCAGATAGGTTTCTTTGAGTTGATGAAAGAGTTCAGTTACTTTGTCTTTAAAAGTTTTTATTGCCGGCGTTTCTTCAGGTTCGCTTGGATCCTCAGACAACTTATCGAAATTTTCATCAGCATAGTCTGAGTCTACATCGTTGTAGACAGGTGTTTCTTGACGAACTGTTGCAATTTGGGTTTCAAGAGGCATAAGTTCCATGGCTTTGTTGCATAGTCCTTTTTTAGGTCTCGGAACTGCGAACAGATTGCGAAGCAATCTGTCGTTCTGAGACTCTATTGCAATCATTCTGGCTTTCAAGGAGTCAAGGGAGACAGGAGACAAGTGAGGTGCACGCGCAACCTTGGAACTGGGATCAGGTCGCGCGCGCTTCCTGTCTCCCATGGCTCCTTGGAAGCAGACTCACACGCACGCACACACACACATACAGCCCCCCCTCGCCGCGCATACACACACTCACACACACATACAGACCCCCCCGCCGCCGCCGCGCATGCACACACGCACGCACACACAGAGACCCCCCCCCTTCCTACCTCGTCTCGGCGTGTCTTCGCGCTCCATGGTGACGTTCGCCAAATGAGGGTGAGCACTGGGCAGACTGTCTTGCACAAGGACGGGCAGGTGCACAGTCGTCTACAGGCCCCCAACAAGTCACAGTCGCGTGCCGTCCCTGCCTCTCACGCGGCCGTACATGCGCGCTCTCCTCGCCCTGCCACTGGAGCTTCTCGCCGGGATTGCGTGCCAGTGCTCGCGCGCAGCCGCCGTCCACGGCTGCGCGCGCGCCCCCGCAGCTGAGGCAGCAGGCCTAAGGTCGCTGGTACGTGGGGAGAAGCGGGTTGCTTTGCTAACACCCAAGCGTGCAGGCTTGCATGGTTGTGCAGGGCCCAGTGCTCCTTGTTAAAACGAGGGAAAGCCTCACTACGACGATACAACAACCAACAACTACCGTTTTCCTCATCCTTCCGCTCTGCACGTTTTAACCACCCCAGGTTCAGAGAAAGAAGCATATCAGCGAGGAATGGAAGATTTGAGAGTTAAATATATGGGAAGAACCTTACTGCAGGGTTTGAAAAAATTGCGCACATATGCCTCATATTTATAATACATTTTCAGACCATTCTTTCAGGAAAACATACATATATTTTTAGAGACTGAAGCAAACTTCAACTGTCCATGAATTAATGTATACTGACCTCTGGTGGATATACGCGTAATAACACTTTAGACGAAAAGAATGTTAGCGTTACAGTGACCTGATAGATTACATCGGGTCACTGTAAGATTGAAAGATACTTAAAGCAGGGCACTGGGAGCATGAGGCCCTCCAGACCTTTACATGCGGGTCCCCGACGTTTACATGCGGGCCCCCGACCCGGCCTTTACATGCGCCCACCCTGTGCAACGGCAGCACTGGGCTTCAATTTACTGGACACAGCACCACCATTTAACAAGCATTTGCAATGCAATAGGTCTCGCAATTACGCGACTTTAAGCTATTGGCATTGTAAATGAATATGCCTGTTATTTATGTTTTAAAAATGAAAATAAAAATAAAAGGTATTATCATTTTACAATGTCAATAGCTCTAACTCGCGTAAATGCGAGACCTATTGCATTGCAAATGCTTGTTATTCACTGCAGGTTTATCAAATGTGATTAGTCTCTCAGTTTGAACCTCTTGTATTGTAGCAAATTTTGGTACTCTGCTATTTCTTGGGAGTCCACTGGGCCTACTACTTATTATTGGCCACATGATTGTGGTTTTACCAGGTCGATGGATACAACTCGGTTCTCCTTTTTACCAGCAAGGGGCGGTAGTACAACTGATCTTGTTCCGCTGACAGCTAAGACAGGTACTGCTTTTCTGTAAGAAGGCCCAAATTCCTTCTTCACCGCGATCTTCTCTCTGACCAGATCCCCAATCTTTGACAGGCCTTGCTGGGACAGGTGGTTTATCTTCAGTGGCTGTTGGCCGTTGCTTTAACTTTATGTTGCTCAGGGCTTTTCTTGTTTCATTTAAGTCCTGTAAAACAGCCAAACGGTCTTTGATATCAAAGCATTTTTCTTCTACCACTGAAGTCTGACTATCAAGGTCCTGAATATGCATTCTAGTCCCGAACAATAGTTCGTACGGACTGAAACCTTTTAGAGAATTTCTTGGCAGATTATTAAGACTACGTTGGATACTTGTTAAATGTTGGACCCACCCATCACCCGAACCTAATACCCTCGCTGTTATAGATTGCTTTATGTCACGGTTTTTTCTTTCCACTACCGCATTTCCCTCAGGGTGGAAGGGACAAGAGCACCGCAATGCAATTTTTTAATGAGATTCCTTAATCTCTTTGTGCCTTAGACCCAATCCAATGTGTGCCGCTTCAATCAAGAAGACTCTTCTGTTCGTGTTTGGAATTACTCTGTCCCCCACTCCAGGGATTTGAGCAAAAGGAACGGAGTTTGCATCAATTATGTATGTATTACTGAGTGGATAGTTCAGAGGTAATACTGCGTAGTCGCCTTTTAAAGATGCTTTTACCGCCAGCATGGTTTATCCGTCTATGTATTTTTCTGAACGCTTTTTTGTGGCTACGGAAGCCGGATTAGTTGCTTCCGTTATGGCTGTGTCAGCCAATGAATTCCCTGCAACGTAAACGCCATCACGTTGATGACTCAGTGTATGTATCACGTGAGTCTTTCGTAGTTCTTTCTGCAAAAGAACTACCTGTTCCCAAAGCCTCTTATGCTTTATTGTGGCACCTGTGTCATCTTTGTAATGATTTTGAACCCAGTTCTGCAAGTCAATATTGTAAGATTTGACGCAGTAATGCGAATCGCACACTATTAGTGTCAGGAATTCACGATCGGCATTTTCAAGCGCCATCTTTAAAGATCTGATTTCAGCTCGCTGAGCCGAACAGTTTCTCAGTGATTCAGTTTTTGTGATTTGTGGTCTGAATTTACCACAGCACCAGCGACCTTTAACAATCGCGCACGCAGCGTTGTAGGATTTTTTCTCTACATTGTAATGTTATGCAAATCTGTCCATGTAGATTACACATGTGTACTGTTGGAGAGGCAGAATTTCGATTGGCAGAGGATATTCTTCTTCATATGTTAGATCTTTCAATTTTTTCATTTTCGGGTCAAAATAGTATTTCACGTCTTCTGCAGCAAGAGAATTTTCCCATTGTATCCATTTTGGATCTAATGCCACAGCAGTCAAATTGCGTGGGCTTCTTAATGCCTCAAGGGCTGATTCTGCTGTTAAAACAGTTATCCTTCTCCCCTGGGCATGGGCTCTTTCTTTTGCTACAGCAGTTTGAACCGCTATGAGAATTTTTTCAGTTGAACTGAATTTCATTTCAGCTTGTGTGTACAAGTGTGATTTGTAAGCTATTGGTACAGTTTCTCCCTCATTAGAGGTCAGGTACGTGAATCCGCATCTTCCTGGGATGACTCGGATTACAAGGTTGCGTGTGTTTTCACGAGTTTGTAATTTTGTTTTAGCTAACGTCTGTTTGCAATGATCTCAAAATTTCTGTGTGTTTTTGAGTCCAATTGATTGGTTTGAAATCAGGTTTTATTAATTCATAGAGAGGTTTAACCCTCTCCGCATAATTTAGAATGTATGTTCTTCCGAAATTCAGGAAACGTAGTATTGATTGTAAGTTCTTCAGCGTTTTTGGTGCTTGGAGTACTGCGCACTTCTCCAAGAAGTTGTCTGCTAGGCTCTTGCCTTCACTTGATAATTCATATCCTAAAAATAGGACTGTTAGATGGGCAATTTGTGACTTTTTAAAGTTGAATTTGTAACCCTCAGCTGCAAACCCAAGTATTATGGTGTTTACTCTTTTCAAGTGAGTCTCCAGGTCATCATCTGTGAGATAGATGTCATCGACATAAGATAATGCCTCATCATCATATATTTGTAGTAACTCTGTTACCCTTGCTGAGAATAATCCTGGGCTATTCTTGAATCCCTGTGGGAGTCGACAGAAATTTTACTGTGACCCCATTATTGAGAAAGCGGTCAAATACCTGCTTTCAGGTGCGATGTTTTGACAAAAGAATCCATTAGAGAGGTCTAATGTTGTTTTGTATTTTTTGCGCACAATGTTATTCATTAGTGCGGCACTGTGTGAATGTTGTACTGCAAATGTCTTGCAACATGAGTTAAGGTGTCTGTAGTCCAATACTAGACGATATGAATCGTCTGGTTTGGAGACAGGAAACAAAGGATTGTTCATTTGTGAGGTGCATGTTTCAATCACCCCCTGGTATTCAAGTTGATCTAAGATCTCCCTGACTTGCTTTTTAGCTTCTTGTTTAACTGGGTACTGCCTCTGTGTAGTGGGTTGACATTTTAACTGGATTTTGTGAGGAGGAGAGTCCTCATCCCATCCTACATGATTTTTATATAATGCAGGAGCTTGGGCTACTGCCCATTTTCTTGCAAGTGTATATTTTCTATGAATTGGAATATGATTCGAGAAGGCAGGCATGATCATTTCTATGCCATGAGGGCACTCCCTGACAAACTCTGGTGGCCAGTCTTTCTCAGCTAAAAGGATGTCATAGCCTTTCGAAAGGTTATCCCAAAAGAGACCTCTTACTTTCCTGGTCTTATCTCCCTCTATACGTAATGTTATTTCGTATATTTTATGAGGTTTGTTAACTCTGGTATCTGCAGTTTCCACCTGAATGTATTCATTCGTGTCCACTGTCTCCAGAAGATTCATCAGGATCTTGCGAGCTATGGTCACTTCTGTCGCACTGTCTAGCATTGTCTGGGCCCACTCTCCGTTTTTCAGCTGTGTCCTCAGTATCCTCTGCATGTTTAATTATTTTAATACTGGCTACCTTCTTTCTTGGAAATTGTAATTTTTTACTTTGATGAGCAGGTTCCTTGTCTTTAGACTTGACGTGCTCTTCCCTGTGTTCTGACCGTCCTCTTCTTTCCAATTTCTGCGAGGAAGCCTGAAAAGATCGAGAGGGACGTGTATCAATATCTTGATATCTATGAGGTTTTCTTAATTTATCCCTATCTCTAAGGTTATATCTTTTCTCAGAGGGCTCCCTCTGGGGAGACTTGTTTCCTCGGTCAGGAGATCTTTCTCTCCTTTGAGGAGACCTTCCTCTGGACTGGAATCTTTTTTCTTTGGGAGTGGATTGTTTATTTCCATCCCATCTCTGTTTTGGAGTGTTTAGATTATTTTTAATAAATATCTTTTCAGGATTTTCAGTTAGTTGGGGTTTTACTGGTTTCCCACCCAAACTATCTCTTCCTAGTTCCTCATTGGATTTTTCTATGATTCTGGCAAGTTCAAATGGTTGGTCTGCTATATCTGTTTCTTTCAATTTCTGGAGGTAGGTTATATCCTCCGTTGCCAATTGAACTAACTCTCTATATGCCTTTGTTAATTCTTTTATTTTAACTAAGAGTTCTTTGCCTGACCTTTTATTAATGTCTGGATGTGGTGTGTAGCTGGCTAGAACCGGCAACGTCGCTCCTGGTCTACCTAGTGGACCGAGCCTGGTGATGTGATTATTATGTTTTAGGGCGCCTTTAAACCAGAGCAGGTGCTCTTGGTAATTTAATGGGATTTCCACATCCTCGAAAGGAGTGTATTCTTCCGGAGGTTCCTCTATTTTGTAAAAGTGGAATTCGTGTGTTACAGCGTTTGCTGCTGGAAAGTTTATCCATGAATAGAATACCTCTGTCTGCCGATATTCATGGGCCTCAACCACGAATATGACTGTACCACCTCGTGATGTCAGTCCATTTTCTATAAGTTTAAGAGTTACAGTTCTTCTTATGTTGACTGGAATGAGTATAGCATTCGGGTCATTCTCTTGGATGGTTGTGTCATCCGCTAGGAGTTGAGCTGCTATTCTAGCTCTCTCCGCTTCATCGTCATTTTCCACCATTTTATTGACAGAAAGGTTTTTGTTGCAGATCAAGTTTCAAGGAAACAAAGATTAGGTGCACAATATTTTGGAACACTGTATCCTTCAACGTTGACTTAACCAAAACATATACATAGGAATCTCTTCCTACTAAGTTCCGGCGGATTTTAACCTTTTACCCACTCCAGACGTCTATTGGAGTTTTTACGGGAAAAGGGTCTGTGTGAAAAAGCACGACTGAGTTACTCTAACGTCTTGCGTTAGAATTATCGCCTTACCAAATGTTGGGCGCCATGTAGTGTAGTTCCTATATTCCCAATAGGCTCTGCGCATTGGAATAATATAAACAGTAGTGTAGACGTAGGACTGAGGTCATCTAGGTCTCTACTGACTATATTAGACTTAAGGTTTGCCAGCTAGCTCAGAGGTCACTAGAAACTTTCTCGAATAAACGAGGAGGAGTTTAACCTCCCGGGATAGACAAGAAGGGATTAGCTTCTGACAACCATAAAACATGACAACTTTGCTCCCCAGAATAAGAGTGTATCTCTAGAGTCGTGTGAAAACAATAGACAGCTATTTCACTCAGTCAATTGTGCATACTTAGTTTCACCAGAGTGCAGAGAATAGGGAGACGGGCGTTTTCAATAAAAGGTGTTATTTATTGAGCAGTCTTCTTTCTCATGCAAGAGAAATGAATTGCCACAATTGCAATACTTATAGTAAAGTAAAGTGCGTACAGTAAAAGGAGTATTATGAAGTAATACTGTAAAAGCATTGATATGGTTTCTTAGCCATATGATATTTTAAAATAGATAAAATATATACGTACAAATATACATTGACTAACGTACTCAACTGGTGCTTCTAAATACGCCTACCACGGTGTACCTGACCTAAGCCTAATACGTGGGAAGGAGTAAGTAAGTAGCAGTTTAAGTTAAGTTGGTTTTGCCAACAATCTGACTCAAGAATTCTCTTTAAGGGTTTAGTCAGCTCCGTACCTGGGTAATAGAAAGCAGGAGGTCTGGTATCTCTCTCTCAGGACTCGATATCCCAGCAACCCGTAAAGGCGGCTGAGAACACCGGAGCTGGATTTCTCGGCAGGAGAAAAGACAGCGTCTCTCTCAGTGCGTCAAAAGGGAGGGGCGGCGTCCATGGGCTCTCGCATCAGCTGGGCTCTCCGGCAAGTAGATGGCCGCTCTGCTCCAAAACCACCGTGTGTTTGCTTAAGGCAACGTTGGTATATTTATACCTAAAAGGTGCCGGTTTTGACGTAAGGTTGGACATAAGACGTCAATAAAGATGTCACTAAGAACTGGCCGTTCTTACAGTGCTCACAGGAGTTCCAGGATGAATCAAAACAAAAGCAATGGGGATTTCCCAGGTTGCTGGTGCTTTGGTTTGTTTAGAGAACTCGTTGTACTTTCTAGGAGTCCTGGGAAGTAGCCTTGCTTAATGTGGACTGCATGGGCTATGACCAAATATGGATATGATTCTTATGCCTTTATAAGGATATTATTTATTATAGCAATACAAGGGCATACATTAGGAATATTGAATTAGGGTCCTAGATAGAAATACAATAAGCTATCTGTCCCTCCTCAGCACAGGAGAGTCTTGTCTTTCATCCAGAGGCAGGAGGGACAGCTTTTTATTAACAAAAAGTTTGGGAACTGTTTTTGTTAAACTAAAATAGCATGGGCACGAAATACCCCATAGACTCCTCTCACTTCACTTCCACCTCGCAGATGAGACACTAATAAGATTATTATAAGTGATCTTTTGGGTTACCTGGTTAAACAGGACATGTTTAGTGAGCTCAACCAGACGGGAAGAAACATAAAATGAGGATGCGGCCTGTGAAAAGTCTCCTTATTGTACAAAGAACAAGCGCAAAATCTAATGATTATCTCCTCAAAGTGTCACGCGGACTGGCAAGTAGAATTAGGAATTCATATAATAGACCTGGGTGCCAGGTTATAAGGACTTGTGCATCTTGGTTCCACCAATAATTTATGGTAAGTGCCCGCGGCTTGGGCCGTGAGCTTGGCTGGCCGTGCACGAGGCCCATGCATTGCCAGGCACCTTCAGTCAGGAAGACAAGGTGTGAGAGATGATCAGCATTTTCAGTGGGAGTTAGGTGGCCTTACACCACAAGTAAGGCTGCAATTCAAAGCCATTTTATTTCTCCTGCCTTCAGCACCCAAGCATTAATACAGTCAAGGCAGCATATTTAATTTACGTGTTGACATCCAGATTTTTTATATGGACCAACAAAGTTTAACCCCTATTTTAAAATTTAATTTTGACTCATGCATATGGTCAGCTCCTCAGTGTGTGGAAATATGCCCGTGATCCACATTAGTTAACTAAAATTTCCTTTCACATTTTCATTTGTAATAGTATCTAGTTTACTTTTTCTAGTGCAACAAACAGTCAGGTGGCCTGCTAAGGGCACCAATACAAATAAACCGCGACCTCCCAGCTCCCTGCATGTGATTTATATATGAAAATATGCACTGTAATTCATATATCTCCAACTCCATTCTACACATCCTAGATATACTGGCACCCCATGTCATATCATCTGACAAATTTGTTCTTCTGGGTGATTTGTACACATTGATAACCAGGAAGATCCAGATGCTGGCATTTTCTCCAAGGAAAGGTTAGCTTTAAACCTCACGATAAGGAATGACGCCCCTACACATATTGCAGGGCATATTTTAGATCAGGTTGTTTCCAACTCGCCTGATTTAACTTATATTTCCACAGATCCGCTGATATGGTCAGACCATTTTGCGATCTCTTTTGATCTTTTAAACTCTAGGAAACAGACAGTAAAGACGGCTCCGGCTAATAGGACCTTTAGACACTGACACTGGCACAAACTATCTCCTAATAAATTTGGGGAACTGCTCATTAGGAATGAGCCTGAATTTGGGTCTGGCATAGTGGACAGCCATTGTGTGTCTTTTCACAATATGGTGGAAACCACTTTGGATGTACTAATTCCGGAGAAAACATCCAATACTGCTTCAAGCCGAATTCAGACTAAGTGGTATACATCTGATCTTAGGCTGGAGAAGAGTAACTGCAAAAAACTAGAACATAACTGGTGGCGCACCCATGATTCTGCAAATAAAGACCTATATAAACTGGCACTGACTAAATATCATAAAAATATTAAAGCCGCACATAAACAGCACATTACTATGCAATTGGAACAATCGGGAAACTCCCCAAAATGCTTTTTCAGCTTCTCAACACTTTTGTTAATCCTAAAGTCCTTGACACTGAGGAGATTCCCACCCAACTCCTCTGTGATAAGATTGCAGACCACTTTTATTCAGAAATAGAGGACATATACAATAATATATCTTCATCTGACAATGGTAAGTGTGACTCGGGCACGGTCCATACAGGGGACCATTATAGACAGGGAACCTTGAAAGAATTTCCATTGCTGAGACCTCAGGATTCGGAGCACCTTCTAAAATCTGCAAAATCTGGCTCTCCAACGGATTTAATCCCTCACAAATTCGCTAGTGATTTAGCCGCGGAATTGGCGGAACCTCTTAGCTCTATTTTTAATCATTCTATCAAATAAGGTAAACTTCCCAAAGCATGGAAGACTGCTCAAATTATGCCTATCCGAAAAAACACCAAATTACCCTCGGACACTATAACTAACTATCGCCCGATCTCCTTGCTGCCTTTATATGGCAAATTACTCGAGAAGCATGTTAACATCCATCTTTCTGCCTATCGGGAGCCCAACAACTGCCTGGACTATTCCCAGTCCGGTTCCCACCCTAGATATAGTGCCGAACTTGCTTTGGTTAAAGTGACGGATGATATTCGAGTGCTTGCGGATGCAGGTCAGGCAGTAATTTTTGTGCTGCTTGACCTGTCCGCGGCATTCGATACCATCTCTCACCAAATATTGCTGGAAAGATTACGCTTTATAGGTGTCCAGGACACGGCTTTGAACTGGGTACAAGATTTCCTGATAGATAGGACTCAAACAGTGAACCTGGGCCCTTTTAAATCTAAGACCAGACAGGTTACGAAGGGAGTCCCTCAGGTCTCCTGTCTTAGCCTGTGCTTATTCAACGTGTATGTCGCCCCTTTAGCAGCTCTCCTTAGGAAAATTGGGTTTTTCCCAATTTCCTATGCGGGCGACACACAATTGATTTTCACATACAATAAAAACACCCTTAACAGCCAGAACACGTTCTTGGAAGGCATAAAAACAATCACCTCCTGGATGAAGACCAATTTCCTGCAATTAAACGCAGGAAAAACGGAAATCATGCTTTTCAGGGAGGCTGTTACTGGGTGGTCTCCTAATTGGTGGCCAGAAGAACTGGGTACAGCTCTCATTCCAAAGACAGTTGTTAAAATTCTTGGGGTCTTAATAAATAATGACCTTAATCTAGTAGACCACATAGCAAATACTAAATAATCTTGCTTTTATGCACTGAGCCTGCTTCGTAAGATCTTTAATTTTCTCCCTATCAGTACTCGCAAAACACTAATCCATGCTCTAGTTCTTAGTCGCGTGGATTATGGTAATGCTTTGCTGATTTCGGCTAGGGACTCTGACTTACAAAGTTTACAGGTAATGAAAAATACTGCGGCACGTCTGATGACTAGTGCCCCAGGCGTTCCCCATCTCTTCCTTTATTACACAACTTACATTGGCTTCCGATTCGGAAGAGAATTCATTTTAAAGTGTGTTGCCTTGTGTTCAAAGGCCTCAATCAGATGGCCCCTATCTATTTGACGGAAACACTTATTAAATACACTCCTTCTCGCACACTTCGTTCTGAGGGTAAAGGTCTACTTGTAGTGCCTCAAATTAAACTAGGCTGACTAGGAGGAAAATCTTTTTCATATATAGCCCCCTTGCTATGGAATCAATTACCCCTGGACCTTCGCCTGAATGACAATTACTTGACATTCAGAAAAAAGATTAAGACCCATCTCTTCTAATTTCATCTTCCTCCCTATGTTGTACTGCTCTTGTCCTTAGCGCGGAGATGCCCCATTTGAGGCGATTCAGGCGCTTTATAAATGCATAAAATAAATAAATAAATAAATAGATAACTTGCAAAACATTTATACAACATGCCCTTAAAAGTTCAAAACTGCCCCAATGTGTAAACATGGGCCACTTTTTATCTAGCTGATTCACTAATGGTGACCACTTTTATATTGGTGCCCGGACCTATTATATATCTTAGTCTGACCCTGGACTTCGTTTAATAGAATTTAGGGAACATATTTTACAAATGTGAAAAGTAAAAATTGAAAGACTCAAAATTTCAACTAAACTTGTCATTTATTTTAGTCTCAATTTGAAAATTTAGCTGAATTATTTCTTTTTCAAAAGGTTCACCTTTCTGTAGTTTTTGTATCCCTGTCAGCTTATATACATGGAAATCTAAAAGCTATGTTTGTGTTTAAAATTCTTTACAAATATTTTTAAACAAATGCCTTACATAAAAAATAATAATGAAAGCCTGATATAGTTGTCATAAATGTTACACAGGGTTTCAGTAAATATGATAATATTAGTCAAAGTAGTAGCGCACAATAATTTGGATAAATATAAAATGGCTTGAGTCCTACTACCAAAGGGGGAACAAACGATCCTCACCCACAGACTCCTCAGATCTCACCCTCTGCATCGTCATGGAGGCCATAGCTGGGGTGCGGACTTCACTAGAGATTCGCATTGATACCGTCAACATTGAGGTCTCCCTCATAAGAGCCGATCTGCGGAAAATGGACGCCAGAATGAAAGACATGGAGGAAGCCACTGAAACATTAACATCAGACACGGCTCTCCTCAAGCAGCAAGTGGCCCAACTCCGTGACCAACAGGTGAAAATGGAAGGACTCCTCGATGACTATAAATGAACAATGTATGCATTCTGGGAGTCCTAGAGCGGGCGGAGGGGCCGGCTGCGGACCTCTTTGTTGAGGACTTGGTGCTGTCCAAGCTTCGGCCAAAGTGCCTGTCCAGTTACTTTTCCATTGAACAAGCCCATCGAGTCCCTGGGGATAAGCCAAAGCCGGGAGCTTCTCCAAAGCCCGCCATAGCACGAGTGTTTAACTTCTGTGACCGTGATGTTATACTCCAAACAGCACGTGCCCACCTGCCGTTGACCCTGGAGAACAGCACAGTCACTTTCTTACCGGACTTCACCACCAAAGTGCAAGTTCAAAGGCACAGTTTCACTGCGGTCAAGAAAACGCTACAAGACAAAGAAGTAAAATAGTCTATGCTCTTCCCAGAGACGCTCTGGGTCGAATCCGAAGGAAAAACTTGGTTCTTTTCATCCCCAGCAGAGACTTGGGAATGGCTGGAGGGTTGGCAAAGGGTTGGGAGACCAAATGGTGGCAGAAATGACAGAACCCGAGGCAGAAAACAGAATAATGGGAACACACCTCAAGACGACTCAACTCAGGAGGAGCAGACCTCGTCCGTTAAGGGCTGATAAGGCAGGACATTGTGAATTCTGCACAGTGTAGCCTGAAAGACACCTGAGGCCCCTGGGCGTAAGACTGGACACACGACAAGGTACTGGGGTATTCGTTATAGACTTCTCGCTGGCCAGGTGGGATCGGCCAATGCTAATCTGAGCAGGACTACCAGTCACGTGCCACATAGATGGTAAAAGCTCAAGATGGGACTAGTACATATCTAAATGATATAGTGTGTAATATGTATCCATCCTTAATTCACAGCGAGGGTGGGAGGGTTGTTCACCAAGCACTTCACATATGGAAGGGTGGGTGACAGGCACTCTGCCTTGTTGTGGGGTGGGTAGTTTGAAATCCACCGGCAGGGGACAGGTAAGGGGGCGGGGTTCACGTTTTTTTTGTTGATTTTCATGTTACAAGTCACGATGCGCAGGGTTGTACAATGGGTTTGACAAACTGTGACCTACCTCACCTGACGCAGTTTACACGACAGATGGTTGCCCCGTAACGTATGGACAGTCCCAGTTAGAGCGCACGACTGCTCATGCAGTGATGGAATCATTTACCCCCGTAGTGGCCGCAGTGTACACTCCATTGGTCCTACTGATGATTCAATATGGATAGTACTATTATTACAAAATTTTCCACCTTGACGTGGAATGTAAACAGGCTGGGAGACAAAACAAAGAGGGGTGTAGGGAGGCAATATCTTATGAGACAGGTGCCGGACTTAGTATTGTTGCAAGAAACTCACCTTGTGGGTAATAATTGCAGGGCTCTTAACAGGTTGGGATATAAACTAATGGTTCATGCAGGATTCACATCTGGCTCCAGGGGAACTGGTAGCCTGGTGTGAAAGGGTCTCGCTCTCACATCCACTCACACGTGGGCGGATCCTCAGGGCAGATCTGCAGTAAAGGGGGCCACCTGGGAAGGGAAGCCGATAAATGTGGTATCAGTGTATCTTCCACCAGCGCTAGGGAAGGAGGCACTTAGCGACTTAGGCAGAATACTGATACATCTCCCGGATGGTATCCTGATAATGGGAGGCGATTTTAACTTGACCATGGACGATGCACTTGATAGGTTTCCCCGACGAACTACCGCAAGACACAGCACTCACATGGTGGAATTTACCCAAGCCATGGGACTGACAGACATATGGCAATCATTGCAACCACACATGTCGTATTACACCCACTACGCTAATGCACACAAAAGTATGTCCCGTATAAATTACTTCATTACACACCTGGCAGATGTTGGCCATTTCCAGAATCCTCGTGGGCTCCCACGGGGGATCTCGGATCACTCCCTAGTGTGGGTCGAACTCAACCTTCACCAATAAAAGCAATGCAGCTACATAGTTATTAATCCGTGGCTTTTAAAGTTCCCTTAGATAAAAGAGGAGCTTGATGAGCAGACTGACTGTTATTTTACCGAAAATCTGGGATCAGTAGATTCAGCGCAGACTATTTGGGAGGCTTACAAAGTGGTACTAAAAGGACACGTACTGGCGTTAAGGATAGGTTATCTCCATCGCCATAATGAGAAAATTCAACAGTTAGAGATGCAACACAACTCCTCACCCAATGAGGCCACTGCACACCGTTTGACCATCAGGCGCCTCGAGTATAAGGCTCTGACATGAGAAAAAGCACGGGCACGACTACTTTCCACTCGTCATAGGGTATACGAAATGGGAGATAGAGCAGGGAGAATGCTAGCCTGGCTTGAGAAAAGGGAGCAGGGAGAGAGGTGGGTACCTGAACTATCCACCAGTGAGACTACACGGGTCCACGACCCTCAAGAAATAGCGGAAGCATTTGTGGATTATCTGGAAGGGGTGTATACATCCTCTACTACCTAGAAGTCGGAGGACTCCCGACAACTGTTGGCAGATATTACCCTGCCCTCATTGTCCGAGACAGATAGAGCTGATGTGGAATTTGACATTACAGATGCCAAAATCTGTAAAGCCATTTTGAGTGTCCAGTCAGGGAAGGTATTGGGGCCTAACGGAATTCCAATTGAATTCCTAAAATCGATGGCCTTGAAGATAGCACCCCACCTTAATCACATGTATGCAGAAAGCCTGGAGAAAGGAATACTGCCTAGAGACCAAACACTGGCTTCGATAGTGGTAATTCGGGAGCCCGGGAAACCGGCGGATTGTTGTAGCTCGTATAGGCCAATATCCTTGATCAACGCGGAGGCCAAAGTCCTGGCGAAATTGCTAGTGTTACATCTAACCCTGACCTCCCCTCTCTTGTTCATGCAGATCAATCGGGCTTTGTGCCGGGACGCAATAGAGCACTGAACATTCCCCGGGTACATAATGGGGTCGATTCCGATTCGGGAAAAACCACTCCGAATAGCCGTTCGGAGCGTTATTCCCGTACGAATCGTACCCTGCAACGTCCCGGGTACGTACATCGAAGTACGATTCGTACCAGGAGCCGGACTCCGTACGAATCGTACAGAGACCGTACGACTCGAATCCCCGTGCGAGTCTCCGTCGGAACCTGCTGTCCGCGACATCTGTACGGCTCGCGGCTGGTTTATACGACCCAGCAAGTACGATACATGTCGGGTACGCACCGTACGACCCTTTTTTTACATGAGCTGAAAACAGCCGTAAAAGCAGAGTTCGCGCCGAAACAGGTACGGAACGCCCCCCTGGGTACGGTGCGTCCCCCATGATCACAGGGGTACGCCCCATACACCCAGTGTACATGGGGAGCTGTGCGTACCCTACATGATTGCAGGGGTACTCATCGTACCCCATGTACGCTGGGCGTACGTGCATACCCCTGCGATCATGGGGGGTATGCACTGTACCCCATGTACGCTGGGTGTACGGAGCGTACCCCTGCGATCATGGGGGGTACACACTATACGGTGTGTATGTGACTGTGCGCTTTTCCGTACGAATCACCCTTACCTGACGTGGACTGTACGGATCGCGTCCTGATGCCCCGGTCCGGATCGTACTCGTCGGGTCGTACGGCGTGTGTATGAGTCGTACGGAGAGAGCTCCGGATACGATTCGTACGGACGCTTTTTTTACCGGATCGGAATCGACCCCAATGTGCTGGCACGGCAGAAGTGTGTGGAGGAGGATGCGGTAATTATGTAATTAAATGCCTCTATGGCATTTGATTCCATAGAGTGGCCCTATCTCTTCGAAGTGCTCGCCCGCATTGGGTTTGATCCAAGGTTTATAGCTTGGTCAGGTTGCTTTACACTGATCTCCACAGTCAGGTGAGGGTGAACAATCGCACATCACGGACGTTTACGTTGCAAAGAGGGACCAGACAGGGCTGCCCCCTGTCTCCCCTACTTTTTTTTGCCCTTGTGATGAACCCTTGGCGTCATGGGTAAGACGAGATGTGGCTCTCAAAGGCCTCGAAAGGGAGGAGGAAACTGAGGACAGAATATCACTGTACGCCGACGATATCCTGATCTACTTAGCCTCCCCCTACACCTTGATACATAGGTTATTGAACATATTTACAAACTTCGGCAAGTACTTGGGATATGCCATGAATTGTGCAAAGTCAGGGTTTTTCGTCCTCCATGGCCCCACGCCTCGGCTACCCAGGGGATGCAATGTCGAGGTGACCAGCGAAGGATTCTGATATCTGGGGATATTTATTACTCCAGACTCAAAAACTTTTTATGACAAGAACCTCATAGTCTCCCTGTATAGACTCCGGGAGGATGTCAAACATTGAAGGTCGCTGTCACTGTTATTGCTAGGTAGAGCGGCCCTATTTAAAATGCTGGCACTGCCACGATTCTCTACCTACTCCAGAACTGCCCATATTATGTCCCTGAATCATATTTCAAAAGTGTTGAGGCGGAGGTCCGGACACTATTGTGGGATGGTAGGGCACGCGGATCGCCTTAGAGAAACTGACGAAGGGGTGGTATGACTGGGGGCATCGCACTTAGAGACATATGGCTTTATTACTGGCCATCACAAATGGTAGCGGTTAATCACTGGCAGTACAGTGTTCCAACGAACCCGGCATGCCGATTAGAGCAGTAGTAGACTGGAAGAGAGGGGTATCTAGGGGCTCTGTATACCAAGCCCCGCAAAGGGAGATATCTGAGTCAGATGGCTCACACAACATCCATCAGGCATAAGGCAATCAAGCGCCTGGGTTGGACGGGAAAACTGACGAGGGCGACACCCCTGGGGTCCTCTCAACATCTGGGGCTGCTCTGCCATAATGCAGGGTTTGATAGATGGGACACCATAGGAATCTCCACCATTGCCGATCTCCTACAGAAGGGCAAGACTCTTACCTTTAAAGACCTACAAGCTAAGTATGAATTGGCACAAGGGGAGATGTTTTCGGTACATACAAACTCACCATGCGCTTTAAAGAGCTCTCACAGATCTGACAACGATACCAGATATGTCCCCCTTGGAGGATCGACTCTTATCAGAACCTCTCCTGACCGAGGCCATTTCCCTTACATACCGTAAGTTATGCAATAATATACCAGAGCACTTCCATACTCCCAGAGACAAATGGCAGGCAGACTTGGGACAGATCGAAGATGAGGACTGGCAAACTGCCCTGATGTCCCAAAGAGAGGCATAAACCATCGTTTTTGGCTGATTCAACTAAAAGTTTTGCATAGGACATACCTCACCAGTGTGACCTTAGCAAAGATAGGAACCAGGCAGAATGCACTTTGCCTACCTGGATGTAATCCAATAGCCATATTTTATCATATATTATGGTATTGCCCCCTGATCCGACGCTCATGGGAGAGGACCACAGAAAAGATGCAGGATGCGCTAGGGCAACAGCTCACTCTAACACCTTTACTAGGGATTCTGAATAAATGGAATGCGACCGATCTCACGGACACAGAGCAACAGTTCACCATCCTGAGGTACACATTAGTGAAAATGAAATGGGGGGCAGTAGATCGACCACTAATAATAGGGTGGGTGACCGAAAAAGAGGTCTACAAATCTAGAGGCTGTGCTAAAAAGTTGGAAAAAAAATGGGGTGCCTGGAACGCATATCGGGAGTGAATTGTGCATCTCACCAACAGTAGAACTAGAAATGTCAAAAAGGGGGGCCACAGAATGTAATGTTTGATCAAAATGCTGTGCACAGAATTATTTATCTCTAATTCTGCACAGGAATGTATTTTGCTGTAATTATGCAAGTGACGTATATCAAGTTAATAATAAAATTATTATAAAAAAAAGCAAAAATGGCTTGAGTCGCGTCTCAATGTTCCTCATTTGTGTCTAGGGGCAGTTTGAGAGGGATGAACTGTATCATCATTCTACAATATCGGTTTGAAGACTATGTTTATGATGAACTCTTGAAGAAGGGGGTGTACTGTGCAGGGCTTCTACAACTTTGTGCTTACTGAAATAATTCCAGAAGTGAGCGTAAGCCATAGTTACAGAGTAAAAGAAGATTATAGCAGACTTTAGAATTAGAGTTATTCACTCACAACTAGAAGAAATGTAGTCTGTAATGGGTTATTTGTATTTATGCATTTAAAGAGGGCTCCTGGTTCCACCATTGAACATGTGACTAGTGGTGTGGATGAGGAACTAAGAGAAGTTATGTGACTGAGTAGGAGAAGATAACTGAAAAAAAGGGTTACAATCGCACGAGCTACTTGTGTAAGAGTTATTTCTTGACACCTTGGGGACTTTGTAGGCTGACAGTCCTAGGATGCTCGATGCCAATTCTGCATAGAGTTAGGATAGTCTGTCACCCAACCTATACCTTGGGGGATAGATGTGTTTCAAAAGGGTAAAGAGGTTTTTAATGAACTAAGCTTGATGGAGTATTAGCACATGAAGTTAGTGAAAGCTCAGAAAACTTGAATTACAATTGTGGAGGGTAAATATCCTGGGTTGCTCAGCAGTGTTTCCAGTCTGGTTCCACTGAGTCACATTTTGCAGCTAATAAACTCATTAAGTTCCAATTCACAAAGATTTTTCTGTGAAAAGGTGTGATCTACTCCTTACTTAGTCCCACTTAACTAATGTGTGTACTTATCTCTTTGCCTTCCCAGCGAGAAAATTGGCCCGTGGCGGAAGTCCCCGCTGGGCCGCCGACCTGGAATTGGCTTCTGTAACAGGCTGGGTGCTGCTTGCATTCCGCCCCCCTTCCCCGACTCCTATCCTTCGGGTTATTCCTGGAAGTGCTGAGGGAGCTGTTGGTAAGGGGTAGGACTTTTCTCAATCGGAGCTCTTTCAGATTTTTATAAAATATTTTTATTATGCTTTTCCCTGCATTGTGTTGTACATGTCATTAGACAACATGCACAGTGTGAATAGATTTCTCCTTCACCTATTTTTTTTAGGTCGAGGCTACTGTTCCACAGCGAAGCTGGGGGTGGAGCCGAAGATTTAATGATTTCAACAGTGGGGCTTTATTTCACCTCTCTTCCATTGGCTAGCTTCGTAAATAGAGGCTAGCCATTGGAAGAGATGTATGTCAATTACTATTTTCCCCGCCTTGATGCGATCCGTGGGCGTTTCTGTCTCTTTTTTTTAACCCCGCCCCTTTTTCATCCTCATTCGGAGGTGGGCGTTTACTTTTTTTTTTTTCCCGGCGCTTTTGTGTTGCCATTTCCCCCGACCGTCGCTGGAGGAAGGTTGTGCTGCCCGCCCGCCTGCCCCCCTTTCCCCACCCCCCCACCCCCCCTCTCGTTGTGCTTGGTTTTTTTTACTTTCAGCGCGGGGGCTTATTTCTAAACATGTTCACACTCTCGACGTCTGAAACGGGTGAAACAGGACTATGAGATTGCAAGATTTCTGCGGAAATTGGTCGTCGTAAAGAGCTCTGCCGCCCACTTTAAAACACATTCAAGACCTCACTAAGTGAGGAGACCCCACTGTTCCTCTACCACTGTAGTGTAGTTCCTATTATCCCAATAGGCTCTGCGCATTGGAATAATACCTTCAATAGTATAGACCTAGGACAGAGGTTAACTAGGTCTTCTACTGACGATATTAGACTTAAAGTTTTTGGTTTTGCCAGCTAGCTCAGAGTTCACTAGAAACTTTCTCGAATAGGCAAGGAGGAGTTTAACCTCCCTGGATAGACAAGAAGGGATTTAGTTTCTGACAACCATAGAACATGACAACTTTGCTCTCCCCTAATCAAGAGTGTATCTCTAGAGTCGTGTGAAAACAAAAGACAACTTATTTTACTCAGTCAGTTCAGTGCATTCTTAGTTTCACCAGATTGTAGAGAAAAGGAAGAGACGGGCGTGTTCAATAAAAGATGTTATTTATTGATCAGTCTCTTTTCTCGTACAAGAGAAATGAATCGATATTATTGCGATACTTATGGTTAAGTAAAGTGCATACAATAAAAGCAGAAGTATAAAATAATACTGCAGAAGCATTGATATGGTTTCTAAGCCATATGATATTTAAAACTGATAAAATAGATACATACATATATACATTTGACTAATCGTACTCAACTGGTGCTTCTAACCACGCCTACCCCAGTGTACCTGACCTAAGCCTAATACGTGGGCGGGAGTAGATAAGTAGCAGTTTAAGTTAAGTTTGTTTTTGCCAAGTGACTGACTCAAGAATTCTCTGCAAGGGGTTATTCAGTTCTGTACCTGAGATCTAGAATGGTTGAGGGCTGGTATCTCTCGTCTCTGGTCTTGATATTCCAGCTGCCTGCGAGGGCTGCTTGGAAGCGCCGGAGCTGGATTTCTCGGCAGGAGAAAAGCAGCGTCTTGTTCTCAGCGCGTCAGGAAGGCGGGGCAGCGCCAGTGGGGTCCGCTCTGTGCTGGCCTCTTCGGCAAGTCTCGCTGCTCCGATCTCGTCACCACCGCGTGTGTTTGCTTAAGGCAATGTCGGTAATATTTATACCTGTAAGGTGCCGAGATTGACGTAAGGATGGACATGGATACGTCAATAAGGATGTCATATGAACGGGCTCGTTCGCACATTCTTTTGCTGAAGTTCTCGGTGAAATCAAAACAATGGCCGCAGGGATTTTCCCAGGTTGTCATAGGTTTGATTTGTTTTGAGAACTCCGTATGCCTTATCAGGGGCTGGAGGAATAGTGCTTGCCTAATTAGATGGCAAGCGTTATGACCTAATCAGATAACGCGTTCCTGTGCCGTGGTGTGGCTTAATCAGATAACGTTTTTTTGTACCGTGGGATGGCTGCTAGTTAATTATTAACCAGAACAGGGTCAGGAATAGGGGGATCGATACAGAACCTATAGGAATACATCACACCCACTCCACGCAGACTATGTCCATATTTACAAGATCTAGGCATAGTAAATATACTAGTAGAGCACGTGTATACCGTACCACCCCAAAATACATCCATATGCATTTTGAAAACATGAAATATACGAAAAGATATATATATGCATTATATGCACTCAAGCAGTATAACAATGCTAAATAAATTACGCATATTCATACATCATTATTAATAAAATATGAAAATTACACATGAAATGGCTCTTAAGACAGAAGAAAAAAATGCGAGACCATTTCATCACAAAATAAAATATATTTGAACATGCCAGAGGGCAGCTAATGTCGCTAAAGTTCCTAAAATAGAATTTTAGTTTCTAAGAAAAGTTTCTACTTTAAGCAGAAGATTAGTGTCCCGAAAAATTGCAACATATTTGGGGGCCGCTGAAAAAATTATGTTCCGCTGTCCGTAAACTGGAGAAAAATTGTTCACAATACTTTATTATCAAAGTTGAAGGCCAAATTCAGGGTGTTGGGAACGCCGTGTGCTAGTTTGCTCAAAAGCCATTATTTCTGCTCTGGTGAGAACATCATATCATTTAGACTCTCGAAAAAGCTGTCAACAGCTTCCTGTGAAAGTTCCATTAACTCGGAAAAAGATGTTACCATGCATTCATGAGCATGATTGCCTTCATTGATGTTTCGATCAGCATAGCTGACAGAAGGTCGTACCTGATCGATGCTGCTTTCATCTTGAACCTCACTACCCCTCAATCGTAGTGGTGAAGTCTCCACGAATGCCGTCATCAGGATTGGTAGCCGCTGGGGACAGCACAATGCATGAGCCGTGACCGGACCCAACAAAGTTTCTGCATCCATTGGCGCATCCGATTGTAGCGTCAGACAGGTGTCCAACACGCATTCTTCTCCGCATAGCAAGCACCTTAATACAGGTAAAACACAGCTTTGCCACATTGGTCTAAATGAAAGAAACCAAGTCATGTTCAGGTCTCTAAGCCGGGACAGTCCAAGGATTTTAGATATCCGGTCCCGGTATCCAATGGCTAGGATTGTTTCTTCCCTTGTCGCAGGTGATTTGTCTGTGACACGGTTTGCCATAGCGAAATAACAGAATCAAAAATAGGATTCCTGCCACTAGTCCCAAAAGGAGAGGAAGTCCACCAAAGATGGAATGGACAAAGTCCGGAAAAATACCCAGAATGGCTTTAAATGGTGTTAAAGCCCCCGAAAACACTGTCTTAAATACATTTGAGACTCCACTGGTATCAGAAATATTTAAGATTTCGTTCAGGATTTCTGCGAAATTTATGGGGGAATTAGTTGATAACAATGAATGAATCTCTGCCGTTGTCCTTGCAACTTGGAGATCATACGTTTCTTTTGATGACGTGAGCCTGGTCGGCGTCTGAAGGAGCACTGTTTTCATTCTGCTTAAAGTATCAACTCGAATGGAAGCAATTTTCAAATTCGGCCATAACCTTGCCTCCCTGTCTGGCATTGCGCTGGGGAACAATACTCGTTCACAGCACATGACCTTCGCAGTCGTACTTATGAGATAAGGTATTCCGGGCACCAAGCTACAACATCTGCGGTCTACAATTATAATGTAACTCCCGTTCGATAGTCTCCTAAAGAATGGTTCTATTTGTGTCGCCGGTGTGCCTAGCTGGTGACATGAAAGGTTATTCGAGGACCCTTCACAGGCTCCGTGTAAACTAATACCAATACACAGAAGTGTACCGCTTAGTGACATGGCACAATTATTGCCACTAAGAAACACTTTCCGGCCTTTATTACTGACACAAGCATGTGAATAGGGCAAGTTCCATGTTGACTTAATGTACCCTTTACCCAATTTTTCGTACATGCCAGCCTGTATATATTTTTGGCAGTATTGAAACCTGAAAGTAGATATTGGAATATTAATTATTCCATGTATTATCCATTCACTGACAGGTCGTTCTGACATTGTCAATGGTAATCTCTCGAGTTTCTCAATGCTCAGGATTGTATAATCAGCACCCTTCTGTGCCATACTGATTTGTTTATCAGTAAGGTTAAAGATATTGAATAGTGACGTTGTGTTGATTAAACGCCAAGGCACATAGCCTGAACGCAGATTTTGTAACGTCCAGCAAAGTTGTACAATAGAACGCAATTGGGACTGACTGTGTTGTAACAACAGTAAGTCTTGCGATATTATGTCGATTGCTGAAGACACAATGCTGTCCAAAGAGTATATTCTGGAGGACAGAGTCATTAACCCATTGTCCACTACAGAAAGTGATTTTTCCAAATTAATACGGTCAATTTCCCGTATTCTCTCTGACGTTTCAATTTGAGTTATTTTCCAGGCTTCGTTATAAGCTGCATATACAGAGGCTGCTATGAAGCGTTTTTGACGCTGTTTGCGCGGTCCCATAATGAAATCACGCAAGTCAGCACCATCAGTAAGTAAAGTCAGGTGTTGCTTAATTTCTGCCAGTGTGGATGTTTGTAGCCATTGAAGGCAGAGCTTGCCCACACTGTACGTGGTAATTATCCCTGGGTGTTGTCTTTGGGAATATCTAGGGTCTGGCCTTGTCAATTTGAACCCCTGGAATTTGTTCAGGAATCTGTCTTGACAGTTATTAGTATCTGTGGGCCAGATCAACCACTTTTTCCAATCAGGATGTGTTCTGTTTTGGCTTAATATAAGGTTTACGTCTATCTCCTCATCTAGAGATATATTACCGTTCATTGATGGCTTTGGAATAGATGGTTTGTTTAAGTCTTTGATTTTGGCTGGGCCAAGACAGGTAGTTTGTTGAACAGTGTCATTCAAAAATATAATTTGTTCTGGGATCATGCAGGCTCTAAACAATGATTCTATACCTTGTACTTGCCATTCCTTTGTACCCCAAACACTTTTTACTTCAACATTTTTGTCCCAGTAATCAAAACCAAATGTACTCATTTGCTCAAAAAATGAGTCTGAATATATCAATTTAGTGTTTGTAAGCATGGTCTTTGTACCTGTCTTATTTGATAATTTGAAATAAAATGTTTCTGCATTACTTGTGTTGAACCCTGAAAAATATGAATATTTGTCATAAAAAGTTCTTGAGCTACCTTTTGGAGGGGTTGCACAGTGTTCCCATTGATTATAATTTAAAACATTTCTAGGTTGTGCAGATTTATGCAGATAATGATTACTATAGTGATTATAGCAGAACATTTTATCATAATTAGACGAACCCTGCAAATAATCATGTTTTGTAAATTTAGCAGACATCACTAGGTCAGACATCATATTATTAATGCTTTCAACGTCCCAATCATCAGCAACTGAGCTTGGTTTTACAAAGTCACTCAATGATATCTTGATTTGATGTGGATACTTCAGGATTTCAACCGGACCATAGATTTCATAATCAGTATTGTCCCATGCTACCCCACCGGGTATAGGATTGGCTGTGAAGTTGACTGAAGAAAGTTCTCTTTTCTCGACGTGTGAAGACGTGTGTGGTTTGAGGACCAAGTTGATTTTCTGGCTTGCTGTGTCCATTTTAGCATATTTTCCCTCAATGAAGTGTCCCAAACATAGTACCATGATGAGCCAAAGTATGAGGATAAGTGCACCTAAGGCCACCCAGAATTCAATCCACGGAGAAATCAGATAGGTTTCTTTCAGATGTTGAAAAAGTTCCTTAGCTTTGTCTTTAAAGGTTTTTGTTGATGTTTGTTCCTTTGATTCACTCAGGTTTTCAGATGAATCATTGAAGTTGATGAAGTAACCCGATGCCGTTCTGTCTATTGTTCCTATTGTTTCAGGATTGCTGTTTGCTTTATTATTGTGTTTTGTTGCAGCAGCATAGTCATTTGTTACTTCATTGTAGATTGGTGTGTCTCTGCTAAATGTTTTTATTTGGGTTTTTAGAGGTTTAAGTTCCATAGCATTGTTGCATAGTCCTTGTTGTTGTTCTATTGGCATTTCAAATGTGAGTAGCCTCTTAGATTGAACCTCTGTGTTTGTAGCAAACCTTGGTGTTCTACTACTTATCGGGAGTCCACTCGGCCTACTGTTCGTTATCGGCCACATGATTGTAGTTTTATCAGGTCGATTGATACAACTCTGTTCTCCTTTTTACCAGCAAGGGGCGGTAGTACTACTGATCTTGTCCCTTTGATAGACAAGACAGGAACTGCTTTTCTGTAAGAAGGCCCAAATTCCTTCTTTACCGCGATCTTTTCTCTGACTAGATCCCCGACTTTTGGAATCCAGACAGTTCTTGCTGGGACAGGTGGTTTTTCTTCAGTGGTCGTTGGCTGTTGTTTCAACTTTATGTTGCTCAGGTCTTTCCTTGTTTCGTTTAAGTCCTGCAAAATAGCCAAACGATCTTTGATATCAAAGCTTTTTTCTTTAACCACTGAAGTCTGACTGTCAAGATCTAAGACCATCATTCTAGTTCCAAAGAATAATTCGTACGGACTGAATCCCCTCAGAGAATTTCTTGGCAGGTTATTTAGACTACGTTGGACACTTATTAGATGTTTGACCCACCCAGCTACCGAACCTAATACCTTTGCTGTTATAGATTGCTTTATGCCTTTGGTTTTTTCTTTACACCCTCCCGTTCCCTCAGGTAGGAAGTGAGAAGAGTCCCGCTATGCAATGCTCATTTGGCCATGTTTTTCATACGCTTTAGGGCAAGAAGAAAAAACATTCAGCCAAACCTAGCATGCTTCTAGCGTATATGCCATTATAGACTCGCAAATCTTTTATAACAGTTCTGGCGTCAGCCGATCGCTGGGGCCTACATCACAAGTGGAAACTAGTCTTTATATGTTAATTGGACGCATTAATTTTTATTGTTGATCAATTCTGGAGTGAAACGCCATGCTAATATACCGTTTCTCTCGCCACTGCGATCTCTATTGCAGTCTGGGCAGTTCTTTACAAAGATGTGATGATGCAGGCTCATACCTGGCCACCAGTACACTGATTGTAATTCTTCCAGAGAATCTTTTAGTTTGAGGTGTCTGAGACCCTCACCCATATGTGCGTCTGCTATTAACAAGCCTCTCCTGTCCGTGTTTGGAATCACTCTATCCCCCACTCCAGGGATTCGAGCAAAAGGGACTGAGTTTGCATCGATTATGTATGTATAATTGAGTGGATAATTGATCGGTAGTGCTGAGCAGTCGCCTTTTGATGACGTTTTTACCGCCAGCAAAGTTTCACCGTCAATGTGTTTTACTGTATGCTTTTTCTTGACTACGGAAGCCGATTCAGTTGCTGCCGTTGTGGCTTTCTCAGCCAATAAATTCCCTGCAACGTGAACGCCATCACGCTGATGACTCAGTGAGTGTATCACGTGAGTTTTTGGTAGTTCTTTCTGTAATAGAACTACTTGTTCCCAAAGCACTTTTTTCTTTATTGTTGCACCTGTGTCATCTTTGTAACCGTTTTGAATCCATTTCTGTAAATCGTTATTGTATGATTTGACGCAGTAATACGAATCGCACACAATAAGTGTCGGGAATTCGCGATCGGCATTATCTAGCACCATTTTTAACGCTATTATTTCAGTTTGTTGTTCTGAATTATTTTCCACTGAGTGTGTTTTTGTAAGTAGAGGCCTTAATTTACCTCCGCGCCACACTTCTTTTACAATTTCGCATGTGGCCTTGTAAGCCAGCTCTCCCCAAACTGAGGGTTGAGCATGCCCGTCTGTATGTATTACACAGGCGTACTGTCGTAAAGGCAGAATGTCGATTGGCAGAGGGTATGTCATTTCATATTCTAGATATTTTAATTCCTTTAATTCTGGATCAAAGTAGTATTTTACTCTGTCCGTTGTAATTGAATTCACCCATTGTATCCATTCTGGATTCAACGTTGTTGTTGGTAAATTACATGGGGTTGTTAATGCCTCAAAGGCTGACTCCGCTGTTCTGACTGTGATACGTCTACCGTCAGCGTTGTCTTTTTCTCTTGCTATAGCAGTTTGAACTGCATGAACAATGTTGTCTTTAATACTGAACTTCTTTTCAGCTTCTGTGTACAAGTGTGAATTGTATGCAATTGGTACCTTTTCTCCCTCATTAGAGGTCAGGTATGTGAATCCGCATCTTCCTGGGATGACGCGAATCACAAGATTGCGTGTGTTGTCACGTGTTTCTAATTTTGTTTTAATTAACATGTCTGTTTGTAAAGATCTCAAAATTTCTATGTGTTTTTGAGTCCAATTGATTCTTTTAAAATCTGGTTTTATTAGATCATAAAGGGGTTTGATCCTTTCTGCGTAATTTGTAATGTATGTTCTTCCGAAATTTAGGAAGCCTAGAATTGATTGTAAGTTTTTTAGTGTTCTAGGAGCTTGGAGTACCGCACATTTCTCTAGGAAATTGTCAGCCAGGCTTTTGCCTTCACTTGATAATTCATATCCTAAAAACAGGACTGTTAGATGGGCAATTCTTGATTTTTTAAAGTTGAATTTGTAACCCTCTGCTGCGAACCCAAGTATTATGGTGTTCACTCTCTTCAAGTGAGTATCCAAGTCATCATCTGTTAGGTAAATGTCGTCGACATATGATAATGCCTCGTCATCGTATGTTTGTAGTAATTCTGTTACTCTCTTTGAGAATAATCCTGGGCTGTTCTTGTGCCCCTGGGGTAAACGGCAGAAGCTTTTTTGTGAGCCATTTACCGAGAACGCAGTCAAATATCTGCTCTCTGGTGCTATATTTTGACAAAAGAACCCATTAGAGATGTCTAATGTTGTTTTGTATTTTTTGCGCACTATGTTATTCATTAGTGCAGCACTATGCGAGTTTTGCACTGCAAAGGTTTTGCAACATGAGTTAAGGTGTCTGTAATCCAAAACTAGACGATATGAGTTGTCTGGTTTGGAGACAGGAAACAAAGGATTGTTCATTTGTGAGGTGCAAGTTTCAATCACCCCCTGGTATTCAAGTTGATCTAGGATCTCTTTTACCTGTTTTTTAGCTTCTTGCTTAATTGGGTACTGCCTCTGTGCAGTAGGTTTTGATTTTAACTGGATTTTGTGGGGAGGAGAGTCCTCATCCCATCCTACATGATTTTTATATAAAGCTGGAGCTTGAGCTACTGCCCACTTTCTAGCAAGTGTATATTTTTTATGAATTGGAATGTGATTTGAGAAGGCAGGCATAATTATTTCTTCGCCACGAGGACACTCCCTGACAAACTCTGGTGGCCAGTCTCGTTCAGCTAGAAGGATGTCATAGCCCTTGGACAGATTATCCCAAAATAGTCCCCTTATTTTTCTAGTCTTATCCCCCTCTATACGCAATGTAATTTCATATATTTTATGAGGTTTGCTAACTCTGGTGTCTGCAGTTTCCACCTGAATGTATTCATTCGTGTCCCCTGTCTCCAGATGATTCATAAGGACTTTGCGAGCTATGCTCACTTCTACTGCGCTGTCTAGCATTGTCTGAGCCCATTCTCCGTTTTTCAGCTGTGTTCTCAGTATTCTCGGCATCTTTGATTACTTTAATACTGGCTACCTTCTTTTTTGGAAATTGTAACTTTTTATTTGGATGAGCAGGTTCCTTGTCTTTGGACTTGACGTGCTCTTCCCTGTGTTCTGATCGTCCTCTTCTTTCCGATTTCTGCGAGGAAGTCTGAAAAGATTGAGAGGGACCTGTATCAATATCTTGATATCTATCAGGTTTCTTTATATTATCCCTATTTCTAAGGTTGTATTTTTTCCCAGAGGGCTCACTTTGGGGAGACCTGCGTCCTTGGTTCGGAGATCTTTCTCTCCGCCGAGGAGACCTTCCTCTGGACTGGAATCTTTTTTCTTTAGGATTGGATTGTTTGTTTCCATCCCAGCTCTTTTTTTGAGTGTTTAAATTATTTTTAATAAATATCTTTTCAGGACTTTCAATCAGTTGAGGTTTTACCGGTATTCCACCCAGACTATCTCTTCCTAGTTCTTCATAGGATTTCTCTATGATTCTGGCAATTTCAGTTAGTTGGTCTGCTATATCTGTCTCTTTTAACCTTTGGCGGATCGCCACGTTTGCTGCTTCTCCCTTTATGTTGGCTAATATTATAGCCGAGACCTGCTTGAAGTCCTTCAGTAATTTCATACCGAGAGTTAAAGCGGGTTCTGGACCGTATTCATCTTGAATTTGTTTTAGCACATCTGGTATTACTGACATGGATGGTACACCATGTGTTTTTGTGTATATGGAAGCAAAGACTGTACCCCAAGTGTCACAGTCTTCCACGTGTGGTGCGATTCCCATTGGAAGACAGATAGTCAGAATCCTGTGTTTTTCTACCGGGGTGGTGTCTGGAAACACCGCCTCTATTTGAGTGATTTTTTGTGCTAGCCAGAAGGGTATTTGTTCCCGTTTTGCGGGTACTTTACCCAGACAGGACTGTATGTTCTGTGGTGTAATTTTATTTGTGTTACCCTGATGAGGGTTCAGCTGTGGAATTTTAACTGCTGGTTGGACTGTTGAAGTCCGCATTACATATTGGACTAATTGTCCATGTATTTTGATTAGTTGTTTTAGCTGTATTAAAAGTTCTGCTGCAGGCATTTCTTCAATGTCTGGATGTGGTGTACATCCGGCTAGGACCGGCCACGTTGCTCCTGGTCTACCTAGTGGACCGAGCCTGGTGATGTGATTATTATGTTTTAGGGCGCCATGAAACAAGAGCAGGTGCTCTTGGAATTTGAGTGGTATTTCCACCTCCTCGAAAGGAGTGTAGATATCCGGTGGTTCCTCTATTTTATAATAGTGGAACTCTTTTGTTACAGCGTTTGCTGCTGGAAAGTTTATCCATGAATAGAATACCTCTGTCTGCCGATATTCGTGTGCCTCAATTATGAATATGACTGTACCACCTCTTGGTGTCAGTCCATTTTCTATAAGTTTTAAGGTTATAGATTTCCTTATGTTGACCGGGATGAGTATTGCATTTGGGTCATTTTCCAGCAGAGTATTGTCTGCTACTAGGAGTTCAGCTGCTATTCTAGCTGTCTCCCTTTCTTCATCACTGTCTATCATTTTACCGACAGGAAGGTTATTCTGTTTGTTTGCAGATCAGGTTTCTATGGAAACAAAGATTAGATGCACAATATTTTGGAACAGTGTATCCTTCAACGTTGACTAAACCAAGAACCATACATAGGAGTCTCCTCCTGCGAGGTTTGGCGGATATGACCTTTCACCCACTCCAGACGTCTTTGGAGTATTATGGGAAAAAAAGGGGTTCTGTGTGAAAAAGCACGACTGAGTTACTCTAATGTCTTGCGTTAGTTTTATCGCCTATCCAAACGTTTGGGCGCCATGTAGTGTAGTTCCTATTATCCCAATAGGCTCTGCGCATTGGATTAATACCTTCAATAGTATAGACCTAGGACAGAGGTTAACTAGGTCTTCTACTGACGATATTAGACGTAAAGTTTTTGGTTTTGCCAGCTAGCTCAGAGTTCACTAGAAACTTTCTCGAATAGGCAAGGAGGAGTTTAACCTCCCTGGATAGACAAGAAGGGATTTAGTTTCTGACAACCATAGAACATGACAACTTTGCTCTCCCCTAATCAAGAGTGTATCTCTAGAGTCGTGTGAAAACAAAAGACAACTTATTTTACTCAGTCAGTTCAGTGCATTCTTAGTTTCACCAGATTGTAGAGAAAAGGAAGAGACGGGCGTGTTCAATAAAAGATGTTATTTATTGATCAGTCTCTTTTCTCGTACAAGAGAAATGAATCGATATTATTGCGATACTTATGGTTAAGTAAAGTGCATACAATAAAAGCAGAAGTATAAAATAATACTGCAGAAGCATTGATATGGTTTCTAAGCCATATGATATTTAAAACTGATAAAATAGATACATACATATATACATTTGACTAATCGTACTCAACTGGTGCTTCTAACCACGCCTACCCCAGTGTACCTGACCTAAGCCTAATACGTGGGCGGGAGTAGATAAGTAGCAGTTTAAGTTAAGTTTGTTTTGCCAAGTGACTGACTCAAGAATTCTCTGCAAGGGGTTATTCAGTTCTGTACCTGAGATCTAGAATGGTTGAGGGCTGGTATCTCTCGTCTCTGGTCTTGATATTCCAGCTGCCTGCGAGGGCTGCTTGGAAGTGCCGGAGCTGGATTTCTCGGCAGGAGAAAAGCAGCGTCTTGTTCTCAGCGCGTCAGGAAGGCGGGGCAGCGCCAGTGGGGTCCGCTCTGTGCTGGCCTCTTCGGCAAGTCTCGCTGCTCCGATCTCGTCACCACCGCGTGTGCTTGCTTAAGGCAATGTCGGTAATATTTATACCTGTAAGGTGCCGAGATTGACGTAAGGATGGACATGGATACGTCAATAAGGATGTCATATGAACGGGCTCGTTCGCACATTCTTTTGCTGAAGTTCTCGGTGAAATCAAAACAATGGCCGCAGGGATTTTCCCAGGTTGTCATAGGTTTGATTTGTTTTGAGAACTCCGTATGCCTTATCAGGGGCTGGAGGAATAGTGCTTGCCTAATTAGATGGCAAGCGTTATGACCTAATCAGATAACGCGTTCCTGTGCCGTGGTGTGGCTTAATCAGATAACGGTTTTTTGTACCTTGGGATGGCTGCTAGTTAATTATTAACCAGAACAGGGTCAATCAATCAATCAATCAATCATGACATTTGTAGAGCGCACTACTCACCCGTAGGGTCTCAAGGCGCTGGGTGGGGGGGGGGTGCCGTTACTGCTCGAACAGCCAGGTCTTGAGCTTCTTCCTGAAGGAGAGGTGGTCTTGGGTCAGGCGTAGGTCGGTCGGGAGTGAGTTCCAGGTCTTGGCGGCCAGGTAGGTCAGGAATAGGGGGATCGATACAGAACCTATAGGAATACATCACACCACGAGGCATCAGACCTTTAAGACCGCAGCATTCTTTCTGTTCGAGTGAACGCAGACCCTGTACAATATCACTCGTACGAGTCACAACCCAGCCTCCTATAATCGCGCAGCTTTGTGTGACACGTTCCGTGAATTCAATTCCCCGAATCTGTTGCGAAATACTACAGCCCACACTTTACCCGTGTTGTGACTGACTAGTTTTAATTTATTGCGGTGCCCATTTCATTTACACTATTTTTGTTCTGAAGTGTCTGCCATTTATTGCAGTATTGTACCTCTACCTGCACTTTGTACGCTTCTGAAACCTGTACACATATCACTTTTCCTCCTATAATGTACCGATTGCTACTTTATGTATTTTTGCTGCTCACCATTGTCACTATTCATTCACGCAACTCAACGTTCTCTTCTTTACCTATAATTTTCTCCTCACGCATCCTTAATTCTCCCATCGAGACGCGCCCCGCCAACCCACTGCAAAGTCCGCGCTACCAAAACCAACAAACAAACTATCACCCGCGCATCACTCTCCGTACTCTGGCCTCAGCAACCCCCTTCTCCACCCCCACCTGTCCCCTCGGCTAACTTGGTAGAGATGCTGCCCCGCCCGGGCTCCCCCCTCCCAGGACTTCCTCCTCGCATCCCTGCCCCCTCGCGCTGCTTCAACCCCTCCCCTAGCCACGGCACTTTATTAGGGGCCAAACCCGACGCACATGCCCTTGTGAGCACCGTGGGCGCCTCGATCTATCTCGCCCAATGTCCTATTCTTGCCCCATTGGGCATCCTCCTCTTCTCGCTTGCCTGGCCCCTTCACCCCGCCCCCATTTGGACATCCAACGCCGTTGTGTTGCTCCTTGCCTCCCCCCCACCCCCTTATCTCTCGCTCCCTGCTGTGCCTGGTGGAGCAGCCCCAGCCCCCCCCCCCCAATCGCCAGCCCGTATATCGGCCGTCCTCCTTGTTTATATATCGGCTCTGTTTCGAGCGCTTGCTCTTTCTCTCCTTCTCCCCACCTCAATTTCTCTCCTGACTGCCTTGTTCTCTCTCGTCCTCGTGCACCCTTATTCGCTCCCTTCGTATATCACTTTCTCCTGCTCTTTCCTCTTGCCCAATGTCTATCGAAACTTTCTAATATGTATTTTTCTGTTCTTCTTTTATATTTACTGTTAGCCCTCTCTCCAGTCTGGCTTTCCCTTCCTCTCTAATATATTTATTCTGCGATTTGTTCTTTTTCTGCCCTTCCCTAAATTAGGTATGGTTTTGTCCTCCTCTCTTGTATTTTTAGCTCTGTCGCACTTTGCCCTTCTCCGTGCTCCACTTTCTCTCAGCTCTCTTATACTGCCTCTTCCCATTCCTATCACTCTGTCCTTGCCATCTCCTCTTCAATATTTTTCTTCTGTCCACTCTCTAACATCTGATGCCATTTTGTTCCTGCAGTATTGCTTGTTGGCTCCTCTCTATCTGCTGCACTTTTTCTCTTTCTCTATCTCGCCTCCAGACTAATTCTTGTTCTGAAGCTCTCACCATCATATTTTGTTCTGGTACCTCTCACCATATCTATCTATCTATCTATCTATCTATCTATCTATCTATCTATCTATCTATCTATCTATCTATCTATCTATCTATCGATCGTCTGTCTGTCTGTCTGTCTATCTGTCTAATATTTCTTGGTTTGACCGTCCCACCACCACTCTTTCCGCTGTTGCTCCCGTCACTAATTTCTGTATTTCGTACCCCTATTCCCCAAAATTCCAGATGGATGTTTCCTTACACATATTTTTGGCTTTGCCTCATTTCTATCCTTCCTTCTCTCTCTCGCTCTACTCTTTTCACTGCAGCTGTCCTCTCAACTGCCATTCGCTTTCTCTCGTCCTTGCACAATGCTTTTTTCTGTATCCTCTCTGCCTCGTCACTAAAGCCTTTTATTCTCTCTTCTCCCTCTCTCCTCGCCAGTGTTTCAGCTAATTTGTAGGTTGAGCCTGTAACAGCGCGCTTGCTAAAATGCAATGTAATAGCTATTGCTATTGGTGTTGCATTATTATTAGCAATGCCAATATCTCAAACTTTAATAATGTGAGACCTATTGCATTGCAAATGCTTGTTTTAAAATTGTAGAAGTAATCTTTCCGGTTTTGACACCGTGGCAGCGCAGATCAGTCACACACCTTAATTAACCAGCGTTCCCAAGCTGCACGGTTGTGTGAGTATGCTGGTTTTATCCCCCTCGTGCTTAACAACTAGCATGCTGACCTTGCAATGGGCAGGCCCTCTCTTACTTTCGGGCACCACAGGTCGCAGGAGGAAAACACTAAGCAGTCAGAGGACTGAAATGCAGTGAAGTGCGAAGTAGAATAAAAATGTATTTAAATTAGGCAAGATTACTATCCAACACACCGTTGCAGAAGCCTTTCAATGAATTGTTTATAGCTTGGACAGGCCATATTATTTAACGGGGCATTCAAAAAAGAATTTTTCCCAATTTATTTTTTGACTACAGTGTGAGTCTGTAGTGTTTCACTGTAAGTCTGTATTGCTTTACTGCATTCACGCTGCAGATGAGTGTAGCACCAAAATAAAAATGTTGTGTTGGTTTGACTAAGATAGACATTTAATGTGTGCTTCCCCAGGTTCACAAAGGTCATAAGTGCAAAAATAATATTATTTGGCCATAATTGCACTTCTTCCCATACATTGTTTTGGGTCATATTTTAATTAGCCCTCAATTAGAATATGGCTTTGATGTATCCTGCTTGGCCAAGTTAATTTCTCTGCTTGTCAACAGGTAGATGATATTCCCCCCGACACAACTGGCCAGTTTGGAGGGGATTAAGTCTGTTCCTGGGAGAAGAAGTAGGTAGAGACAGAATCTCCTTAGGTTAATTACATTCACACTGTGAACAATAGAATGTTAGTCTGCATTCTCTCCAGAAGGGCCCTTTGAGGTTTTGGTGGGAAGGAACTTGCCTGGCATTGGAATCTGGGGCAGCCTTAAGGCTCTGATGGAGCCAGGTTCAACCTTCTAGATTTACTCGGGAGCCCCTGGTCGATAGACCGTTGGTTTCTGTTTGAAAGTGTAGAGGGGAGAAATATCCTAACTAATTAGTTTTTCAATTCAAATAAACCGTGACCCAAGAATCAAAGCCTCCAGGTTCTAAGTTTAGTTAGTTTATTGCAAAAAGCCAAGAATAGCTCGACATACAAACACTGCAGGCTAAGGGTGTAGAAAACAATACATTGGAACTACTACAAAGGCAAACCTACTTCCAAAATTTAGTCTGTGAAGCATACAAAGAATAACCAATTAGAGAATCAAGATGCAGAAAATAACTACGTCAACGTCAAGAGTCTTCTTCATTGGATGGTCGTAAGTAAAAAGCATTAGTCTGTTTCTACTCTATCTCTTACGTGACATCCCTACTTAGCATTTCCCCAGGCAAGATCATGAAAAGGTGTCAGCATGTGATGACCTCCAAAGAAGTGCACTCACGTTTGATGGATCAAGTAGCATAAAGCTACAGAGCTCATTCTAAGATGCTCTTTGTCCTCTCTCGATCAGGTCTTCTCTCCTCTCCTCTCCTCTGCTAACTAACTTCCCCTGGGGCACTGTCCCTAATCCCAACACCAAAATTTCAAGACACACCCCTCCTTGCATCTGGCGATCACGCCATGCAGCTGGACACCTCCTGATTGGTAACTTTCCAGTCGACTACAATTCTCCCAGCCTCTGGCTCTGTTACCTTGATTCCCAGGCCTTTCCCGAAGACAAAGAACACCGTCGCGTATTATCAGCACCTCTTGTTCAAATGTATCCTCTCTTCCCTAAGCCTAACCCCTAAAGCAAAACTGTTATTCTAACTAATAAAGATGCGCTTCTCCACCTGCAACAGAAATGTGAGAAAGAAAAGATTCCGCATACGGATCAACATGGGCTTTGTTAAACACGTTTATGCATAAACATTATTACTGTGCATGTTTAAATCAGTACATTACATGTCAGTGAATTAGATTCTCATCAGTCACTAATAAATGAGCGTTAAACTTTCACTGTACTTTGCACATTATTACATTACACATTCTAATAACCAAATGTTAACACGACAATGGAATATATGTAAGTAGAGCCTACTCATGATTATAATGCACCCTTACAAATTAAAGGGCACCATGGTGCTCTATCAGCTCTCAGAGTTTTTTTTTGTTTTTTTTTTTTAAATCCTCATTAGCCTTTGAGCCACCCATATTCAAAAAAAAAAAAACGACACGATACCTACTATGGGCTTTTTATCTCATATACCAACCGTACAGAGTAGGGCTTGTGCAGCTTACCAACAGGTGCCAAGCCTCTCAGTTCATACCAACCTGGGTTTCCCGAGGCCACAGCCCCCTGGCAGCCGCTACCTTATCTGTGTATCCCTCTTGAGGGAGGGAAAACTGCCGGCGAGATAGGCCAAGACCTTAATCATTGGATTCGATTGTTATTAACCGGCCATATTCCCGACCCTATTCCCCCCCTTAACCAAAGTGTTGTAAAAAAGGTAACCAAAATCTGTGCTTTTTCTTTTCTGATCCATTGAGTCTAATTTAGCAAAATATCTCATAGCTTTCACCCATTCCAAAAGTGTTGGGGATATGGGCGAGACCCATAATTTACAGATTTCTCTGCGGGCAAGCAAAACTCCATAAAACACCAACTTAACATTATCATTAATATTCTTATTCTGCAAATCATATCTTCCAGTAATAATTAGTTCAGGGCTTACCTCAATATTCAGACCAACTGCCCGTGACAAGCTTTTACTTACTGCCTCCCAGAACTCCCCAATGCTTGAACAGTCCACAAACATATGCAAATCATCTACGTTGATACTTCTGCATTTAGGACATTCCACCAAGCCGCCAGCCTTGAATTTCGAGAGTCTACAGGGAGACCAATATGCTCTGTGGATAGTGAACAAAAGATTTCGCCTTAAATTTGCAGACTTAACTATTTTATATAGCATAGTCATCGTTACTTGCCATTGATCTTCCGTGGCGATGTCCGGCAAGCAATCACCCCACAAAGCCTCTGGAAGCAGGAACAAGCCATCCTCCATCTCCAACATTGCCCAATACCATAGAGCAACTTCTTTCTTGTAGACTTAAGTTGAGAAAAGTTTATCTTCGAGGTCATTCTGCAGACCAATCACAACATCCATTTTACTTGCCCAGCTTTGTATCTGTAAATATTTGAATTTTGAAAACCCTTTCCCCCAGGTGGCTTCCCCCTGTCCCCAATCAATCAGTTTTCCGTCCGGGAATAGATTACCCCAAGTCTGTAAGCCTGCAGCTCTTAACGGCATAGCCAATGCATCCTGAGACCAGGGGGTGAGCCTGGGGCATCCCAAATGGGAGCCCTATATCCATAGTAAGAAATTTTTAGAGCTCTCCTGATTTTATACCAGAGCTCTGCCGCTTCCCGCAAGATTTTCAGTCTTACTTTTTTTAAAAACGTAGGATCAGAAAATGTACACAAAAAAACGTCCTCATTATAATTGCTTTTCTTAAGCATAGCCAAAAACATATTTCCAATAGCTGTGGCCATCGGGACACCCAGTAATATTCTAAAGTTCTTTAACTGAAAAGCCCATGCATATAACATAAAATCTGGAGCCGCCAGTCCACCTTTAGCCCATTTTCTTCTGAGCTTCTTCCATGATGGACGGGACCCTTTCGATGCCCAAATAAAAGAGCAAATCTCACTTTGTAGCTTCTTAAACCAATCCTTATTAAATGCCAGGGGAATTGTCTCAAACAAAAAAGCTCTCAGAGGGTTGTGACCATTGACCATTTGAAGTTGCCATTTTGAAAAGTTCCAAGATGCAGTTGTTATAATCCGGTGTTGGTACATTACGTTCCCCCCTCCTCTTTCTTCCTTGGTTCAGCCTTACCTTGTCCTCAACATTCCACAGCTGACTCCAGCTCACTGGACTGTGGTGGTGGAAGAGAATAAAGACTTCTTAACACTTACCTGAGTGTTGTCTTCGTTTATATCACTGGTGACGATCTTTCATGTGGAGACTGATCACCACCACCCCCAACTTCTTCTCCAGTACTGCCTGCTTGCATCCACACCTGCACCCCAGAAGAATTGCATCTGGTGTCCTTCTGTTCTGCTGTCAACCAGTATAGTGTACCTTTGTGGATTCTTCAATTGCACATTCCTCTTCCCTGTGTGGGTGGATCTAAGGTACTGTTTTTGCGTAGTGTAGCATAGGAGTACCATCTGTAGAGTACTTGGGCCGCACTATCTCACACAATGGCATCAGACCCAAGTTATACCTAGTGGAAGCTATCTAAAATACTGAAGCGCCGTCATGTGTTGATGACCTTAAGCCCTTTCTGGGTTTATCGGAGTATTACTCTAGGTTTGTTCGCAACTATGCCAGCATCATAGAACCTTTACGGAGCCTGCTCAAGTCTAAAGTCCCTTATGTATGGAGCAATGAGTGTAATGACGCTTTCAAGGCAGTGAAAGAAGGTATTTTGGCTGCACGGTCTACGGGCAGATTTGACCCCACAAAGCCCACTACCCTATGTACTGATGCTAGCAACAAAGGGCTGGGAGCTAGCCTCACTCAATGTGTGGAGGGCAAAGAACAAGTGGTGGCATTTACCTCTAGTGCACTCAAAGGTTCAGAGAAAAATTCTTCGGTGGTAGAAAAGGAGGCGCTCGCTTGCTTTTGGGCCATAAGACATTTTAAGTTCTTCCTATGGGAATACCATTTACAGTTAAAACAGATCACAAACTCCTTATATTTGTGTTCACCACGAAAGAGTCGGACAGGACCACACCCCTGATTGCTAGATGGGTTTTGGGTCTGGAAGGTTTTAACTGCAAGGTTGTATATGAGCATGTACGCAAACTATTGTGGCAGATTACTTATCCTATTGAAGTAGAGGAGGATTTTGACAACGGGGAGTGTGAGGAAATTGCCCTAAAATAACCAGGCCTTAACAGAGAGAAATGCGAAGCTTGTGGAGGAGTGGATGAGGAAATTAAGTCCCTGAAAGAGTACATAAGGGAGGGCTGGCCATCAACCAAAGATGAGGTTATGGGGTCACTTTGCAAATATTGGGAGGTGAGACTAGAGCTCAACATATAAGAAGGGATGGTCTATAGAGGTGAGAAGATTATACTCCCTGAGAAGGTAAGGGCTAAGATCGTAGAATTAGCACACATAGGCCATCTAGGACGTAGTCTCACAAAAAACAAAGTACGCCTGGATTATTGGTGGCCAAGCATGGACTCCATGACAGAAAGCATAGTTTAGGAATGTTTTGAGTGGCTGGGGGCTGCTTCTTGGAGAGGGAAGAACTCCTGCACATAGGGCGGGAAGAGACGCCGCAAGGACTCCTGCGCCTCTCCATAACCCCCGCGGCCCCTGGGGGACACGTGAGGGAAGCTGCGGAGCCTGGACAACTGGGGGACCCTCTAGAGCAGGGAGCGGGTCCCCCCGAGACGGCGACCCACCTGCAGGACCTTCTGTGGGTTGTGTGTGGACTGGGGGCGCCGCCATTAACGCTCCTGAGACCTCTCTTGCCTCTGCTTCTACAAGAAGGGCGAGGAACGCCTGTGCCTGAGCGACGGTGGGCCCCAGTCGAGCGGACCACGCTTTACATCTGCGGAGGGGGCTCCTTGCTGGGGAGTCGGGCTGGTTCGCGCTGACCGGAGGAGGACGCCGTAGGGGCCTCTGGGGGCCCTCCTTTCCTTCCCCCTCCCCCCTTGAGGAGAACACGGGTCGGGGCCGCTGGCGGAGGTTTGCCCACGTTGCCACACGACGGGCCCTGCAGGGGGGGGTGGACGAGGTCTGGAGCCGCGCTGCGGACAATTGGCATTGCAGACGGCTGGACACGACCCCCGTGGCTGGATTCTTCCGAGCGGGGTGCTGCTGGTTGGGTCCGCCTCGAGTGCCCAGTACCGGGAGATCTGACGGATCGCGCAGCGGAGACCGGGATCATTGCCCAGAATGGTTCGGAAAGGTGGGAAGACGGTGAAGAGCTCTGGAGGCCCGGCGTCGATGCAGGAGATTCCACCCACTGGTGGGGACGGAGCTTTGATGATGCCCATTGCGCAGCAACAGACGGAGGGGCCGCAGATTGATAAATTAGACATCATCCTGCAGGAAATCAGAGACTCTAGAGCGGTCCTGGAATAACAAATGGGCACCCTGGCGACAAACTTGTCCCTGTTGAAGGCGGACCACGGAAAGTTGGCGGACAGAGTGAAAGAGCAGGGCCTGATCATTGGCGAGATTAAACCGGCGGTGTCGGACCATGCTGCCTCTATTCAACAGCTCCAGATTCAGGTCGCCTCACTTATGGACAGGGTGGAGGATGCAAAATGTCGGAACCGCCAAAATCACATTCGCATCATAGGCCTTCCGGAATGTTGTGAGGGGTCTAGAGCTGCGGACTTTATGGAGCAGTGGTTTCGGGACCATGTGGCAGACGAAGGCCTGTCACCTCACTTCTGCATGGAGAGAGCGCATAGAATCCCGACGGGTAAGCCTGTTGCCGGACGGCCCCCACGCCCAGTTATAGTGAGAATCCTGAACTACCGGGACAGGGATGTACTGTTACAAAAGGCAAGGGAGAAGTCCCTCATCCAGTATGAAAATCAGAAAATCTCCCTCTACCAGGACTACACCAACATGGTCCAAAAGCAAAGGTCGTCCTATTTATATGTGAAACGGAAACTGCAAAAGGCCAACCTCAAGTACGCATTGCTGTTCCTGGCCCGTCTCAAAATCATGCACAACGGGAAAACCCACTTTTTCGAGAGCCCGACGGACGCCGAGGAGTGGCTGGAGGTGGTGGGTATGGACGGGAGCCAAGGACCCTCACAGGGATTGAACACGGCGGAATCGAGTGACACCCAGAACGCGAAGGAGAAGAGGCCCCCCAGGTTGAGACGCAGTGGGCGGAGGCGTGGACCATCACAAGAGCAACAGAAGGAGAAGCAGCTGGACGCTTTGGCGATGGCAGGGTCCTTTCGAGAGAACCCCAAGAAGGTCACGACGGACTCGGAGGATAGTACGGTTCACTTGGACTCGGACCATAGCGTCCTTTTGTTCCCCACTGTAACGCCCCGCACATCTGATGAGGTGATGGACAACTGCGGGAACGAAGTCTTGACCGGAAGTAGCTGAATGGACTGCTAACCGAATTGTATTTTTCTATTACTTGATTATGTTCTGTACAGTGGCCGCTGTTGGGACTGGGGAGGGAGATAGTCCACGCAGGGGTGGCGGATATGGATGACCTTGTCTGTATCCTGTTGTTACGCTTGGTCCAGAACGGATGTATTTCGTTAAGAATGTAAGGCATGGGTGATCAGGGACTCATTTCCCCCACTACACATTGGTAACATCGCCCCAAGAACAGTATACCATAGAGCTGGCGGAGCCCGCTGGGCTGCAAGTGAAAACTGACATGGTGCTCGGCCAACCCCCCGATGGCGAACGCATTGACTCTTTGGTCCTTTCGAGACTTGTTAAAGTGTTGGGCCCAGCTTGGTTTTATAGCTGCGCAGTTTTGTTTTTTTGATGTATTGAGGGTGGGGGGGTGGGTTCTGTCCTGGTGGTTGTTAAGTAGGGCTCAGGCTGGTGGGCGGTGGAGGTTGCAGAGTAGGCACACTTTTGACTATGGCTGATATGAAGGGGAAATATGGGATTACGACGTGGAATGTGAGAGGACTGGGGGCGGTTCAGAAGAGACACAGAATACATGCCTTCCTGCTGAGACACCACACTTAGATAGCCTTTCTACAGGAATCCCATCTTACTACATCGGAGGCTCTTAAATTGCGGAAAAAATGGAGGGGCACGATATTGTCTACGACCTATTCTGCTTTCTCTAGAGGCGCAACCATCTGGATTCGACATGGCACGCCGTTCCTGGAAGCAGAAAGGAGGGTGGATGATCAGGGGCGGTACATATTAGTGAGGGGTACACTAGAAGGCTCACCAGTGGTGCTAGATTGTATCTATGCCCCGAATTTCGATCAGGATAAATTTTTGCAGAGAGTGGGACAGGCGTTGGCAGACTGGACCACTACCCCTTGGATATTAGGCGGAGATTGGAATATGATCATGGATCTGGACCGTGACAGATCGCATCCCTCCCTACAGGTGGCGGGAGTCTCTAGATTGACGGAGCTATTTCATACATGGGCAGCGGGATGGGGCTTAAGAAATGTCTGGCGTTCTCTCCACCCCGAGGACAGGGAATACTCTCATTACTCCCACATACACATGCTCCACACTAGGATTGATCGATTCCTTTGTTCCGAACAGCTGTTGTCCAGAATTGAAAATCCGGAATATTTGGCAAAAACCTTTTCGGATCATAGGCCCCTGACGTGCACTCTCCTTTGGGGGAAGGTCCCTACCCCGGTCCCCACGTGGCGGTTAGACCCGCTCCTACTTGAGGATGGCCCCCTCAGGGCGTCCCTGTCCGACACACTGGGCAGATACTTTGCAGAGAACTGGAACACAGCTTCTACGAATTTAGTGGTTTGGGATGCTATGAAGGTGATGGTACGGGGAGCGGCGATTGGGCAACTTGTGGGTGCTCGTCGGGAGATACACCGGAAACTACAAGACATAGAGGACAGGCTTAAACGACTGGAGCGGGAGGTGGGGGTTGACCCCACCAAGAGGGGAGAACTACAATTAGAAAACATAGAACACGCGGATACTCTCGAAACATTACGAGTCATTGATCACAAGGAACACCTCCGCAGACAACATGCAGATGCGGATAGATCGGGCGCTTTGCTAGCCCGTTTGGTCCAGGAGCACCCAGACATCCCGGTGATAACCAGGATTAGGACGCAGGACGGACGTCTAGTGGACACGCAAACTGAAATAAACAGGGCATTCCATGATCACCTGACTGTGTTGTATGCGCAACCTATACGCGCCGACCCGGATCGAATATCTGCCTTTCTGTCTGAACTCCAAGTCCCAGTACTGACCGCCGAGGCCCAAAAGGACCTTGAGGGCCCTATTACCCAACACGACATTCGGGTGGCTATCAAATCCCTGAACCGCAAGAAGACGCCGGGCATGGACGGACTCCCAGTGGAGTTTTACGCGACCTATTCAGACACCTTGGTGCCGGTCGTGGAGAAGGTCTACCGAGCGGCACTAGTAGAAGGCCGATTGCCTGAATCCACGATGCAGGCGTTGGTCGTCTCGTTACCTAAACCCGGGAAGGATGCCTTAGAGATGACAAACTACAGGCCGTTATCGATGCTCTCCACAGAATACAAAATACTCAGCAAAATTATAGCGCTGCGATTACAGACGCTCCTTCCGGCCCTGATCCACAGAGATCAGTGCGGGTTTCTTCCGGGTAGAAGCACCTCCATGAACACGCACCGATTGCACGCACTCATGGCGTCCACGCCTCCGACCCTCCCTAGAGCGGGTTGTATAGCCTTAGACCTCCGACAAGCTTTTGATTCACTGACCTGGTCGCATATGTTCCAGGCTTTGGAGAGATTTGGAATCCCTGCCCCCCTCTTGGCGTGGATCAGATTGCTTTATACTGCTCCGTCAGCAAGGGCACGTACGGGGAGGCATATCTCTGACGCATACGCGATCCATCGTGGCACTAGACAAGGTTGCCCCTTGTCCCCATTGCTTTTCGTTCTGACCCTGGAACCACTGGCCGTGGCCCTGCGGACCAAGATGGAACGGAGGGGTATCCCCAGCAGTGGCGTTCAACATTTGATATCAATCTACACGGACGATATATTGTTGTTCCTCCGCGACCTAGAGACTGACCACACGGACATATACGAGATCTTTGAGAACTTCTCTTCAATCTCGGGCCTGGCCATTAACCCTCAGAAGTCCATTGGCTTCTACTTCAGGGATGCTCCGAATCCCGGCTTTATACCTTTTGGGGTTCACCTTATCCCGGTGGCTCCCGCCACATTTAAATACCTTGGGATTCAGGTCTATAGACAACAAGAGGACCAGATAGCGGGCAATATTACCAAAGCCATCTCAAGCCTCCGCACCTCGGTGGGGTTTTGGACGACATTGCCACTCTCAATCATGGGAAGAATTGCGATCTCTAAAATGGTCATGCTCCCCCGCATGCTTTACTTCTTTGTTAATCTACCGGTAATCCTGCCACAATCTATCTTTGACACCCTCAATTCACTCCTGACCACCCTGATCTGGGGGGCGGGGAGAAGACGTATTGGCCTTCGGAAGTTACAGTTGGGCACCAGAGCCGGTGGGCTGGGGGCCCCGGACTTTAGAGGTTATTACTATGCTAGCCAACTTCAATGGCTATCTTACTGGACGGCGGGACGGAATCTGCATGAAATAGATTACACGACTGACAGATTGCGTCGCGGAGAGCTACATGCCCTGCTACTCCCGAAGAGCCGCATTCCTGCGGAATGTCACCCACTCCTGCGCACAGCTCTGAGGTGTTGGCGGAAAGCCTTAGCGTATACGTCCTTGGCTGAGGCGTATGCGGCTAACATTCCCCTACTGGGTGTCCCTACGCCACAAGGCAGGCTTTCGGACAGAGCGCTCCGGTCATGGCATGAGGCGGGCGTGGAAAGAGTCGGTGACTTTTTTGGAGATGATCACCTGCTTACACATGAGGCCTTCGTACAGGCCACTGGCGCCCCCCTGGACTGTACCTACTACAAGCTGCTGTCACGCACTTCATACAACACAGATGGGCACCACAACGTCTACAACCCCCACAACACGAACTAGTACACTTGCTATACTACATGGGATCGGGAGGACACCTAGTGAGATGGTTGTATACAGGGGTTAGGGCACATGCAGCAGCCTCACTCACTGCGCTTATGCGAACATGGGCGCACGACATGGGTCAAGATCTGTCTGAAAAAGACTGGGCTACGATACTAGAACATCCCAGGCAGGTATCTCGTAATGTCAGGTTCAGATTTATACAAGTGCTGGTTCTACACAGGGCATACCTGACCCCTCTGAGGCTCCATAAGATGTTCCCGGGCTCCTCTCATAATTGCCCACGCTGTGGAGAGGACCTAGCTGGGGTCTTACATATGCTGTGGTTGTACCCACGACTCCGGGAGTATTGGTTGGGCGTGTGCCGGACGCTGCGGACGGTAACGAACCTGCCGGTGCCGGAAGAGGCGCTGTACTGCCTGTTGGGTTTGCGCAGAAGACCTAAGACGCTAAAGGCCCAATTGAAATTACTGGACCTCGCACTGCTGTTGGCACTCAGGACGATCACAATGAGATGGAAGTCCCCCAGACTCCAGGGATACTGCTTTGGCAGGCAGAAGTACTTAAATGGGACAGGGCGGAGGGGACAACACTTCGGAGGGAGGAAACACGTGGCCTCCGGAAATTTCCGATTTCCCTAGAATGGGAGGCTATGCTCATTACACTGGAGAGCGAGGACCTCAGCCTGAGTGTAGGGAATGGGCCGGAGACCTAGAATGGAAGGATTGGTGTCACTACAACGCATGCTTTTACCACGCATGCCTTTACAACGCGGTTTTTACCACGCAGTCCATTACAACGCATAATGCTTTTAGGCGCTGGATAGTGAATTATTTAATTTACTATTCCAACTCCAGTCCCCGTGGATAGCAGGGAAGGTGTTGGATAGTATATTAAATACATTCCCTATCCTAGAGCGCCCCCCAGCGCATTGCGTTGTAATGGTTTGCGTGGTAAAAGTTGCGATGTAATGGTAGTGCGTTGTAAAAAATTCGTTGTAACCGTGCTACACCGAATGGAAAGACCTCACGGAATATAATGAGTGAGGAAAGGCCCCAGTTAGCTGTATTCTTTGTGTTAGTACCTGTAATGCCCCACGAGGCAACATATATTACCGCCAACGACAGCCGGGTACGCCCGAGCAATCTTTAGATAGGGAAATTGATATACCGCCGGGAGAGGGGAGGTTCATGTACACAGATGGGTGGGGGAGGTGGGAGGGGAAAGGGATGTTGTGACATTACCTTTGTATCATAATACGATGCTGAAATGAGACCAAATTGTAAATTACTAAGGTCTAAGTTCTCCTGTCTAGTATCACGGTTGAGAAATGACAAGTAGGGTAATGCATGGGGAGAAAACAGAAAACACCGGCTGATATGTTGACACTGTGTAATGCAAAGCGGAAAAATGTGAGACTGCAGCTGTGAATAAAGTTTTTTTTTAAAAAGGAATGTTTTTGAGTGTGGGAAGAGTGACAAAATTCACCAGACACGCAAACCCCCAATGTCCCCCGTAGAGGTTCCCAATAGACCTTGGTCTAAATTGGCAATGGACATTATTGTTCCGCTTAACCTTAAATTGCTCAGAGAGTGCTTCATTGTTGTGTTGGTAGATTACCACACTCGGTGGGTGGTGTTCAAGTGTATGCATCAAATAGATACAGAAGCCATCATAATGTTTTTGAAAGGGGCATTGAAGAAGGTATCTCTGATGTGTTGGTCACAGACAACGAAGTACAATTCAAGTCAGAAAACATGAACAGATTTTTGAGTGAATTGGGCATTGCTCATCATAAAACGGCCTTGTATTGCCCCCGCACTAATGGACTGGTAGAGCAGATGAATCGGATGTTTAAGGAGTGTTTACACAGGGCAGAGTCCCTTGGCACATCTGCTTTAGCCGCTTTACAAGACACCATTTGGGGGTATCACTCTACTCCCAACATGATCAGAGGGATATCCCCATTCATGTCATTAAGAGGCAGAGCAGCAAGAAAGAGGTTATCCTCTCCCAACGTAAAGAAGGTAAAGGAGTGTGTAGAGGACCGTAACAAAATCTCCAAGAAAGTGGGTGAACACCAGGCCAAATATGACCACACAAAGCATGTCAAATTTCATTTGTTTCAGTAAGGAGATTTGGTTTGAATTGACCTTCCTAAACCTCGCAGGAGAGAGGCCTCCAGATTTTCTAAACCCCTCAGAATCACCAAGGTGGGCATGAATATGGTACAACTTGAAAATGGCCAAACCTGGAGTAAGGACAGAATCGTTCCTCACATAGGTGGGGAAGGGCCCAGTGACAATCAGGATCAAGTAGGAGCTAGGAACCTGGGCAGGTAATATGGTACCGCAAGTTCCCAGAATTTCCCAGAGAAATAAAACTATTCCGGTGTGGGCCAAAGACTGTAGTTTAACTTGAGGTATGGTGTTTACGTTACCTGCTCTGCAGAGTGTGTTCAGTTAGTATCCATGCTTTGTATTGGTATGACCTGTTTTTGGACCTTTCTCTGTGCTTCCTTTTTTCCTCACTCTCTCTCTCCTCTTTGCTTTCCCCTTTCCTTTGCTCACCGTGCATAAGAGGTGTGTTATAATCCGGTGTTGGTATATTCCATTCCCCCCCCTCCTTATTTCTTCCTTGGTTCAGCCTTACCTTGTCCTCAACATTCCACAGCTGACTCCAGCTCACTGGACTGTAGTGGTGAAGGAGAATAAAGTCTTCTCAACACTTACCTGAGTGTTGTCTTTGTTTATATCACTGACGACGATCTTTCGTGTGGGGACTGATCACCACCACCCCCAACTTCTTCTCCAGTGTTGCCTGCTTGCATCTACACCTGCACCCCAGAAGAACTGCATCTGGTGTGCTACTGTTCTGCTGTCAAACGGTGTAGTGTACCTTCTGTGGATTCCTCAATGTCACAATCCTGTTCCCTGTGTGGATCTAAGGTACTGTTTTGCATAGTGTAGCATAAGAGTGGCATCAGTAGAGTACTTGGGCCACACTATGTCACACGATGGCATCAGACCCAAGTTAGACCTAGTGGACGCTATCCAAAATACTGAAGCGCCGTCATGTGTTGATGACCTTAAGTCCTTTCTGGGTCTATCAGAGTATTATTCCAGGTTCGTTCGCAACTATGCCAGCATCGTAGAACCTTTATGGCGCCTGCTCATGTCTAAAGTCCCTTATGTATGGAGCAACGAGTGTAATGACTCTTTCAAGGCACTGAAAGAAGGTATTTTAGCTGCATCGTCCCTGGGCAGATTTGACCCCACAAAGCCCACAACCCTATGTACTGATGCTAGCAACAAAGGGCTGGCAGCTAGCCTCACTCAATGTGTGGAGGGCAAAGAACAAGTGGTGGCATTTACCTCTTGTGCACTCGAAGGTGCAGAGAAAAATTACTCTGTGGTAGAACAGGATATGCTCGCTTGTTTTTGGGCCATAAGACAGTTTAAGTTCTTCCTATAGGAAATGCCATCTACAGTTAAAACAGATCACAAACCCCTTATGTTCGTGTTCACCACGAAAGGGTTGGACAGGACTACACCCAAGATTGCTAGATGGGTTTTGGGTCTGGAAGGTTTTAACTTCAAGGTTGTATATGATCCTGGTACGCAGAATATTGTGCAGATCCCTTACCTTACCTTGTCCTCAACATTCCACAACTGACTCCAGCTCACTGGACTGTGGTGGTGAAAGAGAATACAGTCTACTCAACACTTACCTGAGTGTTGTCTTTGTTTATATCAGCTGTACAAAAGGGATAAGATATGGGTGGAGTGATGATATGTCATCTTTGACTTGGGCAGAGGTGCACATTTTCTCGAACATTCCAACCCCACTTAATACCCATGCATAAGGGAGAGACTTTGACAAGCACTGATATCTAAAGATGACACGTTCTGAAGGACCCCTCCTAGATGAACACCTTTCTGGGGTGGGGGAACACTTTGAACTTGTACTGACTTGGACTCTCTGGACCTGTGTCTAGCCTCCGAAGTCTTTGCAGGGGAGACAGTAGTTTGTGAACTAGTTGGGAACCCTGCAGGAGAGGGTTCCCTTAGAAGGTCTGTGAAATGGTTCTACAGGGGTGACCATTAAAAGGGGAGCCCCTGACTCCTGCTGAACAGCAGTTCCCCCTACAGATGACCTGGAGTCCAGGGGGCCTGGTAATGCAGTCGGGGAGGATAGTCTGCCTTGGTGGCTGCATGGTGTTGCATCATAATATGTATCTGGACAACATGCTCAGCATTCCTTCCATGGTAACCAGGAGGTATTGTTCTGAGTTAACCATGAGAAGATATCTGGCAGTTGCAGAGGAAGGGCATGTCTGGGGGTTGTACATATGCACTTACAATAAGTTCTTCTTACAAATATTTGTCTGCGCCTCTTAAAAGTGGCGACGAGGATGGGATGGATTTTCCTTGAGGGCAGACTGAATTATACTGCGAGTCATCAACCCCTAGACGAGTGATAATTTACTAAATTGTTGAATATTGTGTTCCAAGACGTCCTACAGACAAAATGTGCTTTTGAAGAAGCTGACTGCCAAACAGCAATACGGAGATCAGTGAAGCCCAATTAGCACGGTTGCAATTTGGTGTAATTACGGTACCTGACTGTGGTAATATTATTCTTTTCTCTCTTGCTTAATCTCTGATGTCATCTTTAGAATTGTATGAGTAATGAGAATGTTACACATGTAATGGGAATGTTGTTATGACCTGGATTCTAGATCAGAGTAGCGGTTGGAGCTGATCTGATCTAGACGCTTTGGTTTGTGCTCTTGTGGGTCCTTGGATTTGAATTAAATAAATCCTTCTTAAATTTATATATGCCTTCTCCGCTTTTTACACTGACAACAAGAAATCTACTGATGAACTCCGTTATACTGCAATACAAAGGTTAGTGGAAATTAATTTATGTAGTCGAAACCAGCATTGCCTGATAATCAGGGCTGTTGTGAGCCGATGTTATAACTGCCGGCATTGCGGTGTTGAAAAGACAAGCGGAAGCAAGTTATGACAGGAAATTTTACGCAGAAGGATAGAATTTGCTTGTAACAAACCAACAGTTGATTGCGTGAAGTTGAGTGTGGACAGACCTCTAACGCTACAATTGTGGTCATTTAACTGGATAGTGCATAAAGATTTAACTCTGCATAAATTAATTGAGATATTCGGCAATCGGGCAATATGGATGGACGAGGAGGAACGACATATGAAATTCCAGACGACATATGAAAGTCCTGAAGTTAACTGTTACAATTTGTTCAACGTATGAAACTCACTGAAGTTAACCGTTACACTTTGTTCAGGGTTGTGCACATACAAAGTTGTTATTAATTAAGGACTCACCGGCTGGTGCTCGTGCTTGTTCCATGCTTGTTATTGTGCATCACGCTGCATTCCACATCGAAATTATCTACGCCGTTCCTGCCTGAAACGCGCAAGGTATTGTGGGATCTGCATCGCGCTGAGACGCATTTCGTGAAGATGCTTGCCAGGCCCCAGTGTGTGGTTGCTATGACAACCACTAGAACACTAGCGCGATTAGACCTGAGAAGTCTTTGCTGTTGCTCCCTGAAAAGCGCAATATATTGTGGCAACTGCATCACTCTACCACGTATTGCATGAAGACGCTTACCAGAATATTGTAGAGCGATTACACGTGAATGGGAAAGTTTGCTAAGGTTATATTTACACGAGGATTAAATTATCTTGGTGAACTTGTTCAAGGCTTCACATTCTGGATTGATAACAAGGAACCTACAGATTGTGAAGGAGAACCTGTCATTGATGCAACACTGAGGATTACAATACTAATTAGACCACGGTGACTACTTTTATTTTTTTTTGTCATTTAGTATTTATAATCTATTTCAGGGTTTGTACAGAAAATTGGACAGCCGTGACTACATTTATTGTGTTAAATTATTAAAAAAATGTTTTAGATAATTCTATTCCAGTGACAATTGTGTGTCGTTGTTGTATCTCATTTAATTTATTTCACTATTAGAAAGGAGCATATGAAAGTATATTAATATTATATTGTTATTATCCTTTACACTATTTCCAACAAATAAGTAGAGAAAATTGTAACATGGATATGTTATCCATAACAGCAGCACCCAAATTTTTACAAAATCCCGGAGAACCCATTTACAGTGGGAAGACTGGATAGAATCACTTGAGACATATTTAGAGGCTATTGGTGGAGAAGATGTTATACATTCCCGAAAGGTAGCGTTGCTTAACCATAACTTGGGTATAGAGGGTAGAAAGGTAGAAAGGTAGAAAGGTATTGAAGACACTACCTATTGGTACTGACAAGAAACAGATAATTATCAAAGAGAACACTAATGAGGACGTGAATAAGGATGAGGGTGAAGAAGGGAGTAAAAAGGATGAGGTATTTGGAGATCTACAGTACGATGAGGTCATTTATAGTGATGAATATATTGAAGTGGTTAAAGCACTCGAGAAAACTACGGGAAAAAAGTTACCATTGTGGTAGAAAGACACAAGTTTTTCTCGCGTTCCCACTTAAATGGGGAATCTGTTGAGCAATACATTTCTATTTTGAGTACCCTTGCCTCCACTCTCAATTTCAGAGATCTACATGAGGAGATCATAAGAGACCAATTCATTAATAGAACTAACAATGCCAAAATTCTGGAAAGATTACAAAAAACCATTTAAATAGCAAGACGGGTTGAAAACACTTCTAAGTATGTTAAAGAACTAAACTCGGAAAAGACAAATACTACCAAAGTGTGTGCAGTAGAAAAAATTCTTGCCAAAAAGAAAGGAAGTAATACCAAAACCAATATACCAAAAAACAACAAAATATGTTATGGATGTGGCAGCACTAGACACACTGCTAATTCAAGCAAATGGTATGCAGTCAAGGAAACATTTTATAAATGTAAAAGAATTGGTAATTTAGCACGCATGTGTAAAGCTGGACCGTTAACCATCCCAAAATGGACACCCCCTGTGAACGCTATTAGAGAGAATTCTGATGATGACAATTCTGACAATGATGGGGAGAATGAAATCATGGTTATTTGTGACAATGTTATTAATGAGGTATCTAGGGGTTACAACCCACCCAAGTGTAACTTAGGTATTAATGGTACTAAAATAACTGTGTGGGACGATTCCTGCTACCCCTATACCATTTTAGATAAAGAGAAGGTAGGTAGTCTCCAATTGAGTCCTCCTGATGTTGAACCAGTAGGGAACTGTGGGATAAAACATCCATTATTATGTTTTTTCAAATGCTCCTTATCCCATATAGGTAAGGTAGCTACCAGCAGAGTATATGTAGTAGTGAAAGGAAGAGCATTGCTTGGATGGTGTGAACAAACAATTCTGGGTATCACATTGGACCCTAACCATCCACAACAAGTATTGGTCACTGAAAATTCTGAAACAACCAAAGGGAGCACAACATTTCCTAATCTATTTGAAGAAAAATTGGGTTGTTTAAAAAAATGTGAACATCGTATTGTACTTAAGCACAGTAATGTTCCGTGTGTAAATAAGGCAAGGAGTGTACCTTTTACACTTAGAGAAAAATTTAAAGCAGAATTACAAAGGTTATGCAAGGCGAATGTTATTGAGCCCATTGAGTCATCTGAATGGCTTAGTCCGGTGGTTTTGGCTCAGAAACCAGACGGCAACTAACGCATGTGTATTGACTTGAGAGATCTTAACCGCAACATTTTAGTTGACATATACCCATTACCTCTCATTAACGAAATGGTATCTTCTGTAAACAATGGCAAGTATTTTTCATTGATAGATTTGTCTAATGGATATCACCAGCTAAAATTACATCCATCCTCTAGACACCTTACTTCTTTCATCACGCCGGAAGGAGCCTACCAATTCATTAGAATGCCATTTGGCCTGGCGTCTGCTTCAGCAGTTTTCCACAGAGTAATGAGCAGAATCTTGGGTGGGGCTGGACCGGAGCTAGCGGTCTAGTCATTCCGGGAGGCAGGGCATAAAACGATCTAACGCCCAGGGCTCCTCGAGAACGTAAGGTTGGTGGCAGCAACTTAGCTCTCTGGGAACCTATTGCCTTGCTAAATTTCACGCGCAGTTAATGGTTGTGATTGCTGCAGTACTGGCACGATTTAGGTGTCAGCGCTGCGTATTATTTTATGCCTGTAATTTTAAATCAAAATTCGATTGCACTCACTAAAACTTACCGACTGTGTTGTGTTTAACATCTGTACCCCGCCCCGTTCCACCGCGGCTGGTGCCGTTTGTGTGGAGGGCGAGGCGAGGCGCCATCTTGGGTGGGGCTGGACCGGAGCTAGCGGTCTAGTCATTCCGGGAGGCAGGGCATAAAACGATCTAACGCCCAGGGCTCCTCGAGAACGTAAGGTTGGTGGCAGCAACTTAGCTCTCTGGGAACCTATTGCCTTGCTAAATTTCACGCGCAGTTAATGGTTGTGATTGCTGCAGTACTGGCACGATTTAGGTGTCAGCGCTGCGTATTATTTTATGCCTGTAATTTTAAATCAAAATTCGATTGCACTCACTAAAACTTACCGACTGTGTTGTGTTTAACATCTGTACCCCGCCCCGTTCCACCGCGGCTGGTGCCGTTTGTGTGGAGGGCGAGGCGAGGCGCCATCTTGGGTGGGGCTGGACCGGAGCTAGCGGTCTAGTCATTCCGGGAGGCAGGGCATAAAACTAAATGTGTATCCGGGAGCGCAGCGGGCGCGACGAATGCGCGCCGAAGTCGCGCTTAAGTCGAGCCCGTCTGCGCCAATCCGCGGCCGACTGGGGCCTGGGGCCAGTACCCCTGGTCGACTGTACACTTACTCTTCCCAGGACTTGATGCTGTTAAAACCTTTAGATAATTTATGCCCACTATTACCACCGTATGTACTTAATCGCGCTGCCCTTTATGGCATTCTTAAACCTGAGTATATAGCTAGTGAAGATATGCATTCTAAACCCCGTTTGCCTCCTCAACCCTCATTGGAACTAGAGACCATGCTTAAATGTTACTATTTGAATACTAGGTCAATGGCTAAACATCATATGGACATATTTTTTATGCTACAAGCTGAGCAACCTGATATTTTGCTCCTTACGGAGACTTGGCTCAATGCTGACTCATTACCACATATCCTGGCAGCTGTTCCTTCTGATTATTACATCTTAAATGTTAATAGATTTGCTGATAAAAGGGGTGGAGGAGTAGCAGCTATTATCCCCAAAATCTATAAGTTCTCATTATTACCTTCTCTTGACCTTACAGGGTCAGAGAACATCGTTTTTAAAATGGACACTGATAGTGGATCATTATTAATGATCCTTATCTATCGCCCCCCTCAAACTATGCCCACATTTGCTGTTTCACTGGCAGAACAACTAGCTCACCTTACTATTAACTATAAAAAAATTGTGTTGTTGGGCGATTTTAATCTTTGGCTTGATGCCACTGACTTAGACACCCAGGCAGCTGCATTAAAAGAGGTACTATTGGATTTGAATCTAATTCAACACATTCACTTGCCAACTCATGAAAAAGGGCATAGTCTTGACCAAATATGGTCTCAGAATATCCCCCTGGTTATTTGTTCCATTACTCCCTGTATTTGGACGGACCACTTCCTGATACATTTTACTCTCGCCATTACGAAGAGCAAAAAGCAGCCATTCCAGACAGGTGGGAAAGTTAGAATATGGAAGAACATTGATACTTCAGCTTTCCTGGACACTTTGAAGTTGTCCCCTCCCTCCATGGCTCAGGACATCGATGGCATTGAAGAAGCCTATTCCAACTGGCTACGTCAGGCAGCAGACGTTCATGCCCCTTGCTCTAATTTTGCCCGCTCCCGACCAAATGACGCACATAAGTGGTTCACATCTCACTTGAAGTCTCAAAAATTGGAAGTCCGTCAAAAAGAGCGGAAATGGCGAACTGGTTATTTGGCACAAGATAAAGCCAATTACTGTAAGGCCCGTAAGGAGTATCAGAAACTTGTCCTAAAACATAAAACTGACTATTTCTCGGAGAAAATATTGAACTCTCAGAATAAATCTAAAGAATTGTTCAATATTGTAGATGGTCTTAGTGGTAGTGACAGAACTACACCATTGGTCACTCCTACTCAGGATCTCTGCAATTCGTTGAACTCTTTCTTTCTTAATAAAATCTGTACCATAAAACACAGTATTTTTACTGTTTTGCCCCCCTCTCCGTTGGATGACGCGTATTATAACTGTGTGACGCTGGAATTCTTTCCCGTTATCGACGGTGATACCCTTTCCAAACTGTTTGCTAGGGTCAAATCGGGCTCACCTGACGATACCTGCCCCCCGCACATCCTGCGTGAGGTCGGCACAGTTATTCCTGAGGGTATACTATCTCTGTTAAATGGATCTCTTTCACAGGGTAAAGTCCCCAATAACCTTAAAAAGGCCTTACTTATTCCCCTGATTAAGAAAGTTGGAGCTGACCCGCTTGACCCGCTCAATTATAGGCCTATTTCACTGCTGCCCTATTGTGCTAAGCTGCTGGAGGCTCACGTCTGCGCTAATATGTCTCAATTCATAGAGGATACAGAATATCTTGAATTTAACCAAGCCGGCTTCCGTTCATGTCACTCAACTGAAGCAGTTATCTTGGCGGTACAAAATACCCTGAGGCAGAATGCAGATAATGGGATTCACCAGGCCCTGGTTTTACTAGACCTCTCGGCGGCGTTCGACACGGTTGATTATACCATCTTGGTCAACCGTGTCGAACAGGCTGGCCTTAGGGGACCTGCATTGAGTTGGATCCGTTCATTTATTACGGGTCGCACTCAATCTGTAAGACTGGGCCCTTTCACAGCTCCCACTACTTCCACCACATGCGGAGTACCTCAGGGTTCATCCTTGTCACCTTTACTTTTTAATTTGTACCTGCGTCCACTATTGTACTCCCTAAGAAAGGCGAAAGTTACCATCTTTAACTATGCGGACGATCTGCAACTCATCTTCCCTTTAAATACCAAGGACTCGGTGGAGGAATTCCAAAACACCATGTCGCACATTCAGGTTTGGATGAGTTGTAATCATCTAAAACGCAATCCAGGCAAGACTGAACTGGTCCTGCCTGGACAGAGTTTGTTAAGTTGGAGCCCATGCTTTTGGCCATCCAGCATGGGTGCTCCACCTCCTAGATCGTCCTCAGTTAAAAGTCTGGGCGTACTAATTAGCGAAGATCTTTCTTTGAAAAGACAGGTAGGTGCGGTAGTGTCTTCCAGCTTCTTTCAATTAAAAAAGAAAAGAAAAATTGCTTGCTTTCTTTCACAGGCTGCCCTCATCCAGGTTATAATTGCCTTGGTCCTGTCTCGACTGGACTTCTCCAATAGTCTCTATCTGGGGCTTCAAGTTGGAGAATTGAAGCGTCTTCAGAGGGTCCAGAATGAGGCTGCCAGATTGATTCTGGGACTCTCAAACAGACAATCTATTAGACCTGGGTTGAAACACTTACATTGGCTGCCAGTTGTGCAGCGAGTTGCATTTAAGACAGGGTGTATCCTTTTTAAATCTTTACAAGACTCCGGCCCTAAATTTATTAAAGATCTGTTTCTCAGATATAATCCTTCGCGAAACCTACGTTCCGCTCAAAAATCATTATTGATTGTTCCATCCTATAAAAGGAAGTGCCTAGGTGGTTGCTGTTTTGACCATCTTGCAGCCACCTTTTGGAATTCCCTTCCTCTTCAACTGAAATTGAGCGGTAACCTTCTTAATTTTAGACACTCACTTAAAACCTGGTTATTCTCGCAGGCTTACTGCTGAGTCCTTTAGTATTACCACTTTTAACTGTTGTGTTGTGTTCCTTCCTACAGCGCCATGAAGCCTCCGGGCGTACGAGCGCTTAATAAATATATATTAACATAACATAACATAACAGAATATTGGTGGGGTTGCCTAATGTATTGGTGTTCCAAGATGATGTGTTGGTGTGGGGGTCCAATCGTATTGATCATGATGCAACGTTAAGTAAAACATTGTAGAAGTTACAAAATGCAGGACTAACTGTGGGGGTAAAGAAATGTACATTTGGAGTGAAACAAATTGATTATTTCAGGCACACTTTAACCAGGGATGGTGTTAAACCAAAAATGAAATTACTAGATACCATCACAAATGCTCCATTACCTCAAGATAAGGAACAACTACGATCCTTCCTGGGTTTTGCGGAATTTTATTCAAAATGTGTTCATCATTTTGTTGACAAAGTTCCTAGGCTCAGAGAATTAATGAAAACAGGAGCTAAGTTTGAATGGACTGATGATTGTGAAAGGGATTTTAATTCCAGTAAGGATCAAATTGTTAAAGCTGTTTCATTGAAACCATTTAATCCCTCCCATCAGGGCATAATTGTTGTGGATTAGGAGCAGTATTGATGCAAAGTATTTAGGATATGAACGAGTTGTAGCATTTGCTTCCCGTACCTTGAAAGCTGTGGAATCTACTTATTCGGTCATTGAAAAGGAAGCTCTAGCATGTTGGTGGGGGGTAAATTACTTCAAAAACTACATATGGGGCACACAGTTTGAAATAAGATCTGACCACAAACTGCTCATAGAATTATTCATTACTAAAGCAGCTGCCAAGGCAACACCGAGGATTGCCAAATGGTTATTCAGGCTTCAGGGATATGATTTTACGCTTCATTATGTTATGTTATGTTATAGGGTTAGTTATGTTATGTTACAGGGTTTTATATAGCGCTCAACTGCCCCAGCCAAGGGGTATCCCGGCGCTTGCAACAGCAAGAAGAACTGACTGCCGCGACGAGAAGGCTTAACATAACTCAACATAACAGCCACCAGAAGCCTAATTTAAAGGAAAAAGGAAGGTTTTGATGGCTTTCCTAAAAGTCAGCAAATCCTCTAAGCCTCGTATTTGGACCGGCAAGGAGTTCCACAGTTTGGCAGCGAGATAGCGGAAGGAGCGGCCGCCCGCCCGGGAGCGCTTCACCCGCGGAACCGCTACCAGGTGCTGCCCTAGAGAGCGGAGTGCTCGCGGAGGAACATACGGGATCAGCAAAGTACAGAGCATCTGAGGTGTAGCGAGCTTCAGGATCTTACAAGAGAGCCTGGAAGTCGTAATGTCCATGCTGATTGTTTATCCCGCTTATCTTTGGAGTGTGATGAAGATGGAGTCGACTCTAATGATGATTGTGTGGTAGGAAGTGTAGTTGAGTCATGTGAAGGTGCCATATCGTGTGATGAGTGGAAGGAAGCTTTAACTAATGACAATACCCTCAAGGAACTAATTATTGAACTTGCAAAACCATCTGGGTCTAATTGTTTTCTTAAAAAAAACAATTGGAGAGTTTTGGACTGTGTGGACTGAACTTTCTGTTGTGGATGATGTGTTACGCAGAAATGGTAGATTAGTTGTTCCGGAAAGGTTACAAAATAGCCTATTGAAATTATTACATGAAGAACATGGTGGTATGTCGGCAATGAAGAGAAAAACCAGAGAAACCTTTTGGTGGCCAGGAATAGATAAAATATAGAAGACCATGTACGTGAATGCATGGAATGCATGTGCAGTGACAAAACTCATAGAGTAGAGGAATCACCTATTTCTTCAACTAATTTTCCCGATAGACCATGGGAGAAAGTTGCAATGGATATTTGTGGCCCATTTTCATCCAAAGATTCTAGTTAACAAGTATGCAATTGTACTGATTGATTACCACACGAAATGGCCAGAAGTAGCATTTACTGGAGACATTAAAGCATATAATGTCATTGAATTCTGTGATAAAATCTTTCGTAGAGAGGGTTATCCTGACAAGTTAACTACGGATAATGGTCCACAATTCATATCTAACGAATTTAAGACATTTCTTAAATGGGGGTTATTCACCACACCACTGCTGTTTATAATCCAAGGGGAAATGTTCTTGTGGAAAGATTTAACAGGGTTTTAAAAGAATGTGTACAGTTGTCGGAAGAGTCCGGTGAAGATTGTAAAGAGGCAGTGAAGGAGATGTTGTGGAGCTACCGTTCTACACCACATTCAGGTACTAAAGAGTCTTCATTAAAACTCCTCAAAGGTAGGCAACCAGGTACAAAGGCTGCTCCTGGTTGGATGTTCAAAGACTTTTCACGTTCTGCATGTAAGCAAAGTTTGGAGTGTAGAGTGAAGAGTTATCAGGACAAGTATGTGCACAGGCACAACGACAGGTTAAAAAGGAACAGTTGCATTTTTGCAATTGGGGATTGGGTAAGAACATACAGTGTGGGAGTGCAAAATAGAGGTCTTTCAAAATGGTCTGTACCTAAATGCATAACTAAGATTGAGGGTAATAGTGTTTGGTTGAGTGATGGTAAGGTATGGAATACACGCAGTGTGACCTTGTGCAACAAATTAGAAGTTAACACCTGGTTAGGAAAAGAAGAGCACAATCAGGTGGAAAAAAATGGTGATGTTGAGAACAGCGACAAACATAACGTCAAACGTACCAAAATGATTCCAAAATGGCACAATGACTATGTGACTTATTGATATATCTTTTGTATTATAGATTGCATAGTGTTATCAATCATAATTGTGTTATCTTTCCTTTATATATTATGCTTTAATATTTGTTATATATGTTTTTGGAGTTGTTAAACAAGGGAGATGTGTTGCATCTTAATATGTATCTTGGCAACATGATTAGCATTCCTTCCATGGTAACCAGGATTGTTCTGAGTTAACCATGAGAAGAGAGCTGGCAGTTGCAGAGAAAGGACGTGTCTGGGGGTTGTACATATGAACTTACAATAAAGTTCTTCTTAAAAATACTTGTTTGTGCCTCTTAAAACATGGTGGTGCTGACTACTAGAAGCCCAGACAGACGAGAATGTCTTGGGTACTGCCAAGATCCCTTTACCAGTAGACTGTTAAGAGTTAAGAGGCAGAAGGGCTGGTTCTGAGCTCTCTCTCTCTCATTAGAGAGAGAGTAGTTTAAATAAATCAACTCTTAGACAACAAAAAACATTAGAGGCAAGGAGGCCTGAAGCCAACACTCCTGGTGACAGTGCAATACTAGGAGCTTAGTAAACAAAATACAAAAGCGCTAATGCGGCCATAGAAATCAGCGTTTGTTCATTTCCCCCCACAGCACACAGATTTTCATTGATTGTAACACATGAAAGTCTAGAATCCCAGGGGACCAGCTATTGGGAATGTGTGACGAGCTGTCAACTTCACATTTTCCGACTTTAAGCACCTTTATGCGCCACCTAGTCATTTACCCCAGGAAGGGCAAGATCCCTAGAGCATTGCTGGGTGCCTCAACTGCTCCCTGGGCCGATGTCTTGGGGGAGCGTCGAGCACCCAGCAGGAAGGTTACTGCCCGCAATGCCTGTTGGTGGGAGGAGTAAGCTCCAGCACAGGTACACAGAGAGCACTGTGCCCAGCCTGAATGGAGCTCACTGGGGCAGCGAGGACTGTGGGACCCCTCATCGCGCCTGATGAAAGCACTGTGAGAAGATGAGGCCAGACACCCAACTTCCAAAAAATTTAAAACTGCAGTGAAGATAAGGAAGTGAGAAATGAAGCAGCTCATGGCCTGAGTGTGTTTATTTGATTATAAGCCTGCTTGTGAGCATCGAAATGTGCATCTTTGGTTTGGTGGTGCCTCAGTAAGGCAGGAGAACCGCCAGAAAAGAGTTTATTGACTCTTGGGGAGGTGGTAATGGCAGCTGTGTGACATGCCTCCACAGCTGCCAATTACAAATTATGAATGCAGCCCTATGTCTCCCGGTAGGGGAATTTGTTGTATCTTATGTAAGTTCCAGCTTCTTTCTGAATACTTCAGAATTCATGACCCCGGGAGACTAAAAGTACTCCTTGACCTAGGGGTTTCAGCCTTATGGGGTTAAGGTGGAGAGACCGCTGTGATCCAATGTAAGTTCACTGACTGATGGAGGAAGATGGCCCTTCTTACCTTTTATCTAATTCCACAATATCAGATGTTATCTCCACTTAGTCTGTATCACTGTAACCTGCTACCTACTACTATTGTTACACACAAGGACCAGAGATGTTCTCAGTGACAGCATTCAACTTGTTGCTCGTCTAATTGGCGGCGACCAACATAACCAGGATCCACCATTATACTGCCTCTGGAGTCTCGCAGGAGAACTGCAGGGTATGGTTGATCGGTGTCTTCAGAGAATTTGATTGAGAGCCCATTTTTCGGCACTCTGACATCAGACGCCCCATCTACACTGTTACGCTGTCTATTCTATGTTTTTGACATCTCTGCATATTGCTGTTTTTGCAGATCGTCATTTTTTTAAGTGATCACATATTTTATTGTGTTTTTAAAGGGTTTTAATAATTTTCATTGATCTTGGTGGTGAGGGAGTGTTTTTCATTGATCTTGGGGGTGGGGGTGGGGGAGTGTTTGTCTGACTGTGTTTTGTTACCGAACTGGGCTAATGAGACTCCCACCATTTTTATCTGGTTAAATTGCTTAGTGGACCGCTAGCCATTTTGGGTGCCAATGTAGTTTTTTGGTGCAAGATTGGTATTTAATGGTGCCCACAACACACACATCAGTCCAGTGGGCAGGAGCTGGTTTCACTCCACAGGCATGCTAAAGGCAAACGCGTCTATAGTTTTCCTTTTCTTTAAGCAATCAGATATGCCCAATCCAAAGATACATGCCCGTTAAAATGGACATCCAGTAGGAAGTAATGTTAGCCCCGAAACATCTTGTGATGTGGTTCCACAAGGGAACCCACAGGGACGAAGAACGCTCAAATAACCAACAAAAGGGTCTCCTAAATGCTTTGTGTAACTAACTTGAAGCACAGGATACCCCAAAACACATGTACTTCATCAAAGGCAGAAAACAAAGAGCCCGGTGCAGGGCTCCCTTACCACCCCAAACAGCCGGACGGAGAATCCGGCAGCAGAATTAACATGAATATACACGAATAATCTGCACTGCCATATATGCAGAAGTGCCATTCATAGAACTTCTGAGTTAACACGTTGAGGGGCTAATCAATGTCTTGATTGTCTACAAGGCTCATGGGTGTTGTAGTTTGCTCACACCTCATCTCAACTTCTATTACCCATGGTTCTTAATGTTACTAAGTGTTATACTACTCACCAAATTGTGAGGGTATGGAATAAAGACAGAAACGTCTTTACTCCAATTGGAGATTCGGGATCTTTACTGAGGGTGAATATGTTCCTACTCCTGACAGTGTTCAATCCCTTAAGCTTGGTTTTGGGTAGAACAAACGTACGGCCAACTTCATGTCGCCAAAGAAGAGTTTAGTTTAGTGGTTTTCAAAGGATCTACAATAGGTTTTGTTAGAATTTTTGTTGAATAGGTTACATAGAAACGGGAGCAACCAGTTATTAAACCTGTTTAATTTTGCTCGGTGGATTTGGGTGAGTGTGCTGAGCGAAGGCATTAGGATGTTAAAACAGTTGAATTTTCCAGGAAGATGTTAGTGGGAAATATATTTATTAATGTTGGGTTGAAGCCACTGTAAATAACTGGGTTGTGCTAGGTAAAAAAATGTATATTACATTCAGTCCAAGAATCTCCAGGCAGCACACTATAGTAGAAAAGACCCACGTTTTCCTGAGGAAGACATAGCAAGGATATGGAATCTTGGAAAGAACATGTTGAAGTAAAGGGCCAGAATCCTGGGAGATGGAATGTGGTCCAATACAAGTAATGATGTCTCAAAAGCATCCTAGAAAGGAAAAGTATACAAGTATTTCCTAAACTTGAGATAGTTAGGGTGACCTCTTAATGGTGAGTGCTATTCAATTAGGAGGCCCCAGCCCAAGACTTTAAGTAACCTTCGTTCAAGTGTTAGGCATTTGGGCTTGATTTGGCATGGGTAGATTGATTCTTGGTGTTTAACTTCCTTGAAGGTAATGAGTAGGAGGCCTGTATTTTGAAGGAGGGTAGGCCCCTTTTCAGAAAAGCCCTGTGCCTGATACGTACTACCTTAATCTGGATCAACCCTTTGCTGTTTAGCAAATCAGTTCAGGGACTTCAGAGCAAGAGTTATACGCCTATGCATTTTGAATTTCATGCACATTCTAGCTGCTGATTCTGGATTTGTTGTTCTTTTTAAGTCGAGCCTGGGCAGCCCATTCGCTGGTCTTCGAGGCATGCTGTAATGTATACTGTGGCTTGAAGCCCCTCCTCTTTTTTGAATTTGTTCCCGTTCATGCCTTTTATAAATGCATGCTTCTGTTTGGTCACTGGATTCAAGATAGCCAGGCAGATGAGGGTTATGAACCCGAAACCGGTCCCGGGATGCTTGATTCCGGTCCAGGGAAGACATGGCTTGGCAGTTCGGGCTGGACTGTTCTCATGAGGCACAGGGTCAGATTGGTTTGCATATGGCCATGTCTGAACTGGGGTGGCGGAGTGAGCTAAAGAATGATGATGGGGGTGAGTGCTTGCAATGTTCAACACTCCGTCCATCATCCCCTTTGGTTTTGCTCTGTTTGGTCAGCATGTCTAAATACTCCAGCCTTTTGTTGTTTTAGATCTTCCCTACAGACAGTCCCTGCTACATGTGATTGTCAACCTTCTTTAATTAACGTGTATTTGTGCTCCTTTTTTCTTTGGGCGATGGCTTGTGTATTAGCATGCTGTATGCACTGCACCCACCTTATGGACTGGGGCAATGGCTTGTGTATTAGCATGCTGCAAACACGGCGCCCACCTTACGGACTGTGGCTTTTATTTTCCTCTAAGGATCTTTTAATGAATTCTGCACACAGAGGCTCTACCTTACGGACTGCTGCTTTTTTTACCCAAAGGATCTTTTAATTATAATAATTATAATAAGTACAACTGCTTTGTACAGTTACAGCTGCACAGTTGGTTGCAGTTTTGTGTTTCAGCTTTTTAAGAGAGGCATTGCTTTCTGGTTCCGGAAGCCACTATACATTTGCTACCAAGGATACTTTCACAATAATCTGTAGAATTGCTTTGCATAGTAACAGTGTGCCCAGTTGGGTGCGCTTTTGAGTTTATGCATATTTGTGTACAGTAACAGCTACATAGTTGGGAGCAGTTTTGTGTTTCTGCTTTTTAACTGAGGCATTGTTTTCTGGTTCCAGAAGATGCGGTTACATTTTTTCCCAACGATCTTTTCATAATAATCAGTAGGATTGCTTTGTACAGGTTTGGTGAAAGTTCTCCTGCCTTTGTGTACTTGGTTCCCACCCATGGCGTATTCACTCATTGTTTCTCCTGGTCGTCCCTCAGTTATTTCTGTGCGAGTCACCTCAAATCACAGAACATACTCGCTTTCCCATCGGTCGTCCTCTGTGTCACATGGCATTGTCAAAATCTATCAGCACTGTGTGGGATCCTGCTGTTCTCGGGTGGAATCTGGAACCTGGAATGTGTGCACCAGATTCCACATAAGGACTGTTGGCCCAGGCTTGACGAAGCAGCTATTTTATCTTTCTCTTCTGTTTAACAAACTTATCTCAATATACATCTGGATCATGTCATCCTTACAAGAGGACACTACTGATGGAGCAAGGATTCGCACGTAATGCGACTTGCTTGTATTCAGTCTTCTCGACATAACGTTAAATGTACTAATCAACATGTTTGTCCTATTAATATTGCATTACATGACATCTAGGTGAAGCTTGCATATGTGCTTTTATTAATAATAATCCGCTTGCATAAAAATGGCCGCTGCTACGCGGGGTTTCTTATTGCGCATGCGTCTGTCACACTCACGTGACATGACGTACTTTCTGCTTTGGAGGGAATCTTTTGCTTCTGCACATTAGAACTAAGATGGCTGCTCTGTGTTACAGCATGCATGAAGCTTGCACTGCTGCTTTTGCCAAAATGTTCATTCTGCCTAATTTCTAATCCAATAGTTAATATAAAGTAATGGGAATAGAGTAGAGATGAGTGGTATACAGTGCATTCTTTTATTCTTTGTTCTAAAACTGTTTCTTTTCTGCTTTACTATCAGCTCGTGTTTGGGCCTGAAATGTATCTGTGACTCCATTTTGAAACCCACTGCACTCCATATTGAAACCTTTGAGCCTGCGCTCCAGAGTCTGAAAACCATTGAGTCATGGCATTGAATGAGTGCCAGGGACAGTCTTGACCAAGATGTGCCTGGGAACTTCACCTCCTGAACTCTACGGAGGAAGCAGAATTCTCAAATGGACTAAAATGTAACCAATATTGGAACATTCATTGCTGGGTGGAATAAAACATACATGGGAAAATAAATTGATGGGCGGGAACGCAAACATTAATATTCATTCTAAAAGTTTAATTTTGGTATGGTGTGATGACCTCTCCTCATACTTTTGCCCAATAAAAAGTGGGGATCCTTACACTTGCAACATTGGGGGGTGGTACACTGTCCTCGAAAATAGTATAACTAGGGTAGGCTTAGCTAGTTAATTTGTCCGACTTGTCCGAATAGCTGACCTGTCACTGACCCAACTCACTCAATAAGGGATCGGGAGCAGAGGTGCTGGCGGAGCCCTCTGTCAGAAGGTTCAAAACCCAGATTGGGGTTTGAGAGCTGAAGTGCTGGTGAAGCACTTTGTCGGAGAGATCGATAACTCTTACCGGGTTCTGGCTGTTAGCTGCAGAGAGGGAGTAATGCAGGCGTTGCAACTTTAACTGCGGGTGCCGGTCTTAGCCTGTGGTGGCCCTGTCCTGAACCAATTTGGCTTTACCTGTCCTGATTCTGATCTGCATCTGCTTGCCTTTATGGTGCCTGCACTTTCAGGGTTCCGCCCTTGAAACTAACCCGTGGCCGGGGTTAGTTCTTGACGCCATATTAGGTAAATATTCAATGTGGATATGTCATTGTATTGTTTCCTTCTCTTTTCCCACCTTAATCTCAAATGTGTAAAGTTTGCTTTATAAAAACTCTGCATATTTTCATTCTAATCATTTTTTTCCTAATTGAGAATTTCCTATTATTCAATGCTTGGATTATGACATTTAAAGGAATTTAGATAAAGAGTTTAAACCTTTCCCGAGTTTGTGGTTATTAAATGAGTGCAAATGTTATTATTCTACCTATTATTCTAACTCCTTTTTATCCCTTAGGACTTTAGGTACCGGTGACAAGGATTGGTAAGTCAATAGTATAGGTCCTAAATGAAATTTATAAATCACTGATGAGAGTAAGTGCACAGGTTACCTGATTAAACTCACGATAAGTTGTGTTGTTTTATGGGCCCAGGTGAGTATGGTAAACTGAGTCGGGTGACCTGCACGCTCTATCACTACACTGGCGACGACTGGAAGACGAACCTGGAATATAGACAAGCCTGGAGCCCTGTGACATGCAGATTGTGAGCCCGTTGACTGACAGTAATTGATTTTCTAAATTGGAACTTGTCCATGTAATTGCCATGTTGCAGATTGAGGCGACCATGAAAACCCCATCCTCAAGGCAAGCTGTTGTGAGACTTTATGTATATTAGTGCTACTGTGCCTCATGCTCCAAAAGTTACTCGTAACTGCGTGTGCCGCATCTCTCTCTCTCTTTGCAAACAACGCGCTCCTGCGTTCATCTTTTGAAAGACTAGAGCGCGCCTGCTCAACTTACATATACAGTGTGAGCAGCATTTTCTGAACGATCGCTTCCTGATTGTGACGCGCACGCAGCACGCCATCTTTTCTTCGTGCTGGATGTTGCCTAGCGTCGACAAAGGCACGTCATAGGAGGCATTGCCAAGCAGCCTCATGTTGCACTGAACCCTCATTAGCGCTAACTCCCGGCGTTGTTGTAGTTGAATGTCACAGCGCAGTATCAACAAAAGAAAAGATGTCTATGCGTTCATTAAAGCTGATAAATATACCAATAAAAAAGCAATTCATGTGTGTCAGTCAACTTTATAATTCGCTGACACACACAGCGTCACAGCACACACAGTTAATTTAATAAAGAGAGTAATTCATGTGTGTCAGTCAGCTTTACAATTCGCTGACATGCACAGCTTCATCTATTATTTGCCTATCAATCAGCTTAAAGGCTGCAACTCGCTGACACACACAGCTTCAAATTTGACGTATAATTGAATTAATTAATCAGATCACAGCTGCAACTCGCTGATACACTCATGGAGGGCATTGGTGCTCCGCCCCCATTTTTGGCTACTCCAGGTGAACCTGCATTAGAATGGAAACAGTGGAAAGAAGGGTTAGAAACTTACATTGAAGCCATCAGAAAGGATGGTTTCACTGCCAAACGTTAACTAGCTATTTTAAAACACTGTTTAGGCGCTGAAGGAAGGCGCATTTTAAGTCATTTACCTCCCATACCTACCAACGACTCTAGTGAAGATGACATCGATGTATTTGACAGCGCCATCAAACATACATAAAAAAAGTAAATGAAGTAGTGGCTAGACACAAATTTCTAAGCAGAAGACAATTACCTAATGAACCTATTGACGTTTTTGTGAACGACTTGAGAATTTTAGCTGCCAAGTGCAACTATTCTACATTCCATGATCAAATGGTACCTGACCAAATGGTACATAAAGCAGCTGATGGCAAGTTACAAGAGAAATTATTATCTGCCGACGACTTAACGCTTTCCAAAGCCTTAGATATTGCTCATCGTTTTAAAGACATGCAATTAGGCATGAAAGAACTTTCAGAAAAAAATAATACTGCAGAGATTCAGGTGGTAAAGAAAGGCACCTCTGATGTAAGCACCGACAACAAATCCTTGAACAGATCAAATCCTACCGGTTACAATCCTGAAAAGAAAGAATATGTGTTTCAAATGTGATATTCCTGGTCCTTTAAATAATGACAAAAAATGTCCTGCAATAAGTCAAGTATGCAGATATTTTAAGTCTAAGGGACATTACACTAGGGTGTGCAGAAACAGGATCAGGTTTAGGAACAAAGGAACAGAGTTTAAGAATGCAAAATCTGTTTATGTTAAAGAAGTTAATGGTGACACAGATGATGCTGAATTTATGTTAACTGTATATGAAATTAATGACATTAGTAAAGATGCCCCATTTTGTACAGTACTTATAGGCAACAAAGAAGTAAGAATCATGGCAGACTCTGGTGCAAGACATACTTTGATTGGTGACGAATGGCTTGAAAGAATTGCCTAATGTACAATTATCTCCTCCTGACATCAATTTGGTGAGGTATGACAAAAAGACAATTGAAGTTTTGGGTTTTTTCTTTTCCAATATTGGTTTTAAAGGTAAAATCATTAATGCAAAGGTATATGTGGCCAAAGATGGATCTTGTCTTTTGGGTTGGCCACAGCAAAGAGACCTCATGATCACATTAAATCCCAATCATCCTGATCAGGTGTTGGGCTATTCAGATTTTTTTCTTCAAATTGAAAGTAGTCCAGCTACTCAATGGGAAAAAAGGTTTCCTAAAGTATTTTTTTCTCAGTAAGGATTATTTAAAAATGTGTGCATAAGATCATTTTAAAACAATATGTCATTCCCAAAGTTCACAAAGTCAGAAGTATTCCTTTACTACTGACAGATGCTGTCAAGAAGGAGTTAGAAAGAGTGTGTTAACTAGATGTCATAGAAGAAATGTATTCTTCAGAATGGCTTTCTCCTGTTGTTGTCGTACATAAACCCAACGGTAAAGTTAGGTTATGTGTAGATTTGAGAGACCTCAATGAGAATGTGTGGGTGGACAGACATTCCATGCCTAACATTGGGGAGATGTTCATCAAACTCAAGGGGGCGACTGTGTTTTCAACTCTTGATTTATCAAATGCATATCATCAGAGTGCTTTACACGATGACAGCAAACAGTATACTTCGTTTATCACATCCTAAGGTGCCTTTAGATAAAGAGGATGCCTTTTGGGCAAATTTCTGCATCTTCTGTTTCAGAGAGTCATGCACAACTTGTTTAAGAACATAAGTAATGTTTTATATTTTCAAGATGACATCCTGGTTTTTGGTTGCAATACTCAAGAACACACTGAGACCTTGCACAAAGTTTTATGTATTCTTCAAGATAATAGTTTAACCCTAACTAGAGAAAAATGTAAATTTAGTGTACACTCGGTGGAGTACCTTGGTCATTCTATTAGTAAAAATGGCATTTCTTCTAAACAAAATCTAATTAAAGCTACTGAAGATGCTCCTAAATGCCAAAAACAAGGGTCCACTTAGGTTGTTCCTTGGACTGGAGGAATATTATGCAAAATGTATTCCAGTGTTTGCTGACAAAACAGTTTACATGAGAAATCTAATGAAAAAGAACCAAATGTTTGAATGGGACAACAACTGTGCTCATGAATTCAATCTTATAAAGAAATGTATAGCTTCAGCACCTGCTTTAGCTACTTTTGATACTGCTTGTGCATTTTTTTTTCTGATGCCAGCAATGTTGGTATTGGAGGTATTCTTTTGCAATATCAAAATAGACATTTGGGGCCATATGTAGGTAAATCACAAATACCGATTCTCAAATACCGATTTTTAACAAATTTTACCGAATCTGTAATTAGAAATCGGTATTTGGGATGTGGGTAAAAAATCTGTAAAATTCGGTAAAGAAATACCGAATACCCAACACCGATGGGTAAATTCCGAATCGGTAAATTCCGAATCGGTAAATTCCAAATCGGTAAATTCTGAATCGGTAAATACTGAATCGGTAATTCAAAAACAGAAACAATTAAGGAATCAGCCAATCCGGTGCAACGACCTCTCCTCCCAACCAGGAGGTGGCCACACCCATGCAGGTGCACTCAATCTGAAGCTGCTGGAGAGGCTGGGAGAGCAGAGCAGAGTCCTTGAGCCCTTGGGAAAGTTTTACTCCTGGAAAACTGCAAAATGGCAAGCAAAGATACTGACAGGGAAGGTGGAGAGAGAAAGAGGAGGGTCAAATTCCGCACCATGGAGCTGCAGGTCCTTGTGGAGGAAGTAGTCAAGGAACACCACAAGTTGTTTGGGAAGCAGGCCCTGCAGGTGGCAGAATCTGCCAAAAGGAAGATTTGGCTGGCAATTCAGACAAAGGTCAATGCAATTGGAGTGACCCACGGGACATTGACGACCTGAAAAAGAGGTGGTATGACCTCCTGAGCATGACAAAGCGAAAGATGGCTGAGCTCCACAAACAAGCAAACCTGACAGGAGGAGGGAGGAACAGGGCATCTGCCCTGACAGAGCTTGAGGAGCTGGTGGAGTCCACCATTGAACCAGACAGCGTCTGTGGGACTGGGGATGCAGAAAGGTCAGCCCGAGCTGCCACTAGAAAAGGTAAGAAGCATGCACAGCAATCACCCCCACCCCTTCCCCTTCCCCTTCCCCAATGTGGTAGTGCCAATCCCACTCCAGTACAGGTTTTAGTATACACCAGCAATGTATTATGGGAGATGTAGTCACTGAAATACCTACCACATCAGACAGCACACCAAACAACAAGGTATGCGACACACATCAGTGATGAGCAAGCTTAGCTCCACATCATATGTTGGAAGTCTGCTGCATTTGTCTGACACCTGGGACAACATGCCGCGTCCACATGGAAATATTTAGTTATCTGCTCTGGGGTTAAATACGCCCTGTGTAGAATGTAGAAATGGATGAGTTAGAATCTGGCGTTCTGCGTGCCTTTCCACCCCTTGCCTCTGTTTTGGTCCAGGTCATTTCAGGAATAACCTTCCCCAGGTCCACCTGCCATCTTTCTCGCAACTGGCTCAATGGCTGCAATCCCTCTTCCACCATTCACCTACACAGGCATGTTACTGCCTTAACCGTCCCCGCTGCCATTATGACATATTGGCATGTTGAGGATGTCTGCGGTTCCAATAGCCCTTCCCCCCAATGTTTCTGAATTGCAGATAACAAAGCGGCATGCAGCATAGCAAACAATCACCCCTAGGTAAACCATATCTTTCTTGTAGTGCCTGAAAAGGCAAGAGGGCCCCCCCCATACAGATCCCCGACCATATGCAACCCCAGATCTTCCCACGCTGCCAGCGGGGACCAGTCTCCTCCATGCGGGAAGGCCGTACACATGCCCAGGGGAATCGCAGGTGCGTACCGGCGAGGGATGCCACCCCTATGCCTATATCTATTCCAACATGCTCTTAGTATTTTCTCCTCATTTGTCAATGATCCGACTCGCAACCGCTGACCAAGGACAACAAATGAGAGAACATGCCGCGGTAGCCACCGGTCCCCTAAACTCCCTAGCCACCGCCTGCGTGAGCCACTGTATCTGGGCTGCTAAATAATACACTTCGAAGTCCAGGACCGCGCATCCTCCCACTGCTCTGGGCCTCATCATCGTGGTCAGTGCCACCCGCCGCCTGCCAATCCCCCATAGAAATCCCCCTATCATGGACCTAAGCATCTTAAACACCGAGCCTGGGATCCAAATTGGCAGTGTCCTAAAATAATATATTAGCCTAGGCAGTGCTTCCATTTTCAGTAGCGCTTCTCTGCCTGCCACCGAGAGTGGCAAAGTGCTCCAGAATGCCATGTTCCCTTTGACCCCTCGCACTGCTCTGTGCACATTACCCTCCAATAAATCCCCCTGCTCATGGTAGATGTTAGTCCCCAGATATGGCAGGCAGTAGGGCTCCCCTCTTATTCCCTCCAGTCTTGCAGGGGTTTCCATGGCCAGACACACCGGGACCAAGCAAGTCTTCTCCCAGTTCACACACAACCCCGAAACTTCATCAAACATCCGCAATAGCTCCGTCGCTCCCGTGAATACCTCTCCAGGGGCAGCCAAAAACATCAGCAGGTCATCTGCATACAATGATATGTATGAGTATGAGTATGAAAAAGGCTTTATTTCGATAAAAACATATCTTAAAAGCATGAACATAAAACAATACTTTAACAACATGAACAGATTTGTTTTTCATCTACATGAACACCTAAGTGCCAACTTCTCACAATTTTTCTTAAAAAGTACACATATTACATCAAGGATAAAACGCAAAGTAGAAAAATAAGAACTACTTGCACATAAGAGTAAAATCACAGATTAAATATTTTCTCTTAGCCTTTTCGATCTAATGGACCAGGCCCATCTCAAAAACTTCGACAGACCACATACATACAATAATCGAGTGTCGGACTTAGAAATGCGCAGCGCTACAGAATGGTGTCTAGTACCCAGTTCTCTACAAAACGGTTTAAGTCAGCAGTTCCTCGGCGATTTATATGCCGGACATGCGAACAGGATGTGTGCAATTGATTCTATTCTAGACTCGCAATTTGGGCAAAAAGGAGATGTTTGAAAAGGGACTTTCCAATGGGCAGTCAATTCACATATTGGTAATATGCCAACCCTAAATTTGAAATACAAAGCCCTATCAAAGGGCTTCTGGATAATGTCAAGATAGGGTTCACAAAATGCAACATCCTTGATCCTCAAAAAGTAATCCGTTATTCTGCCTAATTTGGGATCAGAGTTTCCTTCACTAGATACCCAACTCCAATAAAGTTTCTTCAATACTGCTTTTGGTGGGGCAGATCTGTTTTCCCATGCATCGTTGAGGCCCAAATCACAAAGCAAGGATTTGACATCTTTAAGCCACTTAATTTTATGCCATCCCATCATGGGCATTACTTCCGACAGACCCTCCGCATACTTTGCTAACTCCGGCACTCGCCACATCCGAGCCCATAATAAGAGTGGTCGGACTTTTGCCAGGTCATTAATCGAATGACACCCCAGATCAAGTAACAGTGGGACTGAAGGGGTGCTCTGAGAGAGTGCCATTAGGTCTTTAAGGAATTTATTTTCAGATCTTGTTAGCTGTTCCATATTACTTGTACCCCACAGTTCGGCTCCATATAGGGCCGAACTCACTCCTCTTGCCTTGTTTATTTCGATAACCGGGGCGATAGGTCTAGTTGATGAAGAGCGTTGTTGCTTGAGGATAGCCCCCACTACTCTTTTGTGGCATAAAAGCATTTTCTGAATGTGTGGGTTCCACTGCATGGTATCGGAAATGCGTATGCCAAGATAATCTAATACGGTAACCCTTTCCAATGATACAAGGTTCAAGATTGGGTGCCGGGCAAGCTTTTTTGGAGGGTTCAGTACCAAATACTTGGTCTTATCTGTGTTTATTACAAGCCCTCTCAGGATACAGAAGGACTGGAAACTATCTAAGAGGCTCTGGAGGCCCACAGGGGACTTAGAAATAAGGAGGGTGTCATCAGCGAATAGGAGAGTTGGAATTCGCTCGCCCGCCAGGGATGGTGCATCAGACGGACCATGATATGTAGTGCACTTATCCGCGCAACTCCAACCCAGTATAGTGCCTCCCTGACCTAGCTCACATCGCCAGTGGTTCGATCGCCATCGCAAACAGGAGCGGAGACAGTGAACAGTCCTGATGCGTTCCTCGTCCCACAGAGCAGGGTGGTGACACCGTTCCCCCGTTCTTACCCGGGCCGTCGCTGTTATATAGTATTTGGGTCCATCTCACAAACGCATCCCCCAATCCCAGCTTGCACATTACCTGGAAGAGATACGGCCATTCCAAACTATCAAACGCCTTCTCTATGTCCACTGAAAGAATCAAGGCAGTCGATGCCTGATCCTGGCAAACCTCCAAAATTCGCAGTAATCGTCTCACATTAATAGCCGTGTTCCGGGATGCCAGGATCCTGCTCAGGTTTTTGTAGTCGGTTGTCAACATTGAGAGTGGGCGATATGCCTTCATATCTGTAGCTTCCCTTCCAGGCTTCAGGAGGGGGATAATAATAGCCTCCCTAGTTGTCTCAGGCAGTCTCCCTGCTTCATGCGCCTCTTGATAAACCACCGGTAAACGCGGAGCTAGACAGTCCGCGTATTTGGAATAGAATTCTATGGGAAGACCATCCACCCAAGGCCTCTTCTTACGGTCCATTTGCTTGACCGCGCTCCTAATCTCTCCTACCGTAATCTCATTGCCCAGAAAGTCTCCCTGCTCCTTGCTCAAGCTCGGCAAGGCCACCTCCTTGAGGTATTTCCCTATGCCATCGGCATCCGTAGTCAATTGGTGACTGTGGAGCTCAGTGTAATAGTCTAGAAACAATCTGTTAATCCCTGTTTGCGTGTTCACCATCTCCCCTGTGGGAGCCATCAGGCCCAATATCGGCACTCCCCTAGGTATCGGGTTAGCCAACCACGCCAACAGGGCACTCGATTTATCCCCCTCTGCGTGCATCCTCATTCTATAATTCTTATAATCAAAGGATTGCAGTCTCTCCACCTGTGCTGCTACTGCCTCTCTAGCCTCCCGTACCTCGTGCTGTACCCCGGGCCTCCCAGGTCAGTCCCTCTCTACCTCCGGCAGACGGCTTTCCGCATTCTCCAGGTCCACCAATAACATTTTTCCTTACTCCCACCGCCTTGCTAATACAGATACCCCTGACCACGACCTTAAACGCATCCCACTCAATTTCCGCTGATGTCGCTGTCCCCACGTTCTCCTCAAAGTATTGGTCTATGCCCACCCCCAGCTCCTCGCTAAAGGCCGGATCTTCCAGTGCCTCCGGCCTGAGCCGCCAGGTCAGTATGAGTGTCCCCTCCCTGCTCCATCGTGTCCGCACTAGTAGCGGGTTGTGGTCTGATATCGTTCTCGCTAAGTACTCGTTTCCTGTCACCTTGGAGTGGACATCATATACATGTACATAATATTGCGTCTAATCGCACATGCAAGTCGTGTAGGCCAGAATAATAAAAATAATCCCTCTCCTCCATATGCTGGGCGCGCCACGTGTCAACCAGCCCCCAATTAGTTTGCCATGCTCTTCTCGCCTTGGAGACCCTATGTACTGGGGCACCAGAGAGTGGAGAGTGATATCTGTCTCTTTCCACATCTGCTATTGAGTTGAAATCTCCCCCATTATTGTCGCACCAGTTAGGTACGGAGCCAAGCTCCCCGATAAACTCTCAAAAAAGGAGGGCTGGTCAACATTAGGAGCATATACACTGCACAGGGCCACCTCCACTCCAATTAGCCGCCCCATCACCGCTACAAACCTTCCCTCTGGGTCAATCAATTGCCGCGTCGGCTGAAAAGGGACACCCGCTCTAACCAATATCAAGGCGCCCCTGGCAAAGGCTGAGTAAGTTGTGTAAAATAGCCACCCCTCCACCTCTTCTTCAATGCTGCTCCCTCAGACCAATTAATATGTGTTTCTTAGAGGAGCGCCACCTGTACCCCTCTTCGCACCAAGTATGCATGCACCTTGTGGCGCCTCTGCATTGTGTGAAGCCCCCTTAAATTCCAGGTAATACACTTCAAATCATGTAACATCCCCATTTATCAGGCAATCCCTCCCCTTTGCACTCCCCTCATCGAAGAGTACACCGGTGTCCCTAACCCCCTCTAATCCCTCCCCAACTCCCTCCCCCCAGAACAGGCACTACAACATTAGAACCCATCCAAACTACTACTCAACTACTCCCTCAAGACCCCTAGGAAGCTACACCCACACAACTTACGGGTGGTAAGCCCTTAGCCTCAGAGAGCCGGACAACTAGTAGACCTCCAACCTGCGCTCAAATCCTGTAATGTTAAACCAGCCTTCGCCGGGCCCTCATCACCGCGAGATCTCTTCTGCATGCTTTCCACAGCCCCTGCAAATTCCCCGGACTTCATTAATAAAGTCCCAGCCATCCAAGTTCCCATCCGTCCCCCTCCTAGTCCCCCTCCCCTCATTGAGTGCTCTTCCCATTTCCAGCCAGCGTCTACATCACCCATCCACAATCTCATCCGCAGTCCCGGCTGTCACATGAGGCGCTTTGAAACTTTCGGCATCCGACTGTTCATTGTCCTCTTCCAAGGACCCCCCTTCTGATTCCTTCATCGCTGGAGATGCACCCCCCTCCACTTGAGAGATAGCCGTGACGGCCTGCAAGGTATCTGCTCGCTCCTTCTCCGCCTGTGTCTCTGTTGGGTTCTGCGCCGCTGGTTGACGACGCCGATTACGCCTCAGCCTGCGCAGTCGAGGTCCCTCTGCTCCTGCTCTCACGCCACTTCCTGCTTCACCAATACCCGCTTTATACATCTCCAGCCAGTCCCAGGCCTCTTCTGGGCTGTCATGAAAGGACATCTTGACATCCACAGTAATCTTCAAGCGCGCCGGAAAAATCAGAGAGTATTGAATACCCTCTTCCCGAAGTGCCCTCTTGACAGCCACAAATGATATCCTGCGGCGCTGGACCTCAAGCGTGTAATCCGGGAACAATGTCACCTTACTGTTGTCCACTGTGTGTGGGCCCGCCGTCCTAGCCTTTTTCAGCAGAAGATCCCTATCCTTGTAATGAAACAGCCTGGCCACCACCGGACTGGGCGGTCTCCACCCATCTATGTCTCCTATCTGTTGCCTGTGCCACTCCTGCTGTGTTGGGCTCAGGGTGTGCAAATTTATCATCGTCATCCTCAACATATGTTAATTCTACTGCTGTTCCTTTCTTAGTGGGAAGGTTGTGCAGCATTGCGCAAGTTGCAATGATTTTACAGCAGATGAGGGGTGAGTACTGACGTTCGCCTCTGCTTTTGTGGAGGCAGCGTAACCTGCTTTTTAACAGCCCAAAGGTGCGCTCCACAACATTGCGAGTAGATTTGTGTGCCTCGTTGTACCGTCTCTCACTCGGGGTTGATGGGTTCAGGTAGGGTGTCAGGATGAACGAGCGGATGACATATGCGCTATCGCCTTTGTGGAAAAGAGAGAGCCATTAATCACATGCACAACAACACCTACATCTGCAGTATCTATCAGGGTGTGTCACAGCGTTTTACCTAGCAGGTATCCTTCTCCGAATTCCCCCGCTGTCAGGCGTTTGTAGATCTCACTGTTCTGGAAGATGTAGGAGTCGTGGGTGCTTCCTCCGAATTTGACCACGATGTCTGTGATTATGTTGGCAGCATCACAGATTACCTGCACATTTATTAAGTGTGTGGACTTTCTGTTCCTGTAGATATATTCAGTGGCTACAGGTGGGCAGATTGGGATGTGTGTGCCATCAATGCAGCCGATCACATGTGGGAACTGTGCCATTTGGTAAAAGTCAGTCTTGGTCTTCAGCAGTTCCGCATGTGTGTCAGGGAAGCTGATGTAATGATGCATTCCCTGCATCATGGCCTCCAGGAACTTCCTGAAGAAACGGGACAGGCAGCTCTGGGACACCCCACCTATCGCAGCTATCACCTCCTGGTAACTGCCAGATACAAGCAGGTGTAGGCTACAGAGCACCTGCACATGTGGTGGTATGGCGTGTGCCCTTGGTGTTGGGTGCTCCAGGAGTGGGTGCAGGTCCCTTATCAAGTCCAGGCTGGTATGGGGTGTAGCCTGTACCTTTCATGGATCTCTGCCTCAGTAAGTTGGAAGAGTGTGATCCGCTGTCTGTAGACTTGCTCCTCCCATCTCCAGTGCCTCCCTCCTGCTGCCTGTAGCCATAGCCGCCTTGCTATCACATAGAAAGCCGCCATTCTGATCGAACTGTTGCATTTTGCGGCCTGTTTTATGGCCTGCATCTGGTTACCACCTGCTTTCAATTCATGGTAATTACCGACTCTTCAATATCGAATTTTATGAAATTCGGTATTTTAGAAGTTACCTACATCTCCATTCTCATTTTTACAGTTTCTTATTCACCGATTCGGTAAATAAGGATTTGGTAACTACTGATTTGGTAATTTAGTATTCGGTAATGTAGAATTGCTATTTACCGATTCATATTTACCGAATCCTTATATTTGGCCTCCTACATCTCAAATACCTAAATACCGGTCGGTAACTGCAAATTTACCGAATTTCGTCCGTTACTGACCGGTATTTAGGTACCTACATATGGCCCTAGGGTCACCATCGCATTTGCTACCAGATCACTAAGAGGTGCTGATAATAAATATTCCACTCTCAAAAAAGAACCATTAGCATGCTGGTGGGGCGCTGAATATTTTCGCAAATATGTATATGGCACTGTTTTTAAAGTTAGAACGGACCATCGTCCTCTGGAAGAATTGTTTACAACCAAAGGTTGTGGGAAGGCGACTCCCAGAATTGCCAGATGGCAATAGAAATTACAAGACTTTCATTTTAAGGTCGAATATATTCCTGGAGTGAAGAATGTCCTTGCTGATTGTTTGTCAAGACTGCCCGTAAAAGATAATAGTGGCATCATAGATGATTGTGACTTAGAAAAGGTAGTATCCATCTGTGAGGTACCAAAGGGGTACATTAGTGAGGATCAGTGGAGAACGGCCTGTTATAATGATGAAGATATCAAAAAAGGTGATGTGTTTTGTGAAGACATCTTCACAAAAGAAAGGCTGATTTGCCCCAGAGTCTGTTACCTTTTTTCCAAGTGGCACAAGAATTGTCGATTCAGGATGACATTTTAATGAGAGGTCTACAATTAGTTGTACCTAGTGTTTTAGATATGGCAACTGTTTTAGATAAGGCACATGAAGGTCATCCTGGTATGACCAGTATGAAAAGGAGAATAAGGAGTGAATTTTGGTGGCCTGCTGAAGATGGTTTTATTGAAAGAAAAGTCAGATGTTGTGTTGAATTTAGTATTAGCGACAAATCTCAAGACTGTTGTTTATCAACACTCCCCTAAATGAAGGCCATCGATTGTGTGGGAAAGAGTGTCCCTCGACATAGCTGGACCAATGAGTTTTGTACAAAATCCCTTGTATGCAATTGTTTTAATTGATCAACTATCGCAGTGGCCTGAAGTTAAACTTGTTCCGCAAATCACTTCCACGGTTGTCATTCAATTTTTAAATGAAATATTTGAGAGGGAGGGCTTTCCTCAATTATTACTCACAGACAATGGCATACAGTTAACTTCAATTGAAATGAAGACATTTCTTGAGAGTCATGGGATTACACATAAACGTTCTTCAGTTTATTATCCCCAAAGCAATGGAATTGTGGTAAAATGGTTTAGAGTGTTGAAAGAAGGGTTACAACTTGCCATTAGTATTAAAAAGAATTGTCATAACGCCATTAAAGAACTACTTTGGAGTTATAGGAATACTCCCAGAAGTGATGGGGATGTGTCTCCCTTTGAAAAAATGAGAGGTAGGAAGTGTTTGTGCAATTTGAATCAGAGATGGATGAGGGATCTTGTCTGTAGGGAAGAGGTAAACAACCCCGGGGTGGATCATTCTGGTGTGACAGACAAAATTGTGGTAGATCGTTCTGGTGTAACAGACAAATCCCTTTCCTCCCCTTTGAGAGTCAATGCTTGGATGCGTGTGAAAAAGGGAAGAATGGTGTGGACTGGTGAGTCTAGGTTTTCTGCTCCCTTGAAGATTGTCAGAGTTGGTAAACAAGTAGTGGAACTAACTGATGGGAATGTCTGGAGTCTTTCCAAAGTTGTCAAAGTTCCACAATGGTTATGGCCAGATAATTTAAACTCTGGATCCAAGTCCTTGCGGGATCCTAAGTTGTTGCGTGGAAACAGGAATTGGCAGAAAGAATTTCACCCACACCCTTGCTATCTGAAGGGACATGATCTTGTAAGACATAGACAGGCCTCTGTGTGGTGCAAAGATTATCATATGGATGCGTAGGTTTTTTTTATATATACTTGAGTTCAATGCTTCTTTTGTGTTTCACTAATATTGTGTCAGTTTTAACTCTTGTTATGTTATTTAAGAATTCTTGTAAAGATTTGTGTTGACAGAGGGAGATGCGTGGTATCCTGCTGTTCTCGGGTGGAATCTGGAGCATGGAATGTGTGCGCCAGATTCCACACAAGGACGGTTGGCCCAGGCTTGATGAAGCAGCTATTTTATCTTTCTCTTCTGTTTAATAAACTTACCTCAATATACCTCTGGATCCTGTCATCCTTACAAGATAACTCTACACGCTGGTGTTCGACGATTTGCATTGCCCCCCACTGCACTGTTGTTGTTTATGTTGTTTCTTCCCCCGTCATCTGTTTCTTTCCATTAAAATGAATTATTAGACCCAGTCTCCTTATGTAACTCGCTCAGGATTTTAAAGGTTAACAAGGATGTTACCATTCTATAACAGCCGCCAAGTTAGACGTCTGTCATCACAGCACATAGTCATTAGGTAAAATGGTCTGTCTTTTGTTTCAGTTGCCTTCATCATGTAGACTTTCTCCAAGTTCTACAGTTCCATCTCCGTTTCATTTTCCTACTTTTTCTAGCATCTTTTCTGTTTCCATTTTCTTTCCTCTTTCACGCCGTTGGCAGGTAAAACACATTGTCATTTACAACACCAGTACCTCTAACTCTCACAAATACGAGACCAATTTGCATTGCAAATGCTTGTTTAACTATGACTTTGGTAGGCCAGCCTAGACGATTTTGAAATAATCTATCCTTGGTAGGACCAAATTACTTCCCGCTTTGGTGAGCATTAGATTGTCACTGGTGTGCCAAAGTAATAGAATTGTTCATTGAGTTATTTGCTGTATCTGGAGGAAGGATGAAGTTGAAGGTAGAGCTTCAGCTGGCGTTGGGGGAGACTGATGAGATGCTTTTGAAGGTGTTGGCAGATGAGTTATCCATAAACATCTTCATTCAGGAAGTTTTCTAATTTATTATACCTATGCCACCTCAGTCAAAAATGTTCTTTATTTCTTTGCTTCGGAGCCTTCTGTAGCAACACATTTCTCCTTCCGGCCCTTAACAGTGACTGAACTGCAGTAGGGTGCATGTATGCAAATTTTGTTGTCGCATGTATCCATTAATTTGAATTCTATTACAGGACCGGAGGCCTCGGATTATGCTTTCTCTTTCTTTAGCGCAAAATCAACAGCAGCCAATAAGAAAGTTTTTTACATATTGAAAAATTACTTTCCTGGAATGCTTAGAGTTACAACACCAGTAACTATAGAGACTAGCCCTATAAATGACTAGCCCTATAAATGACTCTAACAGGAGTGGCCCAAGCCGCGTGCAGGCTTATTTAATATAAATTGGCTCAACGCTCTCTAGTGGGCTACTATAATCGTTTACTACAGCTTTGCTGAAGAGCAGTTTAACAAACTTGACTGATCCCTCTGGAATTTCTTGGCCTTGGCATTCTCTGTCTAACTTGCAGTATACCAACTTGTGATAGAAGACTGGGCCTATTTTGTGGATGAATAAATACAGGTACTATGAGGGGGAACATGCACCCCTCCTGGAAGACAGCCTAGTTGATGCCCTAAACGCATCAGTCTGTTAATAAAGCAGTAAAGGTGACAGTCCCTCAGACAGTAAAAAAGGCACTGGCAGCTGCTCTGAAGCCTATCACTGCACAGCTTGAGAATTTTGCAAAGAGAAATGGGATGCTTCCTCAGGAGCCGGCGAATGCGGCCTCGGGTTCCTCAGGGGCAAAAGCTGCGTCAAAAACCAAGGCGTCGAGCTTGCCGCACGTGCAGGCCTTGACCAAACTACCTCCTCCTGCTGCGGGGGATTATCAGTACTCAGGAACCCTGGACCCTGTTTCGTCGTCTTCTAAGACAGTTTACTACACCCACATAGACACAGATACGGATTCGACAGGGCATACCGCGTCTCCCAAAAAAAAGAAACCTAAGAGTGTGCCTCTTGATTCACAATCTTCCCTTTATCAAGCCGCAACTCCCTTTGATTTCAATCCGCAAGACAATGTCAACCCAAGAATTTCAGATTGGGCCCCTCTACCAGATGTGGTGGATTATTGCACCAAAAGCTGAAGCGCAGTTTGATAGGGAGGTTCGGAACAGATTACGTTCAGAATGCCCCTGTCCAGATGTACCAGACAGGGTGGCAGATACGCTCGACATAGATCCAAATATGCTAGCCTTTTTAAAGAAATGTGCGCAGGATCCCAAGAAGGGCATTGACCGTGCTGGCTTGGGTGCCAGGATAAACATTTGGATACCACTGGTCCCCTGGCAAAGATTTTGGAGATGGCTTTGGTAGCCAAGGACACAGGGGGGCCCCTATTGATCCGGACATTCTCGCGGGATGGACACAGCGCACCATCTGTTTCTTAGGAAACACGAACTGTGCAATTTCCTCCGAGCGCAGAAAGTCCCTCCTCATGCGAATGGACAATAACCTAATGGGATTGGCGTTGACGGAGCCAGGCCCCTTTGCGGAAGGAATGCTGTTTGGTGATAAGTTTGTCAAGGATCTCTCTATCTCTATGTCCCCTGGGGGGTCGTGTTCGACACTTTCTACAAATTTGTTCAGTCATTACTCAGGATGCCTGGGTACTACAGACGGTACAAGGGTTACACATAGATTTCTTTCAAACACCTACGTAGAATGTCTTTCCTCCCCCTCTATCTTTTTCCCAACAAGACGGACTTTATATAGATCAAGAAATAGAAGACTTGCTGCAGAAATGCGCGATGGCCTACTGCGACGACAAAACTGTATGGTTCTGTAGCAACATCTTCCTATTCCAGAAGAGAGGCGGGGTTACAGGCTCGTTCTAAATCTGAAAGATTTACATTTTTTTGTCCTGTACAGACACTTCAAGATGGAGGGGATCCATCTTTTGACTGACATTTTGAGACAGGGGGACTAGATGGTCTGCCTAGATCTCAAAGACGCATACTTGACTGTTCCAATTTTTCCCCCTCACCGGCGGTTCTTGCTGTTCCAATGGCGAGGCCAGCGTCTCGAATATTTGGGCCTGCTTTACTGGGTTTCCTCGACTCCTTGGTGCTTCACCAAGTTGATGAAACCCGTGGTCGCACATCTCCGGGAGCAGGGTATTCGTCTGATAATTTATCTAGACGATGGTCCTGATAATGGCGCCCTCCACTCTCCTAGCAAATCAAAATCTACAGATGACAATGACGCTGTTGGAGAAGCTGGGGTTTGTGATAAACTAGACCAAATCTATTCTGGTTCCAGCGCAATCACTGGAGTTTTTGGGGTTTGTAATCAACTCTCAGACGGCCCAACTCCAGTTCCTTAAACAGAAGCTGAGAGATCTGAAGAAGGGATTGCGGAAGACTTTAGGCACACAGCTTATGTTCGCACGGGAGATTGTGCGGTTGGTAGGCCTGTTAGACTCATCCATACAAGCAATATTTCCGGGTCTGTTGCATTACCGAGCCCTTCAACATCTCAAGATACAGCATCTCTAAAAGGGTCTCTCTTATTTGGATCAGGTTCCTCTCACGGACGAAGTCCCAGGAGAGATCAAGTGGTGGTTAGCCCATGAAGATGCCTGGAACGATCGAGCAATCTTCAGATCTCGCCCGGAGATAGTCATAGAATCCGAAGCCAGCCGGTCGGGTTGGGGTGCCCGTTGCAGGGATATTACCAAGGAGGCAGGTGGTCACTCCAGGAGTTGGAGTTGCACATCAATTGTCTCGAGCTCCTGGTGGGATCATTTGCTTTTTGCACGCTCTCTCCCAGGAAGGTATTGTTGTTGCATACTCTTACGGATGGCCAACATCTCTGCAGTGAGATATATAAACAAACTGGGGGTACCAGATCCTCGAAGTTGGCGGAGTTCACCAAGGACTTCTGGCATTACTGCCTAGCTCACCAAATAACGGTTATAGCAGAATACCTTCCGGGTGAAGACAGTACGATAGCAGATTGGAACTCCCGTCATAAGAAGGTTTACAGCGACTGGAAACTCCATCAGTCACTCTTCCAAATGACTCAGTCAATTTGGGGTCTGTGCCACATAGACCTCTTTGCATCCAGACTGAATTGGCAGTTGGAGTCGTTTTTCAGTTGGAGACCAGATTCTCTGGCGAATGCTATGGATGCCTTCACACTGGACTGGTCGAAGAATCTCAATTATGTGTTTTCCCCCTTTGTCTTGATACCCAGGGTGGCGAATAACATTCTTCTACAATCAGCAGAGATTGTTCTGATCACACCGGCCTAGTAGTCTCAACCTTAGTTTCCAGGCCTGCTGGAGCTGACATGCGACTTTCCTCTCCTCCTTCTATGCTTCTCGGCGATGCTCCAGGGCCCTCAAGGAGAATTGCACCCACTAATTCTCGAGCGGCAGCTGTCCCTGATGGCCTGAAGGCTTTCAGGCAGCAGTGGTCGCTGCCAGGACTTTCAGAGGAAGCTTCAAGCTTCATCCAACAAGCATGGACCCCGCTACCAGGAAACGATACTCTTCAGCATGGAGAGCATGGTTGGGTTGGTGCCTGGAGGAGCTTTTGGATCCCGTGGAGGCGGACCTCTCACCAAATTGTGAATTTCCTTTCCAAGAAGGTCTGGGTTATCACAGAGATCGGTTAACAATTTCCGAATGGCCATCTCTGCGGGACATGCGCACATAGATGGGAGTCCAGTGGGAATGCATCCGGTGGTTTGTAAACTCTTAAAGGAAATACGTGCGGCGAATCAACCTAAGGCTAAGTATTCTTATTTATGGGATGTGTCTAAAGTGCTACATTTTTTTTTAACTGGCCTAATAATGAGTTACTCTCAAGGAAACATTTGTCTGCTAAGCTGGCCAAGCTCCTCTGTTTATCTGCATGTCGACGTGTCTCTGATGTTAGGGTTTGGGATTTAGAAGGTATGATATTTTCTCCTGAAGGAGTGTCTTTTATGGGATCACTGACTAAATCTCGAGGGACAAATTATAGACTACCCAAAATATAGATTCCAAAAGATCGACAGACAAAATATCGAATTCCTATCTATAAACAGGTAAGTACCAAAATATCGACCACAAAATATCGTTTATATATATACATTATAAAAATATTGAATTTCTTAAAATTAATGTAAAATTAAAAAAATTACAAATAAATAGCTAAAATATACTTAAAAATACGTAAATTACCTTAAAATTATTAAATAACTAATTTAACATATAAAAAAAATACAACCATATCTGTTAAAACATATATATATATATTAAGATAATATTAATAAAAAATACACAATATTATTACCGTAGGATAGTGGAGGTGTAAAACTTACTATTCCCACTCCTGGAAGTGCAACAGTAGGGAAAGCGTTGGATAGCGTAGGGGTAAAAATGACTATTCCCACTCCAAAGAGTGCAACAGTAGGGAAAGCGTTGGATAGCGTAGGGGTAAAAATTACTATTCCCACTCCAGAGAGTGCAACAGTAGGGAAAGTGTTGGATAGCGTGGGGGTAAAAATTACTATTCCCACTCCAGAGAGTGCAACAGTAGGGAAAGCGTTGGATAGCGTAGGAGTAAAAATTACTATTCCCACTCCAGAGTGCAACAGTAGGAAAAGCGTTGGATAGCGTAGGGGTAAAAATTACTATTCCCACTCCAGAGAGTGCAACAGTAGGGAAAGCGTAGGATAGCGCAGGGGTAAAAATTACTATTCCCACTCCAAAAAGTGCAACAGTAGGGAAAGCGTTGGATAGCGTAGGGGTAAAAATTACTATTCCCACTCCAGAGAGTAACAGTAGGGAAAGCGTTGGATAGCGTAGGGGTAAAAATTACTATTCCCACTCCAGAGAGTGCAACAGTAGGGAAAGCGTTGGATAGCGTAGGGGTAAAAATTACCATTCCCACTCCAGAGAGTGCAACAGTAGGGAAAGCGTTGGATAGCGTAGGGGTAAAAATTACTATTCCCACTCCAGAGAGTGCAACAGTAGGGAAAGCGTTGGATAGCGGGAGGGTAAAAATTACTATTCCCACTCCAGAGGGTGCAACATTAGGGAAGGCGTTGGATAGCGTAGGGGTAAAAATTACTATTCCCACTCCAGAGAGTGCAACAGTAGGGAAAGCGTTGGATAGCGTAGGGGTAAAAATTACTATTCCCACTCCAGAGAGTGCAACAGTAAGGAAAGCGTTGGATAGCGTAGGGGTAAAAATTATTATTCCCACTCCAGAGAGTGCAACAGTAGGGAAAGCGCTGGATAGCGTAGGGGTAAAAATTACTATTCCCACTCTAGAGAGTGCAACAGTAGGGAAAGCGTTGGCTAGCGTAGGGGTAAAAATTACTATTCCCACTCCAGAAAGTGCAACAGTAGGTAAAGCGTTGGATAGCGGGAGGGTAAAAAATACTATTCCCACTCCAGAGAGTGCAACATTAGGGAAAGCGTTGGATAGCGTGGGGAAAAATTACTATTCCCACTCCAGAGAGTGCAACTGTAGGGAAAGCGTTGGATAGCGCAGGGGTAAAAATTACTATTCCCACTCCAGAGAGTGCAACAGTAGGGAAAGGGTTGGATAGCGTAGGGGTAAAAATTACTATTCCCACTCCAGAGAGTGCAACAGTAGGGAAAGCGTTGGATAGCGTAGGGGTTAAAATTACTATTCCTACTCCAGAGAGTGCAACAGTAGGGAAAGCGTTGGATAGCATAGGGGTAAATTTTACTATTCCCACTCTAGTTAAAATTAATTAATATAATTCACATAATTATCAATTAATCAATTAATAAAAATTAATAATCAATTAGGAATTGATTAATTATCAATTAAAAATTAATTAACAATTTGTTCAAAATAAATACCAATAAATTAACATATTTAATTAATTATAATTAAATTCCTTCCCACGCTATTCCCCTATAAACCTACAACCCGCTACAGAAAATAAATTAATATTATTCCCATAATTATCAATTAATCAATTAATAAACAATAATCATTTAAGAATTAATTAATTACCAATTAAAAATGTATTAACTATGTAATCAAAATAAATACCAATTAATTACCATATTTAATTAATTATCATTAAATTACTTCCCACCCTATTCCCCTATCAACACACAACCCGCTACAGAAAACAAATTAATTTAATTCACATAATTATCAATTAATCAATTAAGAGAAAATAATTATCAATTAAGAATTAATTAATTACCAATTAAAAATTAATTAACAATTTATTCTAAATAAATACCAATTAATTCATTATAATTAAATTACTTCCCACCCTATTCCCCTATAAACCCACAACCCGCTACAGAAAATAAATTAATTTAATTCACATAATTATCAATTAATCAATTAATAAAAAATAATTATCAATTAAGAATTAATTAATTACCAATTAGAAATTAATTAACAATTTATTCTAAATAAATACCAATTAATTAATTAAGATATTTAATTAATTATAAGAACAATAGTTACTTACCTGTAATCTGTGGTTCTCCAGTATTGGTGTCTTTCATAGATTCACATGCCTGAATCATTCCCCGTCGTCGGAGTAGGAGTCCCACGGTATATAAAAAAGCAGTAATAAGCCATTTGTACATAGCAAATAACAGTTACAATAAACCAGGAAGTGAAGTAGCCTCAGCTACCAATGAAAAAACTTCCACATTAGTGACCATCCAAGTCATTATGTTAGACCAAACTGCAGCCAATCAGGCCACAGCTCCCACCTAGGTATTCTCCCCAGAGACCCAGGCTGTCAGATTTTTGTAGCACTGGAGTGTACCAGAGTATATACAGCTATATCATAACAGTCTGGGTGAGACTCTGAGGGGAGGTGGGTGGGTGCATGTGAATCTATGAAAGACACCAATACTGGAGAACCACAGATTACAGGTAAGTAACTATTGTTCTTCTCCAGTATTTGGGGTGTCTTTCATAGATTCACATGCCTGAATCCGAGTAGTTAGCAGTAATACAATATCTCGCTCTTATACGCCAAAACATAGTTATCATGCATAAAAAGAAAGCAATGCAACATCATAAGAAAGCGTAAAGAGTGCAAAGGAGGTGGGAGAGAACACCAGAGGCTCACCTTACTGAAATAGATTTTGCAGGACTGCTCTCCCCACCGAGGCATCGGTGTCGCTTGAAGAATCCAGACAGTAATGCCTCGTGGATGTGTGTCTGCTGGACCATGTTGCTGCTCTGCAAATATGCGGGAGAGGCACACCAGCAAACAACGCAGTTGAAGAGGAGACTGCTCTTGTAGAATGGGCTCTAGGTAAGGTCTGTAAGGGTTTACCTGCTTGTTGATGGCAGAGCCCTATCGTGGATGAGACCCACCTGGCGATAGTCTGTTTAGTAACAGCACAGCCTTGTCTTGGTCTGCCATATGCCACAAATAGCTGATCCGTCTTCCTGATGGCAGCTGTTCTTGAAAGATAAAATTTAAGGCATCTCTTAATGTCTAATGTGTGTAAAGTCCGCTCAGCTGGTGACTGCGGATTGGGAAAAAATGTCTTAAGTATCACAGGCTCATTGAGATGAAAATCCGATGGTACTTTGGGCATGTACTTCGGGTTGGTGCGTAGTATCACAGAGTCAGGTGTGAATTGCAAGAATGGTGGCTTAATGGTGAATGCTTGCATGTCACTCACTCGTCTGGCTGATGTTAGTGCCAGCAGTAATGCAACCTTCCAAGTGATGAACTTGAGATCGACCTTATGAATAGGCTCAAAGGGATGGCGAAGAAGCTGTGCTAGGACTATATTCAAATGCCAAGATGGAGGTGGCCGGCGTACAGGTGGAAACATACGAAATAAACCTTTAAAGAATTGTTGTATTATCCTTGAGGAGTATAGAGAAGTCTTACCGTCCTGACGGTATCGTGATATGGCGGCTAAGAACACTTTAAGTGTTGAGTGCGCCAAACCTGATTTAGCGAGCTGCAAAAAGAAGGGCAATATCGCTTCTGGCTCCGCAGTCATTGGATGCAAATTCATAGTTTGGCACCAAACACAGAAACGTTTCCACTTTAGTTTATAAGTTTTGTTTGTGGAAGGCGCCCTAGCATTGGCCAGGACTTCCTGACAGTCTTGTGGAATGTTCAAGTGCGCAAACTCGTGGTGTTGAGGAGCCAAGCCGATAATTTCAGAGATTGAGGGTCTGGATGAAACACCTTGCCTTCTTGGATTGTTAGAAGGTGTGGAATTCGGGGCAGTTGAATTGGCTCGCACTCTGATAGAAGGAGAAGCTGCGTGAACCAATATTGTCGTGGCCACCGTGGAGCAATCAGGATAATTCGACACGGTTGCTTTCTCATTTTCTTGATGACTTTGGGTATTAGCGGAATTGGCGGGAAGGCGTAGGCAAAGATCCGTTCCCAATTGAGTGATAGAGCGTCCCCGCAAGAGTCCCTGTGGGGAATCCAGCTCGCAAAGTGAGTACATTTCTTGTTCTGATAAGTTGCAAACAGGTCCAGATCGGGGAGACCCCACCTCTGGAAGATCCGATCCAGCGCTGGCTGATGCAGTTCCCATTCGTGAGTGCTGTTCTTGGATCTGCTCAGCGAATCTGCCAGTACATTGGCTACTCCCGGAACATGCACCGCTGACAAGTTGATGTCGTGATCCAGAGCCCAAGTCCAGATCTCTTGAGCCTGTTGAGACAACCGGGCTGATCTTGTGCCCCCCTGCTTGTTCAGGTAATGCATGCTCGTTGTGTTGTCTGTTCGAATCAACACTGTGGAGCCTTGTAGGATTGCCAGAAAGGATTTTAGGGCGAGGAAAATGGCTCGTAACTCCAGCAGATTGATGTGCCATTTCTTCTGTTGAGCGTCCCATTTGCCGCTGATCGTCATCCCTTGAAGGTGAGCGCCCCAACCTTCTAGGGAGGCATCCGTGGTTAATATGAATCTTGGGACTTCTGCGAGGAAGGCACAGCCGATTTGTAGGTTGCGTGCCTGACTCCACCACAGGATTGTGTCCTTCATTCGAGGCGTCAGTGTAATGAGATCCTCGAAGGACCCCGATATCTGCATCCATTGGTGACTGAGTTCCTCTTGTAATGGTCTCATCCTCAGACGACAGTTTGGAGTGAGAGGGATGCACGAAGAGATCATCCCTAGGAAAGATTTGAATCTCCGAACAGAAACGTACTCTTTTCTGAGGAGTGTGGTTGCCATCGTTCTGATCTTTTTCTGCCTTTCGTTTGAAATGAAGACCTGGGCGAGCTTGGAATCCAGCGTTGCTCCTAAGAAGGACTTTCTTTGAGATGGAATTAGATCTGATTTCTCGAAGTTCACTGAAAACCCCAGGCTTTGAAACAGGCAAAGGCATTTTTGGACATGGTCGTTTGCTGTGGCGTAGGAATTGGCCTTGATAAGGCAATCGTCCAGATAAGGGTATATTTGAATTCCCTGCAATCGTAGGTGCGCCGCTACGGGTGCTAGCATTTTCGTGAATACCCTCGGGGCTGAACGTAGTCCAAAGGGAAGCACCTTGAATTGGAAATCCCTGCCAGCCACTCTGAACCTTAGGAACTTCCTGTGTCTGGGGAAGATAGGGACGTGGAAGTAGGCATCCTGAAGGTCGAGTGTTGCCAAGTGGTCCCCTTCTGCCAAAAACTGTAGGATCTCCTGGAGTGTTAACATTCTGAACGTCAATTTTTTGATGAATTTGTTCAGGGCACGCAAATCGAGGATTGGGCGCCATTCCCCTGATTTTTTGCGTATCAAGAAAAAACGAGAGTAAAAACCTGTCCCTCTCTGGTGTCGAGGTACTCTCTCGATTGCCCCTTTTCGAATCATGGAATTGATTTGGATGAAGAGCTCCTTGAGATGTGCTGGGGGCGGCCCTTTTGGAGGAGAATTTGGAGGGGTTTTTACAAATTCTAAAATGTGTCCCTTGGATACCACATCCAGCACCCATTTGTCTGTAGTAATCTTGGACCATTTTGAGTAATGTTGGGATATTCTTCCTCCAATTCTTTTTTGGCGAGGACACTTTGGCGGCAGGAAGTGAACCTCACTTCTTGTTGGTGTTATCTCTTCCGCGATATGTTGCTTTTCCTCGGGGCTGTGTGTAAGAGTTACGTCTTATGCCATAAGGCTGTTGCTTATATGGTTGGTACCTCTGCGTGTTTTGAGAAGTGGTGTAGTTGCGCTGTTGGTAATATCCTCCCCTATTGGAGAAATTTCCCCTTCCTCTTGCGCCACGAAAGGAAGATTTTCGAAACTGCAGAGTGCCCAAAGATCGTGCAGTTTCAGTATCCTTTTTGATGGCCTGCAAAGCCTCATCCACGTGCGAGCCGAATAGGAACTCACCATCATAAGCCATATTTAAGACCTTGGACTGTACTTCATGTCTAAAGGATGTAGATTTCAACCATCCTTCTCTCCGAAGGACTGCGGCTCCTGCCAATTGTCTGAAGCCTGTAGCTGCTACATCCACTGCAGCGTCAATGATCTCTGACGACGCACACTCCCCTTCTTGTAAAATTTTGATAGCCTCAGACCGGTCCGGTTCAGGCAGTTTCTTAATATAAGGCGAAATGTCAGACCACATTTGCCTATCGTATCGGCCAAGAATCGCCATAGAATTAGCAACCCTTACTGTGGTTGCTGCAATCGTGGAAACTTTTTTGCCAATGGTATCGAGTCGTCTTCCGTCTCTGTCTGTAGGCGTGGAGATTTGAGATGATGGGTTTTTCGCCCTTTTTTGAGCTGCTTGTGCAATGACTGAGTCTGTCTTGGCCTGTCCAATCAGGCAAGCCGGTGAAGAAGCAGGCGCTCTGTATTTTTTATCCACTCGTGGCAAAACTGGAGGTAAAGAGTTTGGAGTGGCCATGATCTTTAGACCTTCTTTCCAAATAAACTCTATGATCGGTATCGACCAGCTCTGTCTTTGGGACAGATTTTTGAAATCATACAGGAAACAATCATCCTGTTTTGTCTCCATGGTAATGAGAAATCGTTTGGTAGCGTTATCCATAATCCTATGGAAATTTGCAATATCCACCGGTGGTGATTCAGCCTTCGGCTGTTCATCTGGAGCAGGGGAGTCAGCCTGATAATCCTCATACTCCGACGAATCCGAGTCATCCAATTCTCCTTCTTCCTGAGCCTCCTCTTCAGAATTGTCATCCACCGGTTGATTAGATGGTACCGGCATGGATGGGGCATGTATCGATTCTTCCATGTTAGGAGGGACTGAATGCGGAGTTCCTCTAGGCGGGGGGGAAGTGATGTGTGATTCGCCCGATTCCGAGGGTGGAAAACGTTGATAGTAATCATCCAACATGGACATTAAATTTCTAAATAATTCCATGGGCATTTGTGTCCCTGATGGGGGTGCAGGATCCAACCCTGTGTGTTGCGTCACCTGCTCCTCTTCCTCCTGTTCCTTAACGTGTATGAGCAAGTCAGATGGACTCGTAGCTGCCGGAAATAAGTCTCCACCAGAGTCCTCGTCGGAATCCAAGAGCCTGTCTGGCATCGTGAGTGGTGACATACATGCAGACTGTGATGGGCGTTGTAGAATCGCTGCAGTGGTGGCTGGAGAAGGCAACGATATGGGGTTGCTCTTTGCAGACCATACTTGAAGATCTGTGCAAGTTGACAGTTTTGGCGTCATTGGATTCCCTTGGGCCACCGAGAAGTCCTGTGGCATTGACTTTGCTGTGAGGGACGAACTCGCCGTCGTCGACGACTGTGGCTGGAGAGGTCTCGTCGACGATCCATTTTTCGATGTCGACGACGTCGTCGTCGTCGTCGTCGACGGAACACCTTTCGTCGTCGACAGAACATTTTTCTTCGTCGGCGGGGCCGTCGACGGCGTTATCTTCTTCGTCGACGAGGCCGTCGTCGACGACTTCGTCGACGGGGCCGTCGACGGTGTCTTCTTCGTCGACGGTTGGATCGTCGACGGAGTCTTCCTCGTCGACGATGAGTCCGTCGACGGGTGCTTCGTCGACGGTGAAGCCGTCGACGGCAAGGCTTTCTTCGTCGACGGTAGTGACGTCGTCGACGGGAAGGGATTTTTCGACGCTGAGGAGGGCTTCGTCGACGGAGGCTCGTCGACGGTAGGTGAAACTTTCTTCGTCGACGAGATGGGACGAATTTGAACATGCACATAAGTAGGTGAGGACACTGAGGACACCACCAAAGAGGGTTTTGGTGAGGAATAGGTCACAGTAGAAGTCACTGTAGTGGCAGTCTGACAGGAAACCGGCAGAGAAGCTGCTGCCTTGGTTGTAGGCCTCTGAGGTGACAATAAAGGGACAGTCTTTTTAATGACAGGCTGTTTG